>NC_140090.1:44652401-45250129 GCF_964237585.1 Gallinula chloropus
CCTTTTGAAGAGAGGCTCTTTCATTCTAATGTGCTTTCAGACAACTGTAGTTTATTTAACTACTCTCAAAATCACATTTTGGTGATTTTTTTTTTTTTCCCCTCCAGAGAAATACTTAGTATGTACAAATAGACGGCAGTACTCTCTGTATTTTCTGATCTGTGATGCTGTTTTGAGTCAATTAATTGTTTTTCTGAAGCTTAGTTTCTAGAAATAGGATCCCACCTCATAACTTGAATCCACTTGTGGTGTGTAGCAATTGCTTAGTTCATGTTGTCAAGTGCAGAAATGAAAAGGGAGGATTGCTTTCTATCAGAGGAGAGTGTGGTTGTGAGGTTGGTTTTCCTACCAATGACCTGTTTGTGAGACATCTAGATATCAACAGGTGAAAGTTGAAGGTAAGGGTGGTGACAGGCCAGGCAGAGGTGTGCTCCCATGCAGCTGTGCTGTGCAGTAGTCCAGAGGAGGAAATTGCAACCTCTAGCTTCCCATACATCAAGAGGAGAGTGTTTTGGAAAGGTCTTATTGATGTATTGATACAGGAAAGAGAGCTTTGTCCTTCTGTTTTTCTCTCTCTTTTTTTAAGTAATAAAGCTAAAGACAATACACAAACTGAAAGGAGGCCGCTTAATTTCATGGGATGTTGATTTTCTGCTTTCATTTAATATTAGACTTAACCTGTGGAGCTGGCTATTGCATGAAAGTGATCCCAGCATCATGACTAATTATCACTAATGTTGATGTGTATATATACATTGAGAGAATGTAACTGCAGATGACAAACATCTGTGTGCATTTATCACTGTTAACTAATTTACACAGGGATTTTCCCCAAAATATGTTCCTGCGGAGGTGTGTTGTGTGCTTCTGAAAGTGGGATGTGCTGAGCATGTTCTGAGGGAATGAATGCTTTTCCTGATTCTCTGAAAACTTTACAAATATCTTTCATTACTGTAGATGATTTATCAATTGTCTGTATCTCCTGAACATACAGTAGATGGGTATATTTTGGGAACTGTGTTTGTTAAACAGGAGCTAATTCAGCTTGCCACAAAGAACAGGGAATTATGCATAAACTGGTCCTTGCAATGCTTGTTCAGATCCTGTTGTTTCATCCCAAAGATGTAAGTATTGGTGACCCCAAAATATTCTTCTGTGGTGGTTTAGCCCTGGCTGGAGGCCAGATGCCCACCAAAGTCAGTCTATTACTCCCCTCCTTAGTTGGACAGGGGAGAAAATATATATTAAGAGGCTCAGGAGACAAAATAAGGACAGGAAGATATCATTCTGTCAGCAATGACATGGGCAAAACATACTCAACACAAAGCGAAGAAGAGAGAAACTACCTACTTTATTACACTACACTACAAAGAACAGTGAAAAAAACAGATTCAAAAGTGTGACCAGACCTTCCCCCACCCCTCCATTCTAAGCAGACTTCCCTTTAGCCATGATCTTGCTCCCTCCTTCCCCCTGCTCGCAGTACAGGGGAGCAGGGACTGGGAAAAAATGGGGTTCTCGGTTACTTCTTCATGAGCTGTTTTCCTTTTCCAGATCTTAAAACACCTCTAACCTCTGCCCCTGTTCCTTTTGTAGCAGACTTCACTCAAGTCGTCATTTCACTCACTTCTTCCCCCACGATCGCAGCACAGGGGGGCAGGGACTGGGAGATGGGGGCTTTGGTCAGTCCCTTGCTAGTTGGTTTCTTCTGGGATGGGGGGTGGGAGGGATGGGGACATTCATTCCATACCCTCCTCCTGCTGCACCGTCGGGTCTCGCCCACTGGAGACAGTCCTCCATAAACTCATCCAATGTGAATCCTTTCCCACAGGGCTTTATCCCTTTATCACAGTGTCTCTCAGTCCCAGTTCTCCACGGGGTTATAAGCCTCCCCCAGCAAACCTGTTCTGACGCAAAACTCTCCCTCGCTCATCTCTGTGTCTCTGATTCTCCTTAGGGCTGCAAGTGCTGGCAGGGGCTTATCCTAACATAGCGTCACAGCATCTTGTCTATGTCTCCACCTGCTCCATCCAGTGTGGAGCCCCTCCATGGGCTGCAGGTGGGGTCTTGCTTGGCCTTTTCCATGGGCTGCAAAGGGCATCTTTCTCTCCAGCACCTGGGTCGCCTCCTCCCCTGCCCTTCTCCAGCCTTGGTGTCTGCATAGCTTGTTACATCTTCTTGCTCCCTTCTCTGGTGGCAAAATACAGCTGCTTCTGGGTATTTTTCTCCTATATGTGATTCTCAGAGGTGCTATGACAATCTCTTGGGCTGTCTTTGGCCTTGAATTGCTCATTGTTTATAGTTTAGGCTGGCAGAAAACTGTAACTGCTGCTTACAAAAACCATCTCAGCAGCACAGCTACACAACTGCAACATTCCACCCCTCGCCTCGGCAAATCACGTATGAGAATCGTGCTTAAAATCCTCATACCAATAGAAATTTTCTACACTTATTACACTACTCAGCTCTGTTCAGTCTGTTCTGTCCATTCCCTCATCCAATTAGTGTCCTTATCTCAAATTCCTCGAGCCCCACGTTGGGCGCCAAAAAGGACTGGTGTGGTTTTGCCCCACGTGAGAGCTCAGATCCACGCAGTTGCCTGCCCTTTAAAGAGGAAGGGGGGGGGGGGAGGAATTGGCATGGAATACCCCCTTTGGCCAGTTTGGGTCACCTGTCCTGGCTTCGTCCCCTCCTTTCTCATTAGTAGAGAAATATGAAGAACTGAAAAAGTCCTTGATTGCTTGGCAACAACTGAAAACATCAGGGTGCTATCAGCACTGCTCCCATCTTAACACCCAAACACAGCATTCCATCCACTGCTAGAAAAGAAATTAACTCCATCCTAGCCAAAACCAGGACATCTTCACAAACAGGATTTGGAAACAGTTTAGATAAATGAGGAAAGGCAAAAGTAAAATAATAGGCAATTTTACTAGAGTAGCAGTAGTACCTAGCACTGTTACGGCTTTTACATGACAGTAGGATGGAATTAATTTTCCGAAAAGCTGGTCATTATCATTTTGATTGTTTGCCATCTTTTAAAATAATACCATTATGTATTGTTGAGTAGAATTAATGCTTGATTAAAAAGCACTCCAAGCTGAAATCATCAGCAGTTTGTTGTAACTGGAATGATCAAACCTCTGGATCACTACTGCCTCTTTTCATATTGTGTGGGGAGAATGCTTCTATTTTAAAATGATGGAACTGGGCAAAAAGAAATTTATGATCTGAACTTGCTGCAAATCATTTGTATTGATCTGTTTTGTTTCCATTCTGCTGAAGCTAATGGAAATCATTTGTCACCTGACTTGTCCCAGTTGATTTGGAAAACCACCATACCATTTATCAGGCCAGTTGAAGGTCTGGAGCAAGTGTGCTTATGTCTGCAATCGCGAAGATGTATTTAACTTCCTGCAAAGGAAAAAGCATCCAGTGAGTGTGGTATTCTTATTCTAATATTGGCTTGAACATACTCTGTGAATTCATGTGAGCATCTCTCTGAAATGGAGTAATTATAAATCTGGCATGGGGATCATGATGGGTCCTGTTGTCTTTGTGGTTTTCTATTGTAAGGTCGATAACAGGTCAACAGGTCCTCCAAATCAACATCTTTCTACCCATTTAAACAGGCAGCCTTTAGGAAGAGGATTGATACTAACCCTGTGTTAACATTTATGTCCTGGGTCTACATTAGGACCAGCGTGAGCTCCTCATCCTCTTCAGAAGAGGAAGGGATAACTACAGTCCTTTAATATTCCCTGTGTGTACGTTTCTGCCGTGTGTCCTTGCTCTTTGAGCGGGGGGTTAATATGAGAGTGTGATGTGCTGCTGCGTGGTGCAGCCGTGGGCACTGGCTGTAGCTTCTCATCCGCCCCAGTCTGTGCTCGCGTTTATTATTCGTAGCAATGTGATTGGGGTGAGAGGAAGAGGCCTTAACTCTCCCACAAAACTTAAGTTAAGCCTGCTCTTTGCATCTCTAGGAGAATTTATTTTCTTTATGGTTTCAGCTTGGTGCCCTTTTGGCTGTAGCAGTCCCTTGCTTTTCCCCCAGTTTTGGAAAACCCACTCAGTGATTCTTATCCAAAGTCATGACGTTTTGTGAGTTTTGTCCAAAAGTTGTAAAAAATGGGCCTTTCTCAACCCATCTTGCAAACGTGAGGTTTGGCCAAAGCTCCAGCACTGTACAACAGCAGTGTCGTCTTGTTGAACAAGATCCCGCATGCACCCAAGACACTGTTTGTGTGGGTAAGATGGAGGGCCCGGACCCTACAAGCTGCAGTGGTCAGGGTCTTTTTGGTATCTGTCAGTGCTTCCTGGTCAATGGGACTTTGAAAATGTAAGCTGGGTTTTGCTGTTCTCCACCATAACAACCCTAAATTCTACTTTGGCTGCATTCCCCATTGCAGAGCCATTAACGGTGATGTGTGGCAGCAAGAAGGAACACTGTCTGGCTTCCATAAAGACGTTGATTAAACAGTCTGGATGTGCTGTGATGTTTGGAGTACTGAAACAAACTACGAACCCTACAAAATAGATGGATTCGCATTTTACAGCACAAGTTAAACCGTAGTTTGGCTCACTTTAAAGCCAGGCCTAAAATATCACAGAATCGTAGGGGTTGGAAGGGACCTTGAGAGATCATCGGGTCCAACCCCCCTGCCAAAGCAGCTCCCTAGCTCATATTGCACAGACAGGCGTCCAGACGGGTCTTGAATATCTCCAGAGATGGAGACTCCACCACCTCCCTGGGCAGCCTGTCCCAGGGCTCTGTTGCCCTCACCGTGAAAAAGTTTTTCCGCATGTTGGTGCAGAACTTCCTGTGCTCCAACTTGCAGCCATTGCCCCTTGTCCTGTCCCCACAGAACACTGAAAAGGGGCTGGCTAATTCCCCCTGCATTCCATGCTTAAGATACTTATAGACATTAATTAGATCCCCCCTTAGTCTTCTCAAGACTGAACAGCCCCAGCTTACTCAGCCTTTCCTCATAGGGGAGATGCTCCAGGCCCTTCATCATCTTTGTAACCCTCCTCTGGACTCTCTCCAGGAGATCCCTGTCTTTCTTTATTCCAGGGAGCCCAGAACTGGACACAATACTCCAGGTGGGGCCTGACCAGGGCAGAGTAGAGGGGGAGGATCACCTCCTTCGACCTGCTGGACACACGCCTTCTGATGCACCTCAGGATCCCATTGGCTCTCTTAGCCACCAGGGCACACTGCTTGCTCATGGCCAACCTGTCATCAACCTGGACCCCCAGGTCCTTCTCCACAGAGCTCTTCTCCAGCAGGTCATCCCCCAGCCTGTACTGATACAAGCGGTTACTCCTTCCCACGTGGAAGACTCTACACTTGCTTTTATTGAACCTCATCTGGTTTCTCCCTGCCCAGCTTTCCAGCCTGTCCAGGTCTCACTGAATGGCAGCGCAGAGTTCCTGTGTCAGCCACTCCTCCCAGCTCTGTATCATCGGCGTACTTGCTGAGGGTGGATGCTATTCCCTCATCAAGGTCGTCAATGAAGCTATTAAACAGGACTGGACCCAACACTGAGCCCTGGGGAACACCGCTAGTCACAGGTATCCAGCCAGATTCTGCTCCACTGATCACCACTCTCTGGGCTTGGTCCGACAGCCAATTCTCAACCCACCTCACTGTCCACTCATCTATCCCATACTCTCTCAGCTTTGCTATCAGGGTGTCAAGGGAGACAGTGTCAAAAAGCCTTGCTGAAGTCATTGTAGACGACATCCACTGCTCTCCCTCCATCTCCTGCAATTCATTACAGGTAG
Source organism: Gallinula chloropus (assembly GCF_964237585.1). Taxonomy (NCBI): domain Eukaryota; kingdom Metazoa; phylum Chordata; class Aves; order Gruiformes; family Rallidae; genus Gallinula; species Gallinula chloropus. The sequence goes on from NC_140090.1 coordinate 44,658,189, forward strand.
CAAAAGTCTTATATGTCCAGCTGTCTGGTCTGTGACATCAGGAACTGACAACTTGTTGCTGTGTGTGAGAGAGGACTGTTACATAAGCAGTGTCTTAAACAAAACTCTTCTGTAGGTGCTTAGATGTTCCCTTTGAAAAGAAAAGACATATTTGAAATGTCTGATGTTTAGTTTGAAACTTCTGCACATCTTTCAAGTTTTAAAATGACTTAAGCTTTTATTATTTTTAAAATAACACAGTTTGAAAATGTAATGTTGTTTACTAAAGCCATATAAACTGGCTCATCCCGAGTCTAAATGTATGTTTGTAGATGTGGTATGTTTTATAAACCACCTGAGTTTTAGATGTATCCTCTGCTGTGTGGACATTCAGCATAGTTTATGTTCAGTGCCAGTTGGGGAATGGGAGGGAGAACTTAAATTCAGGTGTTGAAATCCCACAGCCGGTTTACCAGCCAAAAAGCCTAGGCTTTTCCTCTGAGGCCTGATTCTATGCTTGGCTCCTTTTTAGACCTCTTGAGGAAAGTTAGGGTAGCAAAGCTGCAGCAGTTTATCTTATAAGACCCAAGAAAAAGCAGAATGTAACTTTTTCATGGTTTATTTTTTCAGTGGAAATAAATGTGCTTCAGCAATCAGAATGATTTTTTTTTTTTTTTTTTTTTTTAGAATTTATGGTTTCATTGACGGAGAGAATTTCCTTTGCCATCCAATCTTTCAGCCTCCATCCGTTCAGAGTTCCTTAGACTTGCCTCTGGGATAGTTAGATGGTATAGTGCTGGCTTCTGGTATCTATTAATATGCATGTTGCACAAACTGCTTTTAATATTTACAGTGTGGTTGGGGCTTTCTGATCAGCTGTCAGCTCTGTGGAGCCACCGTTTCTAAAGAGCAGCAAGACGGAGCCATCGTCTCTCTTGCTTTCCGTGCGGGAGATGCTCATTTCCATCACTGAATGCTAATCACGTGCAACAATTTAAGACTTTTTTTCTTTCCCTATTGTTGTCATTGTAGTTGCTCACTCTGCTGTGATTTATCGGCTAGGTCATCGCAGATGGTTTTATACTGCTTAATTAAGGATAATGTCTGTCTACAGGATTACATGTGCCACCATAGAATCACAGAATCATAAACTGGTCTGGGTTGGAAGGGACCACAAGGATCATACAGCTCCAATCCCCCTGCTGTGGGCAGGACCACCAACCTCCAGGCCTGGATCTACTCAGGGTTGCCCAGGATCCCATCCAACCTGGCCTTGAACACCCCCAGGGATGGGGCACCCACCACCTCTCTGGGCAGCCCGTTCCAGCCTCTCACCACTCTCTCTGTAAAGAACTTCCCCCTGATATCTCATTTAACCATTTCTTCCTTCAGCTTCACTCCATTTCCCCTTGTCCTTCCAGTGTCTGCCCTTTTAAAAAGCTGATTCCCCTCCTGTTTCTTTTCTCCCTTCAGGGACAGGAAGGCTGCAATGAGGTCCCCTCACAGCTTTCTCTAGGCTGAACGCCCAGCTCCCTCAGCTTCTCTTTGTAGGGGAGGTGCTTCAGCCCTCTGATCACCTTTGTGGCCTCTTCTGAACCCTCTCCAGCAGATACACATCTTTCTTGTATTGGGGGCTCCAGCTCTGGACACAGGACTCCAGCTGGAGCCTCATGAGGGCAGAGCAGAGTGGGACAATAGCCTCCCTATCCCTTCTGGCCACCTGAATTTGAAAACAAAGCAGCACAACCTTTTTATTCTCAGGTGGGATAAGTTCTCCAAAATGCCATGTTTGACAGACTCAGTGTAATTCTATATTTCCTACCCAATCAGCCCTAAATCTTACATTTTTTTTTTTAATAGGTGAGAATGTGTGACTTGCGTAGGTCTGATGTGACAGACATTAGCTCTGCTCCTGAATTGTCTCGTTTGTTTCAAACTGGACCCAGCATTCACAGTTGGGTGGCTTCCTCCTACAATACCCTTTGGGGTAAGAAGTTTTCAATCAAGTGGATAAATACAGCCTTGAAAAGTCTATGCTTGGGTACCTGAGAAGCTGTATTGATTGTCTTGGAAGTTGCAGGTGGCTCGGAAGTTGGTATGAGCTGCAGTTCATAGGACACTTGAAGTCAGTAGGAAACTGCCAAACTCCCTGGTATCCGGGTCATGAAGTAGTATTCCTGCTGTCTTTAGGAAGGCCAGGCCATCCATGTGCCTTGCCTGCATCAAGCTTTCTAACAGTAAATATGTGCAAAATTTTGCTTGGCAGAAGAAGAAACTATTCGGTTACAAAACAAAACTGTGGGCTTGCAAATGGGCTTATTTGAGACATGAATTATTTAAAATCATGTGGATCTTCCTGTGTTCTACTGGGTGTGTTTATTTGTGGGCTGCTTAAGGTTTTGAAAAATGTCAGGATGAATAAAGGTAAAATGGCACAGAGCAAAGGAACTGAGAGGTTCTTGCTCTGGGAATCAGGAATGAGCTCAATAGGCAGCAGAGGTATCCTACAGATACTGCTGCTGCTAGGCATGAGAAGCTTTTGCTTTTGTGATTGTAAAAACTACTGTTTGTAGGGAAATCTTCAGGAATGCTGTACAAAGAGCAAAGTTGAGAGTTTAGCGGGGATGTGAGTGTATTGCTACATTCCTTTGTTCTGAGAAAATGCAGTTCAGCCATCTAGAAAGCATTTATTAAAATATATTAATAGTTAATATTGCCACGCTTGTGCTCTGTCAGATCTCTCTCTACTTCTGTTACAGGGCTGAGCTGGCTTTTGGAATAATGTGCCTGGTTCCTGCTCTCATACCCTCCAGGCTGCTGTTCATAATTGCCTCCTGCTCTATGGGCGTTTCATTAAACAGGAGACAGGCGAGAACTGTGCTGATAAAAGCTTATGGCTGTGCAGTTTTGAAAAGCTTTCTTATGTTTGTGTCGTCATGGTTCCAGGAGTTGGTTGTTCTGGCTCTGAGATGGTGCCTTTAGTATGGTCGTTGGTCAGGAGGTGTGTCTGTGGGCTTTGGTTCTCAGTGGAAAAATGTCTGACTGTCACAAAGAGTAAGTGTTTATGTGAGGGAGAGGGGACTTCCAGCCTGGGAAGCATGAGAGTGACTCCAGTGCTGGCAGTGGGTACTTCTTGCTGCTGCTCTCCAAATGAGCTACTGCTCTTCTCAGGCTGGTTCAGCCCAGAAGGTGGGATGGGAACAGAGGCTCCTCACTCCTCAGAGGAAGTCAAGTGATGCTTGCAAGGGCGGCTGTGGTATTTTTATAGGGAGGGCTGTTTGTTTTAAACAGAAAACCCACACAAACCAAAACTCCCTGTTTTCCCAGTTATCATTTATGTTGGACTTAAAAAAAGGTCATTGTTATTCACTGTGTAAGCTACATTGTCAACACTCAAACTTCCCTGAAGGTATACAGACACTGAAGCTTTTGAAATGTCTGTTTGATATTTATCCAGTTACTGTTACATCAGATAATTTACTCTTCATCTAGTTCAGTAGATGTCACATTTTACCTCCATTGGCAGGAAGATTTAACTCCAAGTAGAAATTTATAATTATTTCTAATTATCATACCTAAATTCAAATACTCCTCTCAGTGTGTTTAATAAAAGTGCAATAATCTGTAATTTCAAGGGCATGCAGGATTTCAGTAAGGGGAAGTTGATGTGTTACTATGGAAGAGCTGTGATGCTGTGGGTTCTTTCTTGCTGGTGTGTTAGCTGGTAGAGCAAATAGATGCTTTGACAGACTGACGTTACCTGAATATTTCAGTTTTATTATCGGATTGTGTTGCCTGTATTTTTTTGGTACAATGCTGTCTTTTGATCTGGTTCTCTACTTGTGTTGCCTACTGTGAAATAGAGTTAAAGGTACATCAGGAGTTTTTCAGCACCTTGTTAGTTATGGGCTGGAGTTGGTAGTATTTTATATAAGGCATCATGTCTTTCCTTTTGCGTCCTCGCTAGAGCGACATCATTGATGTTGTAATTAATGCCTATTGGCCTCCCTGCCAGATTCTCTGGTTCTCTGTCTCTATGGAGAACGGTATCTTTTAGGATGCTGGTAGGTGTACCTGCCTGATTTGAAAGAGAATCAAAATTCAGGTTTGGTGTTGGCTTTCCTCCCCTCCTCTCTTTTTCTTTTTTCTTTATTTTTTTTTCTTTTTTTCTCTCTCCCCCTTCCCCTGTAACATCACCCCAACTCTTTCTGTGGGTGTGCTGGAAGTCCTCACACTGCCTGGTCTGTGGAGCCAGACTGTAACAGACTGAAAAGTAGTAAACTAGAAAAACATCCCATTGTAATCCTGGACATTGCAGATGATCTGGAAGAGCAAGGCAGGTTAAAAAGGTGTGGAAGTAAATGTGTCTGTTCCTGTTAGGCCTTTACAATGCAAAGGACCTGTGCTATAATCCCTGGTCGCTGTATCTCAGGAGGCAGTGTGACCCCAATGGCAGCTGGCTTCTTCCGTCCCCTGTGCTCCTTGCCGCAGGTCCCTGCTGCTTCCCTTGTCTTAGCACTTCTGTTCCCCTGTAGTAAATCGATTTATTGACAAATAATCATTTGAAGAAGAAAAGGTTGAAAAAAGCCACGTTCAGTGGCCTTAATTCCTGGACAGTGTAGTCATGTGAAAGCAAAAGGAGTCTGTAGGTATGTTAAGAAGTTTAAACAGCTGGAGATTGTTAAAATTGCTAGATTCTCCTGCTTCCCTTGCAGGCCCTTCCCAAGCTTTGTCACTACTCTGTGCTGCGTGATTCCTAACTGGCGGAGAGAACAGGTATGGCTTTGCTTGGGCAGCCAAGGAGGTCATCTTTATTGTCTCTTGAAGCCTGAGTTTGGTTTGGTGTGTTACCTTGGTTTTTATCCTAAATCACGCTTTTTATCATTACCGACTAAACATTTGCAGTTGGAAGTGCGCTTGGGCTAACAAAATATTCTGTAATGTGGAGGATTTGGCTGTACATAAGGTAAAGATCTGTCCTGCTATACAAGGAAACTAATACTGCTGGTTATCAGTGGACTATGGAGTAAAAGGATTGACGCTTCTTACTAGCGGTGTGGAGTTAAGGATACGGTGGTTGGACAAATCAGACTTCCAGGGGATAATTGTAGTGACTGGGCAGTAACTGGACAGCCAGCTAATACTCTGTTTTACTGTTTCTCAGCTGTTACAATGAATGAGTTGTCTTTGCTGAAGACTGAGTCCAAACAGTAATGGCTGCTGCAGCCTGAGATGTGACTTGAAAGGAAGTGCAGGTTATGATTCAAAATAGTGTTCTGTGAATGTGGGATTATTATTCACTGTGTTTTCTTTCTTAAGCATCTATGAATATAAACATGGAAAAGTTCCATAACATCTGCTGCTAATTTCTGCCAGATGAAAGTGGTAATGATGATGAATATTTTTGTTGATGATGCTGATACATTGACCTAAATATATTCACTTGCAGACTGTGAATATCTAATTGAAAATACATGATTGTTTCACCACATTGTTGACTTAGTGCTCACTTAAATTTCTAACTGTTTTAATTTTCTGAAGAGCTTATGGTTTGCTATGTCTGAAAAAAAATGTACTGCACTGAAATTGGGTAGTATTAATGCATTAAAGGACGAGAATGATGAGAGACTATCTGTTTGCATGGTTAGATTTTTTTTTTTTAGGGTTGGGTTATATTTCTCAACTGTTGGAGTGCTACAGTAACTGTGCCAAAGCTGTGGCTTTCAAAAAAAACAGACTTCACTGCAGCTTTGTCCACATCTGATGTTGCCGTTACAAATGCGCACTATTCTCAGTGCTCTTACTACACCTTCCTGCTTCCCACACTGTTGCGTGGTGCTTATGGTATCTGAGGATGAGGAAGGACAGTGGCTGAGTAGCACAAGGGCTCTTTAGCCATTGAATGCTGAGTGATGGTTTGTCAGGTAAAGGACTTCTCTCGAGACACCAGCAGTGTGCACTACAACCTACCACAACTGCTATTCCATAGGGTGCATAGGATAAGAGACAAAAACATTTCAAACCCCGTATGGTAAAAGGGCCATTCATCTTGGTGTCAGGCACGTTTGTTCTGTCCTCAGTTTCTTAGATATTGGGTGGTTTTTCGTAAGGTGTTTCTGGCATTGAGTGAGATGGGAAAGACTTGGGTGGTGTTTGGGATGAGGCTGTATTTATGGAGGATTTGTATGGGCTTTCTTCTGCCAGGATACATAGCTAAAAGATCCAGTAACTGTGCAGAAACTCCCTCCAATCATCTTCAGCTTTCTGAGGCAGCTCAGACCCTAACTATACCAAGTTGGGCTAAATCAACTCTGCATGCTTTGGTAGAGAGAGTGCGTGAGGCAACCGATAGCATAGTTCAACCTCAGCTGCTGGACTGCTAATAAGCCATTGTGCCAATAGCTTTGAAGGGAGGTGACTTTTCCAAACCCATCTGGCCAACCACAGACACTCATATGCAGGCCAGAAGGAGAACAGAAATGTGTCAGCAGCAAGAGGTGCTCTTCAATTTGCATGTGAACTTGGGTCTGTGGGGAAGGCAAGTGCCTGAACAAGATTCCTTGATAACCTCATGATGATTTGCCTTTTAGGATAAGCAGAGCTCTCATTCTTCCCAGGGTTTTTCAAGTGTTTGAATTCACTAATCCATTGTTACTTCAACAGCTCTACTGCCTTCTGCTGTTAGTGCTTACTGTACCCTGGTGTTGAAGTTGAGCGGGCGGTTGTTGTGATGACAGTGACAGACAAAACACATTTCCACAGGTAACACCCGTGTTAGGTATGCAGCTAAGTGTCTTTGCTTGCAGACTGAAGATGTCCAAAGCCATCTGCTTGTCTCTCACTGCTGTGCCCTGCACAGCAGCATGAAGAGGGGTGAAAGCACTCTGTTGATCACCGTGGGAAGCTGCTGGTTTGCAGTGGGAGATGCAGTTGTTTTCAGACAGTCCACATCCTAAGAGAGCGAGCAGGCAAATACATAGGAGATGATTATGTATCTTAATTTGCTTTATTGGGTGTGTGAGGAAAGGTGTGGCTGTGTTCCCTGTTCTGTTACGTACATTTACTAGTGCTTCAGTGTCATAAGAATTTTTAACTCCCAGATACCTGAGATTTTTAGGAAAGTGCAAAATTCTAGGGGGAAGTAAATGATGGGGTATTTTCACTGGATTCTAGGAAGAAGCAAATGACATGAGTAGTTTCGCTGATGGCAACTTTTAGGATTGGTTTCCATTATTTTATCATGGTGGCAACAGAGTTCAGACCAGGTGCCTGTTATGTGTGTTGGACGGGTTCTGGCTCCTGTCCAATATCCGTACCTGTGGTACAAGACAAAGTTGCTCAGGTTTGAACTGGGTGAAATCCCTCTGCGGCAGCTTGAAACAGTGTGCACTATCTTGCCAGAAGTGTCATACACCATGACACAAGTGTCTCTTCTGACAGAACATACTCAGGTGTTGATGATGCAAGGGTGTAGTGTCAGCTGCTTGGAAGAACACAGCACTTCTGGCGCTCTGTGTGTAGGAGGAGCTGAAGGAGGAAATGAGATTTCCCTCTTGTGCAGCGGGCTGAAAAAATGCTCCTGGTGTTTGGAGGAGCTGCTGTCAGGGCCTCAGTGTTACGGGTTGGGGGAGCTAGGTGAGGGGAGGCCTTGTCAACCATCACATGAGATGGGGTTGGTCAGAAGCAACCGGAAAGAAGGGATTCATTAGGCAAGATGCTTGGTGGAGAGAGAATGCCTTTACAGATAGCCTGTTATTTTAATAGTCTGTGAAAGGAAAAATATTAGGAAACTTCTCAGAGAAATCTGAGTCTTGCTGCCTTTGTGTGAATACTCATCAAGAAGGAATGCCAGTCCAGAACTGTAAATTAGCTCCTGTTTCGGTAGCGTGTTTCAGGATATTGCTGTAGATTACCTGTGATGTAGTATCTCATGGTATTTGTATTGCAGTGGTGTATCTGAACATGTGAATGTTTTGAAGCAGATGTATGGATGTACACAGTAGCCTGATTAGTCTTGAATATTTTTATTTAATAAATTATATTAAACACAAAAATATTGCCTCTTTCTACAAGTAAATGTAAAGTTAGTAACAGGTGCTTCCATATAGTGTTAATAAAGACGTGCCTCTTAAAAGAAAATTAATGAACTGTATCAAAAGAACAAGGATTAGACATGAAGAAACGTTCTGCTACCTACTGACCACTAGTATTAGAATTTTCATGAAGCAGCTTGTATAGAGCAAAGCTGATAAGGGCGGTTTGTTTTACTTGGGGAATTATTCACGTGTTGTGCTTTTAGAAGGTAGGTGAGAAAGGGGAAATGCAAACAGGTCAGGACCTTGCTCTAACCCTTGGTGTAAAGGCTTCCTCATTACGTTTATTCCAAATGGATGTTAAACTGGACTTAGTGTAAAAAAAATCCCATGCGGAGCCTTCTATATGTATATATACATATATGTATATCTATGATCTGATCTAAACCAAAGACTTGCCTCTTTTTTTAACTGAAAATAATTGGCAGTTTGAGAGAGGTTTGGTGTGGTTTTTTTTTGTCTTTTGGCAGAGCATTGAATAAAACATCAGTTCTTTTTCACTTGTTTGAAATGTCATGCATTTTACTTTCCAATTTTCCTATGTTATCTGGGGGCAATTCCTTGGATCATTTTGTGTCTTTATTAAAATGTATGAAATTGTTGTTTATATTCAGGACTAGGAGTGTTTTGTATTTCCTCTAGTCTAGCTTGTAAATGTAAACAGAAATATTGCATCTTGCTTTTTTCATATTACATTGTTTTCTTGTTGTGGCATCTCCTATTTTGAAAGTGAAGTAAAATACCTTTATGGAAATATCTGTATGAGTTCCTACTACTAGCTGTAAGATAACTACTTTCCAAAGCAGCTCAGCCAGATTTAGACTCGATAGGAGCAGTATAAAAGCAAAATGATTTAACAGAAGAGGTTCGCTCAGGTGCTTAGTTTTGAGTGACATCTAAGCCTTTATGTGTTGTAGCACTTTCATGTATTGGTTAATGTAGCCAAGAGATTTCAAAGTAGGATTGTGTTTAAAATTAATTGTTGCTGATGAGACAGCTCAGTTACCCAAATGTTTTGAGTGTTAAATTCTTGCTGCTTAGCAGGATCCTCATAACTCGTAACTATTCTGATTCTAACGATCTTGAAGATTATGCTTCCTTGGACACAATACTTCCTGCTTTCTGTTTCTTTAATGAAACTATTGGGGTGTTTTTTCCTGAAGAGATGCAAGTAACACCAAAACCTTGTAGCATCCCAGAGTGAGAACTGTAGTTGGAAGTCTGAAGTTTCTGAGATGTCTGCATTTCTGACACTTAGGTGTTTGTAATGATTTATTGCACAGTGAATTGCCATGCCAAGATGCCACAGAGCACAAGTGTTTGATAACAGTTTGTATTGTATGTAAAGCCTCTAGACAGTACCTGTAATCAAAGAAGGAAGAAATAAGATAATTACTGTGAATTAACAAAGCTGAGGCAACTTTGCTGGGGCAAGTCAAATTAGAAAGTTTCAATACAACACATGAAAGATGTTTGAAACTTTATGAAACTTCTTTATTTAAAGCCAAATGCTGGCTCAGCACATTTGGAAGGTTGCTTTTCCAAACTATTCAGATTTCTGTAGCCTGAGCTAGAATCTAAATGCAGATGATGTTATTGCACTCTTCTAGATTGTAGCAGCTGGAGACAGTCTGACATATCTCTGTGAACATCATTAAGTATAAATGAACACACCTATCCCTAGCTGTTGCATAAAGTCTTTGTTTGAAAAATGGGTGTCATGGAACTTGTATGTGTGGAGTTTGGGAGGGTGCAAAGCCTAGCTTCTCGCGATCTGTGCCTTGCTTTGTACAGAGCTGAGTCTTACTGCTGGTTGTGGCACCTCAGTATGCCTGGCTTGGGACCCTTGCATTGGATACTGTCTCATAAGTGTTGTCCAATTGCTCAGTGAGGTGCCAAAGTCCTTTTTTTTACATGTGACAGCCTGGGCATTGTGCTATTGAATCATGGTATTAAAGGATATATCTCCTTGCCAAGACAGTAAAAAAAAAAAGGGAGATTGTTTTATGTGTCTCTTAAATATTATCATGGTGTGTAAGTCATTGGATTGCATTATGCCCGAGTAGACCTCTTGAACCTTCTGCTGTTTTATGATAGCTCTAACATGGTAGCTTCGATGGAAGTAAAAATAAAAATTTCCAGGCAGAATTTATTTTAAGCTACTACTCCCTTTGCTGAGGAGGTGTGAGGAATAAAGGAGGTGTTGCTGTCTAGCTATAACTCTGTAGCCAAAAGTGCATAAGCTTCCTGAAGTTCAAGGTGTGTTCCAGTGTGAGCAAGTCCCTTAAGCACTCTGCTTTTATTAGCCTGGCATGGGAGAAAGCTTCTGAGGGTTTGCTCCTCACTTCTGTGATCTCTGCCAGCTCAGAGCAGTGTCTGCAGAGTGATATGGAAGCCAAGATGCTCTTGGCCACTGCTGAGCCACCTCTGCTTCCCAGGCAAGGCTTCTGAAGGGTGTCTGTAAATCTGCTCCCTTCAGACATCCTCACAGATACCTGGACAGGAATGATGTCGGGGCTCAACCATCAAAGGGGTCTCTCAGGCTGTGTCCTGCAAGCCACACAGCGTAGTGCAGTTGAACCTTCCATTGCTCACACACTTGTCTAGTGCTGGTCTGCTGGTCCTTTGCTGCTGTGAACCTGTTGTTTGTTGAAACAGCATAGCAGTGAAAACAGTTAAGGCTTTATGAAAGCAGGAAGGCAGGTTTCCCTTCTGTTTCAATCGGGTAAAGAGTGAAGGCTTTTGTGTAATTTAAGGAGTTTTGGAATTGGGTAAAACCCATTGTTTACCAGGAGAAACACTGAAGAGAGAAGCTGTAGGACAGGCTTCTGAAAGAACTGTATTTTTATGATAGAGTGAGCTGACAGATAGGGGATAGGTAGCCCTTTTTCATCAGTAAGAATAACTGTAACTTAAAGATTGTGTTAATAATTTCATAGTTTGTCTTACAGACTGCTTGTCAAAATGCATAGCAAAGTTAATTATAAGGAAATCGCTGTCCTACAGATTGCAGTTTCTGTTATTAAGTTCCTAAATCGCTTTGGATTGTGCCCAGGAGAACCAAACTACAGTGTGATAAGAAATAATTTACAAAGAAAAAAGTGTATCAAAGACTGACTCAGAGTACTCCGGAGTGGATATAACATAAAATCCAACAGCATATACCAGTGTATGAGTCACAGTCAGTGACAATGTGTACATATAATCATGCTATAAGGTGATCTTCTGTTTTGACTAAGGATCATCCTTTCTCTCCCATTACTCCTTCAGTCATTTGAAAGAATAGATTTTTTTTTATTGTCATGGTAATAAGTACACACTTCTGAGATACAAACACACAAGCTATCATAGCTATAGACAGTGTAGAACTGAACTTTAAGCGTCCTCTGTGGTAACTTTGAATGAATCTGTTGCTGTTCCTGTAATGGGGGTTCTTTTGTAGTAAAATATATGAAATACTGAGAGGGAGGGGGAAGAAAAAAAAAAAGCATATGGACAAAGAGTAAATACCTGACTTTCTCTAACCACCAGAGGACCTTCGGTCATTCAAATGCTGCCGAATGGAGTATTACTAAGCTGCTCCTGGCAGTAGAAGTAAGGATATGTGTCACTTGGTTGACTGGTAGATTTGAAAATTATAATCCAGAGTTCCCTTCTCAAGACTGACAAGCAGTTCAGAGCATAAGTTTTATTGAAAGCAATAGGGGCATGGTTATTAAGTGCTTGTCGCTTTTGTGAATCAGAAACTTTGGTTCTGGAATTGCTTTTTATAATTTTTTTTTGTTTTCTTCTCTCAGCCTTAAAAGGCTTTTACTCTTACTTCAGAAACACTATACTTTAATTTTAAAGCTTTTTGTACATTAGGTTTTTTAATATGCATACTTAGAAAAATAACATCATAACAATGTTTGGAGGTGCTGTAAAAATGTAGGTCTGTAGTGGCACTTCTAGAATGGTATAATGACACCAGTAAAACATTTACAGCTGCGTTTTTTAGCCCTTGTGATAGGGGTATATTGATCATATACCACTACAAAGCAGTAAGAAAGGATGAAGATATCGTGAAGTACTTTGTTTACACAGCCTTCACAGAATGCTCCCATTATTCCAGACCCCTATTCAGTCAGCTCTATGGCCTTCTTGTGCACATAATTTCCATTAGGTTACATAAGTGGGCTTCACGCCACGCCAGCCTGTTTAGAGAAAACTTGGTCAGTGCTGGAGGGGAAAGAAAAACAAATCCCACCTGATAGTTGGTCTGTTTATTCTTTTCTTGTTGGCTTGGAGTAGAGTAGTGTGAGACTAGACAGGCTGACATAACTTGGACCAGGGGTCTGTGTGGTTTGGCATGTTCTGCGGGGGGGACTTCACCTCCAAAGGGAAGCTAACAGTTACAAAATGGAGTATTATGGAAAACCCTTGTAAAGGAGAGCTTTCATTCAGAATCTGTTCATCTGTGTCTGTCTTACTACCTAGAATGTGAGAGATTATATCTTTTCCACAGGTAGATGATTTAAAAATTCTTTCATGTTGTAACTTGGGGTGTTTTCCTCTCCTGTATGCAAGGTCTCTTCTTTGGCAGAACCTTACACAAGACTGATAGTTTGAGGAATCCAACTGAACTTTTGTCTGGACTTGAGAGCCTGAAGGTGATTTGCTGATGTCTGAATGGAAATAAAGGAAAGCAAGGGTGGTTAAATATACCATATAGGAGTAATGTCTTGTGTCCCACTTTGTCCTAGTGAATGATAAAAGAAAAAAAATAGTAAAATATGTGAGATAAACAGTTGTAGCTATCAGCTTGGAGTTTGAGAAATGTTTTAAAATAATTTTATTTCATAGAGCATCAAAGGCACACACTAGCACCTGCCAATGAGATGAAAACTATGGGGAAAAAAGACATTTTACGACTAGTAGCAGCAATTGTACTACTTCAAAGAGGTTCTTGGAGAATTGATTTCCCAGCCAGGTGTAGGAAATACAGGGTTTTAGGAGACAAGTGTAAGGCGTCTGATTCCAGAAGCCTTTAGAGTTGCACAGAAATTTACATTGTCATTTCAGCTTTCCCACAAAACCTTCATTCCATTGGCAGACTCAGGCAAAAGGATAATGTTGCCAGGGGAAAAAGAAAAAAAGACAGCCCAGGCTTATTGTGTGGAACTACCTGGTGGTTTCTGGCAAGGCTGCTGACACAATGCTTCAGCTTGCTGGCTGCCTCCTGGGCCCAGAGCAGGACCTGGGTAGTGCTGCCAGTTCCACCCTGCTGCTGCTCAACAAATCTGTAAAATGTAGCAGAAAGACAAGTTGTTTTGTTGGTGGGTGCTGGATACCTGCACTCTCAGGAGACTCTGCTGCTTTTGGGGGAGATTTTCTTCAGAGCCCAAAAGAACAGCGTGAACTTAGAAAACCTTCGGAGTGTGTGCTGCAGAAGTTGGTGTCTTCGTGTTCCTATCTGCTGGTGGTAAGGAAGGAAGGTGGATTCCTCTCCCTGCCCTCCGCCCCCCACCCTCCCCCCAGTTGAAAATACAAACTTAGACATCAGGAAAATAATTCCATTCAGTTCAATATTTTCTGGGTTTAGTTAACATTTATGCATAGTGTTTCTACAATGTAATGGGATAACCAAGGGTCCTTAGTGAAGCTGGAGAGATAACGTTCCAGTGTTAGCCGTGTTAGAGGTTGGAGTTAAGTAGTGCCGCATACTTCTAGTAGGCAGATGGGGGATATTAGCAGCATAGAAAATTACAAAAACTCAGTATCTGTTACTAAAAAAACATGTCAGAACAAAACTACAGTAGGATATATGCTTAATGATTGATCCTCCCTGGAAAAGTTTTTTGCTTCATTCCTAATCTTTAGTTTATAAAAAAATATTTGAAACTTTCTCTGTGCCGATGAAATAATGCATTGACCCCAAAACAGTTATTAATTTGTGTTCATTTATTCATGTGCTCGAGTCTTTGCTGCCAGGGGATCTTAACTAGTTTTGGTTGCACAGACATTTTTAATGAATTTCAAAAGAATCATAGTGACTATTGATTTCTAACCATTATGTTACCAGAAAAACGTACCTATGGGAATGACTGTGCTTGCAGATAGGCAGAAGGCAGTTTGCTCAAAGAAGTGAAAGGAATGGCGATGATCTGTAACTTAAGCATAAAAGGGTTCTGGGTGAACTAGTTACTAGGTGAGCTCTCAGTTTTATATTACGAACTTCCTAATTTTCACTATTATTCCTTTAAGATCAGCAGGGGAAGAGGTGTAACAGAGCTCCTTGTCAGCTGGGGCCTTTCAGGCAGGAGTTATTCAGATCATGCTTAAAATGAGGTGCCATTTTAATAGCAAAATAGATGTAATAAAACACACCTTTATAGACTCGGTTACATTCATTTTTAAAATGTTTGTCTTTTGCGCACTTCCAAAGATGTGGGACTACAAAGTGATACTTAGCCCTAGGTTTCAGATACCATTTGCCAGATGGGGGTGATTTGCTGCTCTTTGCTTCACTTCCCTCCTTTTTCACATGACAAACAAACATTTTTTTTCTTGGTTTCTGAAAAAGCACGTATTTAGCTCTATAGGGCAGAGGTTCTCTACTGGGAGAAGTTCTGTTCACACTTTCATTTATAATTGCCAGCAACGGAGTATAGATTCACTGCCATATATGTATTGATTCTGCAAGTGTGTGATTAACCATTTCAAATAATCAGAGCAAGCAAGTTCACCGAACCATTTTCTTGTATACTTTTTGGATTATATTACTGACAATATATGCCATAGAGGGAAAAATCCTCTTAAAGGAGGAAAACCTACTTTCAAAGATTGCTGCAGTTATGTTTCATGATTGAAATTTCTCATATAGGAGAGAAATGAATTGTCAGAAACAAAGAAATAGAGACAATGTGTTCCATGAGTGTGTCTGGTTTGTTACAATCAAATTCTCCATGTAGATTCAAGTAAAGAGGTTATGAAAGGACTAAAAGCTGTAGTTCTTCTTTGTCCAGTAGTCCCTCCTCCAACATAGGAAGGCTGACCTGATGATTTGGAAAAGAGTGAAGGCTTATTCTGTCAGAGGTTCTTGGGTCTCGGGCCTGCTGTGAGCCAGGGATAGGGTAAAAGTCTAAAGCAGGATGCTTGGTTCAGTTTAATGTTGAGTGCTCAAATTACATTGCAATGCTCAAAATTTTGTTGTTGGCGAAAAGGAAACACACCTTATCTATAAAGACAATAATTTATTGCTAGTATAATAGAAAACTTTACAGTCTAATTGAAGAATCTCTAGTAGTTCACATTCATTTACTACAGGAAAAAATAAAACAAAAGAAATAAACGCTGCCCACAGAATTATATCCCGGTAATAAATAATACAGCTAAAACTCGTACAGGCACATGAACTAGTTTCAGTCCCTTTTCCTGGTGTAATGCTCACTGGTCCTTGCTCCCCTGAATACTAAAATCAAGACCCTCAGTCAGGTGTTTGAGAGTAGGAGTGATGTACTGCTTTGCCCAGGAGAATATTATGTTGATAGTTTCTTTTCCTTTCCTTTTCTTCTCCCTTTTATTTTACGTGGGTTTATTTGTGGGTGGGTGTGTCTTAAGCATGCTTTAGCATGAATATTCTCTTTCTTTGTTGGTCTGACACTCCACACTGCATCTGAATTTATACTGTATGATGCATTTTACATGTTAAATACTATTTCTTTGTTGCCACGTCCCTAAAATCTGTTTAGGTCTAAGTCTGCATTGCTTTATGTGATCGTGGGTGGCTTGTTGATGGTTCTGGGGCCCCATCTCTTACTATCCCCTGCGATACTGCTCTGCACTGCATCCTGTGTCTATACTTCTCAAAGGCCCCTGCTATCATATCAGACCCATATTTTTGTATACAACATGGTGTTAGCCATAAATATTTCCTTCTACACAGAGTGACTACTTGTTACTGTTGTCTATATAAAACTACAGTGGTACCTTGGAAAAGTGAAATGGGTTAGTCAGAGCTATGTGGTCAGAAGAAAAATAGTGCTTTTGTAGCTAAGCCATCTGAAACAGATCTGGAGGCAGACCTGAAAAACTTCAGCCTGACAAGTCTCTGAGGCCTTGCAAACTTAGTACATACGAAGTCTGGTGTCTGGTACTAGCAATGACAGTACAGCAGTATTAGGTGACAGCATGTATCACTCTAGCTCATTTGGGGGATGCTCTGAACTTCTGGATTGAAAAGGAATGTCAAGTTTAGCTATTAAAAATGGGAGGACACAAAAATGATGCATGTATGTGAATACTTCGGTCTTTATTTCTGCATGCTTACTTCTCAAAGCTCATATAGAGACAACGCAGACTTCTGGAGATCTTTTAGAGTATTTTGAACATCATGGGATAAAAAGCATTGTAAAATTGCACAATAGTATGTTTGCCATTGCTTCGGATGCAGAAGGCATTTGTTGTAGGTCTGTAATGCATGAAAATAACTTTATTTTTCTCTTTGTTTTTGCCCCTCCAAGTAGGCAAACTTGCATATGGGGTAAAGAGTAAGACACTTACAATCAGACCCCTTTGTCTCTGTCACATCTTTCTGTTTGCTGGGTTTGTTCTCCTGTGTGAGTGTGATTTATTTCTTTCCTCCACAGCAAACAGAAGCTAGTGTCTTGTGGTGTTTGGCTTGTGAGTCTTTTTGATTGGTTTTGGTTTGGTGGTTTCTTTCTGTTTTCCAAATATCTTCTTGCTTGGCACTGGTTTCCTCATTGACACTTGCCCCTAGCACAGAAAGAAGTCAGAGGTCCTCAGCAGTGCAGAGATTTGTACTCTTGATGCCTTTTCTTGATGCCTTTTAAAGAAAGCTTAACACCAGGTTGAATTTAATTTTCTAGTGACAATTCTTTTATTATGAAAGACTTATTTGTTGCTTGAAAAAGTATCAAGAGATCTGAAAGCTGTGGCTGTCACCTGTTCATGGTATCTGGAGAGTCTCTGTAGAACTGGAAGCAATGTCAGGTCTTAGGGGCTTGCTTTGTTTCTGCTGTTAAAAAAAAAAAAAAAAGAAACCTTATAAATGTTTCCATGCTGGGGAGGGAGATCTCCAAGGGAAAAGCCTGTCGGGAAAACAGGAGGCCCTGTTCAATGAAATAGTCAGCAAAATGAACACCTGAAAGAGAACTGCCGTTAAGATGCAAACCACTTTTCTTAGGTGTATGTGGTGTTATTTGGAATTCAATAGCTGCTTTTCCTCAGGCATGCTGAGTCTCCAGGGCCAAGCCAAAATGAAGCTGCCCTTTCTGCTAAGAAAGGGCTGATAAAGTGAGGAATTTCCTCTGGTGTTATGGAGTTTCCTGTGGTACTGTCAGATATATAGCTGTCCACCTGGCTCACGCACAGCCTTGTTGCTTAAGTGGTTTTGTCCCTGTGTCCCCTTCTTTTTGCTTGAAAGAAGGCCTTGTGTTTTTAATCTTTTGGCTGCTTTCTGGGGCTGTGGTGTTGCCAAAGGGCTTCAGAAGTTGGGTTGAGGGCAAGGGAAATGGCTGACATGGCGCTTTGCAAGGTACTGCTTTGACAGTCAGCTAGCCCCTTCAACTTCGTGTGCTCCTCAGGGTTCCCCTGCTTTCTCTCACACACCCCTTTCCTTACTTTATTTTGGTACCTTTCCTGAAAACTGGGGCAGGCTGCCCTGAGTACGGGGAACTGGGGCTTCTGGAAAGTTTGGGAAGGCTCTAGGGGTGGAGCCTCCTGCGGGGGTGGGGTCTCATGCATGGGGCGGGGTTTCTGGCAGCAGGGGAGGGCTCCGGCCCTCAGTAGGGCACCGGCCCTACTGTCTGCGGGCTTGATCGATTTAGTCATTTAATTTCAGCAGTTTTGGCCAAAATCTCACCTTACCTAAGGTTCTTTTAGGGCATGCTCTGTGGAAAGGCATCGTGATGTGCCCAGAGGGTGCAGGAGGTGAGGTCGCAGCAAAGATAAGCCGTGTTTTTTGGCAGAGACCCAGGACAACAGGAGCAGGAAGAGTCACCGTGGAGAAAAGGTGGGTCTGGATAGGGAGGAGCCATGTTTCACAGGGGAAATGACATCCTGAGGAGGAGGCCCCTTCCAGAGCGCATGGTAGTCTTAAATCTGACTTTCTTGTGAGCAAAACTGATACTGATGAAAACTTAATTTCTTCCCTCTTTTTACTAAACAATATGGATTTGCCATGGAAAACATGTCAGAAGGGTAATTCACACATGACGGTACAACATGCAACAGAAGGGATTTCTTCCAAAGCTGAACAGTTCTGGCTCTTCTCAGCATCCAAATTGCAAAAGCTTTTTTAACTGATGAAACTTGGAGTAATGTGTGCTAGAAACTGTCTCTAGAATCCCATAATGTAAAACATCAAGGTGGGTGACAGACTAACTGTGCGTACACTAAACAAATCAAACAAAAAGCATCAGAGGAACTCAGATAAGCGAGAGCTACAATCGCTCAATACTCCATGACTCTGCTGGAACATTTCACCGCCATTGTTACAGCAGTATTATTGCTGGCTAATAATCTTTGTATGATGGGGTTTTTTCCCCTCCCCCCTCTGCATTTTTATTGTGACCTAAATAACTTGAAGTTAATCAGATTAATTTTCTTCTTGCTTTTAAATGCATGTTGTCTTCTTTCAGATGTAATATGTTTTTACATATATAAAATATGTAATAGCATAATAAAACAGCCCTAATCTATGTATAAATTAGTTGATGAAGAAAAACTGTATACAGAATATCTAAGTGTAACAGCAGCCATATCTTAAAAACTAACTATATGCTTTAATTACAGAAGTAACTGCCAACTATTGCACCATAAAATTAGATAATGTAGCAATATCTCTGGAAAAAATAAAATTTTTGCTGCACCAGAAATCATCAATTTATCTCTGCACCTAATTAAATTCTAGCAAACGTAAACGAATAACGAGGACTGTAATACAGATAAGGAACTAGGTATGCTTTTTACTCCTTTATAGTTATGTAGTGGTATCACGCTGGCAAAGGTCATTCTGTGTGTCATCTCATTTGTAGTGCACCAAGCTTGCCTTAGCAGGAATGGAAATTCCCAAGAAGTAAGAAACCTGAAATACATCTCAGAATTAGTGACAATACAGTTCTCATATTGGTTGTTCTTGAAACAACCTGATAATCCATAAAGTTAATCTGCTTTTACTTTTTGTTATGTATTTCCTTGCCTGTGCATATGCTCATCTCTTGCCTTTACAGATACACATGACCCTATCTTGGAAAATCTTTGTTTTGCAATATCAGAAATGATGGTCAGGTGTCATCAGACATTGCCTCAATTGGAAGAGGTTCGAGTGATCGCTCAATTCATTACAAATGTACGAGAAATACTGCAGGGAGCCATTGAAGTTTAGAACTGTAAGGAGGTTCTAAGAGAGAGAGAGAGATACCAACCTCCTCTATACTGAACAGGCTCAGGAGAGTGGGTTTATCACCAAAGTAAATGCCAGATTGCCTTCTCTTTGTTTTGGGTAATATTTAATTTTTTTAAAAATAAATTATTTCCTCACACTATTATATGTAATTTTGATTTAGTGATCTTTATGATCTGAAAATCCTGGACCGATAAATGGCTCAGGATTGACTCTGGCCAACAGATGCAATGATTCAGTTAGGCAGTGTCTTATTGTCCAGGGATGTAAACGCCAGCATCAGAAAGCATTTAACAGATAGAAGTGAAATTATTGTGTGCTGTGGTAATGAAAGGATCTTTTGATATCATACACAAATAACAGCTAGCATGCTGAACAGTTGCTTCAGTTTTTTGTTAACTTCCATCATTTTCCGTGTATTTCACTTTGTGGAGCATGATTCAAAATAGGAGCGTGCACAGCTCCAGGCAGTAGAGCTGATGACTGGACTGTATTGCTGCTGTCCTGGTGTGCTTCCCTTACTTCTTGCTAGCAGAGAACAACTGTTAAATGTGGTTCCTTGGTAAGTAATTCTGTCTGCTTGTTCATCTCTAGGACGAAACCACACATACAGCTTCCCGTAGCTTTAGATCTGTTTCAACAACTAATTACTTAGCATGTGTGTATTTTGACTATTTTTCTTCATGTAAGGTGTAAGTGCACTGGAATCATCCTTCAGAAGTGTGCAAGAGCTACTAGGCTAATTTAAAGTTCAGAATCTGAAACTGGGTAGGCAGTTGTGGGATACTAAAATAAATATGGGAAACAGTTACTGAGTCTCAACGAAGACATTCTTTGAAACTTCAACTAGAATCTAATCTTGTTTCCTTGCATTGCTAAGGTTGTCTTCTGTCAGTGAAAAGGCTGGCTGCCACATGCACAAACTGACATGCTGGGCAGCAGAAGTTTACAGCAGGCAAGAAAGGCAGAAATCTGCTCAGTGGAGTGGAAGCAAAAGCATCTTGTCAACATATTTTAAAACAATTATTGGAGTTTTTCTTTATTTTTCTAAAACTTTTTCATTCAGTAACTGTGGAGTTTACACTGAACAGTTGTGTGCAGTTATGCTGTGGCGCTATCCAATTAACCACCCAAGGTAGCACAGCTCAAAAAGATAGCTAAATGACACATCTCAGTGGTAGTCCACATTTGTTAACCAGGAGTCTGTAGCAATATTTGTTTGGAGCCGTGAATCCATTTTATGGAGCCTGCATGCTGTTTTAAGGAGTACAAGTTTTCTTTGTGTCCATGTGTTCATTCTAATGACGAGTATATTTGTGCCTAATTAGTTCAGACCAGAAAGTTTTTTCCCCCCCTTTTATTTTCTCCCCCAAACTCTTATGTCCTGTCCCTCGACCCCCAAAGTAGTGCGTCTTTATTTCTTCTTTCTGCCTGGTACATAGACATATAAGAAGCAGAGGACGTGTTATCTGTTCCTTTCTCCTATCCGCCTGAAATGGATCATGCTGCTTCTGAAACTCTGTCCTAGCAGAGTGGCAAATCACAGAATCACAGAATCATCAAGGTTGGAAAAGACCTAAAAGATCATCCAGTCCAACCATTCACCTATTACTACTAGCTCCCACTAAACCATGTCCTTCAATACAACATCCAGTCTTTCCTTGAACACCCCCAGGGTTGGTGACTCCACCACCTCCCTGGGCAGTGCATTCCAGTGCCTGACTACCCTTTCAGAGAAGTAGTGCTTCCTAATGTCCAGCCTGAATCTCCCCTGGTGCAGCTTGATACCATTCCCTCTAGTTCTGTCACTGTCTACACGGGAGAAGAGGCCGACCCCCAGCTCACTACAACCTCCCTTCAGGAAGTTATAGAGAGCTATAAGGTCTCCCCTGATCCTCCTCTTCTCCAGGCTGAACAATCCCAGCTCCCTCAGCCGCTCCTCGTAAGGCCTGTGTTCCAGACCCCTCACCAGCTTAGTAGCCCTCCTCTGAACGCGTTCCAAGGCCTCGATGTCTTTCCTGTAGTGAGGGGCCCAAAACTGAACACAGTACTCGAGATGCGGCCTCACAAGTGCTGAGCACAGGGGGACAATTACCTCCCTGTTCCTACTAGTAACACTATTTTTGATGCAAGCCAGGATGCCGTTGGCCTTCTTGGCCACCCGTGCACACTGTCGGCTCATGTTCAGCCGTGCATCAATCAGTGCCCCCAGGTCCATTTCCTCCACACAGTCCTCCAGCCACTCTGCCCCAAGCCTATAGCGCTGCCTGGGGTTGTTGTGGCCAAAGTGCAGGACTCGGCATTTGCTCTTGTTGAACCTCATGCCATTGGCTTCAGCCCAGCTCTCCAGCCTGTCCAGATCCCTCTGTAGGGCCTCGCCACCCCCAGGCAGATCCACACTCCCAGCCAATTTAGTGTCATTTGCAAACTTACTGAGGGTGCACTCAATGCCCTCATCTAGGTCATCAATAAAGATATTGAAGAGGACAGGCCCCAGCACCGACCCCTGGGGAACACCACTCGTGACCGGTCGCCAGCTGGATTTAACTCCATTTACTACCACTCTCTGAGCCTGGCCCTCCAGCCAGCTCCTTACCCAGCCGAGGGTGTACCCATCCAAGCCACGGGCTGCCAGCTTCTGCAGGAGAATACCGTGGGAGACAGTGTCAAAGGCTTTGCTGAAGTCTAGGTAGACCACATCAACAGCATTTCCCTCATCCAGCAGATGGGTCACTAGATCATAGAAGGAGATCAGGTTGGTCAAACAGGACCTGCCCTTCATGAACCCATGCTGGCTAGGCCTGATCCCCCGGCCACCCCGCACATGCCGCATGATCTCCCTCAAGACAATCTGTTCCATAACCTTCCCTGGAACCGAGGTCAGGCTAACAGGCCTGTAGTTCCCCGGATCCTCCTTACAACCTTTCTTGTAAAATGTTTTGTGCCATTTGCTACCTCCCTACCCTTGACCCAAGGTAGCTTCTTGATTGTGTGCTGTTGCAGTGGTTGTGTTCGGTCATGTTCATTCCTGGTCTGTAATGCCCTGGCCATGAGAGAAATGGCACATATACAAGCCGTTTGAGTGACAGACAGGTGTGTACAGAACTCAGGCTCCATAACTGCCCTTCAGGGATGTACTGTGTCCACTTTTGACTGTTCAGTCTCATCTCTGGCAGCCCCAGAAACTTCTAGTGCAAATCCTTTGAGTCAGGCAAGAAGACCATTGTCCTTTTTGCGTACCTAAGCTTTCCTGTGACTGTGGTTAAGGTCTTACAGTGTTTGGGGTTACCAGGGGGTCTTGTCAGGTAGGTGACATTCTTCATGTCAAATCTGTGGATCTGGACTGCTGTTAGTGATGAAACGTGATGTTCGTGTTTGTTATGATAGATGCACAAATGACATCCCACATTACCTTCCAGGCTTTCCTTAAATTGGCTGATGTACTTAATGACTTAGTGTTGTTAAGAGTAGTGTACCTTAAAAACATCACAGCTCACATAAAAAAAGGGATTGCTTTAACTATGGTACAGAAAAATAATGTTAATAAATATATTTCCTGCCCTATTTCTCTTACTATTTACAGAGCGTCATCTCAGCTGTCTGTTTCAGTTCTATAATTTTGCAATCATTGTTATAAAAATAACTATAAAGCAAACATTATGGTTGAGTATGTTTGTAATACATGAAATAATGAACTTTTAGGGGTCAATGTAAGAAGTTTTTTTTAGGGTGGTTTTTTTTTTCTCCCTTAGTTATGGTTCATTTTGCCAGCAGAAGGTCTTTTTTGTTGGGTCTTTTTTTCAAAAAAAATAAGTGCTGTATAATAAACTATTGAGAGGTATACAGTCCAACCTATCTCACCAACCTCAAGTCTGCAGAACTGTCTTGTCAGCATTCTGCCACCCTTTTGGAGGAACTCGAAACTCCTCTAGGGTCTGCAACATGGAGTAATAAGGCGTGTTATCCCGTGCTGTAAACACAGCAAAACAAACTTGGAAACCAACCTAAATCCAGAAACTATATGTGGATCAGGATGTGATCCTATTTAATGTGAATACTCTGTCTTTATTGACACGAAGTCCTACTTGAGGGTAATAAATCAATGTGGTTCCTTATATGTGACAGAGTACTAGGTGCCATGGAAGGTGTAATGTGAAGTAAGGGAGAGAGCTTGCAGTTGTTTTGTGTGTATGTTCACCTTGGGTTGAAATGAAATACCCCCTATCTCCCAGTGCTTGGCACTAACATATCCTACTTCATGCGGGTGGAGAAGAAATCTTTTTTGAAGGATCTTTACCATGTACTTTTGAACATGATCAATTAATCCCATTTCTGTTGACTTCTGTGTCAGATTTCTTGTGTGTCTGTTTCTATTTTTAACCCTAGTTATCTGTGCAAACAACAAATACCATTATTAGGTTGAATGAGAATGGAAGCTGGCAATAGAAAGCTTCCCAATTTCCTTAGTCAGCTTTAGGCCTTAACCACCAACGGTTCTAGTGTTTGGCCAAGGAAAGGCACATTCCGTCTTTTGTACTTTCATTGACCATTGGAGCTTTGACTATTGCAAGAGTTGCATGACAGTCAAATTTGAATATTAATTTTTAAAAGTATTCTGTTCACACCCCTACACTTTAATGAATTTCAGAAAGTAATACTTGATCTTACAGGTTGGTGTGAGTAAAATATTTTTATTGAAGAGTAAGGTATCTTATAATGACAAATACATTAAGCATATTTTTTGTTTTATTTTGACACTTATCAGTTGTCTTAATTGATTTGATATGTATCACAGAAAATGTGCAATAGGGAAAGAAAGCACTGAACAGAGGCATTGTTAATTTATTAAAACTCAGGAAACCACCAATTTCATTTCTCATGAGTGTCATTGACACACCATTAATTTGGAAAGAGAGCTATAGGAGCTATAGCACTGAGTCTAGCAAGTCAGACTTCATCTAAGTTGTAACTGGGAAAATATTCCTGTTTCTTATGCTGCTGATGATGTTTCCTTGCAAAAGCAAAATAAACTCGGATTGTAAGCTCGCTTCATTGTGTGTGCAAACCATTTATTTACAAACACGTTTAAGTTTTCCAAGATGAAAAACTGTACTAAATGCTTCTGAAAAGGAGTCAGTGTGATGTCAGCCTTGTGAAATTATTGTTCCTTCTTTCTCTTCATTTCAGGTATCCTTGGGTAGCTGGCCAGCCTCTTCTCAAAAGTCAAACCATGAATGAGTATACTGTTATTTCTCATTAACAATCTCAAGCACTTCCTTTAGCAAAATACTCTTACTAAACTACATGTGTAAATACAGGATGTGATCTTTCTTTGTGCCAACAATATTTTCACTGTTTTTTTTAACACAGTAAACTTACGTGCTGCTTCTCACTTCGAAAACGGAATCATTGCATATGGAAAGGGAAGACGTACTGAGCTTCTAGCTTTGCATTCAGGATGATAAACTGTATACAAACATCTTCCAGGCACTGACCAGCCTGTCTTTTTTTATTAAATATTTCTTGTATTGCAGTGCCTTGTTACATACTGACCAGCACTTAATTCTGCTTTTGCCCAGCAATTAAGCTTCATGTTGGCACCAGTTTGTAGCTCCAACTTTGGGATGCTTTAATTTTAAATCTGCCACAGATATTTCATTTTGTCCCTCTTGGTTGTGTTCAGCCCAGCAGCATCCTTCATAGATAAAATGAGTGCGGGGGTCCTTCGTACTGGGTCCTGTGAAAGCTCTTCACAATCAGTCTGGAGAGATGCACGATTCCTGATCGAAAGATAAAGTCAACCCAACGCTGTTTTTTGAAGTTTGCTCTTTACTATATATAAAAAAGGATCATTTTTGACCATCAGTCAGATTAGGCTAAAACCAGAGCATCCAATTTTCTTGGCCTTTTGCTAAGTTTTTCTTCTGACATGTTGCCATAATGTTGGTAGAGAAATCATGGGTTTGCTTCATCAGACGCATATTGCTTTCCGGCTTGAACAGAAGCCTGTCACAGTCAGCAGTCAGGCAGGGACAAACTAGGAAATCTGTTCCTCTAAGCGTTCCTGGGGCACCTTATTTTACAGACTGATTATCTATAAACGTATAAATACCCCGAAGTTGCATATTAATCCCTTTTTGCTGTGAATGCTTCTGCTGTTAGGTATGTGCCTAAATGCATTCTATTGAAATGGCTGTTGGTTAGCTCATTGTTAACCAAAACATGCTCTCATGGTCCAAGTGGTCTGCCTTACAAAACAGCATATATTGATTTTGCATTTTTAACCAAAAAGGTTACTGCAACCTTTTTGGGCCAGTAGGCTCAATATATCAACAGACTTGGAATGCAACTTGTTTCTTGGGCTTAGCCTTTTTTTCTTTCTTTTCAAAACGGAAAGATCTCTGTGGGGTCAGCAGTCTCCTGCATGTTCAGGGGTGTGAAATGGAAGCCAAGAGAGTGGACAATATGGAAGTTAATAGCTAACACTTCCTTTCAGACTGATTCTTTTTACACTGTTACCTTTTCTTTAATTGCTCCATATTTTTGAATGGTATTACCAAGTATAACTGATTTTGTAAGTAGTTATTTAATAGAATAATTAAAATACTTCTATATTGACCATTTTCTAATATGTTTTTACTTAGCTTTCATGTGAGATTTATGATTTTTTTTGTTGTTGTTTTATCTAAAACAGGTGCTTATATCTTTTACTGACCTTGTGTCCATTCCAGAGTAACTTCTGATTGATTTAAACTCTGCCAATTTAAAGTTGTCTTTTAGAACATGTGTCGATCATCCATGGCAGACTTCAGAAATGGACTTACTGAAATACACAAGAAGTGTAAAAAATCTAAATGGGTTCTATAGCCATTGTAGGCATTTTTGTAGGAGTGCATCAATGCCTACTTATAGTGATCTGCTGAGATTATTAATGTATTGAAATTATAGTTTCAAAACATTAGATATGTATCTGGAAAGTACTGGGGGCGGGGAGGAGAACACTCTTGTAAGCCTGAGTTTTTATAGCATTTGCAGTCCATTAGAAGATGCATTACTCATTTTTTTCAGTACTGGAAGATATATGTCCTCTGCTTAATTGCTCATAGTTATGATTTTAAAAGAGTATAGCGTATTCATGTGAGAGAGTGTATTCCTTCATAGAGTCCAGTGTGTGTACTGAGGCATGTGTCCACATTTGGTTGGAGTGGAGAGTTCATCCCAAGGCTGTTTCTGTGATTAAAATCCCCCGAACCTGTACAGTTTGCATCTCGAAGAGTAAGCTGTTGAGACCAAAGAGAACGATGAGAGTTGATTTTTCTTTTTTTTTTTTTTTTTCCTTCTTCCCACCCCCACCACTTCCCCACTGGAACATTTATAGGGAGGTGCAAAGCACGAGTCCTATGTCTGTGTTGTGGCTGTCAGCATTATTATAAAACTGCTAATTAATAGGAGAACAAGAGCTAAAAATAAACATGCAGGATTCAAAATATGAAGGAAGAAAAATTATAGTCTCCTCCTGCCATGGCTATAGTTACTAAGTTGGAGAGAGGACAAAAGGAAAGCTTCTACAAATGCTGAAGTTGTTCAAGGACAGGTACAGCCAGTAATCCCTTTTTGTGTAAGACACTACAGCTGAAATAGGAAATAAGAACTCTGAGGAGAAGGAAATGTGATGTTGTGAAAAGCAGTTATAGCTGGAGAGATTGCTGTTTGTGCTTTCAGAAATTCTTCTTCGAAGACAAAATACAAAAGTATAAGAGGTTAGTTACCTTGGAAGTAAGTCAAAATGCAAAGGATCCTGGTTTGCTTTATTTTCTTCCGAGAGATACTTGTAGTAGCATTTAGGTGTTTTCCTTCCAGCTCAGTGTTTCTCTTCCATGGTGCTGCAGTTCTGAAAAAGCTCTAACATAGCAGTAAATTTTGTGTTTTGACAACCGTGTGATTTGGGGTTCTTGTGAGTCTCCATTAACTGTTCTGCAGGCTTTGAGGGACTGGCCACTGCTGCTCTGCCTCTCTGCTCTCATACCTTTGGTCTAGGTAAGACACTTCAGGTTTTCCAGGAAGGCAGCCAAACCCAAATTATTTTCTGGAAGAAGTTGAGTGGGCGCATGTTCCTTTTCTTTTTTTGTTAGTTCAAGCTAATTATTTAGAGATACTTGAGTTAGCACTTGATGATCTAAGAGCAATGCACTAATCTGGGCAAAGCCAGTGTTATGTAGTAGAAATCTGGCACTGTGTGTTTTTTCAGTGATTTGAGCTTCTTCATCCTGGATTGAGTGAGAAATCCTTGGAATTTGTAATAGTGCTCTGTACAACTACTTGTGTGACACCTTCCCCCTGGGGCTTATGCAGAGATACACAGGTACAAAGAAAAGCAGGAAAATCAGTAGAAATGCAAGTCTTCTAGAGTGAGGAGATAATGTTCCTGGTGCTTTCACCTCTGTAAGGATCTCGAAAACAGTGTTTGGTCAGTATGCCTTCAGGATGATTCACCACCACAAATGTTTTTGTCTATCCTGAGGAAACCTGATAGTTTGTAAATTACAGTCTGGCAGAAAAAAATGACTTGTGAAACATCTTTTCAAATATAAATTTTACTTTGGAAGAAAAAAATCTTTTAACAGAAAACCTGTCTACCTGTCTGCAGAATTTTTTTTTTCCTCATGTTTGAAATAAAGTCAAAATATTTCAAGACTGTAGTCAGTTCATCATTATGTCCTCCCGTCCTTCAGCAAGGTGGGTAGGGATTGGTTTGTTGGTGCTTGTGATGCGCTGGAGAGGGACTTCAGCATATATTGCTGAGAGGGCAGGGGAAAACCCCATCAAGTAGATCTTGCCACAGCCTTCTCTCTTTATTTTTTATTTATTCCCCTTCTTTTTTTAGATTAGGAGGTTTTTTTTCTTAATTCTGCATAAAGTGGAAACTTAGCATGTAAAACCCTGGTCTGATAATTTGCTGTTGTTTTACTAACACTTTGCTGCTTTTAAACTTATGTCAAAGTGCACAAAGTTGCCTTCAATATCTGCTGTTTTGCAAATTGTTTTCACTGTTCTATATACCAATAGCTTAACATACAAAATGTCTAACTGCTTTTAGCAAATTTCTAATTCTTCATAGAATCCCAGGTTGGTTTGGGTTGGAAGGGACCTCAAAGCCAGCAGAAATAATATTTAGTATTATGTGAACTCTGTAGGTTGTGGTGTTGGCTGTCGTTGTAGCTTGCTGTGTTGTTCTTCAGCTCTTTTAGGGTATTGCTTTGTATGAGGCGCATATTCCACTGCCAAATTTCTTACATGTCTTTATATGTAATGAATTGACAGATGGCCCAGTGGCACATACTGGGAGGAGGTGGGGGGTGGTGTCTGGTCAGGAGTGGCTGTTGCCTTTTGAGCCTGAATTTAGCACAGGACTAAGGGAATGTACTTAGCACAGTGATTAGTTACATCTGATGAGAATCAATAATCCTATGTTAGTTTCTCTATGCATTTGCTTTGAAATGATGGATCTGCAGTATCTGCAGTATTTTATAGTGATCATTAGTGTAATGTGTGGAAATGGCAAGGGCTACACATGTATGAATACAGTGTGAAAACCTTACAGAAGCAATGTTATCTTGTAACTAAGAGTTACTTAATCATGCTGTTGAGAATTAAATGTATCACTGTCCATAGAATACGGAAGTATATTCCCAAGACATCATTACATTTAAACTCAGAATAGCAAGAAAATTACAGCAGTAGCATAATCATTTATGGTTTTGCTCTTTTTGTAGAATAGCATGATTATTTAGGCATAGAACTGGTTATTTGGCTAATGGACAGCTGATGAAAATGGAGGAGGGTATGTCTAATGAAAACTAGTGAGTTTCAAATTTGGCATCCGTAGTTCAGAAGTACTGTTACACTGAATGTGATTGTTTCACTTACTAAAGTGGTGTTCGGTGTGGTGGTGGTGGTAAATTCCTGTGACCATAGCAGAGTTTGAGATGGATGTATCTTTATATTTGTTCAGCTGAGTTTCAAAGATAAAAACGCTGTTTCGGGATCCTAGGAATGAGGAAATTAATAATATAGTTTTAGTAAGTGTGCTCTGCAGTTTCTTAAACAAGTGGATAGTTGCACTGTCAGATAATGCCTCACTATAGAAATGCTGAATCCTCTGAAAGGATTTTTCTCTGTATATTTTTAATCTAGATCCCTGTTTTCAGTCCTGCTGTTGCAGCTTCAATTTTAGATCTTATTTTAGCCCAGTGTTCCCTAAACTGCTTCCAAATGGAGCACACCAGAGAGATATTTAATGCCTCAGAAGTGGGATTTAAATTTATTTGTGCTGTCACGGGCAGAACACTGATATGACAAGGAGCATATGAAAAGAAGATTCTTCTCTTAAAATTCTGCCTCAAAACTGGCTCTGCCTGAACTCTTCCACCTCTCTGCATGCAGCAGCATCAGCCTGCTAGAAATCACTTATTCTGAAGAGTGAATTTCCTGTGAAGAGGTTTTAGACACTGATAGCCTGATAGTATTGTTTTTCTACCACATTATTGTGACAACAAAACACTTTTTTCTTTAAATAGAAAGTGAAATTGAATTTCGGCCCTTCCTTTGGGTTGAAGTTAGATGAGATTGTGGCAACTAAAAGATACCATCTCACTGTTTCCACGCCTTCTGCATATGTGTGGTTTCAGTTCCATTCATATGACTCCTCAAAAAATCACATCAGCTCCCTAAGCCTGCAGGAGACTAACACAGTAGAAAGTGTCAGTAGTTTTCCGTGGTCACCCTGAGCTGAAGCCAAGTAAGAGGCTACACATGAGGGGTATGAAGGGAGACAGGAGTGCATAGATAGGTATGGAGCAAGCTGGAGAGAGACAAGCAGTAAGACAGCCGCTTTGGAGTGCAGTGAGCTCTTAAGATTAGTGTAGGTGTCCTGCTAAGTGTCTTTAAAGACTGGGTGCAGGTATCTCTATCTCTGATATGGGAACTTGTCATGAACAAAAGATAATTTTTTGTCAGAAGATACTGCTGAGCAGCTGGTAGCAGTTGGAAAGTGCTTTGTGATGTCAGCTTTATAATTTAGGTGGAAGTTTTATCTTTTCTAGCCAGCCTCTCCTACCCCAAATCTGCATTACTTGTTCCAAGTTTCATAGCTGAAATTGTGTAGTACTTCAGTCTGTTTTGAAGGTATTCTGCAAAAGCCTTGTGCTAGGTTAAAGGTGTCCTGTTCTCTCTGAGCTGATGGGGCTAGTATGTATGTTCTGGCATGCATGGTTCTCAAGCAGATCTACACTATCTTGGGATATACAGTTTTCCTTATGAATAAAATGGAGTTTTATGGTAGAAATTGTAACTCACACTTCACAACAGTGTGTGAAGTTGTCTCCTATCGTCCCTGGCATTTTTGTGATCTAGAGGAGAACGGTCTTACAGGATAAATGAGATAGTTGATTCCAGCATGCTTGCAGTTCTCATCTACTGATTTAAACTGTTGCACAGCTTGTGATATGTTTTTAGAGTGTAATATTCATTATTTATGGAGATCTCTGGAAGGATTTAAATGGTGGCATAAGGTACATTTAGATAACTACAATGTAGATTCTGAAACTGTGTCTGCTGTTTGGCTTTTTTCTTGTTTATCCAAAAATGGATTAAGAATATATGCAACTACTGAATGATGGGTCAGGTTGCTTCTTGTTCACTGAAGTCTACTTTGGTGTAACTGCAGTGCAAGTCAGGTGCTGTTACTCTGCCTGTGGAATATTTTTATATTAGGTGAAGTTTTTGTTACATAGCATTTTGGGTTCCTGTGCAGGCGAGCATTACGATTTAGGTTTACTGGATATTTGTTTCTCACTTATGACAGTGACGATACATTCACCCCTTCTTCAATACAAGTTTGTTTCATAACTTCTGGGTTTTTTTCCTCTCAATTAGTAATGCAGTAATTTAAATACTAGAAATCCTATAATACAGATTTTCCTCTAGTGTATTTTAAATGGTTTGTGCATTTTAGATCTATTTTTTCAGTGTTACTTGTTCTTAGTATTATCTTCCATTTTTAATAACTTAAGGACATACTTTAACCATTACAGTGCAGAATTTCTGCTATGTTTGACATCTTTTTTATAGTACAATTCTTCCCCTGGTTCCCTAATGCTTTATTGTGTTGGGTTAGTTCTAGAGGGATAGGATAATGCTAATTGTTGGGGGTGAGGGGGAGGGAATAAATTCCCCCATCCTGTGTTTTTAATCCTCTGCAGC
This sequence comes from Gallinula chloropus, assembly GCF_964237585.1. Classification (NCBI taxonomy): domain Eukaryota; kingdom Metazoa; phylum Chordata; class Aves; order Gruiformes; family Rallidae; genus Gallinula; species Gallinula chloropus. Next base: position 44,689,926 of record NC_140090.1, read on the forward strand.
TTTTAAAATGTGGTTGTCTCTGAGACACAGGAGAAGATGTGTAGGCAGATGGATAGTTTAATGACCTCAGACTTTCAGAACTCAATATGCAAACTGTATTAACCCCCTGTTGCTAGCAGGCACTTTAACCTCGATCAGTTAAACCTCAAAGCAGTTGTGAGATGAGAAAAAACAAAGAAAAGGTGGGTCTTGGGTATATTGGTATGGAAGTAGCAACTTTGAATAAATGTTTTAACAATGTCAGATTTTAGGGCTCTCATTTTCAAAAGGTTACTCACAAAGCTCTTGTTTTTTCAGAAGGACAGCTTGTTTGAAGTGAAGAATGCCATGTTAAACCTACCTAGTTGAACAGCTTTGGGTGAGAGCGCTGCTAAAATAAGGATGATGGTATACTTGCACTTCGGTGTGTTCTTCTGAACTTTCAGACCGATTCAGGAAAAACTCCAGAGAGAAATGAATGTAAAAAAACAATTGTGGCAAAAAGCGTAAGTTGAAAAATTAAAAAAAAAAAAAGTGGTGAATTAATTGGACTGTTAATTCATCAAGAAGGAAAATACCAGGCAAAGAATAGCAGAAACTAAATTAGTTTTGGTGTAGATGTAGCAAGCACACAAAGCAAAAGTGCAGGATAAATACATTTTGTACAAGAGAAATATGGTGCAGTGGGGGTAAAAGAAGCGTGGCTAAATAAAGAGAACTTAGGTCATGGAAATGCCATGACCAAGAATTGAGAAAATAAGATTTCAGAGAATGGGTGGCAGAATAATGTCTGCCCTACGTCTCATACTGCTGCTGAGCCAAAAAGTGTCTCTGCAGATACTTAGTGCCTTCTATGATGAGTCTTCAGCAGCATTGGATGGCAATGTGTTAAGCTCAACTGCAACTTTATTTACATTATTGGAGTGGCAGGAGGTCAATGATATTTGTAATATGAGTGTTTGTGACAAATCAATTGTATAATGAAAGTGATTATAACATCGTTAGAAGTCTGGTAACCCAATCACTTTGTGATAATTACTTCTTACTTACAGGGAATAATTTGCCACAGTAGATGCTGAAATATTATATAGGAACACTTATCCGAGTGACTATAGACCAGTCAGCCTCACTTCTGTCCCTGGAAAGGTGATGGAACAGCTTGGTCTGTTTGCCATCTCCAAGCAATTGAAAGAGAAGAAGGTCATGAGGAGTAGTCAGCATGGATTCACCAAGGGGAGATTGTGCTTGACCAATCTCATAGCCTTCTATGATCTCATCACCGGCTGGGTGAATGGAGGGAGAGCAGTGGATGTCGTCTACTTTGACTTCAAGGCTTTTGATACTGTCTCCCATGACATCCTGATAGCAAAGCTGAGAGAGTATGGGATAGATGAGTGGACAGTGAGGTGGGTTGAGAATTGGCTGTCGAACTGAGCTCAGAGGGTGGTGATCAGTGGAGCAGAGTCTGGCTGGATACCTGTGACTAGCGTTGTTCCCCAGGGCTCGGTGTTGGGTCCAGTCCTGTTTAATATCTTCTTTGACGACCTTGATGAGGGAATAGCATCCACCCTCAGCAAGTACGCCGATGATACAGAGCTGGGAGGAGTGGCTGACATGCAGGAACACTGTGCTGCCATCCAACGAGACCTGGACAGGCTGGAGAGCTGGGCAGGGAGAAACCAGATGAGGTTCAACAAAAGCAAGTGTAGAGTCTTGCACGTGGGAAGGAGTAACTGCTTGTATCAGTACAGGCTGGGGGATGACCTGCTGGAGAAGAGCTCTGTGGAGAAGGACCTGGGGATCCTGGTTGATGACAGGTTGGTCATGAGCCAGCAGTGTGCCCTGGTGGCTAAGAGAGCCAATGGGATCCTGGGGTGCATCGTGTGGCCAGCAGGTCAAAGAGCTGATCCTCCCCCTCTACTCTGCCCTGATCAGGCCCCACCTGGAGTATTGTGTCCAGTTCTGGGCTCCCTGGTAAAAAAAAGACAGGGATCTCCTGGAGAGAGTCCAAAGAAGGGCTACAAAGATGATGAAGGGCCTGGAGCATCTCCCCTGTGAGGAAAGGCTGAGTGAGCTGGGACTGTTCAGTCTTGAGAAGACTAAGGGGGGACCTTATTAATGTTTATAATTATCTTAAGCATGGAATGCAGGGGGAATTAGCCAGCCCCTTTTCAGTGTTCTGTGGAGACAGGACAAGGGGCAATGGCTGCAAGTTGGAGCACAGGAAGTTCCGCACCAACATGCAGAAGAACTTTTTCACAGTGAGGGTGACAGAGCCCTGGGACAGGCTGCCCAGGGAGGTGGTGGAGTCTCCATCTCTGGAGATATTCAAGACCTGTCTGGACGCCTGTCTGTGCAATATGAGCTAGGGAGCTGCTTTGTCAGGGGTGTTGGACCCGATGATCTCTCGAGGTCCCTTCTAACCCCTACGATTCTGTGATTCTATAACTGTAGTCATAAATGAGGCATGTGTGCCACTTAGTATCACGTTTGAGTCCCATCATTCATTTGAATGTTGTAGATGTTTGACAAGCAAGGGCTGGATTTAGAAAGGTATTTACAAACCTAGAAGTGTCTTTGGGCCTCAAGTAACTTGAGAAATATTACTTTAATGTGTCCTTAAGTAGAAAGCTGATGGGGGTGGTTTTGATCTTTGGGATGTGTTTGTGGTGGATTTGGGGGGGGGGGGGTGTCTGTGTGTTTATCTTCTGGCAGATGAGCGAGCTCACTAGGCACAAGGAGGGCTGTGAACAAGTGGTTGAGGACAGAGGATGAGAATGAGAGTCTTTTGATAGCAAGTAGCAAGGGCAGTGGCTTATATCCAACATGAAATTGTACCATATTTCACTTCTGAAAATTAACTTGCAATCCTAGTTAACTCTTGAGATACTCCTCTCTCCCCCTGCCCCTTATTAATTAACCCAAATGGCTGATTAATCTAGTTCTTAAGAGCTATACTTGTGAAACTGGTAGTAGGTTGTCCTCTAAAACGAATGTTGTAATAGGGTTTTTTATTTATGAAACCCTTTGAAGAAAGGGCAGTTATTGCCTTTCAGAAAAGTTCTCATGCTGCACTACTGACTATCATAAGGAAAAAATATTTTTTAGTTTACAAAATTAGTGCTTTCTCTTCTAGCAAGTGCTTTTTATCCTATCATGACGTGCCTGGAGCTTTAAAAAAAGGATATGGAATCAGAGTGGCTTGGGTTGGAAGGGACCTCAAAGCCCATCCAGTCCCAATTCTCTGCCATGGGCAGGGACATCCTCCACCAGCCCAAAGGTGCCCAAAAGGGTGCCCAAATCCCCATCCAACCTGGCTTTGACCCCCGCCAGAGATTCAGGGGCAGCCACAGCTTCTCTGGGCAGCCTGTGCCAGGGCCTCCCTGCCCTCACAGGGAAGGATTTCTTCCTAATATCTAACTTAAATTTCCCCTCCTTCAGTTTAAAGCTGTTCCCCTTGACCTGTTACACTGTGCCTTTGTAAAAAGTCCCTGGTGATGCTGAAAACAAAGTGTTTGAAGAACAATTTGCCTGCATTGCTTCTGAACCTGAGGAAGAAAATCTGTGTGGATTCGTGGGGCTGCTTATTCAGTATAATCGTTCTGCTGGCAGTTGCCTCCGAGTTGCACATAAATATCAAGCAATAACCCCAATTGTCCTGTGACAGAGCAATTCAGAAGGAATCCTCCCTGCATTCTGTGTGCAGAAATGTTTGCCTGTCTTCACATCCAGGGCTGTTGAAGTGCATGTGGCACTGGATTCTACTGGTGTTTGTCCTTGTGTGTCTACATCACACCCTGCCTCTTGCTTACCACTCCCTCAGTCTCATCTTCAGATTTGACTAGTTATTTTTTCCCATCAGGTGGCTAATTGTGGAAAAAATAAATTATTAAAAGTCTGTAGAGCCTGCAGAAATCCATTAAAAACTCTGCTCCCCTGATGAGGATTTTCTGTTTAGACTTTCAGCTGAGATTTGTCAGTTAATCAGCTTTTAATTTGATTAGCACATGACATGTATTGACTTTATTTCATTTGAATTCCTCGGTCAACATTTCAGGAAGTACCAGGTCTAATTTCTCCACATAAAATTCTAACTGCACGAAGCAGTTTTCTTTTTCATACAAACTTTTAATCTCATCAGGTTAGATGAGATGCATTTTCCATAAACATATCCTGGTTGACATTAATTATATTAACACCCTTTAATTCTTTGTTTATGAAGATATAACTAGATTATAGTTTATTTGTGTAAACTACTTCAGACTTGAGAAATATTAAAAAAGTTAGTTTTCTGGAAACAAACCAGTTTTAGTCTGTTGTCAAAGTGGTTCAGACTTGGGATGTGGGGCTTTTTAGCACCCTCTGTCACTGAATCAAGTGTTCTAATTGCTATTGGTTGCTATTGCACTTGGAATGGAGTACTTAAGTTTAGGTTGGAATTGGTGATGTTTTTCCTTTTTGTGAATTCCTTTATTAATCAGTGGGAATTCTCTTCCTAAATCTTCTAAAATTTTTTTGTTTCTTACAAGTGGTGGAAAAATCGCACAGAAGCCTCCACCTCCTGTGACCAACTTCTGGCACCTGTGCTAAGAGGCTTGTATATCCCTATTTTGTTATAAAAAAAATCTTTGTTTAGACAAAACTTAATATGTGTTTTCCTTATGGTAGTACTAAATGCAGAGACTAGAAAAACAGGTAAATGTCTCTGACAAGAGGTTTGAAACAGAAAAACTGCACTCCTTGGTATTTATCCATGTCTATAGCACTGATTAAAATAAAAACGTGCTAATAGTTGCTGGTTATCCAATTTTGTCATTACTTCCCCCTCCCTCCGGCCTGAAAAAGTCTGTATATGTGATTTTTGTCTACCTGCCCTAAAGCAAATAAGACATTGGTTTATGCGTGTCTCTGGTATAACAATATAACTTTTTACATTGAACAATGAGTTAACTGTCATGAGTTTTTATGACTGTAAGCACTACTTGGATGAAAAATAATTAGAGAAGTATAGAGAAAAGTAATTGACTATGTAAAGCAGCAGGCAGATTTTGAAGATTCTTCAGGAAACAGAAGTCTTAAATCTTGGCTGGTATAAATTAAATTAGTGGAAAGAGAGTGTGGATGTTTTCTAATGTGCTTTTGAGAAACATGTCCCTCTAGAGGCTCTTCGGTTTGTTTCACGTTAGATGTATTTTGCCTTAGTTTCCTCCCAAAGTTTTTAAGGAGCTCAAAGATATAATGTCACCATGCATCAGATAAAATGGAAGGCAAATCCTGTGCTTTTTGGGTAGTAGTGCTTTGCAAGAAAAGTGATGTGAAACTCTTGATTCCATAGGAAATTTAGCACGTGAGCATACTGAAATAGTCTTCCCTATGTGTGATTGGTTGTTTCTCATTCTGTTCAAGAGCCTGAAAGAGATCAGGGCAAGCTTTGAAATCAGAGGTCAGACTTGCAGCCTATGTATAACCATGGAATGATGTAGACTCAAGTAACTCGAAGTCATCATGTCTAATTCTGCACTCACATGCAATGCAATTTATAATGTGTTGCTCAGTAAAATCATGGTTCTTCTCAAAGATCATGATTCTTTAGTTTTACAGCCTCTTTGCTTCCATGTTTCTCTTTGATGTGGGTTTTGTTGAAAGCAAAACTGTATGGGAAGAAGAGTTATGCTTTAGTCAGAGAAACCAGCCCACTCTTTAGGACCCAAGAATTTATCACCCAGGTAGTCACAGTTCTGAGCCACAGCCTAACAGAGCTGCGCGCTCTCATCTGCCATGCTGACCAAGGTAGGCATGCCCCTTTATTTGCTATTTGTTGCCTCTGATCACCTGTGGAGTCCTAAGTTGGTGCATTGCAATCAGAGGTTGGCATCCAAGCGTCTCACTGAGAAATGTCCCTGATGTATTTCTCCCCCTCATTTAGGTTCACTTGAAGCTGTTTCATACAATTGTTATGGCAATCCACCTATTTATTCTTCACTGCTCTTCAACCTTATGCTATATTGTGGCATGCAGCTTGAGAAACAAAGCCTCAAGCACTGCCAGGTTAACAGATAACGGGATGGAGCCTTTAGGCCATGAACCTCGGGGAAACTAAACAAGGTGGCAGCATCGTTGCCGGCCCCCTGCTGGGACAGGCTCCAGGAAAAAGTGTCCTCTATTGTTAAGGTATATCTGCTGTTTGACGAGGTTTTAGAAGTTCTATTAGCATGATAAGATAGAGATGCTGCTGTGACAGCAAAACGTTGACCAATCAGATGTAGCCCACGAAAACCGTATGTTTGAAAGAAAGCAGCCGTCTGCAGAGCATATAAAAAGGAATGATTTTTTACAATAAATCGACACTTGCTTGCATCAAGCTGTGTCCCGTCTCTCTCCGTCGCGGCACTATATTAAAATTTTATCTTCTTATATTAAGTGCACTGTTAAGAAATACTTGGTATGGTCTGTTTCAAGACCTAAAGTTAGGTCATGTAATTTACGTGAGTGTTAGAGTAGTAGCCATAGATTAAATTCTTTACTCGGACCATCCCTTATTCTTGCAATACATCCTGATGTTTAGGCAAAGGAATCCAAGTATCCTGCAGGTCTCATTGAAGACTGATGGCTGGGTAAGAGGGGCTGCTCTGCCTATAAATCACAGGGACACAATTCTGCTGTGGGAGATGCACACCATTGATTTGAACAACTTAAAGAAATCCACTATTGCTGTTTATTCTTCCTGCTGTGTAGTGTGTCCTCCTCGTTTCCTTAGTAATCAGTGTGTGGTCTCCCATTTTTTAATGAGTGATTTAAAAACATGTATCAGTTTGCTGTGCTCTGCAAGGATTATATCCCTTTAAACTGAAACAATATAACCAGAAAAATACAGAATTTAGGTATGGGGGTCAAGGATATTGACTGAAGGTGATGTGATCAGCATTTCTATTAAAGGCTTAAGGCATGTTGTTTACAGCTATCTTGGATGTTATGCTATAATTAATAAAAGGTAGCCAAAGGACATTCTCTTTGACAAACTAATTCAGGGTAATTCAGCAGTGGACAACCTCTATTTAAAAAAAAAAAAAATCAATTTATTAACGCAGTTCAGGTCAATAGGAGCTGTATCTAGCACTTTCAGAAACTGGGTCAGTGAACTTTATTTGATGCAGTAACTTAGTCTAGTTATGTCAAGCCAACAATTTTGTTTATCTGTCTCGAGTGGGTCACTAGTTAGAGTTTATTTCAGGCTCCAAGCCATTTGGATGGGTGATTCAGTCTTCATGTAAAAGTAGTGAAGAAGTGTAAAATTTATTAGTAGCAGAATGGACAGTTCTCTTCTACACTACTAAATTTTGTTACTGCATTTGAAGTAAACTCTACATACTCAAAATACTTATGGGGCAAAGAAAATGATGCAGCGGATCTGAATGCAGAATTTCTTTGTGTTTTAAGCTATGCAGAAATAAATCCTTGCCGTGGGCAGAGACAAACAAAATTAATTACACCAGTAGCAGGGAAAAAAAAGAAACTATTCTACATGCATATGGATAAAGAAACAACAGTAGCAACATTCTTGGCTGAAAGGTTTTCATCTTGCCATGCTACTTAGTATTATTATGGCACAATAAGATTTCTTATCTGCTTAATGTTACCATACCTGAAGAGCACTCTTGACCTGAGAGCTGGAGAATGAATTATTCATTACTGAGGAGAAGAGGCAGAGGAGAAAGTTTAGCCAAAGGTGAGAGGAAATGTGACCTATTAGGACGGGAGGAGATATGGATTCTGTTCTTAGCCTGCTCTGTGACCTTGGGCAAGTAACTTTTTCTCCTGTTTTCACTGTTATTTCTTTTATAATTTGCCTGTCCTGGCTATTTAACCTGTGGGCTCTCTGAGGCAAAGGTTATGTCTTGCTACTGAGGGCCCTAATCTTAGTTGAGGCACCAGCATATAAGTACAAAACTGGGACAAACTAACAGAGTTTGGTGTATCTGTGGGAGGAAGTTGGAAAGATGAGAGAAGTAAAAGAATGGTTACAGCAGTAGCTTATCCTTCATCCCAGGAGTATGTATGTATACCTAAGACTGACACTGGGAAACGAATGCCCATTGTGCTTACTTTAGGCTGTGACATTAATGGACTTGCTGAAATTGTAATAAAAATACATTTCTATCCAAGGCTTGTTCTGGCAATCTGACAAGCCACCATTTAGCTCTAACAATCAGTTTGATCCTCATCCGAAGCCATAGGCTTGTTGATTGCTTTGAGAAGACTGAAGTTGCAGATATGTCAGACTGGAAATAAATTAAGGAATTGAACTGCAGAGAAGCAGAACAGGGCAGAGACATTACTGTTTCCAGGCTTCTTTATGACTTTGGAGGTTTGCACCATTGTTTTTCTGACATTGAGGTTTTTTTTCATACCCCTACTTTTGCATGTCATCTCTGCTGTCCTGTTAAAACTTCGGGCTGCCTGTCCACTTGCACAGCTCCACACAGACAGATGCATTGTCCTTCTCCCCCATTGAATCCTGTGCATAGGACAGCGCTCCTAAACGAACCTGCGTCCTCTTTCTCTGTATTTTAGTGTTTCACAAGAATGCAGCTGTTGAGCACATACTGGGAATAAACTGGTTTATATTTGCAAATTTAGCCTTCTACTCAGGAAAGCAACTAAAAATCTTGTGTATGCTACATACTTGCAGAGTAGAGACTTCTTTGCAGCAGCACCCCTTAAGAAGTAATGAATTAAATTTTTTTACAATGTGTCATATATAAAAAACCCCACAACCAAACAGAACACAACAAAAACATTAAATAGAACTCCTCTGGCCATTTCTGTCTCCTCTGTGGAAAATTGCTTTTTAACTAATACTCTAACCTTTACTCTTCCTCTGTAAACAATTTAGGGTGTAGACCTTTTCTCCCCTTCTGTTACAAGGGTGATAAAGCACACCAAGCATGTTTGTGCCCAGTACTCCTTTACTCTATGGTGTTTCTCTTTTTGCTTTTAATTGTGCAAATGTTTACATACAAGAAGGCTTAAGAATTGCTTAGTCCAAACTTTATTCAAGGGAAAAGATAGCATGACTAATCATTACTGTGATGCAGACACTGTGCAGGAAAATGGTTTTCTTAGAATTGGACTTGGTAACAAAACCAGCAAACTGGAAACCTACTTTGTATATTTTTGTGAGGAATCTCTGCAATTTTGTGAGAAGATAAAATCTTTGCTTTTGGTCAAAACAGCTTAACTCTTTTCATAGAACAACTGTGTGTTGCTCTGGAGGTAGGAATGTCTTAGGGGAGAAAGCCAACTTCTTCTATCTCCACATCTGATATATTTAAATGTAAGGTTCAGATTAGATGCAGGCATAAATGCATGTGTCTGTAGTACACTACTCCACTTCTTTCTGTATCCCCCAGAGAAATAAGTTTCTCTTACAGCAGTTTCCTGCCAATTCTACGGGAACTATTAGGCTGATGTTTCTCCTTAGCGAAGAAAATTCATTGGTATAATTCCTTCATATAAATTTCCTACCAATTCCTAGTGCAGAATGAACTCCTGCTGCTCTCAAGTCTTACATTACCTCTTGCAAACTGCCAGAAGATAGACTTAACTGTCTGTCTACGCAGCTACTGTTATTTTCAGTGTTTGGAAAATATAACCAGGGAAGCAAAAAGGACAGGAAGAAAATGGGCAACTTACATAGTTTCTATGATTCTATATAAATGGCTTCAAATTTAATTTGTTTAAGGGTGTTTATTTAAATTATTCTTCATACTTAGGAAAAAAAAGGTTTTACATGGGACAGAAGAACAAGAATCTCCTATATGTCTAACATATTGTCATAAAGCTTATTTGAGCTTTAGTTCCTGGGTTGTTTTACAGATGGAGTTATAGGCTGAAAGTATTTTATTCTAGTTAACTTGGGTCAAATCTCTTGGACTTTGGGAAATGTGGGTTAGAGCATGAACTTTCAGTTACTGTATGAGCACATGTAGGGAATGTTTCTGTGTTGGGCCACTGGTTACTACTGAGCGCTGTTTACAAATCATTCTTCTTGTCCCTCCCTGCTAGTACATACAAATCCGCTTTTGAAGCGTATTTGGGGAAAGGGAACATGGCTCTTTTTCCTTTCAGAACGGTTTGATGTATTGGAGTATGGGAGGCATTGCAGAGAATATTTGGAATGGAAAAAAATTGCCCATAGGGCACAAGAATTCTGCAAAGTGTCAGCATTATTCCTTCAGGCTTATCAACCTTCACTGTAATCACTGACTTCAAATCTGTGGCATCTGTCTTGGGATCTGCACTGAACTAATAGTAAAACTACAAAAGCCCTCATGATCCTTAGTGCATTTTGGCTTAAGAAATTAATTTTTCAGGATCAATGTTGTTTAAGCTATGTTTGTAGACTTTTTATAATAAACAGTTGAAGTTCTGTCACTCAGGTTGTCAGTCGTGTCGCCCAGGAAGAACAGTTTTTGGTTATTGTAGCTAAGGAATTTGTGTTTCTGTCTGTTGGGCTTGGCTGGAATGTGAAGATTAAGACTTTGCATCCCATGGGAAGTAGGAATTTTAAGCTCATTTGTCCATGTATATGGGAGGAAAATTATGCTATGATGGAGATGCGGCTCTATTCTGCTTAGCATACGCTAACGTATTCTTCTCAAAGTAAACTCTTACCTTGCCCAAATAAACGTCTAAATGCACATTTTTCTCAAGGTGCTCTTAGAAATTTGTTAGTTTGCGCTGTGCAGCAATTCTCAGAAAAAATAATACCAGGAGGAGTTACTGTGAATTGTGTTATAAAAGCTAGAATCTCTTATTTCCCTTTACAATTTAAAACACTGCACAAGACTACTCTCCAGGGTGGAAATAACATCTCCAGCTGGCCTGCTTTGTGTCACTAAAAGTAACACCACCAAAAAAAGTATTGTTTTGTATAATTTAAAATTAAATCTGGACCTTATTACCAGAGTAGGTGGAGTGTGTTTCACCATAGTTGTCATGGCAGTGTCCATCAGGATGAAAAGAAGAAAATAGAACCCCCCCCTCATCACAGAACATCCTGGCTCAAAAGCATCTAGTAATGAAAATTAGAAATCAGTGAAAACCCACTTGAAATGTTTCAATTAAAAGCAGTTGTTTGGGAGGGCAAATGTATGATGCAACTTCTAAAATTAGTCTTTTAAAGTTCTACCCCTTTTGACATTCTGAATTTGCTTTGCGGCTTCTTGTCTCTCTGAACAGCTTTCATTGTCTTTTAGCAAAAGACATGCAAATATAGACCAGCCCACAGTTAGATAAATTAAGAAAACATTCTGCAGATTATGGTGTCTTGTTTGGTGGGTGTGTGCTTGTGCAGAGGCAGGGATGCTTCACATCAGTGAGTGAAGGGCATTTTAAGTAGAGGAGCAAGATCTATGTGCATCATTTTTGTGATCCTTCTGGGCTGTCAACAAGTAGGCCTGATGGATCTAGTAATTCTGGCTTAGATTCTTGCCTTTAACTACTCTGTTACTGCATCCTTTTGTTAAGGGTTGCTGGGCCCCCTGCAGTGAGTGGAGATCTGAGTTGCATTCCGACCTGAATTATGTCAGGGTCTGATGAACTCTCTTGGCCACTTCATCAGTAACTCAGGCATACCCATGGGTTTTCTTCAACCAGCACTGCTGTGGGGCTACAGTTCCTGGTACAGAGGTGGGGCGGACAGACAGCAATTGAGATTTCCACAACGGCTGCTTTTGTTGCTGTTGTGCAGGAGTGAGAAGCCTTCAATTAATTTGCTGCCTTAATTAGTCTGAATTAATCCACGGTGCAACTCCATTAACATCAACTGACCCTGTAACATCATTAAAATGATAGAAAGGTATTGATATTTCCCTAATGCAGCCAAATTGTTGTAAAAGGAGTCACCCTAAATTTTATATAATGGAACTAAAAATCTGCATGTCCTTTGTTTTGTAAATATATTCTCTCAAATAAAGCAGTGACTATTTAGCTTGCAGCAGTGGTTTTCCGTATGTATTCAACTCATTGATTCCCTTGCAAAAGTGTTGGTTTAAGAGCCAAAGGTTTGCTTGCAGTTTATGAGAAGGCAAAAGGGAAGGAGGAGTGACAGTGTAAGTCATAAACCAGTAGCGTTCTAATGGCAAACTGAAAAGGGGCTGTATGTACCTACTTGAAGTAGACAAAAACGTAAACTGTGTTTTGCTCAAATTAGAATGGGTTTCCTGTTTACCTGTGTCTGCAGTGGTTGTGCAAGGAGGCTTGCCTATGTAGAATTTTGAAAGGATTTTAGAACTACTACTCCTATGAAATTTTTAAAGCCGGGCAGAAAGTCTGATGTGCTTGCTGCTGAGAATACCTTTTCCTTTGTAAGCCCTATGCTGAAAAACAGGATAGCCTGATTGGTTGGTGTACCTGAACTTCCTTATGAAACGAGGAATGTTATGTTATAGGAAGGTTATAGGAATATTTGTTTGTTATAGGAAGGTCATAGGAATGTTTGCTATAGGATTAAATGGTTGAGGGTCTGGCCAGTAGGAATGTCACACTCTTTATTCCATGGATGGCCTGCTTAAGATATGTAAACGACCAGAGAGATATGGAGTAGATAACAGAAAGCTCCCGAAGACTGGTGGCGCCTGGTTTTACCCCCTGCTCAGAGAAGAGCCCAGCTTGCCTAGTACGCATGCGTCAAGAAGAAAGGTGAAAAGTTTATTTCTGAGGATGACTTTGAGCCTTCATCTTGGGACCCCCGACGACCACCCTCGAAAGACACTGCGCCTGCGCCACTAGGAGGAGACTATGGAAATGCTAATCTTAATACGAAGCGGGACAGGTCATGCATATGTGTAGGCGTGTTGGGCAATCTTATGAATTTTGTAACAATTTGCTGTATAAATATGTGGAAAGTGCTAAGAAATGTTGCTTTTGCAAACTGAAAAATGTTATTGTATTCTTTACTGACTTAAAGGACTTAGGCTGCCTCATCAGGAATCCTGCGTAGAGAATTTAGGATAGCACATAAAATAAGGGGGAATACTGTTCTCAAATAAGGGTTCAATTTGAGTATATAGCTCTGCTAAAAGATACAGATGATCCTGGACAATGAGATACGGGGTTAAATCGTGACTGAGGACATGGGCTGGAACTTAAGGAAATCAGGCTCAGCGAACAGGCTTCACCCATGTTGATTGTACATCAAGGCAAACAGGAAAAACTGGCAAAACGATGTGGGGTCTCTGGGGTCTCGATAAATCTAATCATTTTGATCAGGAGAGACCAAACCTTTTCAGAGGCTACAAAATTAACACGTGCAATCTGAAACCTGTATGGGGCTTTGCCTTCCTTCAGCCCAGGGCCCTGTCAGTTGCCGGGAAAGTTAAGCTAAAGACAACTACTTGCCAGTAAGCAATTGTCCCAGACAAAAGGAATCATACATTTTAATTTACTTCACCAATGGAAGTGGGAATGTCCCAGACATGCCATGTGTATTATATTGTGTACCGCTGTGGATGGGGCGCCTGGGTTGAGCCTGTAAAATCCATAGTTAAACAGAGGAAGGAGGTGAAAGGTTCAACCTGAGGAAGACTCGGGAGCCTTCATCGCTGAGCCCCCCGACGACCACTACCACAGGACAATGCGCAGACGCAATTGGGAGGAGTTTATGGAAACCACCTCTTGGAACTCATCCTAATACGAAGCGGGACAGGTGATGAATATGTATAGATGTATGGTATAAAAAGGCTGCAAACTCTGACCAAAAGTGTGCCTACTTTGTTGGGTCACCCGGTCTTGCAAGAACGTATAGTAAATTACTGCTTCACTACTTGTCTACCTTAAGTCCTGTTTTTAGGACTGTGATAGATGAGCCTTTGTTCAGTAAACCACATGTACCTTGAAACAGGTTGTAACGTTCTGATTTTGTAAGAATGATTGTGTAACGTATATTGTTAGTTGCTAACGAAGCATAGAACTGAGTTATAGGTAACTTAGAAGTGGAAACCATAGAAATTAAGTCTCCAATGAATGAGCTTGCTGTTAAAGATGACCAAATATGGGAGAGGGGTCAACTAAGGGACAAGTGAGGAAGAGGAGCAACTTCATCCCATCGACCACTAGAAGGTAGAAGACAACAACTGGCGCATGTGAAGAATAAGCCTCAGTGAAACAATCGGGACCCGGAACTAAAGGACTATAAAAACCTGAATTCGGAAAGGGACGGTGCGTGCCGTTGGTAGAGCTGAGACTCTCCGGCCGCCCAGTGCTGTTTGCTTAATTGCCGCCTGCTAAATTAATAAAATTAAGTTTGTAACTGAATTAACTGGTTTCCGACTGGTGACTGGGAAACCCACGATAACAAGGACCTTTTGTCATTTCTAACAAAATATGAGTGCGTTACTGTACCGGTTGCGCACGTCTTTGGAGGAACTATCCCCCGTGCGTCCGCCGGCGATTAAACATACCTTCTTTATAACTTTTTAAGTTGTAAAGTGTGTTTTCCGCGTATCACTTATGTTTATTGGTGGCATTTGTCTCTTCAAGAAATATACATTCGGGATGACTAGACTGAAGTTTTCAATGCTAGTTCTTTTGTCTTTTTGGCTTTTATGTTGGGAATATTTTCTGGCGTTTCCAGGAACACCAGCTGGTCTTGTGAAAGACAGTACTTCTACCTAAGGGAGTTTTTCCTGCTGCTGCATTTATTGGTTTACAGCTGTTCTAAAACGTTCCACAGCAGAACAATTTGGTGCTGATATTTACAAACCAGTCCCATAACTGATCAGTATTTCTTCAATGGATCTCTCTCTGGCTAAAACAGTCTGGCACATGATAAACTTGAATCCTATATCAGGGTCATGAATGATAAATCTGTATTAGTTTAAATGAGTCTACTGAAAAAGGAAATTCTGAGCCATGGTCATTTATTGAGCATCCTTTTGGTCTGGCGGTGGTTTGCTGACATTATTCTTCAGTTCTGTCTTTCCCTGTGACTATCTGCCTGAGACTATGACTGCGTATTGCCCTGGAGCAAAGTAGGCTCTCTGAAAGAAATGTAAGAAACAGCTTTTGAAGTGGGTATTTCCAGAATAATAGAAGAGATGTTTGGTTTATTTTCTTGACTCCTCTGACCTTGGTGCGAACTTAGCTGTATAGGGTTGAATGCAGCAAAAGCAGAAGAAACAACAGACAGGATTTTGCCTGAGGCTAGCAGCCTTTTTGAAGGGGATCTGGAGGCATGCTCAGTCACTTTAGGTGGTGAGATTGGTGAAAGGAAGAGGTTAGTGGGTCTCCCTTAACTGCTCTATGAAGATGTTTCTTTTGAGCTGTCACAGCCTCAGACAGTTCCTGTCCAGTATCTGTGTTTGCTGTAACACTGTGCTTGACTTGTCAAGTTCCAGGATGGATAGGATTTCTTTTTTAATTCTTTTTTCCCTTCTTCCTTTAAGTTAGTGCTCTGAATGAGGGGAATGCTTCATCTGAATTGTAGAATTGAGGGAAAACTGTCGGGGAGAAGACAGTTTCCCAATTTGCATTTAGCTCTAGACTAGCTACCATAAGTTACACTCTGCATTCCCTGGTGCCAAAACCAACTAAGCCAACTGCTGGTTTAGGACCTCGATGTCAAAGGTGTGCCACCATCGTTTGCCTGAAATGCAGATTAATTTTTGCCTCTTTCCATCTTGAGGCTGTGGATCCAGCTGCGCTTGCAGAGCACCCAGTACCAGAAGGGTACGTATAAGATAAGACTTATTACTTACTAGCTCTTTTTCCTCCTGGCATGTGAAAGAGGATTTTGTTCTGTCTGCTGCTTGTCACCCCCCTTTCTTGGCTTGGTTGAAAATACGCTCAGGGTGCTTCTTCAGGAGAGCTTGAGATTTGTCTCTGTCCTATCAGTGAACATAGAGAAGCTTTTATTCAGCTGAGAAAGCAATGGTTTCTTGCAGAACATCCTCAGAAAGTGATGAGGGCAGCATCCCAGGCTGTAGAAAGACATTTAAACTCTGAGTAGGATATTGAGGAGAGAAAACAGGAGGCTGCTCAGAGGCTTGTCATTCATTCATTCTACTTGCAATTCAGAAAGAGGAAACACTGAGTAAAGACCTGTCTCACTTTCATTTCCTTAACTGCTTCAGTCCAAATAATAAAGAAAAAGCAACTGTTCTATTCCTTTCCTCTTCATATTTACTGTTGTTTGCAGAAAAAATATTACTCAGTTCAGTATGAAGTTTGCACATTTATTTCCATCAGATTTAGTGGAGATGCTCCTTTTTCTCCTCCCCGCTACTGACAATGTAGAAAATGCTTCGCTGGAAAATCAAGACTGCTGTGTTCCTGCCTGCCTGTGAATGATGTGTGACAAGTGGGCATAGATATTTAGATTTCTAATGTATTTCTCTGAATATATTTCTAGTCCAGGCTCTGCTTCGCATTTTCTTCCTCCTTATTATAGATGATGTATTTGTCACTTGGCATATTCTGTGAATTCGTTTGGCTTTCTGAAATGCTTGTTTTAATTGTGACAGCAGAATCAAAGCATCAGTGGCTATCCCTGTATAAAAACTTGTGTTATAAGCATAAGAATAGAGCACAAACATTCCACAAAAAAGGGAAATTCTTTAGCTTTTGTTGCATTGTAAGATCAGATGATAACTTGGTCTGGAAGGGACTTCCAGAGAGCTTTCCTTCACCCTGATGCTAAAAGTAGAATGGATAGTGCAGAACCTCTTTGGGTAACATGTTACAGTACCTGTCTGCCCTCAGGGAGTGAGAAGTCTGAACCTGTCTTGTTCCAGCTTCATTGCACCGTGTGATGTAATAAATGACCTCTTAAACTTGTTGCTTCTTTTTGAAAGTGGTGGGGATATGTAATGGGACTGGAGGTATTCGCAGTATAAGGTGGCCCCACATACAGTTTACAGTCAGTTCTCACTGTAATAAATTGGAAGGCTTTTGAAACGGTTCTGGTCTTGTGGTTACTAGTTGTTGGCTTCCTTTGCTTCTAGGAAGATCACATAAATTTGAGTGTGCCTGATGAACGGCATCAGTGAATGGATCCAACTTAAATAGGGAAGCATTTCACGTGACCAATCTGTGGCTAACAGCATGAGGATGCAGCAATAGAGAAGAGCAGCTCTAAACTGTTTTTTCTCTCAATAAGAGTATAGAAGGAACCGTTTAACTACAGGCTGGAGATCTGTAGAGTCTAAAGGAGGACAAAAACTTCAGAGGTGTCCTTCATCGAGGTCATTGATAAAGATGTTGAACAAAACTGCACACTGTACGTCACTATCTGTGCCTTAGTTGACCATATTCAAAGTAGGGACTTGCGAATAGGATGAGCAAGTTTACAGTGAAGCAAAAAGGATTTATATAGGGTTATGCTTCTGGTCATGTTCATATCATTATAAAACCAAATACGATAGTTTTGGGAGATAGTTGGAGATGGAGATTGTCATGACGTGAATGAGGGGACACCATCTGTTGGCAGTGCATGATGGGACATGTGAGACTCATGCAAGTTGATGCGATAAGATCTAGTGCATGGTGTTTTACTGAGGAGAGGTGCGTGTTTCTCAGCTACAAGTGGTGCTTTAGCTTCTCATCTGCCATAGGACCTGATGTGCAAGACTAACATCTGCATCCCATATGTTGTGTTTTGGAGTTGGAGGAAAGCTGCCTTTGGGAATGTATGAGCCAGTGCTGAGGCACAGTGGGGGATGCAGACTAATGATCCTTATCCCCTGTGCTTTCCATTTTTAGCCTGCATTTGATTTTGCTTGGCCATACCAATGGCACTGGCACAATAGTTGGAAGATTCTGCTTTACAAATGAGATGGTTCTTCCCCAATGCTTTCAGCCATCAGGAATCATAGCACAACACACAAAACAAAAAACCCCCCACAAAACCCAAAAGCTAAAAGCATGCTGAGCCTGTGTTTAATGTGCAGCAGCTGTGGGACAGCCATTCCTGGCTGAAATAGTGTTTTCACCAAGGTGATTTTAGAATGGGACATGAAGAAGCAACAAAGGAATAATACTGCAAAGAGTTGAATACAGATGACTGAATAGCCTGAACACCGTGTGAGCATATCACATCAAGCTGTTAACTGGGGAGGACTAAATCAGGATGCTCAAATCATTTACAGGGCGTTTTTTGTGTTCTTAGGAGTAGTAGTCTCGCTTTTGACTGCAGAGCATGATGTCAGTTTGTGGGAGCCTGGATAGCTGATCAAGGCCACAGCTACTTGCACTTGCAAAAACAGCCTTAAGAATTCACTAACAAGGGGCTGAAAAGCTTGGGAATGAGAACCTGTAATGAGATCTCATGGTACCTTGAAATTCCATTGTGGTGATAAACACCAGATCCGGTGCAGATGGCCTCCACCCCCCCCCCCCCACCTGACCCCTAGTTATGTAACCCTCTGATGTATATAAGCAGCTACTACTGGCTTGAATAAAGTGAACTAATTGCTTTTAACCATATTGGTTAAAAGCTCCGCACTTCCAGAGCCCTGGATATAAATTATTTTCCAAAACCTGGATTTTGGACATGGGAGCTTGCAACATCAGTTACTCCTTCACAGAATGTTGTTTGAATATTTGCTACCTTGTGAGAGACTTAAAGAAAATCGTGCAGCAGTAAAACTCAAGAGTCTGGGGTTCACCCCCCCACACACCTCCCCTCACCCCTCGCCTTGTATCTGGGAAAGCAATAGAGCAGATTTTCAAATTCCATCCTCTTCAACTTTCCCCTCTTTCTTGTTCCTGAAGTTAAATAATCTCTTCAGAGTAGATGTTAATAAAAATGTTAAAGAGGCAACTTGATAATAGACCTCACAATATCTTCTTTCAGTTCAGTTTGCAGTATTACAATGCTTTAATCTCTTGGTTCATTTTTCAAGTGCCTGTAGCATGGGTATATGAGTAAGTTTGGGAATGTTCTGTGCACTTGTCGTGTGTGTTGAGCTGTAATAAAAACTGAGTACTGGGAATCAAGGCTGTTCTTTGTAATGGATACATCAGGTCACGGAAAGGTGCAAGGAAAGTAAACACATGATTATGTATTTGCTGGACGTGGTCCTTATCCTTTCCTGCAGTCTTGACAATGGTAGGTAGATACACGGTTTTATAAATTCTGATGACAGCAGGAGTGAATCCAGCATAGAATGTGGCCGTGAATGTTCATTTAAGGAGAACAAAAGTAGATTTCCACCCCCAGCTAAATCTCCGGAATGCGTTACATCAATGTATTATCTGCCTCATCAGAGAGCCTGTAAATTGTGACATATATCATCAAAACACTCTTCCTCTAATGATTCGTAATAGAACATGGTATATTAGAGGTAATTAATTTTAAAATTGCCATAAGACGCCAAAATAATTTATACTAGTTTTTTTTTTCTAGAAAAGGAAGGGCAAACCTGCATACATTTTCTAGTCTACAGAACTTATACCAAAGTTCAGAATGTTAATGTGTGGTGTTAAATTGCAAAATCTATTAATGTGTTTAAGTACACAGTGTACAAGTGGTAAGCAGTGCAGAGTTGCGTTTGCAGCAAAGACGTCAAAACCATTTCATTCATCGTATTCATTTAGGTAGCTACTGCATGGGAGGTAAAGCAAGTGTTAAGCATAGGGTTGCTCACTTATGTGACAGAGAGGAAAGTAAACACACTTTGATTAACACAATTATTAATTTATCCTGTCGTGCTATCACAGAATATTTGAGAAACTGAAAGGTTTCCCTCTTCCCCTTCTCTTTTATCTTACCTTTTTACCACAGTGGTGATGTTTGCTGAAATCTTCTGTCCTGTGAAGTTAGTTTGCAATAAGTTAGTTTGCAAGAAGAAAGCTGGGTGCATTTTACTGATGGAGACAGAGGTTTCTGCATCTATCCAGGCAAACAGGCTAGTGAGGAAACTTAAAGCAGAATTACATCTTTTGTAGCTGCTTCTGTTAACAGTCACGTTCTTGAAAAAACAGTGTAAGAATATTTCATCTTTTTGGATGGCTTTGTTCTGAACTGTTGGGAGAAAGGCAGTTCCAACTACAAAGCCAGTTGTACTACAAAGCTTTGGTGACTCTTATAAACTGATCCTAAACCATGTTGTGTCTGCGTGTGAGAACATAATTAAAATTAAGTTAGCTTTGGTATTGTGATAATAACACTCTAATGCAATGTGATATTTAGAGTATACTTACAAAGGAAAGAAAATAAATAAATAAAAGCATTAAGGAGGTGAGGGGTGATGGCTGACGTTGTAGCTTCACTATAAGGGCAAATTGTGCCTGAGAAATTCGGTGGTCTTCTGTGATGGGGTTACTGCTTAAGGCAAGAGAAATGACATCATCTACCCAGACTTGTGCAAAGCATTTGACACTGTCCTGTGTGACATCCCTGTCTCTAAATGGGAGAGACATGGATTTGACAGATGGACCATTAGGTGGATGAGAAATTGGCTGGTCACACTCAGAGTTGCAGTCAACAGCTTGATGTCCAAGTGGAAACCAGCGATGAGTGATGCTGCTGAGGGATTGGTATTGGGGTCTGCACTGGTTAATATCTTAGAGATATAGATAGTGGGACTGAGTGCACCCTCAGCAAGTTTGACAGTGATACCAAGCTGTGTGGTGTGTTTGATACGTTGGAGGGAAGGGATTAAGAGCAGTCCTGAGGAGAAGGACTTGGGGTGTTGGTTGATGAAAAGCTCAGTGTGGTCCAGCAATGTGTGTTTACAGCCCAGAAAGCCAACCATATTCTGGGCTGCATCAAAAGAACAGTGACCAGTATGTCAAGGGAGGTGATTCTGCTTCTCTGTTCTCACAGAGTACTGCATCCAGCTCAGGCATCCAGTACAAGACAGACATGGGCCTGTTGGAGCAAGCACAGAATATTATCAGAGGGCTGGAGCACCTCTCCTGTGAAGACAGAGGTAGCTGGGGTTAATCAGCCTGGAGGAGGCTCCAGGGAGACCTTACAGCAGCCTGCCAGTACTTAAAGGGGCTACAGGAAAGCTGGAGAGGGGCGTGGATGGACAGAACATGAGGGAATGGCTTTAAGCTGAAGGACGGGAGATTTAGAATAGATACTGAGATGAAATCCTTTCCTGTGAGGGCAGGGAGGCCCTGGCGCAGGCTGCTCAGAGAAGCTGTGGCTGCCCCTTGATCCCTGGCAGTGTTTAAGGCCAGGTTGGATGGGGCTTTGGGCACCCTGGGCTGGTGGAGGGTGTCCCTGCCCTTGACAGGGAGTTGGGACTGGATGGGCTTCAAGGTCCTCTCCAATCCAAGACAGTTTGTGATTAATTCCAGGATATTTACCTTAATGACTAAATTCTCCATCATTCAAGCTCCACACCATTAATTAATGTAACATTGCATTCCACGGAAGTCAAAAGAAATGATGAAGGAAGCTTTTTGATCCACATCCATTCTTGATCTTCCTAGCAGGCCTGCTGAAGCTTATAGGACTGATTCTCAAGTAAGATAAAATTCATGTTGTGTGAAACCATTAGCATTTCGGTGTAAAAGCATTGGACATAACAGGGTTATGAAATGGTGATTGTGGTCATGGTGAGATATCTCCTATTTCTTTTTAAAGTTTGTGTTCTGTAGTAAATACTGAGAAAAAAAGGAGCAGTGATATTTGGGGTATTTTGATGAAAGATGCCTGGGGAAAAACCCCAACATTTCACCAGGTCAGCATGGAGAAAAATATTATTGTATACAGTAACTAATGGAAGGATTAAAAGCAGAAGATTATGGTATCTACTGAGGGAACGTTGAAAGTTTCCTAAGAATGTTTAATAACTTAGCAGGGAAGTAATCAAGTACAGGTACCTTCTTTGACTATGTTTTTGAAAAGCGCTTGGATTGGTAAGTATAACATGATTTTTCTCATAACCTGAAATGGGACAGTGAGTTGTTCAGTGGCTGAAAATTCATACAGATATTCTGTTGTCTGTGAACTTGAATGAATATATTGCAACAATGAAATGTATACATTTGTTCAGTTCACTGTGAATTTGTCTAATAGTCTGCCTTGCATTTCAGTAGATCATCTACTTGAGATTATAAAGGAAAAACTTTCCTTGGTTTCTCACGTTCATTAAGTTATATCACTACCGTACTGCCTTTGCTTTATTCTGTACAATGTTTATGTGCCTATATGTTCTTAAAACATAGTTTGGAGTATGGAGAACAAACCCAGTCTTGCCAGTTCTGCACATATGTCATTGCTCTGTAGGAACTAATTTCAGGAAGCTGGTGGAATGTCTAGAGAGGAAAGCTCTGACTCCAGACTACACAAATCTGATTGTCTGAGAGTTGTCCTACAAAACACATGTTCCTGCAGCTTCTTTCTGTGGAGATGAGGATCTTGCTCATTTTGCTTTTCCTACATCAGGGTTTTCAAAAGAACAAAGCTACTGTACAAAGCAGACTCAGAATAGTATGGAATGAATGGTGTTCATGTTTTTACTGTAAATTAGCATTTCTTACAAAGTGTGGCTAATAACAACACTATTCTGCATCTTCTTTAGAGCTGTTTGATATCGTGACTTGCAGATACTGTTATTTGACATATTAGACTTACTGATTAGGAATGGATCTAATTTGGAAACCAATAATCAGGTTCTGTAGAGCTCAAACAACACGAAGGTAATGTGGTGGTAGTTTGGGAATTACCTACTCTACACATACTTCTCAATCAGCTGAATTAGCTGGTTTTACTTGCATAAAAGATATTTTTCAACTAATAATGAGGTTTTCCAAATCTGTTATGCCATTTGACAGATGCATTTTAAACTTTAATTTAAGATGTTATTGAATATTACAGAATTGTGTGGTAAAATCAGTGTAAAACAAATTTGCAACAGTAGGTTTCAAAATTATTACAGTAATCCCCTATTTTACGCTCATTAGCGTTAGATGGCACTGTGTTCCAAGCTTACCTTGCACAAGTGAGTGTAAGAAGTCGAAAGCTAAAATTGAAATGCCATCAAGTAATGGAGGTTTTACTGTATTTACCATAAGATAATTTAATTAAAATGTGGCAGATGAATTGGAAGTGTATTGACCACTATCAGTTGGAAGGATAGAGAACTACTCAAATCAATGCTGTTAAGAGTTTTGCATTAATAAAGCATTCCCTCCATACACTGGGCTTCTTACCACTCTAGTACAGCCTAATAATGGGACGTTTGAATTCACCCTGCTGTACATGTGGCTGGTAGAGGTGTGACTGATACTAAAGCACCTGCATTTTTACCTTGTTCACCTGTTTGTTTTCTTTGGCTTTGTGTGGTTTTTGTTTTGTTTTGTGGTTTGGTATGTGGTTGGGGCTGCTCAGTCTGTGGGAGAAAAGGCTCCGGGGGAAGCTTATAGCAGCCTTCCAATACCTTAGAGGTGCCTGTAGGAAAGCTGGGGAAGAACTGTTCGTGAAGGCATGGAGCGATAGGACAAGGGGTGATGGTTTAAAACTTGAAAAGGGGAGATTTAGGTTGGATGTTAGGAAAAAATACCTGAACATGAGGGCACTAGATCACTGGCGCAGGTTGCCCAGAGAGGTGGTGGAGGCCCTGTCCCTGGAGACAGTCATAGTCAGGCTTGATGGGTATCTGAGCCACCTGATCTAGTGGAAGTGTCCCTGCTTACTGCAGGGGAGTTGGACTAGACAGCCTTTAAAGGTCCCTTCCAACCCAATCCATTCTATGATTCTATGTTTTTCCTGGTTTTCTGTCCTTGCAAGTCCTTAGGGTTCCTATAACAGTGAAGCTCACCTGCACTGTCTTACAATAATTTGCTTGAGAAGCACTGCATGAATTCAAGAGAGTTCAGCACAGCAACAGGAGGAAGAAAATTTCCCTGCAGCTCTTGCTGAGAAAGCTGTGTGCCTTTGAACGTGCATACCCAGCAAATGTTCCTGCCTGCCCTTTGAGGGTGTCCTCCCTCCTTTCTCTTTCCTTTTCTGACTGGGTGAAGCAAGGATGTTTATCAGCCATGGGAGAAAGTGGTGGATGTATGTTACTGCCAGGCTAAAGGAGTGGAAGGGCTGTTCGGTGGGGTGAATCTCTTTGGGGTCAGTACAGGCTGTGCCCAAAGCTCTTGATGGTTCATGGAGGGGGCTTGGTCAAATGCTTCTGAGCTTTCCAACATTGGAATCAAAGTTCATGTGCTTGCTGTCTGTTGCTTAGCAAGTCACAAAGAAACCTTAAGCGGATATGATTGTGAGTAATGTTTTAGCAGTGCAGCGCTGTCTCCAGCAGAAGGGAGCTATTAGCATCAGGAATATACACTCTGCTGTCCTGCACCAGGATTTTCTGCCTCCAGAGCAATCCTCTTCCAAGCTCCCCAGGATTAGCTGCTACTTGGTAGGATTTGGGTACATCCTGAAATGTAACAATCAACCATGCTATCGATACCTTAGCAAACAGAACTTGCTTGGTTTTTTTTTTAATGTAGTATTAGGTATAATAGTGTCGGTGTGTGACGTTAAATATTTTTAAGAATAATTTGAATGTTGATGCAATTTCAGTTCTGACTTTTTAACGCATGTGTATTCAATATGAGTTAGAGCACTAATAATTTTCATTTAATCAAAAAATTTAAAAGCACAGCAAGGAGAAGAACTTTTTAACCAAAACTGCAGCTTTACCTTTGTGATTATGAATTTATATAATTTTCCTCCTCTCCTGAGATATCTTTTACTTTCTAATTGAAGTTGTGAGAATTTTTTTTTTGGTTGGTTGATTGTTTTGGTTTTTTAATAGTGGTATATAATGCAAATATCTAGGAAAAAAGCTCAGAATGCTTGTGTGGAGTCCTGGGTGGTTCAAGAGAAGTGACTTTACTGCAGGCCAATCACTCCTTTACTTTTCAAGGGTCAACAGTGTTTAAAATAATAAATGGAAATACATGGGAGCATGAATGGTATCTTTTATTGCCAACAGCCTTGCAAGGGTGCTGCACTTAGGAACTGGCTGGAGGTTTAAGGGATTTCTTTTTTTCTGGGGCAATAGCCTATATCCATCCCTTTGCTTTCCCGCAGTGACTGTCTTCTCACGTCCTTTTGCAGTCAAGTAATAGCTTTGTTACAAATGTAGTCAGTATCTTCAGTTCTGGTATCGTTTGGAGATAATGACGAAGTTAACTGGTCAGCTTCCAGGAGGCATGGTATTTGTTTAGGGCAGCAAGCAGTATAGAGAAAATGAATGTTGAGTCACTAAGCTGTTCGGCAATGCTGGCTATCAGCCACTGCTTGCACAGTCCTGTCGTGAGCCTGTGTGTAGGTAATACACTGCGGACAAATAAAGTCTCATTCTCCACCTAGTACAAATTGGAAAAGAATTGTGACTGTAACTGAATGAATGAACCCAACACAGGGCTGTATGACACACAGGCCATTTATTTTGGGCTGAACCCTTCCTTTCTGGTGGATTGCTTTCTCCTGTCCCAGAGCACTGCCAAAGTTTACTTGTATCTGCTTGCAAAGCACAAAGTGAATGCATCCCTCAGCACTAAGGTTTATCCATTTGTCCTTTTTTTGAATCGGTAAGCATCAGCAACAGGGATGTCCATTAATTCAGATTGTCTTTTGTATTTAATTGACTTTTGTTCAGGAGGTCTGTTTCCCCTTGCAGGGGTAAGAATTCAACAGTCCTGTCACTTGCTTCTGTAATTTATATTAATTACCTTCTCCTTTTCCCCTCAGACTCCAGTTTCCACAGAGAATTAACTTTGAGCCATAACTACAGATGATTCCAGTCTTTGCTATGCACAATTTAAAAAAAATTGATACCCCAGACACTATTCAGAGATGCCTCACTGTATTTGTCATGCTGACTGCTTCTTTCTCAAACAGAATAGTTACCTTAAGCTAGCAACACGGTGTTAAACTTGTCTTTTTAAAATACATGCATATGTATTTGCTGGAGTGCATTTCAATTACAGAATTGTTCATGTGATACACTTTACTTTTTCCATCCTACTCCGTGTATGTGCATTTTTTTTTTTTTATTGTATGTCCTGATCAGTAGAAGGTCTTGAAATACACTGAAGTATTGGGAACTATTTTATAATTCAAGCAAGTCCCGTACTGGCTTAGATCATTTAATGTATATTAGTTTTACTAATTGGCAGTGAGGTACAAAATAAGGTGGGAGGAAATAATGTTTAGTGTAATTCTGCTGCCTGGCAAATACTTGTGTTAATAGTCAATGCCAATAGAAGAAAAGTGCCCAAAGATGTGGCAAACCATTTCTGCCAGATGTGGAAGTTGCAGCAGACTGCAGACGTTTTCTGACGTGCTTGTAGTATCCTGAAGAAATAAGTCATCTGTGGTCAATCCTTTACTGAAAAGAACGTAGTCTATAGGTACACAAGAAGACTTTGTTTCCACTACAAGGTTAACCTTATGTTAGTTTTGTAAAGGTTTTCCTATCACAGCATGTTTATGCGCAGGACTATGGGGCAAATATTTAACTGTGTCTGTTGAAAAGCAAATAGAGTTTTCTGGCCCTGAGTTGTGGAAAAATGTGTAGTTGTGCTAGCAAAGATGAGACTAGAGTCCTGAGGTAGTTCCTTCGTAGAGGTCAGAAGACAAGCTAACCTAAATTTACCACTCCACCTACACATCTGATATTTCTTCTTACCCTCTTTGAGTTAATGGGTAAGAGAACAGTTGCTGTGGAAATTGTGCATGAGGATACTGAGAGCATGTGTAACTGCTTGTCTTCAAACCTCTTTAAGGTGAAGGGTAACTGGGGTTTCAGGTTGTGCCTGTGTGCTGTCTGCGGAAATAATTTAGCTGGGATAGCCAAACATTCATCAGCAGGGATGGCCTTAGGAAGAAGTACACTGACACTGTCCTGAATCAGAGGAGGTCACTGAGTATCTCAGCAGACAAACGTCTTCATTCATTCAGTCATGATAGCCATTTTAAAGGTTAAATGCTACTCTCTTTCCTTTCCCAGACTGTTTTTTTAAAATGAACTGACTGCCAGTTATCTTTTAATCTGTTATATGACATATGACTATGCACATATAATTATTTTGAGCAATTGAACGTGGGTCAAAAAAGCATTTGCTGCACTCCTCATTAGGTCTTGACATAGCAAAATGAATAGAGACTCTCTCTTTAAGGACAGCTTGGGAGGCAGTTCACTTGAGCATCATGAAAACATACTAAAATAGAGGAAAACAGAGGCATGTTAAGGTGCTTCTGTTTCGCTGTTTTATACAGACTGGTAGCTTTTACTTATGTCTAAAAATGAGTGATAAAGGTGCAGGTCAATATTGGAACTGTATTTTGGGGAAAAAATTCTACAGAATTCCTTTTAAGGATGTATTTGACATCTAGTGACTTGATTCTGTTTCATCTAGGATCTTGAAACTTGACGGGGAGAGAGGGAAGATGCAGACAGCCAATGTGGTTGATAAAGCAAGCTTGGATTTATTATGGCTAATGGCTTTCTTTTATACTATCGTTAGTACATATTATAATTGTCACTAATGCATATTGTAATTATCACAACTTGATTGGTTCTTGGTTAAAGGTTACATCACCCATCTTGCGGTCTGAGAACTGTGCCTCTTTCTCATTGTCAGGGACCACCAGATCCTTGAAGCATACATCTTGTTTCTACTTCTTGTTACTGTGTAACACAGCTGTGACCTTTCTTTCTATCATTTGCGTCAAGATGGAGTGAGGCCTACTCTTGCTATTAAGTTTATTATAATTAAGTTTATTTAATTAAGTTTATTATATTAAGTATACCAAGTTACACAGGACACTGCTTGAACATTTGCTCCATAGAACCATGGCCTTGCTTCTCAAGCCATTCTGCAACAGAAACTCAGGGGGTTTTTTTCCTTACAGAATCAATGGTACTGTCATCAAAACATAGATTCTTGCTTGGCTTTTAAATAGAAAATTTGTACTAAAACCCCTGAAATTTAATTTCATTGTAATGGTGATTCTGTTGTTCCATTATAAACAGTTCTAGAGATAAGTAAGCATCCAATTTTTCCCCATGATCTACTTAATGCTATTCATGTTCCTTTTGGAATATGAACAAATGTACAAGACTTCTTGATATCTAACAGTAGAGGTTTGAAAAGTTCTGTAGGTGTATAGTTACTGCTTTGGAAGAAGACTCTGCACACTGACTAAATTGTATTAATGTTGTCATGTTGGTCTTAAATTGCTACTCTGCATTGGTGGGTGTGCCATAATGACTTAGTTCAGGAATTTGCAAATTGCTTTAAAAATCAGCAGAATTAGGATTTAATTTTGGTGAATTTTGTGTTCACAGTATTAGTAGCACTATGGATCAGGTCCTCAGATATGCACGCTGCCCAGTAAAAGAAAGCTAATACATCTACAGGTAACATTCAACTTGGTGTAAACACTCTCTTTCATCACTCCATTTCTCTTCACACGTTTAGGAATTTTTGTGTGGCAAATATTATGAGAGGGAAACTATCAGCTGCTTTAAACTACTGGATGTCCTTAGCTTGCAGTGAGGAACTTGTTGAGATCAGGGTCATTTAAAAGAATACAAAACCAGTGGAATTAAATTTTAAAAGTTTGCTTTCAGTTTGGTAGCAATCAAGAGATTCTAATCATAATACACAAAAATTTTATGGGTCTTATTTGGAATGTGTACCAATAGGATTTTAATACAGAGCTGTTAATAAGTCTTATTTGTGTCTGTTTCTCTTTCTTGGTTCTGTACCTTCCCAGACATGGGGTTGAGGTCAGCTGAGTGTCTGTGGGGTTATTCTGCAATATTACTGTTGCATTGGTATCCACAAGTTCATTGCACTTTCTTTGTTTTAAATTAGGTGGTTTTCCTGGAGTCCAGCACAGAGCTCCTGGTAGAAAAGCAGGTAAGGGCAGCAGCCCCAGTATGGACTGTTTCCAGCCCTGGGTTGCACTACTAAAGCTGTGTGTGTAGCAAGAATAACTGCCAGTGTATGTGTTCAAATGGTGTAAAATACCTGTCTGCGTGTTGCATGCTGAAGAAAACCTTCTCTGCTGGTGTGTATAGATATGCTAATATTGAGTCTTCTCCATCTTCAAATATTACAGTGTACTTATCCTTAATTTCCAGCATAAATCAATATGCATCTTTCAGAATCATCTTTGGAAAACAATCCAGTAGCACTGGGCATCCAAGGATCTTGTGCCTCTGGTTTTGGATTGCGTGCCTTTGCTAGTGCTGGCCATGTTATCTCATTGTTGCCAAAAATCATAGAATCATAGGGGTTAGAAGGGACCTCGAGAGATCATCAGGTCCAACCCCCCTGCCAAAGCAGCTCCCTAGCTCATATTGTACAGATAGGCGTCCAGACGGGTCTTGACTATCTCCAGAGACGGAGACTCCACCATCTCCCTGGGCAGCCTGTCCCAGGGCTCTGTTGCCCTCACTGTGAAAAAGTTCTTCCACATGTTGGTGCGGAACTTCCTGTGCTCCAACTTGCAGCCATTGCCCCTTGTTCTGTCCCCACAGACCACTGAAAAGGGGCTGGCTGATTCCCCCTGCATCCCCTGCTTAAGATAATTATAGACTTAAAATGAACCGGCATCGCAGGAATCTGGTTTGGTTTAATTGTCAAAATGCTTTAAAAATGACTGGTTGAAATATTAAATAATATAGTTCAGGATAAAGATTTGTACTTGCCACTGGAGAGATTTGGGGGAACAAATTCAAAGCTTAACAGCTTGATTCACATTTATTGTTCTGTGTTCCTCCTGTATTCGAGCTCAGTCTCTTGAATATCAAGTGGTTATGTTACCACATGCTTTTAGCTGCAAAGCATTCTAGCATACTGCATTGATGTTTCTGACCCATAGCTTAACCTGCTTCTTTCCATGCGCTGCAAAGACAACCAGATGGTTCCATACTGTACGCCAGTCACTACTCGGGCATAAAACCCATTTCGGTAGTGCTCTACAGTTTCATACTGGCAGATCCCAGTACAGTGTTTCCAGAATATGGATTACTTCAAAGGAAGACAGTTTGACAGAATGTGTTTATGAAGGCGCTTATAGCTCTGTTGATGGATACGCTTAAAATTGTAAGGCTGTTGTCCTCATCTTTTTGTACAAGAAAGCAGGTCAGTTAACCTTCTCTCTCAACAAAAATCTCACTTACAAAGTTCTCTGATTCCCTGGAGCTTTAGTTTAGCAGTGCTGGCTCTGGCATAACCATGTATTTGTGGTGATACACACGCACACAGATGCCTTTGGAGGGATGGGTAATGTGAACCCAGGGTGAAGGTTCCAAATAGACTGTCCTATTGTAGGCTTGATGTATAGATGTTGGTACCTGGTGTAAGGAAGACAGAAAAGAGATGTCTGAGCAAATAGTCAAGCTGGTTGATGTTACATAGCAAGCGTGTACAATGGTTTTCATTGTGGGAGATAGGCTTTTCAAAGGAACTCTACTCTAAAAACATGATGGGAACATTGGGCAGTGAAATATTGTTTGTGAAGTATGACGTTAATGTTTTTTTGTAATAAAAATATTAATTCCAACCCTTAATAAAAGGCTTTCTTCTTGCCTGAAAAATGTTGGAATTTGAAGCATGTTGAACACCTTTTGGAGGCACTTATGATTAGACAATCTGGAAATGAAATGGATATGGCTTAGAGGTATTGAGCAACAGCCACTGTAATATGGAATATGTTTGCAACTCTGTTTATCTATGTTCCTGTCCATCCAGCTGCCTTAAGAAATAAGGAAGAAGACATTTGTAAAATACATGAAAAAAGTAAGAAAGTTGGGTTAGCAGTATTATCCAATGTATATTTTAATTAAGTTCATGAAAGGTGGTTTGCTGGTGGTGCTTATCTTGTAAAGTTTAACGTAAGAGAAGTACATCTGACTTGCGTGCCTTTACAGATCTGGTAACCAGACAAGCAAACAGATTAAAATGGAGCAAGTATGTTGGCTTGCCTCTTCTCTGTGGTACTGCTTATGTCATCACTGTACCTACCCAGCGTCCTGCTTTCTCTTCCCTCCCCCCAAAGCATAAATGGAATAGGAAGATGTTTCCGTGACTCTGTTGTCTTTACTGAGCAGATGTCTGAAAAGCACCAGTAGCTCAGAAATACAGTGCTCCTGAGAGCTAGGGGAATCAATACAAATGAAATACCTCTTTAAATGGCAATATAACTTTGTAGGCACGTCCAAATATACTATGCCTTTTTAACCTATGCAGACAGGATAATAGTTCCAAATTAAGTGACAAAAGACCCTGTGTTGTTAAAATGTGTTCATCGCAGATGTTTGGCATCTGATCTTACATCCTAAATTGATGTGGGATGGTGGTTTTTTTTGTTTGGGTAGGCTTTTTTGTGTTTTGGTGTTGGTTTGGGTTTTTTTTTTTTTTTCTTCTTTTTGTACTGGGAGCTTGAACTGGGAAAATATTTAGGTTTGGGCCTTTCTGTGATCATCAGGTAATGACTTCTAATACATTAGCTGAAGGAATACAGGAGCAGAATTTAGGCCGTTGTAACTTGAATGTGGGAACGTAAGTGATTTCCAGAGCTTGGATTCTAATAACAAATTGTATGACTTTGTACTAGTGCTTTAGAGCTTAGGAGGGAAAAATGGAAACTTTTATAAGGCAAACGTCTTAGGGTGGGGGGGAGATGACAGGTTGCTCTTACTTGAATGGAGCGGGTGAAGAAAGTACCTACAGAAGCTCTACTGTGGCTGGATTGTAAATACAGTGGCTAAGGGGGGAGTGAAAAAAGGCACAGGTTTTGAAATGTGCCTGAAAGGCCAATTGCCAAGAACTTCATTAGTAACCCCAAGTAGGTATTTCAAGAAATGAAGAGCACGCAGTTGCTACTGACAATACTCAGTATCATTCCTTCCAAATTAGAATGTCAGGGTGTGTCCTGCTTTGTGAGCTGTCTGTGGATACACTGGCCTAATTTTAGTTGTGACTTAACTTTTAACAGATTATGTTGAACTAAGAATATTAATTTCTGAATTTAGAATTCTATGACCACTTACTGACTGAGCACAAACTGTGAAATGATTGGTCAACTAAAAGGTTAATTTTTGTTTCTAGCATAGAACATAACATAAAACAATAGCAGTGATGTGAATGTAGCAGAGATTCAAAACAGGTGCAGCATGGGCTACTAATAGATTTTCATGAGCCTGTTGCTTTTCTCTTTATTCTGTTTTTCCTCAGCCTTGCACTGTCTTTGTTGTCAATTCAAAGCTTGTTGATTGCTCTCTGAAGTTGTGCTGCATGAGGACTCTGAAATATTGGGCCCTTTGTGGGATTTAAATCAAGTTTTTCATCTTTGGCAGGTTCTTCATAGGAACTTCTAGCATTTGACAAACGTCTCTGTCCTTTGCTAGCAGAAGTGCATTTCTAGCACTAGTGCAAAATGGGAAAATTCTCCAAATGATAGGTCTTAGTATGTGACATTATGCTAAAACACAATTTTTCTGAGTCTGGGTCTTGTATTTGCACCTCAAAGAGCATTGTGTTCTTTTCTGATTTAAATTTCCTTTATAGTTTTTGAAGTAGCTCAGGCATTAAGGTATGCTTGTCTGGATGTTTGCACAGCTCGCTCCACCTTAATGGGATGAAAGAGGTTGGAGCTTCGACTGGTGACCTAACACCTCAACAGAGGTTAAAAGATCAGACAGAGCACAAAAAATATGTAGCTGTATGTCCTAGTTTGGGCTAGGATGGAGTTAGATTTTTTTCTAATAGCAAATGGAATGCTGTGTTTGGGAGTTGGGATGGGAGCAGTGCTGGTAACACCCTAATGTTTCTAGTTGTTGCCAAGCAATCAAGGACTTTTCAGTTGTTCATATATTTCCCTGCTAATGAGAAGGGAAGGGACACAGCCAGGACAGGTGACCCGAACTGGTCAAAGGGGGTATTCCATGCCAATTACATCATGCTCAGCATAAAGGTGGGCTGGTGAGGGGGGGAGGAGCAGATGGCTCCAGGACAGCAATTTTGGGGATGGTCTGTTTTTTTAGGACGGCTCTGAGATGTACGGCTGGAGTTGTGGGGTTTGGTGAGACACTGCGTTGTGTATCACCAGTTTCATATATTTTGCTATAAAGTCCTGTTACTATTGTTATATCTATCTTTCTGCTATTCCAGTAAGCTCTCCTTTTCCCAACCCATGAGGTTTTGGTTCCTTGGTTTTGATTCCTCCCCCCCCCCCCCCGTTTCCATCCCTCTCCTCCCTCCCTCAACGTCCCCCACACACACTCCCTTTTAAAGAACAAGTGGCTCTGGTGCTTGGCTCTCAGCTGGGGCAAAGCCACCACACTGTAGTAAGCTTTTTCCTCTAAATATTGATTGTAATGTTTTTCGGGCAAAAATTAATTTTATGTTATAAATATCTTCACTCTGGGGAGTATTTTCTATTCTGTTTTGATGTGAGCTCTTTTAGTACCTTTATAGCACTACAGATGACAGTGCCTAGAACGCTTCTGTGTAGTCCTTGCTTATATACTGGAGAATACTGCAGCCTGTGCCTCTTACCTGCATTGAATGGTGCATGACCATCCAAATGAGAATGCTATCTATACATAATAATTACTCAGTTATTTCCTAAACTAAAAAAAAAAAACCACCAAAAAGCAAAAAAAAAAAAAAAAAACCCCAAACCCTAAATATATAATACCGCCTTTGCTAAATGAGAAGAGATAGAACAGTTATTCCTTTATTCCCTGAACTGAAGCCCAAGCTTCAACTTAGTGCATAGCCCATCTTCCAGTATTTAACAACCGATGCAGATGTAGGGACAGATGGCTCTGTTGCAGTTTCTAATACAAAAAACTCTATAGAGACCCCGAAACACTTCACGAAGTCTGTTACATAGTGCAAATATTGGTTTGTTTTTACATTATTTTGGACAGGTTTCTGTCTCCTTCCTGCAAAGTGCACAAATCTTAGCTCTTTCCAGAGAGGGTAGTTTGAGACTGAACCCACATTATTTTAGTCAACTGAGCTGCTAGGTTTAGGAGTACTATTGAAAGTCTTCTATTTAGTGCCAGGAGAAAGAAAATGCGAATGTGTTTCAGTTCAGAACTTCAACCAGATCAACTTCAAAACTGTTTGGCACCTGACTTGGTTTTAACTTTCCTTCTACTGGAAATATGCCTTATTTTTAATAAGAAGATCAAGAATCTTGCCCAAAGTATTTTCTTTCTACAGCATTGTGTTCTGCTGCTAACACCTGGTGAAGATGTTTGTTCAGGAACATCTTTGCTAAATGATGTCTACTTAGAGGGCAACTTCTGAAATCACAGCTCTCCTTTGAGTCTGACTACAAGTACAACTGAATCCATACAAGGTTTAGCTGATAGCTACAGATCACTCATTTCTTCTGAAAATTGTACAGTAGAAGTGCGTTCCCTGTAAGGGAATACATAACCTGTTTTTTTCAGCATGAAAATTAGTTAAATAGTCCAGATAATTTTAAAATCCTTTGTCACATGCTTTGGTGTAACTGTTCAGCCTGTCCTTTCTCTGGTCTTTCTCTGGTCTTTCCTCTCTGTAATGGAAATCAATTGCTGGTTTGTTGCAGTTTTGTGGAGCTGTTTTAATGGAGAAGGAGGTTGCTGCTGAGATGGCTTCTGGAGTTAGAAGCAGCTAGAAGCTCTTGGCTGCTAGAAACATCGGCTGATTCAAGGCCAGAGTTGCTGCTGACCAGGGCCAAGCCCATCAGTGGTGGTCACAGCGCCTCTAGGAATCATGTGTAGGAGACAAAACTGCAGGCAGATGCATTTTGCCACCAGAGAAGGGAGTGAGGAGATTTAAGGAACCATGCAGACGTCAAGGCCAGGGAAGGTTGGGGGGGGGGGGGGGGGATGCGGGAAGAATGAGGCACTCTGGGTGCCAGAGAGAGAGATTCACCTGCAGCCTGTGGAGAGGACAATGGTGGGGAGTGGGTATCTCCTTGCAGCCCATCAATAAGGACAGGGAGCAGAGACATCTACAGCCTGTGAAGGGATTGATCCACCCCACAGCAGGTTTGCCCGGGGACTTCTGACTTTGTGGGTGACCAGGCTGGAGCAGTCTGGGCCCGAAGGTCAGCACCCCTCGGAAGAGAGTCCTGCTGAGAGGCCTGCGGTGAGGAGGTGACTCCCCGATAGAGAGGACTCACGCTAGAGAAGTTCATGGATATGACTGTCTGGTGTGGGTGGGACCCCACAGTGCTGCAGGGAAAGGGTGTGTGTGTGGAATGCCCCTCCCAGCTGAGAGGAACGGACTGAAAACCCCATTCCCTGCCCCTCCCTGTGCCATGTTGCGGGGCGAAGAAGGAGTAAAATCATGATGCAGTTTAAGTCTGCTAAGAAAGGAAGAAAATCTCTATGTGAAGGAGGACTCCTTCACTGGAAGAACTTTTGCACATGTCCAGATGTGCTAAACTCTGTGCTTTAAAAGAAGATCTGGTATTAATTTCAAATCTTGGTCTTTTAATGAACTTTCATTGGGAAATTTTCTTACTGATGTTTAAGGAGTTCTAAAAGTTTAAATTGGGCTGTTTTGCGTGAGATCTACTGGGAGCCATAGATTATAGAGGATAGATATGTAAGTATCCTCACTTTTCTATTGCCAGAGCACTGCATTACGCTGTTGTAAAAGAAGAATCTTTTAGTATATGCTTATGCAGTGTCATCACACTCTCGTAGATGTACTGCTCATACACCAACTGAAGCCTCTGCCTTATATATGTGTTTAGTGGAAGAGGATATAAAAGTAGAAGAATGGAGTAAGCATTCTGATTGCTTTCTGCTCTTCAACTTTACACACTAAGATAATAAGTAGTGTATTGGGAGGATCAGTTCTCATTCTGAAACCAGGTCAGTGTGTTATGAAATTCAAGATGAAATGGCAAATCTTCTCATTTCATGAAACTTTAGTGCTTTAATTCACCTTTTGCAGGTTTTGACTTGCAAGAAGCAAACTATTTGCTGCAACAGTTAAGGTAGCAGATGAGGTATGGGGAGCAAATTCTTACTGCTGTTAATAATAGAAGTTTCAGGACGTGTAAAATAATGACTTTTATAAGGCAATCAAAGAGTATGGCATTTGGTAATACTTATACAGAAATGTGTATGTGTTTCTTGTTAGATAAATGAGGGCAAAATTATTTATCATTTGTGTTCCTAAAACTACCCTTAAGATACCTTCTGTATCACAGAAAATACTACCAATATTAGTAATGAGGCATTAAGAAGAAAAGTAATTTCCCTGTTAGTGTGCTATTGCATTATCTTTAATGTTGCACAGGAATTTTTTGAGATGACAGCCAAATACCATTTTAGGGATAAAGATGAATGGCTTCCTACAAGCAGGCCTGATTTTTCATTATAGCTTAACAAAAGGAATGGCATGATCATGTGTGGCAACATAGAATTGTGACTGATATAAGAGGCCAAAATACAAGGCTTTACAGTAAACAAAACGAACAAAAAAGAGAATCATCATACTGGTTTGGGTTAGAAGGGACTTCAAAGCCCATCTGATTCCACCCCCTGCCATGGGCAGGGACACCCTCCACTGGCCCAGGGTCCCTGGAGCCCCATCCAGCCTGGCCTTGAACCCTGCTAGGGACCTAGGGGCAGCCACACCTTCCCTGGGCAACCTGTGCCAGGGCCTCACCACCCTCACAGGTAAGAGATCTTTTCCTAGTATCTAATCCAAATCTCCCTTCCTTCAGCTTAAAGCTTTCCCCCATGTTCTATCCCTCCATGCCCTTGTAACCAGCCCCTCTCCAGCTTTCCTCTAGCACCTTCAGGTACTGGCAGGCTGCAGCAAGGTCTCCCTGGAGCCTCCTCCAGGCTGACCAACCCCAACTCTCTTAGCCTGCCTTCCTAGGAGAGTTGCTCCAGCCCTCTGGTCACCTTAGTGTCATCCTCTGGACTTGCTCCAACAGCAGGGACCCCAGGGGTTGATGTGGTACTGCAGGTGGGGACTACTAAGTGTTTTGCAATTAAGGTGAATAGATGAGTAACTCTGAGAGGAAGTTGTGTTGCCCTCCTTTTCTGTTGTTTATTATTTAATGTTTGAATGTTGTAAACCTCACAACTTTTAAAAAAGTTCAAGTGGGTTTCCTCTGTTCTTGATGTAGGTAAGCCCTCAGTTGGGCGTGGGGAGGGAAGAGATACATTAACTTCTGGTGTTGATTTAGAATTAGAATAGCTTGCACAGAGTTCAAGTTTGAACTTCTAAGTAGGACTTGTGCAGCTCTTGATATATGTGGGAAAAGACATTGTTAGGCTGTACTCCATAAGGTGTCTTGTGACTTTCCTGTATATAGCATACCATACAGGACATTTGATCCCTAGTATGATATGTAGGACTTGAGTAGCAAGTGTATTTAAGGTTGATAATGTTGGGAGACTGTACTGTCCTCTATTACATTATGTCAAGCAAGGATATAAACTACCACATGCTTCTGTCACATACATCAGAATATTGCCCTGATCTGCTTATGTGTTTCCTCTCTCTACAGAGAGCTTTGTGATGGGACTCTGCTCTGCCTGTTCACTCCTTGCTTTGTTTGACTGTATCTTTGAAATAATGTTCCCTGACAATCTAGAACCAAATTTGCATAGCTGAAAAATAATCTACGTGTGAAAAAGTAGATTATGTCCACTGGTTGAACCCTCCATTCCTTCCAGAAGATCATTTATTAGTGACATTTAATAGACTGCTTTCTGGATTAAGCAAAGATAATTTTTCTGTTTGAAAAGTGATTAGGCCACCAATGAAGCCTATTTCATCAATTATTTCATGATTCTTTTAAACTTTTCCTGAGCATGGAAATAAAGTGTGATTGTGGTCTTTATTCTGGTACATGTCGTTCATTCAAACAAATAGTTTTAAAATAGTTCATAGGCTCCCTCTTGATATGTAGCTTTTCTTGTCTGCGTGAAGTGGCTAATTATTTCCCCTGATTATATGATTTAATGTTTAAATATTTCAGTATTAATCTCCTACCATAAAAAGATTTCTCACCCCCCACTCAGGGCTCTCTGACTTTTATGAACTAAAATGAAAAATTCATTCACGTGGGATATCAACAGAAGCAGCTGTCACTGACTTCTGATTTGCATCTTTTAATGACTAAGCTGATTTCCTTATCAGACATCTTCTTTCACGTTCATAAAGTCTAGAAATCTCTGATTTTTAAAGTAGTTCTAGAGCAAAATAGCAAGGTTTTTCGCAGCTATGAACTGTTGGAGGACTGAGGCAGATAATTAAGGCATCTTGGTTCAGTTGTCTGCGAACTTTCTTTGCAGCTCATCCTTAGTTGGACAGAGGTGCTGCTGCAGGCAGATGTTGTTTCCTGGCTGTGTGGCACATAGCGGAAAAATTCACTTATAAAAGCAACTTCTCCAAGTGTCCATCAGTTTGAGC
Organism: Gallinula chloropus; assembly: GCF_964237585.1. Classification (NCBI taxonomy): domain Eukaryota; kingdom Metazoa; phylum Chordata; class Aves; order Gruiformes; family Rallidae; genus Gallinula; species Gallinula chloropus. Next base: position 44,728,329 of record NC_140090.1, read on the forward strand.
AGGAAAGCTAAAAGCTGAATGAAAATGCAGACAGTGTTTTTCTTTTGGGGAATTTGTTTCTGACTTTTCACTGAGGCACGCTGAGGTGACAGGGGTCAAATAGCAAGCATAACTGTATATCCGGCACTTGAAAGCTGCTTCTTTATGAATCTTGCACCTACATAACTGTATGCTTCCAAAAAATGCCATGAAATCAACTGGATTAGGTTGGGTCTTTGTTGCCTGGAAGTGTTTCTGTAATGGAACCTGCAAGGAATGTTTGACACTGAAAAGATTACTCAGAGCTGTCAGATATGTATATGGGTGTATGCAGCCATATAGTTGTGTATATACACACAACCTCTCCTTCCCTTACAGTTTTACAAATCTGAATGTATAATTTTATGAATATGACAGGATGCTCATGGCAAATGTTTCCAAAGAAATAATATATGAAAACTGATCCATAACTACAAAAATACATGTTGCCCCCTTTATTTGGAGCCAGTTTTTAACCATGTTCTGCATTCTGAACTTTTTAAATTCCTTTGCAGAGAAAGAGTAAACAGGACAGGTGTAGGAGAACAGCCTGAAAGTTTCTTTGGGTAATCTCTTAACTAGAAGACTGTGCATGAATAGCTTGTTTGGAAACCAAGTGTCAATCAACTTTCAGACTAACACCTCTTTTTGTAAGTCTTTGATAAGAAATAATAAACTATGTCCTTTTGTAAGGCTATGAAATTTTGTTATATTTTGAGATTTACAGCTTTTCTGACAGATCTAGTCAGCAAAGCTGAGCTTTTGGTTATGGGGGGGCAGCTGCACATAATGACACTCTTCTAAGACTGTTACAAGCCTTTTTAATAAGAGCAACAATTTGAAAATACTGATGAATTTTCTGTGAGCAGCTTTCAGGTTTTGATGTGAGTGTGCTTTACTTTTGTTAAAAATACCTAGTGTTTGTATGCAATTCCTAATGCAGAAACAACTGGGTTTGAGGCAAGGGGATCACACTAAAGTTACCTGTCTCTCCTAATCTCAGTGCTCAACACGTACAGGAGTGACAGTTCAATGTGTTACTGCTGGATATCAGTGCTTCTTGTAAAAATAAAGAAATCTAAGTCTAAATAATAAATGTGTATGTTCAAGTTGATAATTATGAAAAATGCTTTATTTTTGGCATTCTCTACTAGATGGTTCATTCCTAGACTTTGTATTTGCAGCATCTGTTAATTTCTGACTTGCAATTGCAGTAAGCCATGAAGCTGATCAAAATTTTAAGTGTGTTTGTCACTGACTTGATTCTGTAATACACCGATTTCAGCAGGGGGACTTCCTCAGTGCATTGCATCTGTTCTTTAGGCCTCAGTGTTGACAAGCAGCCATGTATATTCTCAGGCTGTTGGATGCAAATTTCTACTACTTTGATCAGAGGGGTTAAATTCATCAGTAATAGTTTTTGAAGGGGGTAAAACTGGGAGAAATTCTGAATTTTGAAGTCTGACTTTCTGGGGATTTTTCTGTAATCTGAGTGACATTAGTAGAAAAAAAATAATTTGAGGGCTAGAAATGGCTCATCCTTTGTGAATATTTAGTAACTTCTAATAATCCTATGGGAAAAAGCTTTTTGCCACGTTTTTATTTGTCTTGATTTTCAGCAGTGTAAACTCCTCCTTTTACTGGTAATCGGTTGAGACTGGAAGTCTTTGCTGTGCACTGTTGTGGAATAAATACTCCGTTCATCCATCTTTCTGTAAGCTGCAGAAACCTTCTGTAGCTTCACTCATTCCAACACCTCCCCTTCAGACAAGAAAAGGAGAGATGGGTTCTCCACTGGAAGTTCTGGAAACTAATTAGAGGAAGTTAATACTGTATATCTTCTCAGTCATATGGAATTACATGCAGTCACTATTGTGGTAGACTGCGTTAAATTCCAGGATACAAATCTCATGTATAAAAAGACTGCATTTCTCTCCTTGAATCAAATACTAATTATATTAAATGACAGCATTGTTGACACTAATCTTACAGATGTACATTGACAGCTTACGATCAGGCTGCGATAGAAGAAGGGAGTTTAAGAAGAGATTGTGTGTTCAAAGTTCTGTAAACTGTTTCACCTTTCACTCCCTGGATTTTGGTGGATACCAACTAGTCTGTCTTTTATTTCATCTTAATTTTCATATATATATATACACACACACACACCCTTAATCATTGGTTCCTATACATCTCCATTGTTGTCCTAATAGCTAAATTACCGTAGAGAATGTTTTGGTGGACGTTATTGGAAACAGTTTGAATTAAATACTGCAATTCAATATAGCAAATGTGACCAAAGTTATTGATAGCTCCTATCTCCCAAAGGCACTGTGTAAAAGGGACAGTGTTTAGCAGCATCTTTTTATTGATCTTGATGGATAACGTTTCCATAACTGACATATCCAAAATTCATTGAACTTTGGAATGGAAAATCAAACAGAACAACTGTTACATTTCACATTTAAGTTGTGTCAGAAGTATGTAGCTTATTTGCAATACAGTTATTGGAAGCTCTCTTCTCTGGCAGTGTGAGAAAGTCGAGCTATCCTCTTAGAGGAGTGTAGAAATCTTTTGTTCTTGGTGTCCTACCTATCTGCCTGGCCTGTGCTGAGCTGCAACGTAGCTGGGGAAAGGAAAGTGCATAGGTATACATGTATGTAACCTTGCAGTTTGTGACATCTGTGTCTTATTGCCATCAAAGACCTTCTGTAAAATTGCTGCTGGGTCACTTAAAAAATTAACCAGTTACTCATTGCTTATTAATGTTTTGTGTAGCCCAGATACAACAGTTCATTATTATTCAGCAGATGAAATAACTAGTCCCGCTTTTCTCTCCCACGTGAATTCTGCATAATTTTCAAATACAAAAATATAATTTATTGCTGTATATGATTGATTATTCAGGCTCTTCTGCAAAGAAGCACTTCAGTATCTGTTAAACTTTAATTACATACTACCTTTCTGTATTTCAAACAATGTTTAGCATTTTAAGAGAATATTTTTATGTGTGTTTTGGGACTCAGTTAAATTACAGTTTTGAAGCAAAAGTTCTCAGACTTTGCTGAGTAGCACTGCAAATCAGGTCTCGGCTGGTGGTGCAAGCAGCTTCTGGGTGTCAGTAGACACAAGGAAAAGATTAATTGCTTGGGCAGTCCTTACTTACTTGCACTGTTGGCTCTATGGGACACATTTGGCCCACTAGGCAAACTCTTCAGCTTTTCTTCTTGTCGAAGGTCCCCCAAAATTAGTATTTGACATTTGATGCCATGTGAACTGCATAAGGCTTGGTTCTTAATTCTTAGAAATAATTCCTGCTTTGAAGTGATTTTTATTTTACTCTGCTGAAATTTCTGCTGAGTCTTCATTTATAGTCTTTCACATACAGAAATGAACATCGGCTTTCAAGCAGCAGTTTGTTAGAACCTTTAGCGGTTAAGCAAGTTTGTGAAAAGACCTCATAGCCCAACAGAAAGGTTACTGCTTTCTGTTTCCAGTTCGTAGACACCATGTGATTAACCCAATTTTGGGGTCGGGAAGGTTCCTGATTGCCTACATCTCAGTGTTCTGTCCTGTATAATGAGTAGTTTCCCTTTTGCAGGAATCTCTCTTACACATTGAAGGTTCTGTGTGGGCTAGTCAGGCTAATAAAAAAACCAAGCAACAGAACTCCACAAACTTGTATTCTCACTTGTATGTAGCAGAGCTAGGGCTGTGCTCAGTATATTAATTCAGTACTTTGAACAATACTGTGTTTTTAACTGCGCTTCAGGAAGTATAAAGCTAATGTAACACTGGCTATAAATGCTCCTGTGATATAGTAGAATATTAAAACTTAACTCACTGGCTTTTCTGTTGCTTTTGAACAAGTGAAGCTTGTCCATCTGTCATACAGCCTCTATATTGCTCATCCACTCACTTGCTGTCATGTACAATGGTGGCTTAGGCTTCAACCTGGAAGGTGAGCAGCACTGCTGTGGCCATTCAGCACAGCACCTCTTGTACACAGCTGTCAATCACCCTGTGGCACTTGTCAGGTTAAAGACTGCCATTGTGCTGATGCAGTTTGCGAAATCAAAATCTCAGTCATTTGGTTCCATGCCCATTGTTTTTGGAATCTGCGATGTTGCAGTAGGGAAGGTTTGAATAAAAAGGCAATATTGGTAGTTATCTCTAAATTAGGCCTTGCTGCAGGTTTTTACTCAGAGCTGGCTCATGGCAATTTAGCACTATCTGTAGATGGCAATATCTATCTAAAAATGTCCACTTTATAACAATCTTAAAATAATCTAAAAATTCTTCTAGATTTCTGAATGGCATCTGTGTTCCTCACAGAAATAATGGCAGTTGCCTTTCTGTGAAGTACGAAGATGGATTAACTAAGGTTTTGAAATAACAAGTTGACCTGGTTTCAGTCAGGATGGAGTTAACTTTTGTAGCAGCGGATGGAATGCTGTGTTTGGGAGTTAGAATGGGAGCAGTGCTGATAACACCCTGATGTTTCTAGTTGTGTCAAGCAGTCAAGGACTTTTTCAGTTCTTCATATTTCTCTATTCATGAGAAAAGAGGGGATGAAGCCAGGACAGGTGACCCAAACTGGCCAAAGAGAGTATTCCATGCCATTTTATGTCATGCTTAGTATAAAGGGGGGATGATGGGAGGAGGAGCAGTCAGCTCCAGGACACGTGGTTTTTGGGGGGCGGTCGGGTTCCGGGATGGCTCTGGGTGGCACAGCCTGAGGTGTGGGTTCGATGAGAAACTGCATTGTGTATCAACAGTTTCATATATTTTTTTGCTCTAAAGTCCTGTTAGCATTGTTATATCTTATCTTTCTGCTATTCTAGTAAACTCTCCTTATCCCAACCCACGGGTTTTTGGTTTCTTGTTTTGGGGTTGTTATTTGCCTCTTCCTCTTTTCCTTTAAAGAGCAGGCAGCTGTGTGGATCTCCGCTCTCAGCCGGGGTAAAACCACGACACAAGTGGTTAATTTGCATTTATTATTTAAGCTCTCCTCTACAATTAGATACTTCTTGTGTGTTTTTCAGTACTGTGCCATGTTGTTGAGAGAACACTCTTTGCATTTCATGGAAATTCTGGTGGCTGTATTCTTTATTACTCACAGACCTTAAAGCGCAATAAGATTTAGCAAGCATTAGTTTTTTTTGACACTGAGGTCAGCTTGGCTTTAATTTTTGTTAACCTTAGCAACACATCTAGATATTGATTTAACACTGTATGTATGCCCATTGCTGTGGCATTACAGATGGATACTGTTTGGTCATGAAGCAGCACACAAGTAGGAGAAGGGATTTGAGAACTAAGCTTTCAGGTTTGTGAAGAAGCAGCTGGGAATGCTCCACTGCTTCCATCCAGCTTCCCACTTAGGTAAGCCTCTATACTGAAAAGTTTTACTTGGTCAGGCTGTTTGAATTCAGCTAAACATCTCAAGTGGGAGATTGAGCCTACCTATCTTTAGACACTAAGAAAAAGAATGTGAGGATGGGAGCTAAGCATCTCATGCTCCTCTTCCAATTAATGAAGATGCATTTCCTGAGGGGCTCTGTATTTGAGCAAAATGAGATGAATCACAGCCCTGACTGGGATTCTTCCTATCAGATTGTTTTAAATAGCTAAAAAGATCCTCAGGCATTGCCAGGTTCCTTCTGAAATGCTACAGGTGGGTCTTTGGGAATGCTTATTTCTCTTCAGTACATAGGGAACCTCTGCACATGTCTTCATGTCTAACTTAGGGCTGTTGATGAAATATGTAGTCCTAACCTGTGCTTGGTCTTCCTACCAATGTGTAGTGACTGATGCAGTTTTGGAGTCAGATCATTTAACTGATCAAGCCTACACCCCCCTCAGAAGACCAGAAGTAATTCAGCTAGCCCTGCGGCCAGCTCATCTGCAGATTGGATGGGCAGGTGGGGAGCAGGGCAACCCCAGTGCAGGGGGCTGAGGCTGTGCAGGGGAGCAGAACTGTCTTGGTCAGCAGACAGATGAAACACAGGCTCTGAACTTTGGGTCTTCAGCATTGCACCCAAAGTACCCCTGCACGAATGGAAGGCTCACTGAATTTGTTTAGTATTCCAGGGCTACATTTTGTGTGCCTTAAGAGATTGCGTGGATCATCACCAGAAAGTAACCTTACCTTATCTTGCCTCTTCTGTTTCGGGTTTTGAAGCATCTGTGTGTCTGAGGAGTGAAATGCACAGCCTGAAAGGGAGCTTGCAACTTAATGGGCAGATGCCTGAAAAAAGCAAGGAGCCTGTATGCTGATGAGGATTGGACCAAAATTCAAGGCATGGGAAGTGGAACGGGTCCTTTGCCTGGACCCAGGACTGTTCGGGTAGGAAAGTATAGCTGGAGAGAGAGGACAGTGGAGGGTTTTACCTCAAACTCAGGCTCTGCACGTTGCGGGTTTTGAAAGAAAAATGGAAAGAGCACATGGAAACCACCCATTGCGTTACACAGGGTGTTTTGGTTGGGTTTGCTACTTCTGAGGTTTTACTGAAGTGTTACACTAATGGGAGTTTCCAAGGCTTCTGGAGTTCTTTTATTAGCCATTACAGGGGTACTTCAGACTAAAGTTTGGGTTGGTTTGTGGTCATGTTCCCTCTTCTAGAAAAGGAGGCCTGTTAGTTCTTGGCCTTTAGCAAGTTGCACTAACAGTCCAAAATACCCCCAGGTTTTTATATTTCTTGAGAGCAGTAATTAGAGTAACTGTTTGTCCCATGTATTTTTGTTAAAGGTGTCTGATTTATTCAGTTAAGTATGTAAGAAGATTACCTGAAATTGTGTTGTGCTTGACTCGCAATTCTATACTTCAGTCCTGCAGAATTTACAACTCATTTTGTACTGTGCCCTAATACAGAACATGCCAAGCTGTGCAAGGCATGTAATGCATATTAGCTAATGAGCTTTGCAGCAGCCTTGTGTGGTTATATGTAAAGATCATTTCATTCACTATTTCATTAAGCTGAGGACAGCTTGTTGCCATTTAAAATACCTGTCTTAAAGATTAACTCTCATTTGGCAAATTCAAGATGCTACTGTTAGAGGTTTTGAAGATACTAGCCCTCCTGTCAACTCCAAACAGCTGGGTGTCTGCGATCTTGGCACTGAATTTGGGTTTGTATCTAGCCAATTTTTCCAGTTCTTTTGAGGACAAATGTGTGTCTCACTACTGAAAAGAGCAGCTTGACACCTGGCTCCATTTACATTACAAATCTGGCCACCTGAATCTTACACATGTGATTTCTTGAGGTCACTGAACGGTAGCATCATTCAAAGTCACTCAGAGCTTATGTTTCTATTCTCCATATAATAGAACTGTCAGCTGGAAGCCTTGTAGGTTTCAGAAGGAGGTTAACCGGAACAGTTGAAACTAGAGGTAGATGGCAATGAGCACTTCCATCATCCTAGAAAGCTCAACAGATCATTTTTCTTTGAGCATTAAATTAATTTATTATAAGTCTGAAAGTTGACAGGATCTGTTAACAGCAAAAAACCCTGAAAGGACCTCCACTGACACTTCACCATTTGTTAGTGAGTATTTGTATTGGGTAACAAGTTTTACAGCATTTATTTCAGATGCCTCTAAGGGCTATTGTAGTAACCCAAGTGAAAATTAGTCTCCTGTAAATGCTTTCCTTATATTCTGTTCTCTTGGAGAGATCTTTTTGATGGTGAGAATAATTTGGTCTCTCATTCAGAAGTTCGGCTTCTGATCAGTAAATCGATTTTGTCAATAGTGCTGTGATGATGCACCTATCGTTTAGGAGGGCTGCAGAAAAAATCAGTATGGATAATTTTGGACAAAAGTAAAGTACTTCCAAAAGAATTTCTATTGGAGATTTTGTTTGTTTCTTACCAGACTTTAATGTATGTCAGCTTTTCAATTTGAAACAGGGAAAGCATGGAGGAGAGTCTCTGTGGAATAGGCTGTTCTGAAACTTATTCATGTAGAATTCAAGAATAACATAGTTTGAAAAGGATGGATGGCGTCTGGTCAGACCCCCCACACGGATTTCCCGTATTTATGAAATGTAAACTCCTACACAACTAGTGCAGGTTTAAACTGTTTTCATATATGTGAAAGTTTGATTATTAATCTTTAGAGCCAATTTATTCTTACTATGTCTGAACCATTCTTCTTATCCTCCATGTCTCCAGCTAATACCTCCTTCCTCATTGACAGTGGGTGATACAACCATCTTGGCTGGTGTTCTGGCTTCCAGTCTGTCTCCTGCCTTTCAGACTTGCTCTCCTGTTCTGTTTTCTGAAGCGAACTCTGGGTTTGAACAGTGTTTAGGATAGGATAGTCTTGAGTTCGCACTGTGGCTTTTCTGTGCTACAGTAATGCAAATAAGGTATAGATTGTTTGCAGAGGTTAGCTTGGTCATGAATCAATTATCTGCAAATAGACTGTTCCTGAACACTCAGAGTTAAGATGTATGTGCTCCTGTGGTGGGTCTTTGTGACAGAGAGGTGAGTTTATGGAACAATCGTGTCATCTCTCTTTCGGCTGCTACTTCCCCCGCAGATTGATCGTGCAATTAGAAGCTCACTAATAATCATATAAAGTCACACAGATAATCCCAGATGAGGGATTTGTTCTTGTTCTGGGAAAATAACAGGTGACCTCTCAAATATCAATCCTGCAGCTGGTCTTACCTGCCAATGACTTAAAGGCTTGGCACGCTCTCTGCAATGAACACCACTGGGAATTTCTATCTAACAATTTGGCATCAAAAATATTGATGCAAACCCACAAATGTTTCCCAAGTTGGTTGTTCCAGTGACAGACACAGCCAAGGTTGCTTTATTTTCTCCCCTTTCCATTACCACATGGTTTTAAAATACAAACAGTTTATCTTGCTGTAAGTTGAGAGAAACTGGAAGAACCCAAACCAGGCAAATCTCCCTGTGTGCCTTTCCCCCAGTAAAATGTTTGGTTGCTTTCTTGTTTATAGCTAGAAGGAAATAGGAAGAGGGGGAATGAAATTCTTAAGTTATTTCACGTATGTGGAATAATTGAGAGTGTGAAACATTTGTTTGTCTCTTCTACTGAGTAGAGCAATTTCACTATAGAGCTAATTGTGTATTTTCTCTCAATGCATTTTTTGCTTTAAAAATACAGTCTTGGGGGACAAAAAAGCCCAATGAATGTTATGAAAAATCTACTGCTTTCGATACAAATAAAACAATAGTTCACCAGGTCTGGAATAGATTGTAACCAGAGGGAGAAAGAAATGCCAGCATGCTCAGTACCACTAATCTTAAGTTCTACTGTTAGCTGTGCCTGAATGAGGTTAAAATTAGGTACACAAGCCTGGTATTACTTGCTCTGCAATAAGCATTTCTGTAGTCTGTTGCTTGTGTTTTACTTTTTTTTAAAAAAAAAAAAACACAACAAAGTGAATATGTATTAGTTTAGGGATTCAGTCCTCATCTGTTTCATAGATTCATGACTTTTCCATTGGAACCCTAGAAATGGAAGTGAAAAGTGAGCTACAGAAGTTGTGGTGGATGGCTTTGTTGTTTTTTTTTTTTTCAATATAACAAAGTTTTGGCTTTACTGGAGTGAGGAAAAGAAATCCTCTAAAACTATCATGTGTCAAGGGAAGAAATTCAGGGATTGACTTTGAGCAGTCATTACCTACAGGTAGGTAGTGACTGAAGGAAATACTTCAGAAGAAAAGGAAGGTAAGCAAATCCCAAGTGGAGGACACTTCTGGCAGAGGTATCTTTAGGTCTCTTAATGAGAAAAAGGTTGGTATAAAGGCTAACAAAACGCAGCAAATTAATAGCAATAGAATGTGAAGTTATGAATGTGCTGTATCCAGGTCAAGCAGGAGGGTAGTGCACAAAGTTGAGTTTTTTTCTTTCCCTCAGCAAAAGGGCATCCTCACTGAAATTTTCAGGAACTTACTATAGTTAAATGAAGTGCTTCAATTAGGAGTCGTGTCTAAACAGGGCTAAGATACTTTATGCTTCAGAAACAGTTGTGGTAGACATATTCAAACTTTGCCTCCTTGAATGATTTTGGCTTCTTTTTATTTTTCCCTTGTAAAACTTATAATGTATAGTTACCTTCCAAGAAATACGTTCAAAACTATGGCACAGACTTCAGAATTTAAGCAGAACCTTGATGGCAGATGGTGGTGGGATTCTTCTTTCTCCTTCAGGCCAAAGCATGCAAGTTGTGATGCATGAATTAATTTCTGTCTGTCAAGTCAGTGTATCTCTTTGCAATACCATTATGTCTTTATGTTCTGACAGACTGTCATCGTGCATCATCATAATATGTTAGGTTATGTTATCGGAATAATATGTAGGAGGCTCTTACTGGCATGTATTCTCTGCTTCCTCAGGACAGGCCCATAAAGGTAATGAAATCTATTTAAATGCAGGAAGTTTCCAGCATAAAAAAATCTGTCCAAGTTATTTTTTTGGTGTTCCATATAAAGGTATTATATCTGAAGTCTAATGTTGGAAGCCTCTATTACTGGATGAGGAAATAAACTTTTGACATACATATTATGCTTAGGTGTTTCATTTATTTTTGAAAATTAATTTGATATCAACTTTTCATTCTAGGAAGCTTACAGCTTCATTCTAGAAAGCTTGATTATAAAGGTAGAATAATATTCAATGTTGCTGTGAAAGTATAATCTTAAAGTACTGAAAATTCTAATCTAAAATAGTATAAAGGACTTGCTTTTGTGCTTCAAAACCTGGTGAATCTGGTAAAATTTCTCTTTTTCCCTTACTCAGCACCCAGAATAATGTGCTCCTGAAGTAGATGAAATCAGTTAAAGTGCATCTACATTTAGATACTGATTAGCAAAATTATTTTCATTTTTTTCTTCTGTCAGGTTGATCTATTTAATGCACAACACTAATCGCTTTTAAATAAAAAGATAACATGCAGATTGAATTCCCTTTTATTCACTTTTCTAAGACCAGATGTGAATTCTGGCTGATGTCACCAGATTTTATTTCTAGTCAAGTATGACGGACAATATGCGATACTCGTTTTTCCAAAGAGACCAGGGAGATTGAGTGCCTGGCTTAGAGGTGGTTGCTGATGCTTGTACCATAATATATGAGTTACACATACAATCCCTTTGCTAATGAGCTGAGTACTCCAACCACTGTTCTCAGTCTCTTGAACCTCTTTCTCTTGGTACTCTGAAAATTGTCTCTTCCTATTGGTGGCTTATACGTATAGTCTCACAGATTTGATGTAAGTGTGCTGTGGCAGCCAGCGAGCAGCGCGGACATTAGGCAGTAGAGTAGGATTTCAAAGAACCACTTCTCAGCTAAGGAGTTTCCAGCAGAGCCAGTTGGCCTTCATTGCCTTGTCGGCTTCACTGGAAAACCTCGACCCCTCCACTCTGGCAAATGGAAACTTTGGGGCCAGGCAGTCTTTAACAGTATGGCCAGGTTGGAACAACTGCCCAGTGCTTGTAGGGAAGCCCAAACCCAACAACATGAGTGATTTTCTAAGTGTTTTGTAATGCTAGCTAGAGCTTAAGTATAAGAAAGAGAGATGTTGTTCATGACAAAAGAAAAAACTGTTAAGCAGGTCAGGAAGAAGTCAAAGTTTTGAAGATTTTATTTTTGCTGTCCAAAAGAAAAGCCTGCTTTCACCAAGCCTTTTGAGATAGGATTAGGAATTCTCCCAGGACACTTAAATTCAGGTCAGTTGGATAATTGTTTGGTATGATTTTTTATTCTATAAACGTACAAATGCAAGTTGTTAAATTTGAGATTTTAACACAAAGGAAAAAGCATTTCTATTTTTGATGACACAAATGCAACCATGCTTTCCGCCCACCCAAACACTGTAGAAAGTGTAGAGTTTTGTGAAGAAAGCCAGCTCAAACATATGGACACCACAACAGCCAAATTTTGACCTCAAAAAGAATGCTAATTATTAAGATGTTAGTTTTACAGATACAACGCTCTGGGATCACACTATTGCCTGTCTGAAAGTGTTAAAAATCATTACTGCTGCAAAGTGAGGAGAGTGTTCTTTTTTTAAACTAGCATCTGTTTTCTTTGCCATCTCTGTGTAGGCTTTTTAGAGTTCACTCAACTTCTACTTTCTAGCTTTGTGGAATAGAAGTTTTACTTTAGCAGAATCTATGCTAATTCCATATTGTTCACGTGAATAGGAGGATCAGAAATTTTAAGCAGAAAAAAATGAAATATGTTGGAATTGCATGGTTATTAGCAGTGCTGAGATACCTCACCGTGCTGAGGTGAAAGGAAAGAATAATGTGAACAGGAAAGGGGAGAAAACTTCGGATGCCTGTGCCACTGTTTTGAGAAATATTTTGTGGCCTTTCTGTAGCAGTGCATAATGGTATGCTAATCTCTGTCTTGCAGTGCCATGCAAGCAAGGCATTGTTTTTCACATCGGAAACTCAGATTTACTGTTTGTTTTCTGTAGCGTAGTGCTACAGTTACTGAAGGGCATTAAACTTAGGGTAGTGAGGAAAATATGCTTGTGAAAAAGTCAGTGTAATTTTTTTTCCCCAGTATTCTTGCAATGAATAAATAGTGCCCAGAAAACACAATTGTCAGTGTCCAGACAGGTCTTACTTTTGTCTGTTTAACCCTGGAAAGGAACAGTTATTGCTTCTACTGAGATAGCCAACAGTGGGACCTGGCCCATTCCACTGGTGCTCTGTCGTTTTAAGTGTGCCAAGAGGCATGGTTACCTCAGATTCAAACACCTTTGTGAAGTTAATCTTCTAATGGTATATCTTGTGGAAATGATCCTATCCCCTGTTGAAAGCTTTAGTATCTCAGTGGTATGTACATATTTGGTATCTCAGTGATATTTACATGTTTAAACAAACATTTTGGTTATTTTTTAGACTGTTGTTAAACGCTGATTTGAGTAAACTTTTTTATAGCCAGCTATTTATGTATCTTTATAACCAGTTACTATTTCTTTCATCTGCAGTAAGAATATTTTCAGTATGATGTATTGACATTTCTTCACAGTCCAAATGAACTGCTTTGAGAGGTATCTTTCAAAAGATTCTTAAGCAAATGAAAAGATTGAGCACAAGCAAATAAATTTATTAAGCTCCTTATTTTAATCCTTTCTAAATCATTTAAATGTATGTATATTTGCATGTGAAAGCTGCTGTATTATTCCAGTGGAATTGTTGATATAAATAATGCTAGTCACTCTCTAACTTCTGTTTTATTTTTAGCTGGAGAAGCCTCTCTGGAGAAAGACCAATTCCTATTTAATAGCCTCAGAATGTTACAAATGGAGATGAACCTGTTAATGAATGATGCATTGCTGTGAACTGATAGGATTGCTGAAATACCCTATAGCCTGAAATTGCTATAATAGAAAACAGAAGCTCAAGTAGTGTGCTGTTTTTAAGGGTAGTGTCTATGTATAGAGATTTAAAGAACTTCCTTGCTTTTGTTGAAGACCTTGATCAGTTGGAAAATAATGACGATGCTTCTGTACTACTGTGTTTAGACATGTGGTTATACATCGTAACACAGCTTTTGCCTATTATAGGCTGCAGTGATGGGAAAGCTGCTAGTCTTTTCTGAGGTGTGAAAAGAGGTGATGGGACATCCTTGCACAGAGAGATTGCGGCAGTGAGCAATCTTGACCAGATGTGGTCAAGAAAATACTGAGGAGATGCAGTGAAATTTTACTTGGAAGATTGTTTCTTGTTCCACTTCCAGCCAGGTTTTGCCCTTTGTCCTTCCCTTTCTCCTCTATACTTATCTCGGACCACTCATTGAGCTGCAGCTCCTCTGGGAGCAGCTCATGAATCTCTGTCCATTGGCAACCTCCCATCAGTCTGTCCAAAGAACAGTTGAAAGAGGGAGGAAAATAGGAAGCCTCAGAGTATCCTAATTTTATGGCATTCTGTTCCCAAATATGTGAAATTGAGAGAAAGCCATATGTACTTTCAGATCTTGATTTAAATCTCCATTTACAGTGTGGAGATCAGAAAGCTAAAATCTGCTTATTAGTTGTGTAACTGTCTTTGTCAGATGTACTGATGTGCTCTTATTTATTATGTAATGTTAGAACTTGTCAAAAATAATCAATGATAAGGAACTGGTCATAGTTTCTCATCTTCGTTTCTGCAGTCCATTTTGATTTCTTGATTTGCACATGGAAGCAAACATTTAACTCCATGTTAGATGGAGCTCTGGATTTAGTGGTTTTTCTTTTTTTTTCAGGAAAACATTAGGGAGAGGAAAAAGACTTGCAGCTAATAACAAAGTAGAACTAGGCCTTTAGTCAACATGCTGTCTTCACAGACACTAATGCCTTGAACACATTTCTATGCTGGTGCCCTTAAGTACATCACAGAGGAGGAAGTTAATCAGGATTTAAGTTTTGAGACATTCCTATTTGGAAATCTTACCCCAATGACCAGGGTATCTCCACAGCAGAGAAATCCATCAAAGACCTAACAGTGAGCGGGGCAGCTGTACAAGTGCAGGCCTAACATGTTAAAAACAGAGGGGGAAGGTCAAGAGGAGGAAGAGAACTCTTTAAAATCATTGCCCCAGAGCAGCTCTCTAAGAAGTGTTCCTTCACCTTCATTATTAATCTTTTCCCTTTTCAAATGGATGTGAAGAAGTCTTAGAATATGAGTCCAAGATTGCTCCAGAAAGCCTCTTTACTCAAACTGAAACCTAGAAAGTTGAAAGTGACAAAAGAAATCAAGATGTAAAGTGAAGAGGTTCTCTGGTTTAACTGTGTCAGGGAAACAGGGGTAAGAGGATCATCCTCTCTCCAGGAAGAAATGAGGGAGTTGTTTAAGGCCTCTTTAGTGTGTATTTGACTGCTACCAGCTTGACTTGATGGACAGAAAAGCGTAGTTAGATGACTTTTGCAGTTGTTACTGGATTGCTCTTAGCTGTTTTACATATGAGTGTAGCCAAGATGAAGTTTCCCAGTCCCAATACGTGAAACCTCAACACAAGACAGACATGGATCTGTTGGAGCATGTCTACAGGAGTCCACAGAAATGATCAAAGGTCTGGAGCACCTTTCCTGTGAAGACAGGCTGAGAGTGTTGGGGCTGTTCAGTTTGCTGGAGAGAAGGCTCTGGGGGGGGGGACCTTATAGCGGCCTTCCAATACCTAAAAGGTGCCTATAAGAAAGCTGGGGAAGTTCATGAGGGCATGTTCATGAGTGATAGGACAAGGGGTAATGGTTTTAAACTCAAAAAGAGGAGATCTGGGTTGGATGTTAGGAAAACATTTTTCAATATGAGGGCACGAGATCACTGGCATAGGTTGCCCAGAGAGGTGGTGGAGGCCCTGTCCCTGGAGACGTTCAAGGTCAGGCTTGTTGGGGCTCTGAGTGACCTGATCCTAGTGGAGGTGTCCCTGCTCACTGCACGGGGGTTGGACTAGATGGCCTTTAAATGTCCCTTCCAACCTAACGGATTCTATGATTCTATAGCAGGCAGCCTGCCATGCAAGGAACTGCCTTTTGACAGAACCCTGCTTTGGTGGGGTTTGGTTGTAACAGCCAACTCATAACAATCCTGGGCTCTGAAAAATTTGATATTCAATGTCATGTGTTTAAAAGACAAGGCCACAAAGTTGTAGAGAGTGAGCTTTATACTGAGGTTATACTAACATTGTTATCCTTTTTTTCTCCCAACCCCTAGTGAATAAAATAGCTTGGCAGCTCTCGAACTGATGGTCTGGTGCACTGGTGTTGTATATCTTACTGTCTTTATGAACAGCCCAAATTTTTGATAGTAAACTATGAGCTATATAATCTATTAGATGTTCAGACATCCCTGGAAACAGAATTACATTTCTCAGAGGCCAAAGTTCCTAGTATTACAGCGATTTCTGAAAGCCGAGTCAAATGCAAATGTTGCGTGTGCGTTAACTAGACAATTAGACTTATAAATATAAACCCTAAAAATACAGCTCTGTTTTTATTGATGGGTATAATTGGGAGAAACAGTTGTTTTGTTTGGATTTTTTTTCATGGATATCTTGACACTGAATAAAGGATTAAAGACTACAGATGGTAAACTCACATCTTAAATCAACATGGGCTACTTGAGGATTTTATTTTTTTCTTAATTTGAAGGGATAAGTCTTACAAAAGGCATTGAGAATTAAATACTACATTGATTTCCAGGCTGTCTCTTTATGTTTACATTCCATCTTCTCTACTTCTGTATTTTTGTCTATATAGTCTTTAATGTTTTTTTTTCTTTCTCATCTGGGAAATTTTCTTTCAACAGTTGCACAGTTTTGCATTTATCAAAAAAGCACAAGTATCTGCTGGCAAAAAAACCCCTTTATTTAGACTTCCGTCTGCCGAGTGTTTTGGTAGAAACCTGCGTGAAGCCGAGAAGCCCCACAGCTGTTCACAAGTCGTCATTGCTCTGTCTCTCGCTTTTCTATACCTGGTCGGTCGTAACATGCAGGTCTAATGAAAAAATTCAGTGTTCCTTTTACGTCTTATTTTGACTTGAAAATAAAGGTGTTTATATTTTCGTAATATAAAAGTGTTAAATTTTTTTAGGTCACAAACGGTTTATGGAGGGAATTATGATGTGACATCTTAAATACTTATTTTACCTGTCAAATGAGTTACTATTACACATTCTTTCCATATTTATGATTATATTTACCAGTCATAAGCGTGTTCTGTCAGAGTAGGGTAAGTTTTTAAACTAAACTCCACATGGATTGTTGGTCTGTCTTGTACATGTTTCCCAAACATAGTCAGGTGATTGGGGATTGGTGTTATTTGTGTCTTGAAATTTTTCTGCTTCATCTAAAATACATAATTGCAATGTTGAGGGAGTACTTATGTAATGACTTGGCAGGAAAACCCAAACAAACCCAATCTTTAAACTAGTGCAAATCAGTTGTTACAACAGTTCCCCATGGAAAATTATTGTGAATTCTGGTTTTTTTCTCTTTCTTTCAGCCTCCCTACTTGTATTCCGTGAGGGAAAAGGTTTTGGTTTAGTTTTCTTCTTGGTTTTTTTTTGTAGCCTTGGGACTTTTTTTTTTTTTTTACTTGCCCATTTGTATTTTCCTAGATTGGAAGGTATATCTGCAGAGAGCCTCAGTATTGTGCTTTATCTGTTCAAATTTCAATCAATACAATTAATTTTGATGTACAACTTTTAGTACTTTCTACAGTGAGAGTAAATATGAGGCTCCACGGTTAAGTTGTGTGTATTGCATTTTCCTTCTTGCTGAAGTTAGTGTTGCATTTTCAACTTGAATCTTTCTAGATGGAACTAAAAATATATGGAATTTGAAATACCTCCTTGAATATTCCTAATTTATTTATATTAGCATATAACTTTTACAAACTATATTTTGTGTTTCCAACCTATGTATAGATATCTATCGTTTCTTTGGTGATTGAATGAATTTAGTAATTACTTCCCTTACTATTGAGTAGTTGAGCAATTAGTAGAATAATCATTAAAGTAATTTCTTCTTGATTGACTAAGATATTGTAATAGTGAAAATCCATACATGTTAGCAAATCAAAATGTGAGCCCTTTGCTGGTACAGAACTGTTTCACTGGACAAAATCAAAGGGCTTCTATGATGAGATGGATCAAAGTTGTATTGTAGAAAGAATGGACCTTTCTGTGTCCCCAAATGTATTTCACAATTGTATGTTTCATTATGTGTGTTGAGGTCAGGGTTGAGAAATTAAACATCTGTGTGCTCTTTTTAAAGAGAATTACCAATGAATACTTTAATTGAGCTCTTCACATTTGGTGATGTCTCAGCCTCCCTATATTTCTTGAAAATGAAGTGTATGCAATTGTTTTTCCCCCATATTTTACCTGTAATACACATCTAATATGTGTGTGTGAAGTATTATATGCTAAAGAATGCATGATTCATCAGTACAACACTCTACACACAAGTATCTGGGCCCTGCAAGTACCATATGGAAATCACTGAGCTGTATCAGCCTGCCTTGTGTGCTGTGGGCCACAAAAGAAGCATTCAATGATTTGCCTTCCTTGGTTTCCTGTAACAGGCGCTGTGCTGCTGTTTTATTTACTTCTCAGAATATTGCTTGACTCAGGTCAGTTGTAAAGAAAAGGTAAACTCCTTGAACTGGGCAGCCCAATAATTTACTGTAATTAGAAGTTCTCACACCATAGGTATTGGGTAATTCTTTAGCGTAAGATTGAGTGCTGAAAATGTTGAGCCTGTGGGGCTCATGCAGTGTCTCATGCAGACTTAGCCCGATGGATTTCTGTGAGAGAATTGCTCGTAAATTAGTGCATGAGAACTACTAATACTCATAACTAACTTGATTTCAGTACTTCAGTACTTCAGCGATTCCGTGAATTGGGGCTACAGAACAGAAAGGCAAACTGTTGTCAGTGGAGCGGGGCTTTCCTATTGGCACGATGGCACCTTTTTATCCATATGCTTGAACTGTGATTGTAGGACAGTAACTGACGTTCAGGTCCACGTGCAAAACAGTATGTGTTAGCTACTGACATTCCCCACCCCCAGCCTAATGTTTCAGTTTAGAAAAATCCATTTGTATTTTACCTTCCATCTAATCCCACGCAATAAAGGGAATGACCCTTGGATGTGACAAACCATGTGTGTGAAGCTTTTGGCTGGGAATATGGTATATATGCTGCCTCAAGGTTTCCCCACAGCTTTTGAGAAAACTTGAATTTATTTTGCTAAGTATTTTAAGCGTCGCTCTACTTGAATCCTTAGGCATCATACAGTTATTTGAAAGCTTGCTCATGGGTAGGCCTTGAAAATGCTGTGGCTGACATAACAGAGGTAGACTTAGGGCTCACATCACAGGAGAGTCATCATGGTAATATGAGAACTTCCTGGCATTTTAACAATTCCTTTGAGTAAAGGGTTGGAATGGAAGGAGATACTGTCTTGTGGATTTCTTTGTGGCTTAGTCTGACAATCTGCCTCTCAACAATCCTTACATTGACTGTCTGCTGTTAGAATATTAGCAGCTATCATGTCCTCAAGATTTACATTTTCTCTTTAAACCTTTAACATACTTTAAATCCCAACTAACATTTCACTCGGAAGCATGTATGTTTTGGGATCGTCACATGTAATGTGAAGGACCACAACTGCTCCAATACCAATTTAAATGGCTTATTATCTTAGTAACTGACAGAGTCTGCCGCAAAGTGTGCGGAAATCCTCCCAGATAATAGTTGGAGTGCTTTGCAGGTGTCAAGGATTTGTGTCAAGTGTTTGCAGTGACAGTAAGGCTGGCTAATAAGATACTGCATCTGAGTTATCTGTGGGTTGCTGATTAGTTTGGTCTTTAGATAAAAGACACTTAAAAAAGGAGCTTGGTGGTACAGACCGTATCTAAAAACCTGAGTTGGAAAACTCAGGTTACTCAACGTCGTCTTTTGACTGGTGTAAACTGTACTAAACCTGTGATTTTCAAGTTTCCTAAAACGCCTCTCTGGCTCCACTTCCTTGAAGTATTTTCCCCAAGGACAGCACCTCTCTATTTCACTTTTACAGTTAATTGAAGTGCTTGGAGGTCAGCCAGTTTGACCAGGGAGCTACAGCCAGACCATTTTATAATCCTGAGGTGCTTAGTACTGAAGATTCTCTGCAGCGGCTATAGCACTGAATTGGAATTACTCTCCATATAGCCAAAGCATATTAAATGTTTGTACTTGAAAGGGGCAACTGGTAGGGCAAGAAGCATTCGGTCTGTGTTGAATTAAGATTGTTCTAATTGTCCACATTGGGAATTGAGGAAAGGTACCACACAGTCCATGGGAATTGAGAGTGAAGCAAAAGAAATAAAAATCTAGTAGGAATGTTGCTTTCAAGAGTTGTAGCCCCGCAGCTAGCCTTGCCTTTGAATTGGGGAAGGGGGGTGTCCTTCATAAAACTAGGCTGGAGGGACAAAGGAGGCCAAGGCACCATTATACCGCAGCTGTAGTTGGCTGTATAATTTCATGCTACTATAGAATATTTGAATAAAAGGCTCACAATTGCACCTTAGCATTGTATTTGTAATGAAGTTTCATCCCTAATTGTAGCCTTTTTAGAAAATGAAGCTACTAATTACAGCTATTATTTTTACTTGGTTTCATTTTTAGAGAATACTGAAAGAAACAAAAACCTTTGGTGGCTTTCTGTCTTTTTGAAAAACCCTTTCTGGATACAGTGTGTTTTAAATCTCTTGTTACAAATAAAACCCCATATAATTCTTTTGAGTTTCAAGGTGCTCTAAAAGTTGGTTTCATAGTCGTTCTGTCATGTGGTTTCTCTGGCTCATTTATATAAGTCTCACAACTTTTTATTGTAACTTTTGCTAGATTTTGTTTAACAATAGTAACAGATTAGAAATGGCTTTAAAGATAAACCACAGTACATAATCTATATAGGGCTCTTCATAGAAGTAATGATATAATCAGAGCACTTAGTGATTTCCTAAGTTTGTGATGAACAGTGATGTGCAATAGGAGCAATGAAGATGCATGTTTTAGTATAAAATAATTTTCTATATAAATTTAATTTTTCAAGGCCTACATGTATTACCATGATAAAAGGACCCCACCCAAAATACCCAGTTTCTGAAATTTTCTCTGAAACTTTGTATGTTCCCACCAGAGAACTATAAAATGGCACAGTAATGGGAACTGAGTTACCTTGTCACCAGTGGCAATAAATGGTATTCTAGAAAACCTAATTAAGTTCATGATAATGGGAATGTAGACAATAAAAATACCAGTAAAATTTTCTTCTTGCTTATAGTATGCCTTTCAGGGAATAAGGAGATTGGCTGGGGGGGTGGCAATGAACATGCAGCAGAGTCTACAAGCTCTTGTCATGTGGGAAAAGAAGTTAGATGTCAGTGTTCTCCAGCCCATCTGGCTATCCTTGCTGGCTTAAAGGCAGCACTTCTGCTTGTATAATTCCTAAGGGGCAGTTCTGGAATAAAACTAGTACCAGCCTTTGGAAGTCGAACAGAACACCAAAATAAGATGTTTTGAGGTTGCTGCGTTCTTGGATCACTTCTTATGCTCTCTGAGGTCTCAGGTCATTGTTCTGATTCAGTCAGCCTTAAGTTGTATCAGCTGTCTCTCATTCAGGATATCCAAGTTATCTCTTATTCACCATGTTTGGCATCAAAATATGATACTTACTTGCCTTTGGAAAACTAATACTCTGTTGAAGAAAAAATTAACCTCCATCTGATAAGTGTGAGGCTAATGCATGGAACCTGAACAAAGCCTTTTTTTTTTGGACAGATCTGATCCTGGTTCTGCAGTGATTTAAGGTCTTAGCTAATTTCCTTGATCTCCCTTGGGAGACCGTTCTAATTGAGCCTCCTACAGTTCTCCATATGCCTGTGATAAAATTGGTAGCCATTTGTTAATAGTCCACTTTTAAACCATTCAAACATGAAAATAGGTATGAGGTATGTGCCAAAGATTCCTCAGGGGAAACAGGGAGAGAAGCACAACAATCGGTTTCATGATAAAAGCAGAGGCAAGATTTGCACTATTGGGATCCTGGTTTGTTGCACAGGCATGGCACGTGTGCCAGTGGAGGTCAGGTAAACTTCAAATGACAAAACTTCCATGTTTTACAGTAGCACCTGTTTGTCATATCTCCATTTCATACCTATATTTCCTGGCTCAGATTTATTTAAATTTAAAATATTTAGTTTATGTTGTTTAACTTGCATATGAGTAACGTAGAAGATTAGCATGTCACACATGAATTCCTTGTGTTTAATGGACTCTGCCAACTGTATCAGACTCCTGACTGATCAGATGGCATTGCTACTGAGGATGTCAGCGTGAGATGACTGCTTGCTTTTGAGTTAGGGTCAAGTTCAGCATAATATCTGAAGTCCTCTGTTAAACTTGAGCTTGTGTGTGATTTGTTGAAGATGAGGACATGTTTATGTATTTTTCCAGGGCTTTGAAGAAGCATGAAAGTGAGTGTGAATATTAACTATGCTGTATTCTCCCACAGTTCACAGAAATTGCAGCCCGGGATTGATAGCTTTTGTTCCTCAAGGCACATGCCTGGAGTTACTGCTCCCTAGGTGCAGGACCCTACGCTTGCCTTGTTGAACTTTATTTGGTTCCTCTCCACCCAACTCTCTTCTTACACTAGAAGGCTGTGCTGCTGTTCAGTATTGGCCACTCCTCCCAGCAAACTTGCTGAGGGTTTGCTCTGTACCTTCATCTGGGTCAATGATGAGTATGTTGAACAACAGCAGACCCAGTACTGACCTTGAGACACACTGCTAGCTACAGGCCTCCAACGAGACTCTGTGCTGCTTATCACAATCTTCTGGGCTCTACTGTTCAGCCGGTTCTCAATGCGCCTAACTGTCTACTCATCTAACCCACATTTCCTAAGCTTACCTATGAGGATGTTATGGGAGACAGTGTCAGAAGCCTTGCTGAAGTTGAGGTAGGCAACATCTCACCAGTCATGCGATCATAGAAGACTATTAGATTGGTCAAGCCTTGGTGAATCCATGTTGACCACTCCTAGTTACCACCTTCTCCTCTACATGTTTGGAGATGACATCCAGAATGAGGTGCTCCATCACCTATGTTAAGGGGAGCAAATTTAGACTTGTGCCGGTGTGTTTGAATACTGCAGACTGACCTTTTTTCCCCTCACTCCTTTGTGTGTTAGTATTGGCTTTTAACGTCTCGAGTTTGAAGCATGATAGATTTTTTTCTTTTTTCTCTAGTAGTACTGGAAAATTAACAAATTTCTTTAGAATTGTTAATCTATTGGAAGGTTTTTAGTGATCTTTTACTAAGGATCATTCAAGCAGTAATTCAGTCAAATTTAATGAAGCATAAGGCAGCAGGCCTCCTGATGTGAATAATGAACTCTGTATCCCCCTTTTGTCAAGCTATTCAGAAAAGGATGGTTCATCTGTGCTTCACTGGGTAGACAGTGAGAGTCTTCTCTAATGAAATGGTTTTTTGTAGGTTAAATAACTGTCAAAAAACCAAAATATGATTTTTTTGTGATTATCTTATGATTTTTTTTTTACCCTAATAAATAGCTAACAGCATGTGCCTATTAACACTTACAAATGCAAATCCTAAATGTAGCTATTTGACAGAAGTCCAGGTAGTTTTCCAGTGTTAAAGTTTTAGTTAAATCTGAAGGAAGATAGAAACACTTGGGAGTGATAGCACCGCTCTACTGGAGCGTGCTGAAGCTTGTGGAAGGAGTAAGTACAGTGTGAAAATGTTCACTTACTGTGTTCAACACTTAGTCTGTAACTGTATGGTCTAGAGAGAACAACAAGAGTAGGAGGGTGGGCAGACTAACAAAGGCAAAATTGAGTAACATGCTGAGGTATGCAAGTTTGCATGTTGTTTGATTTGCAAGTGAGCGTTCCTGTAACTCTGCTGTAGTACCCCATTGCGTGTGTAGAAGGGCTGTGATACTTTTGCGGTGTTCAGGAGTGATGGAAAAGTTTATCCTGACCAGAACAGCTCTCAAGGGTGTGAAATTGCACAACTGTTTCTAGGTGGTACAGTGGAAAAGCAGGGTACCTCTGGGTGAGGGTTCAGCTGTGACACCACAAAAATCTCCATGTGTTCACCATGGGGCTGTGCTCCATACTTCTAGACAGTGTAATCCATAAGCAGGTTATCTGGACTCTGGATTTTCCATGCTGCAGGTGCAGGATTCACAGAGCTCCATGCAGTGCTGGTGGGTGAGGTGGGTCCTGGTGACTCAGATCCACCACCAGAGAGAAATAGTGTTCCTGCTCTTGGCTTGTCTTAGATGTGAAAGCAATTGACCTGCCTTTGCATGGATTGCAGCCAGCTCTCATAAGTCTGCCAGAATTAAACAGGCTTTCAGCAGAGCTAGCCACTGTTGTTACTATACTCTAGGAACTGGTAACATAAAGACCAACAGCATTTTAGTTTAACATGTCTAACATTAGCTGAACTCTGTGTGGGTCTAGCTTTGCATTGGAACTGCCCGTGACCTAGCAGCAGGTTACCTTGTCCTCTGGCTTTTGGAGGTGTTCTGTTGTGTGACTGGGGGGGGGGGTGGGGGGTGGGGTGTGGGGTGGGGGGGTGTCTGCAAATTTCGGTGGTGAAATGACCCAAAATAGTACAGGATTGCTAAATATTTTTGCATGAGTCATATGAGTGCTCATTGCCAAGGGCACCCACTACCCAGACATAGAGCTGTAGTGTGCTCTGCAAAATGCCCCCTCATTCTTGTACCTTCTGGGTTCTGCCATTTAGTCTGTGCCTATCTGTACCACCCCATGCTGACAGTATATGGGATTTTGGCATCTGTGAACAAGCAGAATTTCTTTCCCCTAAAGAGTCACAAGTAACTAGGAGTGAGTAGGGCATAAAGCAGTGAGTGAAGCACTTCAGAGTCCTCTCTGGAGCAGACATATGGTCTGAGAACACCCTGTATCTTACTCAGTGAGCTTTTGGTATGTGATGCTGCACACCTCCATCAGGCTCTTGAAACCTCTCTACGTTTGTGTGTTGGATGTCTTCCCACACTGTAGTCAACCATCACAGATGGTTGTGCCCACCTGTTGTCTCCAAATACATGATGACATTTATCCCCAAGATACTGCCAATTGTCATATGCATAATCAGTTCTGTAATTTACTTTCACCTGTTGGAATTAATTTCCATATGTAGATAGGTCTACCCGTTTTACTGACATGCTAACAATGTGTTCAAACATGGGTCAAGATTAAGTTAGGGGTGGGTAGCTGAAAATTTATGATTCCTATGATAACTTTGGAAAAGATGTCTGCTTCATTAAAGGTTGCCCACATCACCCAGATGAATTTTTGTGGGAGAGTATCCAAATAATGTACAGGATAAGCTCAGATTTATGTAGGAGTTTATATACATACATATAACACTGATATTTATTGCAAAGCTTTGTGTGTGGTTTTTTGTTTGTGTGGTGGGCTTTTTTGGGTGGGTTATGTTTTTAGGCAATTCAAAAGTGGTGTGCTGAAGTAGAGGAAGAACTGGGGCTTAGGATGAGTTGTGTGCATCTGGAGAGAAATGTAACAGTGGGCATGGAGGGAGAAGGTAGAACAGCAGCTCAAGACTGGCCCTGCCTTGCAGCTATCATTACTGCTTATCTGCTTCCAGCGCAGCAGAATTAACTGTCACAGGTAGAAAGTAACCTCTGCCCTCTCAGATCCTCAGCTGAGAGTTGTAAGTCCAGCTGCAATTCAACCTTTTCCGTAGTTCAGAGGAAGAATTTTATGCCATATCGGTTGCTAATTTAGCCAGTGTAGATGGATTTCAAGTGATGGAATGTCTTTAGGAATACTGTTTCCACATTGTTAATTTTATCAGTTCATCTAGGTCTATACCTGTAAGCAAAATAAGACAGACTGTCTAAATACCACAAAACCAAAGGACATGAAAATCTGCCTGTGGGATTTAAGACCACAGATCTCATTGAAGGATGGTTCCAAATCACATGACATTTTTGAAGGATCTGCCAGAATATTCACAGAGAGATATGCCACCTAAATCTGGGTTCTTTTGAAAACAGAGTTGCTTCTGGGTTCTAACCCTGCCACTGTCACCAGGCAGGTTCAGGAATTCCTTGTTTCAAGCCAGAAAAAACACAGTAATTATGGTTGTCTACTACACCGTATACCTTTTAGCATAATACATAAAGCTAGAACTGGAGATTTCACAATTTTAATATCACATCAAGAAACAGGTTTACTATTTGAAAAGCAGTGAGGTGGGTTTTTGTTGGTTGGTTTTTTGTTTGTGTTTTTTTTTTTTTTAAAAAAAAAAACACAGCAAGAGAAGCTGTTACCTTAATAGAAACTGTAAGGAAAAAAAGATCTTCAGACTAATCTCAATTATTTCTTCTATTTCTTTGCTCCTTAGGTTGCTCTCTTTCTTCTAACCTTCCTAGCAGGCTTTTAGCTGATCTGTAAAATAGAAGAAAAATCCCAACTTCTTCAAATGAAAATGACAAAATATTTTTAACCGCTGTCTTTTGTTCTCTTTGTGGAATATTGCAGTGCCATTTGAATATTTGATGTTATTATATCCTGCAATCCGACTTCCGATCCCCTGTTCGGGGCTGCGAATTGGGCTCTTGGTAGAGTGTTACGGGAGGGATCAGTCCACTTGCTCCTCTGGAGTTTGGTTTAACAGCAGTTGGTGGAGGGGCAGATATGTTTATTTCAAATGCACACGGGTGTTGAAAGACTTAAGGGATCACGAATCCTTTCACTAAATAGTGCTGAAGGTTGCGTTATGGTGTCAGAGTTGGAACACAGGTGGCTTGACAGCAGCAGCACACTCATGCCAGAGCTGTGAGTTTCTGGTTTAGGGTGTCCCTGAGAAAATGATTGACAATTAAAATATAAATTGTTTGAAACTCCTTGTTTGTTGGGGAGAGGGTCACTAAAAGCTAGTGGAGACTTTTGATAGAGGTAAAATATTCGGTACCTCTGTGACTGTCCACCTGCCTTTCTTTCCTTGAAGGCAAGAACTTCAGTTCACTGATGTATTTTCAGGTAGGTGGAAACTGTTCTGCTTTTGACAGAACAGCCGGAAGGAGAGGGAGGTCTGGCTGGGGTGTGTACTGTCAGGCTGCCATGCAGCTATGCCAGGCTTGCTGTGTCAGCCAGAGCAAACAGTATTTGTAAATCACATACCTGTTGGTGTGCTCGGGACTGTATCCTTTGGCAGCCATTCTCTGAGTGGAGAGACCCAAAGGGCTCTCCATTGCCTGGTTTTTCACAGGATCATTGGGGCTGGAAGGGACCTCTGGAATTCTACTACAACCACCCTGCCCAAGCAGGGGCAATTATAGGATGTTATTCAGGGTCATGTCCATTCAGGTTTTGATTGTCTCCTAAGATAGGGACCCCACAACAGTCTGGGTGACCTGTTCCTAGTATTCAACTAATCTTGCAATAAAACAGCTCTTTCCTGTCTTTAAGTGAGAATTTAATTGGAAACTGCCTCTTCTTCTATACCTTGAGAAGAATATCTTTTCCACCCTCAGGTGTTGACAAGATATCCCTGGAGCCTCTTCTAAGGACTGAACAATCACAGCTCTCTTATTCTCTCTTCATATAATCAGTGCTCCAAATCCTTAAGCACCTTCATAACCCTACCACTGTGCCCACATTTCTACAAAGCCACTTTCTAACCATTTGGACCCTGGCCTGTACTGGTGCTTGGGGTTATTCCTCTTCAGGTGTGGAAAAACTTGCTGAACTTCACAATGTTCCCATCAAAATGAACAATAACTGCTGCTTTGCCCTCATTCACCAAGCCACTCGCCTCATCATAGAAGGCCATCAAGTTGTCAAAGCATAATTTCCCCTTTGTAAATCCATGCTAAGTACTGCCAGTGGCCTCCTTGTCCTTCCTATGTTTGGAAATGGTTTCCAAGATTGTTTGCTGCACCACCTTCTCTGGAGCGAGCTGAGGCTGCCCAGCCTGTAGTTTCTGGATCTTCCTCCTTGCCCAACTTCTTTTCTTCCAATCCTGTCCCAGTGATTCAAAGGTGATGGAGAGAGGTCTTGCAATGATATGAGCTAGCTCTCTCAGCACTACTGAAAAAAATAGAGGAAACAGTGGTAAAGTGAATGAACTGGTTTTTCTGATAGCAAATAAATGTTCCACAAGTGAATTCTGTTTTTTAAGCACAACAAAGCATTTTATGCCTGAAGGTGTGCAGGGAAATACCAAGTAGCCAACTCTCTGGGTCAGAATTCTTCTTGTCTTTATATGTACCAAAAAAAAGTTTCACTAATTTTGTTTTACAAAGAAAAGGGCTGAACGTATGGAAACTCATTGAGACAGATTATTCTCGAGGTTAATTGAGATATATCAGTTGTCAGCGCTCTGTCTCTCAATTTTCTGCCTGATTACCAGTACAAAATGGTCAAATACACACACCTTTATTCATTGCAGTTTCTCTAAGGTTAGAGATCCCAAGAAGGATGGATTCAGGATGCTTGGTTCAAGGCTGAGAAAATTAATTAGACTGTGGAACAAGCTGGTTATATAGGCTCATGGAAACCTAATTGGGAAGGGATGTTCAGGATGGCTTGCTGCAGTCCCAGAGCCTCAACTGTCCTTGGCAAACAGGCACTCCTGATGTGGCTTTCTCCATTTGTAAAACCCAGATTTTTCTTTTGGAAGGAATCCAGCATTTAGGGGCATGAAGGTTAAATTTGCAATCTGGGCTGTGGAGCCATGGTTCGGCCTTAGGAAAATATAGGATTACTCTTTCTACAACTCATGCTGGAACTGTTAGCTCTTAACATACTAGCTAGGTAAGATTGCTCTGCACATGGGAGCCCTTTTCTGAAAATAGTTGGTGCTACTTGTAGGTTATGTCACTTAAGGAAGAAGGGCTTGAACTTGGTGAGCCAAGCACCTCTTTCTCATAAGAAGTGTGTGTTTCCACTTAAAATCCATGGGTAGTGACTCTTCACAGCAGCTTCAAACTCAACTTCTAATGTCCAGCATTTCATGCTTATTGTGGACAGGAACACTGGAGTTTATTAAAGAGCAGTAATTAAGAGCCTTCTGAAAGAAGTGTACAGAAGGTAGGATATTTAGCAGTATTTATCATTAATTTGAACAATACAGGTTCATCGGGCAGACTGTTAGCTCCATCATTTGCCTTTGCATGCTGGGCTGTAAAGGTGTCTCTGTGCTCTGGTGAGGCTAGCAAATGGGCAAGGCTCAGGATAATGAGGACTAGATAACCACCTGTACAGTTTTAGTACCACATTGTAGTTTATTCAACCTTGCGATACGATCAGAGTTGGCATTGTGTTTCTACTGCTCTGTAATACAAATATTTAGAAATGATTAATATTATTAGGGTCTCTATATAGGACTGTGGACCAAACTTGGCATTTTTTCTGGGGAAATATGAGTGAATTATGGATTGTTTTTTGTTCAACCCTTTCTAACATTGAAGTGAATGATGGAAAAACACATGGTATCCTGGCAAAGGACAAGCTTCACTAGCAAATGGATGCAGTGCGGATCAATTAGGCAGGAAATCAAAATGAGGATTCATTCATAGGCAGCACATGGCACATGATACAGAGCAGGTCTAGAAACAAGTGTAGAAACTGGCAGAGCATTATCAGCACCTGGTGCTGTCATCTGTAGCCAGCAACCTGCACTGGGGACTCTAGAGCAGCACAAACATTTATCTTGTCTCTTAAGAAAAGTTTTGAGAGCACCAGCTTGCTCAGAAATCTTAAAAAAAAAAAAAAAGGAAATTTCAACTGGAAGGAAAGAAAAGAGAGGTGGGTTCTATTAAGTTTGAGGTATGGAAAGGCATTCCCTTATGTTTCAGTAAGTCTTTGTTATGGGGCAATAGTTGTTGTGTAGTGAATTAAATATTTGAAAATTAAATATTTCCATTTCAAATAGTTTTACTAAGTATTATGTGTTGTTACGCGTCAGTATAATAAAACTTACTGCTAGAATTGTGAGCCCAAGCAAGGTTGTGTATTCAGCAGTAATCACAACCTGGTATTTGTGACTAAATCTTGTATTTGTTCATGTTGGAAGGAAGTGGAGTAAGTGGATGCGTACAACAAATTTCCAAACATTCTTCTCCTTAACCCTGAATTTGGCCTGTCTCATCCACATGATGCTTACTTCAGTGTCATGGTAGAAATTGTGGCACTTAGCCTTGCCCCTAGTCTTCCACACAGTTTAATTTCAACAGAGTGGTACTGTATAATGCCAAAGCTTAAATAACTCCTGCTTGTACTGTGTCATTAATACTCATCTGTCAAAAGCAGCAATATTCATCCAGAAAACATATTGAAATTGAGGGGGAAGGGGAGATCATTCTGCCAGTACAAAGAATAATTTAAATCTTCCTTAAAGAGTATTCTGTGTTAGTTTGCGAATGTTTTCTATATCAGCAAATCCACATAGCAACTTCTTCTATCTTGAAAATGACTCAGATTACTTTTCCACACCACATAACCGAATTTCAGTGTCTCTAGCATGTAGATATGAATGCCAACACGTGCTGGAGGGATGAGACTACAGTGGTGTGGAAATCCAGTGAGACCTGAGCACGTGTCCCCTGTGTCATCCAAGCTGGCTCTGCTCTCGGTGTGCTCCTGCTGCAGCTGTAGCCCATACAGTTCCTGGGAAGGGAGAAGGGTAGAGATGAATGTGGGTGCTTCATGTCTTAGTCTCAAGAGCAGAATTTAAGCTGCTGGTTGCAATGTTGACATGCATCCTGGGAGAGGGTGTTCAGATCTGCCATTTTAGTGAAAAATGTAACTTCTTGCGTAATAGCATCAGCGTCACAGGAAAATAAAAGTTGTGGAAATCCTTTATATCTTTTCGTATCAACTGCTTTCACAAGGTTCTCTTTTCCTAGCCATGAATTAGCAGGAGGAAAAGTGAACCCCTTTACTTCAGCAGGCTCATGTCAGTTAACTGCAGTCTGTAGTTCAATGTGGGCTGTGGGAGTCAAGGGTTTTTCTCACTTGTGCTTGAGATTTAGTTTGCATAAGCAGAACAAGAATAAAAAACTGTCTTAATGAAAAATGAAAGCTGAGGATTTTCACAGTATCTGCTACCATGTTGTTTGAGATGGGGAAGCTGTATCATGGCAAGCAGGGACAAACTCTCATTTGATGAGCTCAGCTTTGCTGGCTGGTAAACTGCTTCAGGCCTAATAACTGCTGGGTTTGTCCACTTGCTGCAATGGGAAGCAATATGTAATCCATGTCGCTGGAGCGTGGTGGGGACCTGCACCTCAGCAAACCATTTACATTTGGGAGAAACATCGATTCTTTTCACCTGCATGTTAAACAGTATGGACTGGAAGGGATTACAGACCGCTGAGACTGACAGATAAGTAAAAGCAAACACAGTTCAGAACATCATCATTCAGTGGCTGCTGCCAGCTAATACTTTCTGAGCCTCCCTATTGTTGAACGTAGCCTTTTTATGGAATGCAAGTCAATAAACATATGAAGTCGGAGCCAAAATGTGTTGAAAGCACATGCTCTGATAATAGGGCTCTTCAAGGTTAGGTTAATTAACATTAACTTCCTTTGCTCACACATATTAGGGAACTTTTCATAAAAAGAATGAAGTCCTAATTATTCAGATCAGCAAGAGTAATTAGGAAATATTGCCTGTGTTAATAGAACGTGGGACGGATCTTAACTACGGCATGATAGATTCACATTGTTTAAATGGGAAGAGTTGCCCATGTGTTTTCCAGATTGGTCCAAGTCCCAAATTTTTAAGGCAGTTGAGAAGAATCAGAGCTCTCGGCAGCCCAAAATGGTATTAAACTTCCTAAAGCGTATGCTACACTTCAGTTTTTGATGGTGCCTTCAGAAGGGAGCAAACGTTTCACAAAAACATGTTGGTACAGTTACTTCATGCAACCTAAAAGAAGGGTTCTTCTGTGTATCTCTGTTTCCTAAATGGAATTGAGGAGACAGTTATGTGGCCCTCCCCTCTACCTTCAGTCAGTGCTTCACTTTCGGGCGCATCGCCTAGCACTAAGTATGCTCTGCCTCGTTGTGCCAGTGCTAGTGCAAGAGAGTAAAGCTTGTGTAGTGCTCTGTGTCTGCTAGTCGTGCATATCCTGAGTAGCTCAATGTATTCTGGAGGAGTTTATGATACTGAATCAACTTGGAAGTTTTAAATTTTTGTCAATTTTTTTTCTTGTTGATGGCAAACTAAACTCCCTAGGGTACGGTTTGTGTTAAGACAATAGTAATGAAAGCCTCTGGAGTAAAGGCAGAGCAACAGAAACTGTGTGGAACCACATTATGTGGATGGGAGCTGAGGATGTTCAGCATAAGGAAACAAGGGATAGAATAATACTGAGTACATCTACTTGATCATTTTCTAGGCAGGAGCTATAGACACTTTCTTAACTAGCACAGCTGAAAACAGTGCAGTCAGAATGGAAAGTTACAGGGAGAGATTTTAAGAGTAAAATACTTATATAACATTTCTAGATGTGGATATTTGGGTACGTTGTCCTCTTCAGGTGGTTTGGGGCTCATTAAGAGGGTCAAGACCCAAGACAAACAGTTTCTCCACGAATGCTAACTTTAAGTTGAAAGCTGAAAATGTGACATCTTGGTGTATTCCATTATGTCATTTCCTTACTTTTAACACCTTTGAGACTCATTTCCACAGGTGAAAATGTTAGTGGAATGAAAAGTTAGTGGAATGAAATCTTCTTGGCTCTTTTTTTCCTAATTATTTTTTTTTTGGTGGTGCCAGACACTTTTAGTACAACCCAGGCCAAATTATTCTGCTAATACTAAGAGTATTCACTTCACTGTTCTTGACCTTCTCACTGACATGGGCTTGGCTTTGCTATGTAACTAAAGGAACCTGAAGAACATTCAGGGAAAAATGGCCTTTAAATGCGTGATCATCTCAGGTAAGGAATAATAAGGGTTTGCCAGCTCCTAGCAGATATGCTAGGCTTTTCTTAGGTGTCAGTACAAATTTATTTCAATAGAAGAGGAGAAATGCCTACAAGCTATATGTACAGAATCCTGAATTTGGGAACTAGATAGAAATTGACTTGAATGACAGGTTTTTTTTCACTGGGTAATGGTTGGTTACCTGCCATTGCACAAAAGACTGGTTTCAAAGGTATGGCTGGCTAAGCCTGGTTTAGATGTTCCAGTAAAACTGCCCTATCTTTCAGCCCTATCTTATTTTTGAACACTATATATGTAGTTTATTAAAAGCTTGATTTAGAAAAAAAGGAAAACACCCAATTCATCTAAATACAATGTTGGCAAAGAGTCATGAGAGCACATGAAGGTTGACAGGGGCTTGTCCTACATTAATGGAGTTAGGTCAGTTTCTTATTTCAGTATGTCTGACCTACAGGCATCAAAAATATCTGTGGACTCAAACAATTTGTTTGAATACTCCTCCTTTACAGTTAGAGGATGAAAAATTAGTTTGAAATAGAATGGATCAAAATCTGTGTATTTTCAGTAGTTATGGTCCCTGCTAACACCAGCCAACCTGAAAGTTGTACTACGTGGGTAGCTTTGAGGTAGATAATGAAATTAATTAAAACTGAGCTAAAGATCAAAATCTTACAACCACTCAATCTGCAAACACTGATAAGATGCATTTTGTTCCTGCTCTGCAAACAGTAGGTCTGAGTCTTCCAGGGATTTTGTGTTTGCCAACAGGAACAAGCCATAAAATTTTTCCTTCCCCAACAAAGCATCTCAATGTCAGGAAAGCCGATGCAGTTCTGTCACTTCCAGTGATGGGACAAATCAAAGGCAGTTCAATGACACCTGGACAAAATCTGAGGGTGATGGTAGTTTTCTGAATTTGTTTGTCTTGGTACATGAGGCACTGCACAAGAACACTGTGCGAAAGTCACACAGCTCTGTCATGTCACTACAGCAGGGCTTCTGACAAGTGTGCTTTTGCCTGCTTGACCTTCCCAAGCTCAGTCTATTAAGTATCTGATTGATCATTCACTATACAGTATACTTCTGCTCCTTCAGAAGACCCACACTAAAGGAACTCTTAAAAGTGCTTCTCACTTAAAAGGAAATAACATAGGAGGAGAATCCAGGTCAGTTTCTGCATCTCAGGTTGCCTTGAGGGTCACGGAAAATGAATTTGTCTTGCTGTTTAAAACTGGTTCAAAGAATCATTCCACCTTTCTGGAGGAAACAAAAGAATATGCAAGACTCCAAGCTACGTCTTAGCTTCTTACAACTAAGTGTGAGGCTATTTTTTAACAGTAGAGACTCTTTCTGAATGGATGATAATAAAGGACAATTCAATGATAAAAGGCAGAGTCTGACCAAAGAGAATCTCATACTTGGCAGGGAGGGTGTGTAGGAAGAAAGGTTGACATGGAAGCTTAAGTTGTACCGAGAAAGAATTACCAAAGTGTCTGTCTTCCTTTTGCCTGGCTTTTAATTTGCCTAGGTATGAATTAAATCCCATGTTATTGTGAAGATTGGAATCTTTGTTCTATGTTATTCTGAGAGAAAAACATGAGGGCTCTTTGCAGCCTAATTGAAATGCACCTGAGTTAGCAACTGGGGTGATACTTGTATGCAGAAGGAAGTGCCATTGAGGGAGAGAACTAGCAGAAAAGCTACTGGTGACTTTGAGGAAGGTCTTGTTTTGGATCACCTGGGTAATTTTGACAGGCAATCAGTTTAGAGCAGTCAGACTGACATTGATGACAGTAGCTGGTACACTGGTGACCTGTAAAGCACAGGGAGAATCAAGAAACAGATGGTGGAAAGGTTAGTGCCAAAGACTTACAAGTTCGGTTTTATGTAACTTAAATATACTGGGAGCAAAAGACCTCAAGTTCTATTTCAACACTGCTTCCATCTTAAACAAGTGGGTTTTTTTTTTTTTTCCTTTCTTCCATCTCTTCAGTTTTATCCCCATTTGCATCCAAGGACGTTGGCTTTTGCTACAGTTCAGAGGGTACATTTGCCAGAACCTGAGGGGACTGTGCACAAAGCTGGGGTGTATTGGGTGATCTGCCTAAAACTAAGGAAAAAAGATGTCCTGTGATTTTGATGAGACAACCTTGAAGCCAAGGTGACAACAGCTGAATGATCTGTGTTGCTTCTGTAGAGATAGCTGCAGCTTAAGAGGATAAAAACTAGCATGAGAGATGGAGAAATCAGTGCTAGTTCCACCACTGCTTTCTCTTGTGGTTTTCTGTAGTCTGCCTCAATTATGGCTCTGCCATCAATTCTCAGAACCACTTCACAAGTGCTGAGGATGAACAAACAGCTTAGTCTCAGCAGCAATCAACAATAAGACTTAAATACTCATTTGCTTTTGTAATGAGGGAACAGAAATAAAAGGTTTTTCTGCAGCTCTAGTAGGGTCTGCTGGCTTCCAATGCCTCCTATTGAGCTGTACTGCTCTTCCCAAGAGGGAAATGTTTATCTGTCCTTGCTGAGTTTTGACAGTTTTACTTCAGAAATCCAGGAGTCCAAGAAACAGAGAGGGCAATGCCCATAGTTTGTCACTGAAACCTGACCAGACAATGCTGCTTTCTACTAGCTTGTGATGTCCGTATTAGCAGCAAGAACATAGACATCTCAGGGTTGTTTCTTCTGCTGTTTAACAGTGGATGTCCAGAGAAGAGAAGGAAGTTCCCTGCCTACTTTGAGTGCCATCATGTTAACAGAAGCAGCTGTGAAGTTGCTGTTAGAATTTGGGCAAAAACTTTGTTTCTTTTTCTTTAATTTTCCTTCAGATAATGAAGGTAATCAGAAATCCTTTTGGAATAGGAGCTAAAAAGCTCCTGTTTCTTCTGAAGCTCTTTTTACTCTTTGGCCTTTACCTTTCCAAGGAGCAAAGGGCAATTGTGTAGATGCCTGCCTGATTCCAGTGCCATCATAAAGCCATAAGAGAGGTGCAATGGTTTCCTTTCAGATTGCCACTGGTTGCCTTCTCAGGATTTCAGATTTGCAGAGGAGGTGTGTTATAAAAATATTATCCTATGAAGCTAGAATATCCCCACAATATCAACTGCTTATCAAAGCAATGGGATCCTTTGTTTGGGCTTTGCCCACAGATCTTTGCAAGAGCAATTACCAGTCTTCTCAGAGAAGAACACTACTACCCTGCGTGACGGTACTTCTGAACAGGTACTTGTGTGTAACCACTACTTACTGCCTGAGCTAAGAATCAAAACGGAGCCCTTCGCAAAAGGCAAGAAAATACCAGTGCTAAAAGGCTTCGGTGACACTGTTTTAGAAGGAATGTTTGTTTAAGGCAGTCCTTGCCTGCTCCCTGTTATGCAAAAGACAGGGAAACAAAAAAGAGGTTTTCAGGGATGAATGAGCATTAGAAAAAAGGCTGTGCTATGATATGGGACACAACAGTCCACAAGCTGTCTGTTTATCAATGAAAACCAAGATTTGTCATGTATTATTTTTCATTTAGTGTGTTGCTTATAAATTACTATTATTTAATAATAAGAAACACACTCCACTGTAGTGGAAAGAGAAGCCATTTGATTGGCAGTTACTTTATATTTTAACAGGAGCATTTCTTTAATTTTTCAGAAATATTTTTGTCCTAGATGTAAATACAGAGATGTGTACCAAAGGTCTTACATGGTAAAATTTTACCTGTGATTGTGGGGCTTATTTCTCAGAAACTGCATTTCTGAGAGATCTGAAAGTGAACACAATTCCTTTGTTTTGAATGTGACTTGAAAATATCTTCCCATAGTTTTGTGGGTGAAAAAGAAAAGTCTTTGCCTGATAGATTTGTTTTTTTTGCTGCAGGCAAAAATTAGCTTAGCAGTTCTTGCTAACAACTCCATCCCTTTTTCTTCTGAACTCCACTTCCTTCTAGCAGACTATAAATTGTGTCCCAACAGAGTAGGTAAAATGAAGGTCAAAGAGAAATGTAACATGCTGAAATCACACTTCACTTCTATGAAGGTGGGAAGAACTCTGTAAGAACAGATCAAAAACAAGCTGAAAATTACAGGGGTCAAAACCCTGTAGAAAAAGTAAGTAACTTCTTCCCTGCACCATTATTATAGTCGGGTGTGGCTTTTGTTCTTGGTTGGTTTGTTTGTTGCTTGTTTGGGTTTTTTTTTAAAGTAAAATAAATGTTTAGCCAACCTTGTGCTTTCCTGCATTAAAATAACTAAGGAAAATTAATAGTGAAGTCAGCTCAGTATAGATTTTATCCACAGTGCATAATGCTTGTAGAAAAACCCTGGACATTGTCTTTGCCTTCATAGATGCTGCTCTGAAGTCAGATGGAAGAGCATTATAATTTCGGTTGTGCTGCAAGTAGCCAGTGGTTCTGTAAATCTATGTTGAGGTTGTAATGCAGGAACAAGTCAGTAAGTCTTAGACATAGAATCATGGAATCATTTAGGTTGAAAAAGACCTTTAAGGTCATTGGGTTCAACCATAAACCCAGTACCACCAAGGCCACTGCTAAATCGTGTCCCTCAGCACCACATCTACGCATCTTTTAAATGCCTCCAGGGCTGGTGACCCCACCATTTTCTTGAACAGCCTGTTCCAGGGCTTGCCAACTCTTTTGGTAGAGATTTTTTTCCTAATATCCAGTCTAAACTTCCCCTGGGGCAACTCAAGGCCATTTCCTCTTGTCCTATTGCTTGTTACTTGGGAGAAAAGACTGACCCCCACCTGGCTCCAACCTCCTGTTAGGAGGCATTCAGTAATCTGTGTGTGCATAGCGTTACATTTTGGCTTCTGTGGTCTGCAGACTTCAGGAGAAAGCTGGAGACTGCATTGCTCTGGTGCTGGCTAGCAGTAAATAGATTTCACTTTTTAACTCTTCACAAGCATACCTGCAAAGGTCTGAGTACTTCTATCTTAGACGGATAATTTGTATTTCAAAGCACATGTGGAATGATTAAAGTCTTTAGGGTCAGATTTGTGTCTTCAGCTTTGCAATTTGCTGTCAGTGACCAGGAACAAGGCAACCGGTATCTCTCTCATTTGTCAGAGCCTATCTCTTATTTTGTATTCAGAGCAATTTTCTGAGTTCATTCTTTCCAAGTCTGTTCTCTCCCATCTGACATTAAACAAAACTTATTTTCTCTGCTTTAAAAAAAAAAAAAATCCTTTCCTGTTTCTAGGACTGACCTTCTGTCATTTTTTATCCAGTACAGATGTGATCCCTACTGCTTAACTGCTCATCATGACATCTGTCCTCCAACTTAGAAATTCTTTTTGAAGTATCTTCATATTTATTTTTTGTAGATAATGCCAGTGTGACCAGGTAGAGTTCCAAAAAATGTCTCTGAAGCTTCCATCTGTTCTTCTTACTGTTTGTGACAATAGTCCTCCACCATAATGCTTGGACAAAACTTGGAGGAAGTTATTTGGTGGATGTAATGTGTTCAGTGGTTTTCACTATGATCCATAATTTAGTTTCTCACCTGTCTTTATCATCTTTTCAGTAAGTGACTGCTTTTTTTCCTCCTATTTTTATAGCAGTCATAAAGTCTAGGTAACCTCTTTGTGTCTCTGCTGAATCACAGAATCTTAGGGGTTGGAATGGACCTCGAGATCGTTAGGTCGAACCCCCCTGCCAAAGCAGGCATCCAGATGATTCTTGAATATTTCCAGAGAAGGAGACTCCACAGCCATCCTGGGCAGCCTGTTCCAGTGCTCTGAATGACTTGGGCAGCTGGTGGCAGTGATAAACCTATGACATTCTTTGCAGGTGCTCTATGCTCTTTTGGTTTGACAATGAGAGACTTTAATTTTGTCTCCAGTGCAGATACCTGTGTGTTACTGTGTTGTCAGAGGCTCCCTATTTATGTGCTGGTTCTCGGTTTTTACATCAACAAGAGAGGTGCAGGGCTAGGACTCTACTACACTGTGAGAACAACAATGAAATAATATCAAGAATGCAAGCTCTTAACAATGTCATTACTTGCCTTTGCAGTACATGATTGCTTGCCGTTCTTGGATGTGCAGGGCTCTGTCTTCTGCTAAACATACGAATGCTTCCTGAGAGCTGGGAGATAGAGGCTATGACAAGGCGTGTGGTGCCTCATCAGTGTTTTGATGGAGGTGAGCTGGGATATGTTTGCCCACCCAGTAAAACTGGAGCTGATGCCCAGCAGCTTCAGATGAGTTACTGGTTAACATTAGTGTTTCATTACTATGTGTTTAAAATAGTTGTCGGATTTTGGGTAGTTTTCTACCAACACTGTCATTCTCAACCCCATCATTTCACTCTGCTCGGGAGGAAAAGCAAAAGCCTTGATGGTTTTCATGGCCCCTGAACCAACCTTTAACCTGAGCGTGAAAAGTCTGGTTATTTGGGAGGCGTCCTCTCTATGTTCTCTTGTTGAAAGGAGAGGGATCTATTTTGATGTGTTGAATGAGACTGTGAATATTAGCAATGCTTTTTTACCCACATCTTTTCTTTCAGTGCCTCAATATGTTGGTTGTGGTTGGAAATTAAATTTTTTGTTGTTATGTCTTTATCTCAATTGGGCTACCTTTATCATTTGCTGCTTACGGGGAGAGAAGTAGCATGATTGCTGATTGATTGGAGCTCTTCTGTCAGTGGGAGGCTTTCCATTGGTATTAGTGGGTTTTGAAAAGGGTGTATTGTGCAACTTAAATTCTAGTGTGGGCTGCCTGTGAAACAGATGATTTATTTAAATATCTTTATTGTTTTTCAAGGGCCTTAATTCTGTTGTCTCCACTCATTATTTAAATTCTACGTATTAAACCTTGTTTTGACTAGTATCTGAACTCAAATATCTAATTCTGTCAAAAGCCTATTTGTGTCTGTGTAAATACACTATTAAGGATGCTTTCTATTGGTTCTTAGTCTGTGTCAGTGTTTTGAAAAGATTACTTACAATGTATGAATATCAAGTTTCTTGTTTTAAATTAGAGCTGTTTTCTCCTCTCTTCTGGAGACAAAACCCTTGATATGTTTGTGTCATGCTTTAATACCCAATAATACTGGGGGAAGAACTTGTTATTTCTTGCTTTTTGTTTTCTCAACTTGGTTTGGTTTATATCCTACTGCATTGGAATGCTGAAACTGTGTTTCTGTAATGTCTCTTCCTTATTTTTACCAGAAGAATGTTATCAATTTATACAATTCATTCCCATTTGAATTTCACTATTAATGGAGTTGTTGAAATTGGAGGAAGATCATTCTTTTACATTTTCCTGCAGAGGTTTTATTTAATAGGCTTTAATTCTGAAGATGAAGTACACTCTTATGCATCCTATAGGTTTCAATTAAGAAAGTTTGCTTTTGTGGATTCAATTCAACATAGCTCAAATTACTGTAAGAGTAATCAAACCAAAATAGAATTAAAAGATCAAGTATTTAAATGTAAACTACAAATATTCAGGGGAAAAAATTCAGAAAGCCCTTGAGTTTCAGTAGTCCCTGTATACGTTTAATACAGTCATTCAATGTCCACTCATACTGTTTCAAAACAATAAATTGAAATGTGTCCTGGCCCCACGTTTTAGTAGGCAGGTCCGTACACTGATCACTTTCTCTGGGTGCTGCATCTCATGAAGACATTAGAGGAAGTTTAGAGATCCCAGGGGACCTTTACTTAGAGCTGCACATAATGATTCTCAATTAGGTCACCTAATGGTGGGTATTGGCATTTGGCAGCAAATGGAGCTTGAAGTGTTGTAGGGTCTGGAAGGACTAGCGAAATAATGCTTTCTCCTCGCTTATGTAGCCAGCCCTGTAAGGGATAGATTGGGGAAAAACCCACCACCAAACCAACCAAAAAATCCCCGCTTTGGTCTGCTTTACAAAAATACAACCACACTCACACAACACGATGCCCTCTTTTAATGCCCATGGGATTCAGTTGTATTAAAACTGCCTGGTGTGCCCAGCTGCGTTAATGTATGAAATATTTGACTCCACATTTTTCTAGGAGTTTTTCTGCCTTCTTGTAATTTTATGGGTTTATTTAAGAAGTAATAATTTCTGTGCTATTTATGCACAGTTAAAAACTATCAATTCTATTTTCTATTCATATGATAAATGGATTAAGAAACTTAGTTATGAAAAATAATTTTTAGAATGCAGTTATCATTTTGTCATTAATGTTCTCAAACAGGATGCTGTTGTGGTAAAGGAAGATGCATTCCATCTGCAGGGGCTGCATCATTTTTCAGTCTTCTTAAGTGGAGGTTTATAAGTTTTCCCATAGAAAGGGCTAATTTCTCATAATAGATTACATTGATGTAGCGTATTGTATGTAAAAGCCTCATTGCTTTCATAAACATCGTTATTATTCTTTAGCTCTATTACAGTAACATCTAGAATCCCCCGCTGAGATCAGTTCCCTTTGGTGCTAAGCCCTGTGCAAAATACTGAGCGAAACAAGTTCTCCCCAAACATGCTAATTTCCTTGCATCCATTTGGTGTGCAAGCGCTGTGCTGAGGAATTATGCTGAACGCAAAACTCCCTTTTCCCAGCTGAGGGGACTTGCAGGGCTAAAGAGCCCCAGAGCCCTGGGAGAGCCATTCCTCTATGGAGCCAGGAGAAAGTACATTTTAAATATGGTTGCTGTAGGGCAGTATGCTTGGGAAATGTGGATTAGAACTTTCTCCACACAAGTCTGAGTGAACCCTTGTAGGCAGATTTATTAAAATGAATTTCTCTTTTACAGAACAAGATGGTTAGAAATTGTATACTTCCATTAATTGTTTTCCTAGGAAAAAAAATTCAAAATTAATTGGTACATCACATACCTGAACATTACATCTATACATACTGCACAACTAAGTGTCTTAGGTTCACTGAAGTAAGAAGAGGATCTATTTGGGGTTTTTTCCTAGGATAAATCCTTTATAGTCTTTCAGTATAACAAAGGAGTGTATTAGTAAGTTGGTAAGCAAAGTGAGTCAATTTACTAGTGCTTTTCTGGAGCCAGCATTTTAAGTAAAAACGTTGTCACATCAATTTAATAAGAACCAAGAAGCATTCCTCCTCAGCATTCATGCATTTTTATGCTTGCAATGACTGCTCCCCTTTGTCATATATCAGAAGCAAGCCCTGGACTGCATGTGTGTCGGCTGCTTGAATAAGCACTGAAGATTCAAGGTCCTGTTTTTTTTTAGTTTGCTCAGGAACTCGATTGGGATTTTTAATGTGAATGTGAGGGGATCCATTCTCTACGTGGAAAGCCACTATAGCTTCTCACTGGGGCAAGCTGAAGGCTTTATAGACCATCAATCTAACAATCTCTCAGGAGGATCACCTGGGTCCGCTTCTCCAGCTTGTCCAGGTCCCTCTGGATGGCATCCCAACACCCTGGCATAGCATATTAACTGCACCACCCAACTTAGTGTCATCAGCTCCTTGCTCTTAGGCTTTGTGTTTTTTTTCTTATTTTCTTATTAATATGAATATTTTCCTGCTCACTTAGTACACCTTTTATGTTCTATGGTTTGCTTTGTTAACATTATCCAAACTAATTAGTGTAAAGTTAGCTTGAATTTCATTATGGCTGCTGAGTGGCCTATCAATACTTTTTCCAGCAGTTGGAATTCTGTGCTTACTGGGTGTTGGTAGGGAGCAGCTGAAACATTTTAGGGTTGAAAAGAATATTTGTTTGCCTCGCATTTCTGAAGCACATTCACTGTTCATGTTTTCAAATATTTGAAAACAGTGACAGACAGAGAGATAACCATCTGTGGTGTTTTCCTTGAGGTATTCACAGAGCTTTGAAAGTATTAACTGGAATGTTAACATGACGTGTTGGTTTTCTGCTGTACATTGGCCAAGGGTCATGACTACTTGACCTCCAGATCCCAAAAGTGGCAATAGGTGTCTTGGGTGGTGGAGGCTGGGGCTGTTTGTCTTGTCCGTGGTATATTTTATGATAAACCTTAAGATATATGTTACATAAAATTATGTCCTTGCTCTGATTTAGTTTAGATGCCCATATGATAATTATGGCCATTTAGTCATGGGGCAAATCTTGAAAAAAGAGCTTTATAAAGAAAATTCCTTCCGCATTTGAGGTTTTTTTCCTTGGGGACAGTTTCTCGTGGCTTTGTACCTTTACAGTATGAACCCCATTACGTGGTTCCTGAGGATTTCCAAGTATTGCATTCTCAGTTTCTTAATTTCCAGTATGCAGGAAAAAAACCTTGCTTGATTTATGTAGAGTTTTGCTTCTCTGTGCTGCTGAGGGCATGTGTGTCTGAGGCAATTACAGAGGTTGTTAAAATAAAGAATCTCAGTTGTGTTGATCAAAGAGTAGGAGCAGCTTACATCTGTTGGAAGATTTCCATGACTGTAGCTTAATGATCTTTGCGAAGAGACCTAAAGTTAAAAAAAATACTGTGCCAGACTTTGGATGATGGGTATGAAATTCCTCTGATTGCTTCTGTCGAGACTCAATATTTTTGGTGACGGTTTTCTTATTTACAACATAGCATTAACCAAGAAATAGTCAAGCTTACCGGGAATCAACCCTTGACACCATGGGAACTAAACTGGAGTCCGTACTTGGAGAAATGAAAGGCTCCCAATTTGAGACCTTGACTTACTCAAGCTTTGTTTGATAGCAGTGATATGGCGACTTGCCTACCCTACTGTCAAGTCTTAAACTTGTATCTAGAAAATTATTCTCCGCCAATATTTGAGGTATCATTAGTGACAAATAGGTCTGAGATTGGCCCATGCAGTCTGGAATAGACTGCTGTCAATCATAGAATGGTCTGGGTTGGAAGGGACCCCAAGGATCATGGAGCTCCAACCCCCCTGCCACAGTCAGGGCCACCAACCTCCAGGCCTGGATCTATACAAGGTTGCTCAGGGGACATCTAACCTGGCCTTGAACATCTCCAGGGATGGGGCATCCACCACCTCTCTGGGCATCCTGTTCTAGCTCCTCACCACACTCTCTGTAAAAAACTTCCCCCTAATATCTAATCTAAACCTTCCCTCCTTTAGCTTTAATCCATTCCTCCTTGTCCTGCTATTGTCTGCCCTTTTAAAAAGTTGATACCCAGCAAGAAATGTGGCTTAAGAGACATTCTTGATCTTGCTGCATCCGATGGAGACTCGGGCAAGCGGTTCAAGTTTGCCCAAGAGGGGATCTGTGACTCAATCCACTGTGTACTAAGTGGGGCTCTGACATGTCCTCCTGCCTGCTCTGCGTGTGCTTTAAGTAAGCAGTCGGAGGCAGCGGGTGTCTTGTGTCTTGTTATGTGCTTATCAGACATCAAGCATGATGAGACCTTATATTGCACTGTTCCTATGGATGATACTGTAACAATAATACTGTAATAAATAATAATAAAAGCCTGTCTTATCTC
This sequence comes from Gallinula chloropus, assembly GCF_964237585.1. Lineage (NCBI taxonomy): Eukaryota > Metazoa > Chordata > Aves > Gruiformes > Rallidae > Gallinula > Gallinula chloropus. The sequence continues at coordinate 44,772,263 of NC_140090.1, forward strand.
TTCAGTTCCACTTCTCATACATGTTTCTAGAAAATGAGAGCCTTAAAAATCATTCACCTACAGAAATGAGAGCACAACGCTAATCACATCAAAACAATCTGAAATCCAGTGTTGCTTTCATTATCCTAAAGTCAGCAATATGCTATCCTCATTGTTCTTTTGTATAATGGAATTTATTGAGGCTATTCATCCTTCACACATGCTGCAGAAGTGCACTTTGTAAGGCTGAGAAAGCTGCAGAGTTAATAGCATAATAATTCAGCAAGAAAAACTGATTTGCAAGTGACCCATGTATCAGGCTGTCAATGGTGCTTAAAGGTAGTTAATAAATTCTTGGCAGAGAAAGGTGTGGGCTTTGGGGACCGCCCTTTTTTACAAATGAAACAGCCTTGTAAGAGTCAGTCACAGGAGCTTAATGCAGAACGTTATTCTTGCATGTAATTTACATACCGTCAGAGGAGAGGAGGGAAGGAAAATACGTCTGAGATCAAGAGCTAACACAATCAAGTACATCTTTAAGGACTGTGCATTTTGACTTGAACCTGGAGTGTGTTGGAGATGCCGCAACATTCCTTTTACCCCTTACCAGTTCCCAGAGGAACTTGAGCAATCAGTTTTTCAGGGTCATCGTTCTTCAGGTCACAGTCAGGCGTAAAACTGCCACCTGGATGTGACGTGAGGCCATAATTTTTCTCTTTCTGTTTGTGAGGACCTTGTTGGGTCAGTAGTGCTTACAAAAGGCTATTTCTCTGCCTGCTAACGCCATGTTCAAATTAAAAATGATGTGGAAACTAGAAATCGTCTGAATGGAAATGATCTGTAAATGCTTATGTTGCTGTGCAGTCTTACAGGCATTTACTCTAAAGCACGTTACACTCCAGCATTCGGCTTGCTGGAGGAAAAGTAGGGAGGAATTGAATTCTTATTGGCTGGTGTCCTGGTTTGGGCTAGGATGGAAATAATTTCTTTTCTAATAGTGGATAGAATACACTCTTTGGGAACTGGGATGAAAGCAGTGCTGATAGCACCCTGATGTTTCTAGATGTTGCCAAGCAATCAATGACTTTTTCAGTTGTTCAGATTTCCCTACTAACAGGAAAGGAGGGGATGCAGCCAGTACAGGTGACCTGAACTGGCCAAAGGTGGTATTCCATGCCAATTATGTCATGCTCAGCATAAACGGGGGCTGATTGGAGGAGGAGCAGGCAGCTCCAGGACGCACGTTTTTTGGGAACGGTCAGGTTTTATTGGGACGGCTCTGGGCTGCACGGCCTGAGTTGTGTGGTTCAGTGAGAAACTGCATTGTGTATCACCAGTTTCATATATTTTTTGCTCTAAAGTCTTGTTATCATTGTTATATCTATCTTTCTGGTATTCTACTAAACTATCTTTATCCCAACCTGTGGGGTTTTGGTTTCTTGGTTTTGATTTTTTTCTTCTTCCTCCCCCCCTTCCCCCCCAAACTTCCCCTTTCCTTCTTACTTTTAAAGAACAAGCAGCTGTGTGGTGCTCAGCTCTCAGCTGGGGCAAAACCATGACAGCCGGCCTTTGAACAGTGTAAAGGATTGCTTTGTGCCTTACCTTTCTTTCTTGGGAAGGGTCTGGCAGCACCTGCTTTCCTTACACTGCCCTGACTGCCGGGGCTTTGTGGGTGTTGTGTGTTGGCTGAGGAGATTTGAAATTACCATGCTCTGCTGTCATGGGGTGGCTCTGTGGTGCCCCGGCCAGCAGCCATGGCACACAGGAATGGCCCTGGCTGAAAACCCAGGATACTGGTTGCTCATCAAGGATGAACAGCGCTAATTTTGCACCAGGCACTTATGTGGAACCGGGTGCATCATCATACTGAGAGCAGGTCTTACTCTTTCTGTGACAATTCAAGGCAGAGGTAGGTTCAAATGTTTAAGGATTATTTGGAAAAAGCATGTTTTTGTGGGTCTGCCCTAGGTATGGCATGGATACAGAAGCTCACTAATCAGTGCAGTTATTGATTACCATAATAGCCCATTAGTCTGGGATGCCCCATCAAGTCAATCCGTACCTCGAGCGATTTGGAACAAAATGCTGTGTGGAAGGTTTATACACACTTCAGCAGATTTGGGGTGTGTAGATGGAAGCTTTTTTTCTGAATTTGAAAGATGGATTCTATGTAATGAAAACATCCATCAGAGGTCCGCACTCAAGCATTCTCTTCGGATTACTCAACTGAATTTCTGCGTTGGGCATGGAATGGCTGCGAATACATTTCATAAAGCTTCCTGCTAGGCTTTTTTATAGAAACAGGAGATAATGACCAAGGTAGAAATGTATGAATACAACCCTAAAGGCATTCCCAAGAGATTTATTGGAGGGCCTAGTGGAAGAAGTTGCACCTTGTGATATACAGAAAGACAAATCACATCAGCTGTCAGCAGCAATCATACAGGAATCCAAGAAATTTATTTTCTTTAAAAGGATTTTTATAATTGCCCTTTAGAAAATGAGTGTAAAGACAGTCTACATAAAGTGCACGCCTAAAACAAACAGAAGGGCTATATTTTATGATCTGTTTTTATCATCTACTTGTCCTCCACAGCACTGGGAAGTTAAGGTACAAAATGATTCTCTACTTGACAGTATGGTATTAGCCACCCAGACTTCCTTATGGGTGCTTTCAGGGGTAACAAATGATTTGCCTTATTGGAAAGATGACATCTAGGTGCTATGGAGCCCAGTAGTGTAACTAAAAGTGGGTGATGTATTGGAGAAGAAGGTGAAATTTGTATTAACCCTGTTAGGCTGAAATTTTGTTTTGCCTTTGTTCCTCGCTGGCCATTCTGTTGTTCCTAGGAAGAAAAACTTGTCTGCTCGCTACTGACCTCTCAAGCTTACTGAAAGAATGATTATAGGCCCTGTGAATATTAAAGTTTATTGTATTAATAGAAAGTCAGAATCATAGGTCTTACTCAAGCAAATTTACTTTAAAGCATGGAGTTTCTTTTGTCTTCATAAAAAGCTGAGTGAAAATGGAATATAGAATGATTGCAGAACTTAGAGAGCAAGGCAGTCACTGGTGGATTTACATGTGCGCTCTGAGGTACAGATGCTCTAAGTGTTATTCTTTAGCTGTGCTCATTCACTGCAGACCCACAGTAAATTGAGGAGCAATTTATTAAGGTAGCTAGTAGGGGGGAAGAAATGTTACCATTCTTGACATTTAGAGAAGTCAAATTACAGCCTGTAAGGGAGACAAAAATGCAATTTCCTGCATTTTGCAAAGTGTTTTTTGCAGGGTCTAGTGCTAGCATGGGGGTAAACATGTGTTGTCTAAGGTAGCCTCAATCTTCCCCTTTGCGGCAGAACTATTTGGCACCCCAAGCAGCAAGTAGTTCTGTTTTCATATTTGGCCACCTCCAGTTCTTCACTTATTGGCTATTTTCCAGAAGAGTTGTGTAATGCTGAAGGCAATCATTATAATGAGATTGGGTTTATTGATTTAACTTCACATTTAGATCAGTTATCTCCAAACTTCTGTGGATTGCACGACCATATTATTTAAAAAAATGCTTGAGCACATGCCCTCAGTAACTTTTAATTTATTTATTAGTACTAGTGTATTATGTATATAATAAAACATATGCAAAAAGAAAGTTGAAAAAGGCCGAAGTAATGCCAAAAAAAACCTATTAAAAGCAATTTCTTCTTTCAGTAATAGTATTTAAAAGAAGTAAAATCTTCCCGCACCTTGCCCATCCCTTGGGGTGCACACCCCGCTTTGGCCACCACTGCTTTAGACCCTGTATGGGAGATCATATTCCTGAGTCCTGCTGTTTTGCCACTGCATCCTTAAAATCCTCCACATCTTCCTCACGTCTGAAAAACCCTTTTGTCTTTCATCTTCATCTAAAAACAAAGGAAAGGACATGGAGCAGGAAATGTTTGAGAATCTCTTCTTACTAGATGTGCAGGGGATTTTTCCGTGTTTGATTATGAGACCAGAACGTGTGATCAGGCACTTCAAAATACGTATTTGTGTTTGCTTTGTGGGAGAATTTCCTAAGGAAATGTTTTCCAATTTTGAAGTGCTCACATTGAATATTATGAAGATCTCTTCAAAGCTGTTGAAAAGGCTGAGTAATTCTCAAATTAAGTGAAACAACTTGTTCCAGGTCAAAGTATGTATTTCGTATGGAAATATACTCCCAGTCCTTATAGTTTGCTGAGAAAAGGGCAAACAAATGCTTTTCCCATCAACATGGAATAATAGCTGGGTTGTGGAGCAGTTTAAGAACCGACTTGGGAACAGCTCCAGAAATGTGGAATGCTTTTTGCTAGCAACCTTCAAGAAACCATTTTGTTTTATGAGTCAGGATTTGGGCAAGCTGGGAGTCCTGAGCTTAGCCTGATCCTGCGTGTGTCACTGCTTTGGACTCCAAGCAGCCTCTCTCAGAGCTGGGCAGTTGCAGGGACAGAGTAGCTGTAGATTTCTTCCTTCTTTTTTTTCTTTTCTTTTCCTTTTTTTCAGGCATTTTTAAGGTTCTAAGATTTATGCTTATATAGGAAATATTATTTGTATTTATATTTTCAGTGGATTTTGGTGCTCTCTCTAAGACTAAAACCAGCAAAACAAATAATCCCTAAAGCCAGTAGATTTAATGAAACAGCTTCTGTCATACTGTTCCTATGGCACAGGACCCCCTCTGATATTTATGGGTTGGAGAACGTGCTTGTCCCTACTTTTGCACAGGGGAGAATGTCTTTATTATATTGGTTTGCAAGAACTTAAAAAAAAATTATATATGTATGTATGTGCCTGTGTATATGTGCAGTGATGGTTTTTATATGGTTTATAGTATATATTGATATTTGTTGGACTTTTTTATTTCTGCCTGTGACCCTCGTTCTGCCTTGTAATTTCTTGGGAGTGTGACCCTCATGCCACCGTTGGCTAGCTTATCATCTCATGGTGGGGAGTTTTAGATCTTTGATAACTAACAGAACCTTAGCAGAGGATTTCTTTTGCTGCCCCATTGCCATGAGCCTGCTGTGCTGCACAGGTAGGGCTTAACTGAGAAGCTCAGATTACCCCCTTGAGGGGGTCCTGCTGGGTACGTGGGAGGAAAGGAAGGCTGAGAGCGCGCTATCAGGTCCAAAAAACAGTCTCAGTGATGTAGTAGGAGAAAAGTTACAGTATTAGTGTGAATTGCAGCCTGCTGAGCTCTAAGGAAGGAGTTGTAACCACAGAGAGGTGTGAGGCACCTGAACAAACACGGGAGGGGTATTGTAACAACCAGTGAAAATAAAGGCCGTGGGAGATGCCAAAGGGGGACAGGTATCCCTGAGTTACTAGAGGGGTATGGGACAGAACCCTGGAACTCTATCCCCTTAGGCCCAGGGCTGTTGAATCTGTACAAGGAGTTTTCTTGGGAAATGTAGTATCACAGTAACATTTGCTTTCATGAGGTTGGGGTGGAATTTTTGTTTTGGGGTCATGTTGGGGATTTTCTTCTGAGGCTTTTATTGGTTTGTGGTTTGGGGTTTTTTTTGTAGGTGGTTTGGGTTTTTTGAGCAACAGTGCCATGCTATATCCTATGAGTACAGACTTAATTACAGAAAAAGGCAGTTATGAAACCGAAATGTTTATCCAGGCCTTCATAGGGGCATTGCGAAAGCCCCCTCACATGTTCTACTTAAACCTAAACATCAATATCCCAAACTGCTAGAAGTTTTCATACAACTAGTTTCGAGGATATATTCCATTTCTCTGTCCACTGAGGACACCGTTGCTTGAAATGCAGAACGAATGCGAAGCTGACCAGAAAATACAGCCATCCTCCAGGAAGAGACTTGCTTTTTCAATAACAAATTGACTTGAAAATTGATTATAAATCCAAAAGAAATTACTTCGTTATGAACTTGAGTTAAAGCAGATTGCAACGTAGTTCAGCTTTAAATAGGTGGCAATACATATCCATTACTCTGTTCGATATGCTAATGGAAAACGAGGTCAGAATAATAAAGCATCTAATGAACAAAAAACCTTGAGAAACAGTATGTGATCTATGTTTAGCTTTCTTAATTACAGGATAGCAGCAGTGAAACGCAGGCTGTCATCAGATAACATTTTCATTTAGCAGAAAACTGATAACTGGAACACCTATAGCGCTAGAAATTTATGCCAGAATTCAGCGGAAGGAAAAAGGCTGTACGAAGCTAAATATTGCATATGAGACTTGAGGTCACAGGAACCGTACGTATTGTCTGCCTGCATTGTCATCTGTTGCTGCAGAACCCAATAATCAAGTCCCCGTAGACGACCCTGCAGGTTTACAAGGTTGATGTACTAGATGAACACTCAGTAATGAAGAATAATGATACCACCATTTTCCAAAAAGGGAAAGATCAGTATATGGTGTTCTGACAAGAAAATCCCAGGAATGAGCACAGAGGATTGAGGCAGACAACCTCCTTGACATACTGCAGACAATCTCCATGACAGTCAGAATGAACTGATACATCGTGGATGTTGTCTTTTGCAGTCATCACAGGGGGCTGGTGGCTTAGAGCAGGTGTTTATCACCCATTAAAAAAGACTTAGGAAAATCCAGGGAAAGTCAGCCTAGCCAAGTGACTGGGTAAGAGAGGATGCTTGATAGAGGACAATAACCTTAAATAAATTCAAGCTTGAGAAAAGAGGTTGATAAACTTGCCTAACTTAGATTCTGGTTTTGAGAGAAGGTTGAACTACATGATATGCAGTGGTCCCTACCTGTCTTCTATGAAATTGAAATACAGTGTAACGGGCCAAAAACCCAAACAAGCGAACAACTACGACAAAAACAAAACCCCCAGAACTTGAAAACCGTACTAAAAAAGGCTGTGATTTTTAAAAACACAACAGGAATATGAAGCCTAATTGTAGAGGCAATGCAGAAAAAGTTTTATCATGCGTTTTCTCAAAGGAGAGGCCATTTGAGGAGATACTCATGTTGGAAGTGTATTTAGAAGGGATCATGTGAGCTGGTAGCCCTCAGAGAAATTCTGGTCAATCAGATTGCCAAACAAATGCTTCGATGTGTGGTAACAAATTACCCAGAGCAGATGTTATCAGCCAAAATTCCTGAAGGATTTCTCTAGTGCAATTACTGTCTTTGTCCCTGACAGTGATAAAGGTTGCATGTTAAATCTGATTTGCACAAGCAAAGCCTCATCTACTTCCCCAAGAGCATTCCTGATTACATCCAGTTTTGTTTTGAAGCCCTTGTAGCAGGGAGAGGCAGGTATGGGGTGTTCTCTGCATAAACATCAGAGTGTCTCCGACTCTACTTTTTTACTTAATGGCAAAAAGGGTTTGAACTGGTAACAGCAAAGCTGGGTAAGATGGGTTTGTGCTGTACTTCCCTGTGCCTATTAAAGCTGTAAATGGCATTTAGAGAGAAAACCTATTAATTTTCCTGTCTCAGCATGAAGCTTTCTTTTTTTTAAATAGTGGTGATGCGAGCCTGACTTCCCCTGTCATTTAAAACAGGCAATGATCTTTCTGTATTTTGGGTGCACAGGTACCTCTTGTATTGCTGGATTTCTCCTTGAAGAGGAATAGTGAAGAACATGGCCACACCAGAGACATACTGAACCTCTGAGTTTATGATTCTATCATGGGAAGAAAACAAAGGTCCCATCTGTTTGTCATTCTTTTTATGTCCTTGACCCAAAGCATGGTCTCAGCACGTACAAATAGTAGCTGTGCAGCATATATAGACACAGAGTTTTCACGGCTGAATTCCTATTACTGTAAGGGAAAGAATTTCTTAGACTACCTCTGTAAGTTTTTTAACAAATTTGGGCTTGTCTCTGTTGGTCATACCACTTCTCTTGGTGTTATTCTGTCAGGATGAGTTATACTTTTTGCCTGATTAAAATGATACCATTCTCATAGAATGGTTCGGGTTTGAAAGGACCGTTAAAGGTCACCTAGTCCAGCCCCTTTGCAATAGGCAGAGACGTATTCAACTAGATCAGGTTGCTCAGAGCACTGGCCAACTTGACTTTGAACACTTCCAGGGATGGAGTATCTACTGTCTCTCTGGGCAACCTGTGCCAGGCATCACCCCCTTCATGGGGAAGAATTGCTTCCTTATTTCTAATCTAAATCTTTCCTTCAGGTTCAGGCAATTATCCCAGGTGCTATCCCTCCATGCCCTTGTAATCAGACTCTCTTTGGGTTTCTTGTAGGTCCCTTTAGATACTGGAAGGCTGCTGAAAGGTCTCCCTGGAGCCTCGCCTAGGATGAACAACCCTAACACTTTCAGTCTCTTCATAGAGAATTGCTTCAGCCCCCTGATTATCTTCATGGCCCTTCTCTGGACTTGCTTCAGCAAGTCCATGTCTGTCTTGTACTAGGGACCCCAGAGTTGTACAGAGTACTGCAGGTGGGATCTCCTGAGATTGGAGTAGAGAAGGAGAATCACCTCCACAATTGACCTGTTAACCAGGATCCTTTTGATGCAGTTGAGGATAGTCAGCTTTGTGGGCTGTGAGCACAGATTGCCAGATCATGTGCAGCTTTTTGTTATCACCAAGCCTCAATCCCTTCCTCCTCCAGCCTGTATGGGTACGCTTTCTTTAGCCATCATTTTGGGGCTGACGTACTGACAGAAGTACTTGTTATTCTCTGTATCCCTTGCCACCCGTTGCATCCCTTGCCACCCGTTGCATCCCTTGCCACCCGTTGCATCCCTTGCCAAGTTGAACTTCAGCTGCATCTTGGCCTTCCTGACCCCACCCTTATACAACCAGCCAACATTCCTGTATTTGGGATGTCTGTCTTTGCTTCCACTGCCTTAGTGTTTCTTTCTTGCCCTTTAGTTTGACTAGCAGGTCTCGACACAGCTGTGCTGGTCTCTTGCCTTCCTTTCCTGGTTTCTTTGACCTAGGGATTGAGAGCTGTAGCACTCTATGGAAAGCGTCCTGAAGATCTGCCAGCACTTTTCAGCTCCCTTGTCCCTGAGAACAGTTTCCCAGAGTGCTGTTTACTAACTGAAGGGCTGAACTTCCATCACTTTCCTAAAATTCAGGATCCTGACTTTACTCTTCACCTGACCTGTGTCCCACAGGACTGTGAACTCCACCAGCGCATGATTGCTGCAGCCCAGCCTGCCTCCAATCTTGACATCACCAATTAGCTCACTTGCATTGGTAACCAATAAATCCAGTATCACATCCCTTCTGGTAGGACTGTGTATTACCTGCCTGAAGAAGTTTCCCTCAAAGCATTCCAGGAGTCCCCTGCATTGCCCACAGCTCGCCATGCTGCTTTCACATACAAAATGATGATTCCTAAGGGGTAGAAACTTTTTATGCCAGACCCCACCTACATGTTCTGTTTTGAAGACGTATCATTGTCCCTTCTCCCCTGCTACCCCTTGCTCTCAGGAGGAGCTCTTGTTTATGCTTCTCTCCTTGATGGTGGCCATAGAAGAACTTCCCCATGACGACACTACTGAAGTTCTGGGGGTGGTGTCTGGAGCTCTGAGCATCAGTACGGTGTCACATTGTGCTTTCCTCTTGGCTTGTTTCTTTCTGTTATCTCATACCTTATACAATTCCTAAAGTGAAGACTGGACTTCAAAGGGAGTTTTAGTCTTTGTGCAGCACCTGGTGCTGCATTGCAGGGTACCAATGAGAACGGTATGGCCCAGGTACCCGGGACTTCACTGGGGATGTTGCCTGGAGATGTAGCCATGTAGCTGACAGTGCTCTCCTAGCCGTTTTACTTGTGCTTAGCTAAATGTAACTTGTTAAATGAAGTAATGATGTAAACACTTAACGTAAATGGAAATAGATAATAAACTGTCCCCAAAAGGAACCTTGAAAAGGATTGAGGAAAACCAACCCTTCAGCCAGCACGCAAAACAGCATTAGGCACTGCCGTGCAGTGGGCACAAACATCTGACCCCTCCCGGGCACAAACATCTGACCTCTCCCAAGTACAAACATGGGACCACCTCAGAAACACCTAACAGCAAACAGTGAAACCACATGCAACTGAGACCTACTTAGATCAGAAAGTTTTCTGGATTGGTAAGTGGTGTTGCCTGCCATGTACTGTTGTCCTGTGAAACAGACATCTGCCACTGGGCAAACTGTAGCTCTGGCTTTTTTGGCTACTGAGATGCTATGAAAATGCCATCTGGGAAGCATAAAATTTAAAGATCTTTGCCAAGTTATTATTAGAGTATCTATATTTAAAAAGTGTCAGTATAGTTTTTTGCCTTTTGATACTATTTACATTGAGCTGGCCTTCTTACCCCATAAATCTTGTCATACTTAGAGAAGTACAGAAAATGCCAGGAGGATTGGGTATGATCTGTGCTATTTACCAAGATGTTTAAATTCAAAATGCGGTACAGCGTCATGATCCAGAATGTATTCTGGCAGACTCATGCTCACGTCAGTCTACACATACCAGTGTTTGGAGAAGGGGATGGACAATAGGAAGCAGGGTATCTGTCATTCTGTGCATAGATGGGATCCTGTTTGCTGTTTTGCAGCATCAGATTTCCATGGCAAAATGCTTTTGGGGAAAGTAATTCTTGCTGCCTGAGAATTGAGAGTCATTTCAGTGTGCATAGTCGACAGCAAAGGTTGATCATTATACTAGACACCACCTGATGGGATGTTGAATAGGATAAAAATAGTATTTCTAGTTAATCTTCAATAATTTTGGAGTAGAGAAAGCGTGTGTGTGTGTGTGAGGACTACTAAAACTAACTAGTACATGGTTGAGTCTCATCTGAGACACTCATTGCTGTGTTACTGTGGGCTGTAAGAAGTCAGCCTGGAGAGATGGAGATGGCTTTTTCTCTTGGTTGTCCGGAAGATAACCACATGTGAAGTGGCAGTGCCTTTTTAAATGTTGGTTCTTAGATGGTTTTTAAATCTCTGGTATGGATTTTTCCTGACTGCTTATGGAATGACTTTCTTGTGAACTGTATTGACTATTCCAAGAGCTTGTGACTTGTTAGCAATGAAATACTTGAACAAAAAAAGAACTTTAATATGCTATAGTCCTGATGGATGTGCAGGAAGCATTGGGAGCTTCTCTGCTTGAGCTGGGCTTGTGGAGTTTCTAAGACAGCTACAGATGCTGTGGGTTTCTTGGTACCAAGCAGAGGAGTCCTCAGCAGTTCAGAGAAAACAAGGACTTTCTTCAGCTCAGATGTTCTCAAGAAAGCCTATAAATAGTTTACAACTGCAAGCCTCCTTTTCATCATTGCATCAACCAAAGTCAATCTTGACTCTGAATTGTCTCTTCTCTTAGTGATACATACTGGTTGCATTTAACCCATTAAATAGTTGGGTTGGTCACCTTTTTAACCCCTCCTAGAGCTTTCCAGTTGCCCACTACCAGCTCATTTATAACAGTGACGCAGAATGGTTTGTTCTCAAAACTGTTTAGTGCCAAGAACAACAAATTCTCAAAGGAAAAACAAGCCAGTTACAAAAATTGTTTTTATCAAGGCAACTAGATTTAATGTTTTTCTGTTGTTAACCAAGTGACTAATACAAATCTCAAATTTTGTTAAATCTTGAAAAAACCCTAAAACTTATTTTTTATTTGAAAGTTCAGTCTTGTGCTCTCTAATGATTTATGAAAGTAGTTCAGAGTAGCATTCTGGCTTTCACCAGTGCAAGCTCTGCATATGTAGGAGGGCTCACCATCAAAATTTGCAAATAAAATTGATTTTGAAATCGTAGAATTCATGGGTTAATTTTATTCCATTATTTCATAATAGCATGTAACTAACATTTGAAGTTTCCCTTAGAAAATTTTGTGAAACTGAGCTTCTGTACAGATTGTGCTATTCACTCCTTGAATGACCATTTTGGGTTGTCAGTTTATATGGCTGGTGGAAAAGGAAGGTAAAAGAAAAGAATTGAAATGTTACAGTTTTTTCTCACAGATCTGTTGCAAAAGGAATCTGAGGATGTGGGGTGAGATATGGGAAGTGGGTAAGAACAGACTTGTTTTCCCATCTGTAACCTCAGCAGGCTTCCCAGCTTCGAATGACCTTAGGATCCTCTCCAAAAGGATTTGCAGTGGGGTTGATTGGCCTTTGGGGCCTTCAGGCTGACTTCAGAGTTAGCTGTCTCTATCGCTGTAGATGCAGATCACAGAAAAGGTTATCAGAGGTAAGTCCCATGTAACAATCCACTGTAAGCCTGGGCAGAGAGAGTACATAAGACAATAAAATACCCACAGCAGAGTATCATAGAATCATAGAATCATAGGGGTTGGAAGGGACCCTGAGAGATCATCAGGTCCAACCCTCCTGCCAAAGCAGCTCCCTAGCTCATATTGCACAGACAGGCATCCAGACGGGTCTTGAATATCTCCAGAGAAGAAGACTCCACACCTCCCTGGGCAGCCTATTCCAGGGCTCTGTTGCCCTCACTGTGAAAAAGTTCTTCCACATGTTGGTACAGAACTTCCTATGCTCCAACTTGCAGCCATTGCCCCTTGTCCTGTCTCCACAGACCACTGAAAAGGGGCTGGCCATTTCCCCCTGCATCCCATACATTGGATATTTATAAACATTAATAAGGTCCCCCCCCTTAGTCGTCTTTTCTCTAGACTGAACAGTCCCAGCTCACTCAGCCTTTCCTCATAGGGGAGATGCTCCAGGCCCTTAATCATCTTTGTAGCCCTCTTTTGGACTCTCTCCAGGAGATCCCTGTCTTTTTTATACCAGGGAGCCCAGAACTGGACACAATACTCCAGGTGGGGCCTGACCAGGGCAGAGTAGAGGGGGAGGATCACTTCCTTCAATCTGCTGGCAGCACTCCTCCTGATGCACCCCAGGATCCCATTGGCTCTCTTAACCACCAAGGCACACTGCTGGCTCATGGCCAACCTGTCATCAACCAGGACCCCCAGGTCCTTCTCCACAGAGCTCTTCTCCAGCAGGTCATCCCCCAGCCTGTACTGATACAAGCAGTTGTTCCTTCCCAGGTGCAAGACTCTACACTTGCTTCTGTTGAATAGTAAGACTATTTGTGGTTCTTACTGCTTTAGTGTGACCAATGACAAGTTACCGCTCCACAGGAGAAATTTAAGGATGGTGCTTGAAAGTATGTGACATCCACTCATTTATTGATTACTTCTGTAAGTAAAAATACAGAGCGTGTTCAAAACAGGTGAGACAAAGTAAGAAGTTTATATGAAACATGCTGGATGTATGGAGCAAATGAAGGCAGAGCATTATGACCCATTTTAATGCTCATCCATGAGTAGGGAATGTTTTTCTGAGACTCTTAAAACGTCTTTCCTGTGTTCTGTTACGTTCACAGATATTCAAAAGCATCTGCCGATACACTATGTACTTGCACCGTCATAAGCAGTGCTTAGCAAGACAGTCTTCAGTGTTCATTTATGTGAAGACTAAGCACAATATGAAGTATTCTACTGTTCAGCCTTGCATCTTGCTGGATGCCAATATCAGCTGGATATCTGCAAAGGTGACCTGAGCCTTTGCAGATATCCAGCTGTAGGGTAGTGAGACATAACAGCAGACCTTCACAGTGACCTGGGGGTGTTTGAAGAGAAGAGCATAGTCTCACTAAATGGCAACTCAGGAAAGCATAGGTAGATTTCCAGGTGACATGGATGAGAATAAACTTTGCTGCTTCTGAATGATGGGTAGAGCCAGGCTGTCACTGCCATGGGTCACTGCACTGAGTTAGCAGTAAGAGTTCTGCAATTCAATCCATTTCTTGTTTTCAGGAAGAATCTTAAAAATCTTAAGTCAACTTTGCATAGCTAGCTCCTACATTAATGAGTACTAATATTATCATTAGGAATTGACACCACAGTGATACTTAGAATAGGCTGTGTTCACCAGTTGGTCTATTTCCAATGATTAAATACTGCTGGGACAGAAATCTCTCTTTATGAGACAAGATCTTTGTGTTCTCAGTATTCCGTCAAACCCATAACGTGAAGACCAAATTCTGAATTCTATTTCAAATAAGAAGATTTTTCTGTGCACTCTTTCAACACGAAGTGCTCCTTTTTTCTCATTTTACTAGGTGCTTATGGAGAGTTGAATAATACTATCTTTTACAGCAGGTGGTTAGGGACAGTCTATTCTTTCTTTAGAAGATATCAACCTGCTTATGCTGAGGCACAAGAGTTGCCTTAACTTTCCTATATTGACTTAGAGCTGGAACTGTATCCTGAGGGTTAGGCGTTAAGAATTGTTTGTCTCTAAAAGGCTCTGAATTAGAATATTTCTCTCAGCCTGATGAGATAACTCATTAGTAAGAAGTAAGTAGGTATGTCTGAATCAATGAGGAAAGACACATCTGTTCATTAGCTGCTGATGTTTTCATGGAACCGGAAGCCTAGATGGTACCATGGGTGTGAGCAAGCAGGGAATTTCATAGTCTGAAGCAGTTCAGTAGCTCCTTAGGCCCAGGTGTTCCTTTTGCTGTGTTAGTGTAGGGAACTGCACCAAGAAGATACTCCAGTCCCAGATGTACTCAGTACTTTTACAGTCTTTTTTTATTGGACAATCCAGTCTTGGCTGGCGATGACTTTAATAATTCTGTGAATCAGTTGTCTCTGCCCATTTTGTGCCTGTCAGGGAAGCTGCATTCAGCTTCAGAGAGGCTTTAATTTTCCTTCACGTAATTATTGTTCTTTATAGGAATTGGTTCAATAATAGAGATTTATAAGATGTTAAAATAGCAACTTTACATGGCAAAAAGAGACAGGAAGAGATTAATTTCTTTTTGTATTATAAAATAATTGGAATTTTATAGGGTAAGAGGAAGATGATTTTCTTGTTCTCTTTCCAAACAGCACATAGGCAGGTTTTTTTGGAAAGCAATAAAGATGATTCATGTAGTTGATAAAGGTCTGTCATTCAGGGTACAGGAAAAATGAAACTCAATAGGCACTGTAATATTTAGAATGCATTCCATTTCAGATCACACCTAAATTATGAAAAAATATTTATAATTTCAAGTAGACATTGTAAAATTTTTAATTATATCTTCTTTATTCAAATATTCAAGTCTAAATAAAAGACTTTAAAATACAGTAGGGCTCAAAATTGGTCTTTTTATTAAAGAAGGTGTATTTCCAAAACAATCTTACTGTCTTTCATATTCGTCTTGGAACTAAATGCTTCCAGTTCTAATCTCTCTTCCTTTGCCCTTTTCTAGACAAGCCTGTAGCTCCCCTTGGCCTTCAGTTTATTCAGATTTTTCACACAGTATTCCAGCAAAGAAATTCCCTATGAAAGAGAGCAAACACTTTGTATAATAGCACGGGCTGCCCCCCTCACAGTACTACCCAGCTGAGTTTTAATTTTGGAGAACGGAATGCCTTGCTCATTTGGCTTTAGCTTCCAAGCGTGATGATCCCTTGTTAATTTACTCCTTTGACTAATTTGATACTTGCTGTTTTGTAAACTAAAACCAGGGATGCTAATGTTGCCTGTTCCTAGCATTAAGCTCGGTGTCTGGGGATGGTGCTGAAAGGAATCAGTCAAAAATTGACATGTCAGGTCAAGCTTTTAGGTTTTTGCTTAAATTTAAAAGTCCTAATTCCACAGTAAATTAAACAGGCTTGCTGTTTCTAACATACTCAAAGTTAAGTGTGTTTAAATGCTGCTGAGTGTGTTCTTAAACTCTGTGCTGGTTTGGGATCTATAAGGCATATGGATCCCTGATGTTTTATTGCTGGCTGTGTTAGCACTAGTTCAAAAATTGCCAAGTCAGTAAGGGCTGTACTTCAAATATAGGAATAATAGTTCACAACTCAAAGTAAAAAAAATCTTTCCTGTATTTTAAGGACTTGCTAAAATAATTCCGAGGCTTCGTTGAACATTGGTCATAGTAACTTTCTGTCCTTTTATTCACTCTTTGCGTAGGCAGGCCTGAGTATAGTGCATAAAGAACAAGTGACTGGTAATCAGTAATTGTTAATTGATCTTCACTAAGGCAGAAGCAAAATTCAAATTAGGACTGAGAATTATCTGCATGAACACAACGCTCTCGCGGCAGGAACCCACGTGGCTTTTGCTGGTGCTGAGAACTAGAATCACTCAAGCCATAGTCACCCCTCAGCAAGAAAGTGCATTCCTAATGCCGTAGAGAGCTCTTCAGGTGATGACAAAGGAGGAAGTTACAGTAATGGACTCAGACGACTCCAGTTATACTCAGCTGTTTGAAACATTCAAAAAGCTTGCAACTAAACATGCACTGGTCAGACCGCTGGCTTTATTTCCAGCTGGCTTTGGAAATGGGATACAAGTTTTGACTTATGGTTGCATAAAATTGCAACTTTGTCCCAATTGTCATTAATTTGAAAATTGCTTAATTTTCATTGAATCAGAATTGTCTGTGGTGGAAGGGACTTCAAAGCCCATCCAGTCCCAACCCCTGGCAACAGGCAGGGACACCTCCACCAGCCCAGGGTGACCAAAGCCCCATCCAACCTGGCCTTGAACCCTGCTGGGGATCCAGGGGCAGCCACAGCTTCTCTGGGCAGCCTGTGCCAAGGCCTCCCTGCCCTCACAGGGAAGGATTTCTTCCCAGTATCTATTCTAAATCTTTCCTCCTTCAGCTTAAAGCCATTTCCCCCATTTTCTATCCCTTCATGCCCTTGTAACCAGCCCCTCTCCAGCTTTCCTATAGCCCCTTCAGTGCTGGTAGGCTGCAGCGAGGTCTCCCTGGAGCCTTCTTGGGCTGACCAACTCCCAGCTATCTCACCCTGTCTTCACAGAAGAGTTGCTCTAGCCCTTTGATCATCTTCTGCACTTGGTCCATGTCTGTCTTGCACTGAGGACCCCAAAGCTAGATGCAGTACTCCACAGGGGGTCAGAAAACAGCAGAGAAGATGAGGATGATCCCCTCCCATGACCTGCTGGTCACACTGCTTTTGATGTAGCCCCCAGATACAGTTGGCTTTCTGGACTATGAGTGTACATTGCTGGCTCATGGTGAGCTTCTTGTCCATCAACACCCTGAAGCCCTTCTCAGGGCTGCTCTCACTCCCTTCATTGCCCAGCTTGTGTTTGTGCTTGGGATTGCCTCGACCCATGGATGCAGGACCTTGCATTTGGCCATGTTGGCACATGCCCACCTCTCAAGCCTGTCAAGATTCCTCTGGTTGGCATCCCTTCCTTCCAGTGTATTGGCCACCCCACACAGCTTGATGCTGTTGACAAACTTTCAGAGTTTTAATTTTAATTAAAGTTAAGTAAAACTTAATAAAATTTAATTTAATCCTTTTTTTCCAAACATTAGCTGGGTTTGATTTTTAGTACACAATTTAAGTTGACTATTTTATTTGTTGTGACTAATTATATTGCAGCCCATATATCTCCAATTGCTTTTCAGCGTTTTTCTGATTTTATTCTAACAATTTATTTATTATTTAAATTTAGACAAGGCAACTTTTTTTTCGTGTGGCCTATTAAAAATGCTTATTTTCCTTTTGTAACATTTCCCCCAACCATAAATGCTAGAAAATAGATTTAAATATTAGAAAAAAAACCCCACAAGCTTATATCACATTTCCATAATTTAGCAGAAAATTATTGAAGGACTTCAGTTATTTTAAGATTACTTTGATTGCCATATGCTGATATTTTCAATCATGTGGGTTGGATGTGTCTGTCAATTCAGTGTCTCCTCTCCCAGAAACAGTAACGAAGAGCTAAGAGCTCTTTTTACTTATCAGATGGAAAGGCAGGAGTGCAGCAGGTTCAGAGCATTATAGCCATGTGAACGCTGTGTAACCTGAGACTCTTGGCACTTGGTCCCATTCAAAAAGAATACAAAAGAGAGTTTGGCAGGAATAGGTTTCTTCTCCTGCATCCAATAAAAAGTTTGAGCAAAGGAGCGATAACAGGAAGTGTGGAGATAGAAGACTCTAAGTAGAGGAGGATTAGGTAGAAGAGACTATTAGTGCAGACTGAGAGAAGAAAGCATTTGCTTTTTATAGACTGAGCTTGCACAGTGTGACTCAATAGACTTTTTACAATGGATGTAAATTTAAGCCATGAGGTGGTAACTGGTAGACAAAGGACACTTGGGGTGGGGGGAAGGTATCTTACTCATGCGAGTTAGAGATGACAGTTTCTTGTTTCTCAGATAATTTAATTACAGGTTTTTATTGAGTCTTTTTTATTTAAAGCTCCATTGCCTTGTAAAGAGCAGTACTGGTTGTGTTCTTTGACATGTGTGTGCAGGGAAATTCATTGTTACTGTGTTTAGTACGACCATCAACCTTAGCCAGGCCAGCTCTGCTTGCTCAGATCTAGCCTCAAGCTTTGTCTCCTCTGAGAAGGCAGCTGAATGTGGTTTTGCTCTCCTAACCTGAGAGCCAGCTAATGAAATACTGTTTCAGTTCACAAGAGGTTGTAAGTAGAATAGGATCACAGCATAATTCAGGTTGGAAGGGATCTCAAGAGGGCTCTGGTCCAACCTCCCACTTAGAGTGGTTGGCTCTGGGGTTAGAACACGTCACTCAGGGCTTTCTTCAGACACATGCTGGGCTTTCTTCATGGTGGGGAAAAAAAGTGTGGTGAACCCATTCCTCTAGCCTATACAGATTCTTCCTGATGGCAGTCCTGCCCTCAAGTGTACTGACTTGCAGTCATTTTTTTGTTAGCTGCAAATTTGAAAAATGTGCATTCCATCACTTCTTCCATCCTATCAATAAAGATGTCAAACAGGACAGGTCTCAGGATTGATCCCTGCAGTCTTCCACTTGTCACAGGCATTCAAATAGGGTACAACCTATCTACCATCACCTGCTGAGCCTGATGATCCAGCCATTTTTTTCATTCCATCCTTCCAGATGGTAATGACCTAACAAGAATAATGTGGGAGATGCTTTTAAAAACCTTGTCAAGGTAAATGATATCTATTGCTCTTTCCTCATCCACAAATGTGGTCATTTTATCACAGAAGGCAATCAAGTTGGTTAGGCATGATATATCCTCAGCACATCTGTTCATACTGTTTCCAGTCACCTTATTCTCCTTTATGTGGCAAAAAAAAATGTGTTTAAAGAGGACTCATTCTCTGATTTTCTGAGTGACTTTAAGGAAAGTTGTCTGGCCTGCAGTTTCGCACATTGACCTTTTGACTTTGTTTTGAAGATGCATTCTCCATTTGTCAGGTGCCTCCCCTGATCTCCATGTATTTCTAAAGATGACAGAGTGGTCTTTCAGGGACACGTCACTTATGTCAGCACCCTCAGGTCTATGTAACCTTTTGGATCCCAGTGATTTGTAAGGATCAATCTGTCCCATGTATGTACTCTCTGCCTCAGTCTTTGTACAATAGTGATAGATTATCTTCTCTTGGAGCTCTGAATACAGAGGTCTTTTTGGAGAAAATTAAGGCAAAAGTGTTGTTGAGTAGCCCAGCTTCATCTGTGGCTGCTGTCGCTGTGTCACCCACCTCATTCACCAGCAGGCCCACACTGCCCTTGTTCTTCATCTTGCTGCTAATGGAGCAGGAGAATATGTGTGGCTCAGGTCCAGGGGTTTAGGTTGTTTTTTTTTCACTCTGGCACATAGTCAGCATCAAAGGCTGGCAGAGGCTGTACAGACCTTTGATCTGATCTATTCCACTCATGTTACGCAGTCGCGGCCTCCTATAAATACTCAGCCATTTGGATGTGATGCTGGCTCTCACACAAAGAGCTTGGTGTGCAAGAAGCAATGTCTGGTAATTAGAGCAGAGCGACCGAGGGCTGGAGCTTGTAAACTTTGCTTTTTTTCTTTTGTTTTGTTTTTCGAGTGACTAATAAGTTGCTTTGTCTTGGTATCAAAATAGGTTTTGGTGGTCTTCCTTCCTCTCTAGCCTCAACAGGGTTCTTTAGAGCATCCTGAGAAATGTCTGTGTTACTTGGTTATTCCCTTTGCAATTCAGGTTGTGAATGTGAGCTCAGAAAGACCCGGAAAATTGTGCAGCCTCATTTCTGACCTGCCTCCTAAGAGGATGCTCTCGGTTTCTGATGAACAATATGGGAGTTAACAGGAGTCTGAACATCTTCAATGTCTATACTGGATGGATGTGTTGTATTGGTATCTCATTAGAAATAGATCTATTTAGTTGGTTGAATTAAAATTTATTAACTCTATTGGGCCAACTTTTAACTGTCCAGGCTAACAGTTTCCTGACATAAGAAACCAGTAATATTTTGGTTTATATAGATGAAAGTTTTAACCATCAATACAAAGAATAGAAAATGTGGGAGCTTTGCAAATGAAAACAACCCTGTGTCTCCAGGGGTATAGTGTGTGGGAAGAATAAGTTATAATTGTGCCTGTAGACCCCAGGATTTTTCTATAGTGGGACATGTGTTTACTAACACAATGATTGTATGAGTGAGGCAGGCAAAGAACAGCACTGTAGGCTGGGGTTAACGAGGATGCTGCACTTAGAGCGTGGTCCCATGATTGCCGTTTCCTCCAGACCCCCTTGCCCTCTTTGTCCACTGCAGCCAGCCCATGCCCTGAGGGAGGACTGGTGTCAGTCCCAAGGTCTGTAGGTGGCAAAGGTCTCCTGAGCTCTGTAACCAGGATCCCAGGTACCTGCCTTGAAATAACAGCTGTATCAGTTGCCTCCAGTCAAGGTCAACCCTGTAATTTCAGTCTGTCTTTTGTAAAAATGCTTTTATGACTCAGGAGTCATCAATCAATTTGTTTTTTTCTCAGTAAAACAGATAACAAAAGCTTTGGTTTGTTTCTTTAGTTGGGGAAAAAACAAAAGCATGTAGTACGCGCATGGATGTTTTATTTACATAGGTAGTGGGATGTTTGGGTTTGAATTTTACTTTGTTTTCCTGACACTGAATTATTTACTTTAATAACATCAGCAGTTCACTGATGTAGTTTGGGGGGTTTTTATAGATTTATGCCAAGCATTGAGAGAGCAGCAGCAGAATTGCATTCCTTATGCTAGTTACAGTTTTGATATGAGGATTTCCATGCTTTAAAACAAATTCTGTATGCACTGGAAATAGCTGTGCCAGGTTTTTTCACCATTTTTTCTCACTTTTTTATAAATCAGTGCACTAATTTCTTAATGTGCTGTAGGAAGGACCAGTTACCTACATGACAAACTAGTATTTATGGCTGTCATTTCATGGGTTTTTTAAAAAAAGAAGATGGGAGGGGGGAAGGCTTAGGCTTTTACGTCTGAGCAGAGGGCTAAAGCTTGGCACAGGGAGTTTGGGAAGATTTCTTAGTCGCAGCAGCTTAAAATCTATGCTTAATATTCCTAGAAGTGATGACAGTATTAGAAGACTGATTTCCCTTGATGTGTCCCCAAACTGATGCAGTAAAGTACCCTGTTCTATCACACAAGGACATTGTTTTTTGAGCTGAGCAAGGGGAAAGGAGAAAATTGTGACACATAAAATTTTGAAGTGAATTATGAGCTGTGGGATTGCAAAAGTTGAGTTAAATTATTAAACAGTTATTCAAAGATAAGCCAGTTGCACGAGTAGTCTCTTACTGTATATGTGAACCCGTCTTGCTAAAGTCAATCTCATGCATAATGAACATTTTTGAGGGAATAATCATAAAGCGAAATGAGAATCTCTAGTTATCTACACATAATAAGAACATGGTGAAGTAACATTGCTTTGTGCAGGAAGAGATTATGCTGTTTGGAATTCTTTGTTCTGTATTTGTGATTCTCATTTGAAATTGGCTTTCCTAAGAGTAAAAAATCTGTCCCTACTGCTTTTAGAGTATACTTTGTGTAAAGTTTTGCTTTGGGTAATTGGAAATTCAAATGTGTGTAAGAAAAGTCATGCATACTGATAGAAAGTAAGTACCTTACGTGCTCATCTAATTTTTCCTAACCATATGTAATTTCAAGTAAAATAGTGTAGTATTAAGTGGATTCAACAATAAATAGAAGTTACATTCTTTATAACAAGAATTCAGGATAAATGAATAAATAGAAGAAATTACATGTGTCATGCCAAATTCTAAGCATGCCAACAGCATAAAATATAGATACTTATCTGCAGTATCATTCCACTATAGCCTTTTTTTTTCAGTATCTGGTAACATAAAGTGTAGAAATACCAGTAATCGCTGTGAGTTTGTGCATCTGAGTGAATCGGCCATGGATTATTGAGGTTGCCCTTGGAGGAGGAGAAGAAATCCACGAGGAGATGACTAGAAGTTCTTATAGGTAAAACATACAGCATCATGTTGATGAGATGCAATGCTAAATCTAACAAACTCAATGCATCTTTTTTTTTTTTCTGAAAATGAGGCATCAGTCAGACAAAACTACGGGTTTGTTTCCTTTTTTTTTAAGATCATTGCATATCCTGTAATATGGCAATTTCCACGCTGAAGGAGTTTGACACAAATGGTTGTGACTGCTCTGCCTCCTAGAATGACATGAAGCATTTTGTCAATGTCCGATTCACAGAACACATGCAGTTGTCAAAAGGATATGATAAAATTGATGTGGAAGGCATTAGATACCTCTCAGGGGTGGGGTACTGGTCATCTGCTTAGTTTTCTTCTGGTTTTCATTTAATTTTCCAATTTCATACCAGGTAGAGGCGTTTTAATAGGGCTGCTGTTATACTTACCCTCCGGTGCATTCTCTGGGTATCCATGAGTACTTTATTAGCCATAGATGTATATACTGTTGCATGTGAGGCTTTAGAAAGGGAGGGGAAAACCAGCAATAAAGCCTAGCACGAGGTGCAATTATCGAAGAAAGTTTAAGGTGCATTCCAGGACTACAAAAACAGATGACTTTTATATTCAAGATAGAATCACAGTTTATAAAGAAAATAAACTTTGTACCCCAAACATATAACACTAAACCTTTCCTCCACACTGAAAGGATGTACCTTCACAGAATCACAGAATCGTAGGGGTTGGAAGGGCCCTCCAGAGATCATCAGGTCCAACCCCCCTGCCAAAGCAGGTTCTCTTGGACAGGTTGCACAGGTTGGCATCCAGATGGGGCTTGAATATCTCCAGAGAAGGAGATTCCACCCCCCCTCCCCTCCTTATAGCAGCACCCGTGCTTTATTGCCTTCTGAGACAGCCCAAGCATTTAAAAGATGATTGTGTTAACTACATTTGGTTTAAATGTGCATGTTGCTTTGAAAAAACTTTTGGTCTTCCAGATATTCTTGTGTGAATAATATAGTTACAAAAAGCATACCATAAAATTCAGTAGATACACAACCAAAAATAACTGTCTGAGTGTCTGGGGGGCAGGTGTGTGTGTGTGTGTTTTTTTACGGCGCTGTTTGATAGCATGTTACTTGTACTTCTACAGCCTGATTTACTGCTATGGTAACGAATACCTGCAAAGAGAAACAACTTAGCTTAAATATCATGGATGAAGTGGACTAGACTAGTTTAAGATGAAGCCTTAGCAGTATCATTGTATGTGTTTTCTCTGTAAAGATGGTGTCTTTTGCATATTTCTTCAGACTTGTTTCTTGGTACTGAGAAATGCATTATGCTAAGCAGCTTGCCATGTCCTTTCAGATAAATGGAGAGCCTCAGTCATCTTTCTCTTGAATTCTCCATCTTCACGTGTAATTTTTCTTCCTTTTAAAGACTAGCTAAGTCAGACTTACTCTCTCCTGCACCTTTGTGCAGAGTTGGTTTTTTTTCCTTGTGCTTGATGTAATTGATGCGTATGTAGAATTTATGATAATGGATTCTGAAAAATATTCTCCAGTAGGTACAGGCAAGTTTCCCCAACATTTACCTGGTGAGCTTCAGAGTGAGAATTGTGACGAATATGAACTTTCACCTTGGTAACACCCTTTCTTTCTTTGAAGAGGTGGGAGGTAGGGGCGGTGTTTCAGAGACCTGCCACTACAGGGTATGACAGTCACTGGTGGCAGCAAGCTGCTTGGTCACCTGTTTCAGTTCTTGGGAGAGTTTTA
The DNA here is from genome assembly GCF_964237585.1 of Gallinula chloropus. Classification (NCBI taxonomy): domain Eukaryota; kingdom Metazoa; phylum Chordata; class Aves; order Gruiformes; family Rallidae; genus Gallinula; species Gallinula chloropus. Next base: position 44,796,216 of record NC_140090.1, read on the forward strand.
CCTTACTTATGGGAAACAACTCTCAAGAACCGTCTGTGCCTGTTCTCAGAACACTTCAGTTTGGTAGAGAATGCATCCCAATTCCCAGGACTAGTTAACCAGCCTGAAGTGGCATGTACCTGAAGGTGATGTGCACAGTTTTTTGTTCAATTATCTACCTGTGTGCTTTATGGCTCCTCCAAGTAACCTGAGAGCACTCTCAAAGATGAGAGCAGATGTGGTCCAGCAAAGAAAAGGGTTAGGTTATCTGTTAGGAAAAAGGAGGGCAAATCAAGTTCTGTTTAGCATAAAACTTCTTTTTAGCTGCCCCCTCTGTTTTTCAGTGCACTTGTTAAACTGATGGTTGTAGTCTTGCCTTTTGCTTCCAGCCTCCCTTCCCCATAGGCTCCTCTGAGTCATCTTGTGTTCCTTAACAAATACCTTTCTTCTTCCTTAAGCGTTCTCACTTCAAATCACAATGTTTTCAAGAGTATTTATATCATTTTATGAGTCATATGTTATAAAAATGTTTGTACTTATCCGTTGAAACAGTTGTTCATAGTTTCCCCAGTTGATAGTTTTGATAGGTAATAAATTATTAATATAGACAGCAGACTTGATATTTATAGCATTTTTGCAAACTACCCTCTTTCACATCTAGCATCTGCTATTTTGAATGCTTGTGGTGTCCTGCAGGATGCTCTCTAGAATGGATGGGTGCTTATTTGAGATTTAAAACATGTCTCCTTTGTGTGGTCATGGTTCCTCATGCTGAATGTCTAGACTCTGAGTAGGTATGTTAAAAAACCCCTGTAGTTCAGTTGAAATCAACAGAATTACAGGCCTCAGTAGTTGTAGCTTCAGCCCAAAACACAGGCGGTAAAAGTGTATGTCTGGTTCAAAAAAACATGAAAGCCATTCCTGCAGAAGGTTCTAGGTGATCTAATGGATTTATATTACCAAAGTGGGTTTTTTTTCCAGTTGAAAGGAAGATAACAGACTTCTGGAAGCTTTATTTAATACCATTAGTGTAAATAAAAACTTTCTTTTATCATGTTCCAAATTCTTATAGCATCTCTTGCCACTTTTTGATGGTCCCCGAATAGCTTCAGGCCTGAGACTAAGATTTTTTTTGCAAGATGCTCTGCAAGTCTGTCAGAAAGACAGGCCTGGCCCCATGGGGCTTCCAAAATCAGGAGCTCACCTGTAGCTCACTTCATGCTAAATGTTACTATTTGTGGGTTTGGCATGCTTCTAATCATGGGAATCTTCTCTGCCATTTTCCTTTCCCCAAATGTTTCTTGCCACTTTTGTTTCTCCAGGTTGTGTGTGAGAAACTGGCTCTGGTGGGATTCTGTGATCCAGGACTTTAATTAGAGCCATAAACATCAGCTGCTGTGTGCCGGGTAGCTTTCTGAGCCCTCTTCACAGATTGTGCTGAGAAGGAAGACACTTGGCAAATTTGTCACTGGCACCTAACCTTCTGTCCTCAATTTCTAAATGGCAGCTGTATGTAACGCTTCCTTTTTTTAATACCTCTATTTTTATGTACGCAAAACAAGTAAACAAGAAAGAAATGAAGTAAACGGTCGCGTTCAGGAAAAACACGCGTGGTAACCTTGGAGACAGAAAACCAAGGGTGCAGAGCCATTAATTGATTTTGAGCCAAGTGCTCTAGCAGTCTATTCATACTTGGTGTACAGTGCAGCCTTCTGCATTTCAGAAACAGTAGCAGCAATAAGCCTACAGCTCGCCCACATAGTTTTAAATAACGTATCGAGGAGAGGAGAGATTACCCGGGATTTTGAGAGATCGTCTAGGTTTCTGTGCTCATTGCACCCATCAGAGTGTGCCTTGGGCCGTTGGTTTTCCTTTCGCTGTATACGTGGGTTTAACTTGAGGATGCAGCTTGTTACCCTGTAGTCAAAAGCATGTTTTCAGTTTTGAATACAAAAGAGGCTGTGTGCTCTAGGGAAGAGAGACACATGCTATCCTGCTGCTTTCTGAAAACAAGGAACTGCTGCCAATCATTTCGGCATGGTGTTATGGATCTACGTTTCTGATAGCATCCAGAAGAGAACAATTAGGCTTTTTTATGCTTATTTCATGATTAAATGGTAATTGCTTTTAGTTGCTACTTATGGTGCCTGGGATATTTAAAGCCGTAAGTGGTATTTCTGATATTTCTGTGATGAGAAAGGAGGTTTGGACTCTGTTCTCCTAATAATAGCTGGGTGTGAGTTAATGGCAGTGGTGTTGCAGCTAATCTGTAATAGGATGAATTAAAATCCATAACAGAACGCATGCTGTGCAGCTATAAAATGTAAATGAAAAGGCACATTTAAGTCTCTGATGTGTTGGTTGTGATATGGAAGCATGTCCTTGGTACTTCAGTCCCAGTTTTTTTTTCTTCCCATATGTAATATATTTACATTTGCTGCCACGCTTTTGATATGGAACAGATCTTTGGACATGGACATTGCCAAAGAGAGAGAGATGGTAGCTAGATTGGCAAATGATAAATTGTTTCTTGACATTGCCTGCATACCTACTGTCATAGCTATTGAGGATGTCTACCAAGTATAAAGAACTGTGCCCAGAACTGGCAGTCTTCATTTATTCTCACCAAGGCAAAACTATAACTGTGGCTAATTGGAGTTTCACCTGATTATTTTAGGCTCCTAACTGGTAACATCACTCAAATGTCTCCTACATCATCACACCCAAATGCCTGTAACCTCACCTGCTCACACCTGAGCGACTTCATGAATTGCTGTGTATTTATGTGACTGGAGGTAAGAATGTGAGCCTAAATTTCTACAAATCTTTCACCTCTTGAGAGGTGTACGTATTTCTTCATTTCACATTGCTGTGTAACGGTCACTGCTTTGTTAGAAACACAAAGGCCATTAAAGCTGGGCCTCAAGGTATTTTGGCTCTGAAGGTAAACTCTTTTCTCCTGCTAATTTCAGTGCTAAGGCTAACTCTTCCAGTGCTGCCAGAAATAGTGGCACACCTTTCTCATGTAGCTTGGAGCAGAAGGAAGAGGATCTTTCTCAGGTTTGGGTTTGTTTCCTCATTATGATTCTTCCTTTTAATAATTTTAACGAAATCTAGCTTCCTTGCTCACTTGAATCAGATGTCCTTTGTTCTCTTGCTGCTTTCAACATATTACTAACAAAAAAAAAAAAAAAACCCTAATAAAAAAGAAACAGCTTATCTCTCATCAAAACTGAACATAAAAAAGCCCAGCAAATTGACTTTTCCTGATATTTCTCTTTCTGTGATTGTAATGGAAGGCTTGCTAGATTTGGGTTATTCCTTTTCCATCCCACTTCACAATTCTTTTTAGCATTTTCCCTTTGTTGTTCAGCTCCACCTGTATATAAACTAAAAGTAATTAAGTTCTTTTTGATTAATTTAATTCTAGTGCCATCTGGGATGGTAGCAATTCTGCTGTATCTCAATCTTTGTAGACAAAAGCATATATTGCTTTTCAGTTTTTCAGGTGATGACCTGATTTGCAAACACTTCACTGATTTTCTTTTGATGTACATATTTGAGGATTACAAGGAAGACAAGTCAGTTTTTAGAGAGACTTTTTACTATACAGAGGAGCAACCCTGCAGTTTAATTTTAATTGATGGCCAAATGGGCTGGAAAGTAAACTACCCAAAAGCCTAATGGATGCAATATTTCCTTTTCTAAATACTGAGACAGGAATGAAATTGAACTCACTATAAAGAAATAGGTTTGTTTACAGTACGAAATCCTGCTTTAAAAGCAAACAAGCTTTCTTCTTCCCTGCTTCCTGGTGAGTGTTCTTGGATAGAGAATTTGGAAATATACTCAAGTTGGCAGAGAAAATTACCCAGATGCTGATGAGGGCTCAGACAGTCCGTCTTCTCTTCTGTGTCTGTTTACATAGAACTTTGAGGGTAATGGGCTTTTCCATGTCGTTCCCCAGCACTGTGTCTCCCCCTGTCAGCCTGGCACTTAAGAGGAAGGCAGAAAGTAGAATGATTAATCTTGGCACTTCTTCTTTTTAAATTGCTTGTCTTGAGTTTTAAAACTGGAAAATGTGAAAATGTTAAGTGTTAATGTTCCAAAAATACACTTTAGTACATGCCTGGTTATAATTTTATCCTCATCTGTGAAAGATGATTACACCTCTCTCCTGTAAGGGTGAGCTGACATCTCTCTGGAGCAGCAGTGGGCACTGGAGGTGAGGCATGAGATTGAGCCTTGCAGGTTTACTTGTCCTTGCTCACAGAGTGGGTGACCAAGTCTTGGCCCTCAGAACCAGTTTTCTAGGAATCCTTGTATTGCAGCTACCCCAATAAAAATGTCTGTCTTTTTAAAATGTGTTGAGACCTATAGTTAAATAATATCATCAGAGCAGGTTCTTGGGTGATTTGAGGTAAGTCAGATTAGTTTGGGGTTTGTGTGGATTGTGGTTTTCATTTTGTATTTTATTTGCCTTTTCTGCATCCTGATTTGCACTATGATCTTATGTCAGGCATATAGTAAAAATATTACAGGCACAGGCGTATTTTTTTCTAAGGCTGACAGCCCCAAATGAAGGTCGTAAGGTTGTTTTGTGGCATTGATTTAGAGACGGTCGGGTTTATACCTGAAATTAACACTACATTACAGTTCTTCCAGAAATGAAAGAGTGAATAATCATCTCAAAGGTGATGCAAAGGGGAGGATAAATGGTTCAATATCTGTGGGAACTCTGCACCAGAGTATAACCTTTCAGAAAAGACAGACACAGGAAAACACTGTGTAAGGATTGGGACACAGCACTTAGGCCAGGATACGAATATGATAATATCTGGGATAGGAAGAGAGAGAGAGAATGGAATTCAGTTCAGTGATGTTTAGTCATAATTATTCAAGGATTGGTGCAACGCAGATATTGTGGCTTGTTGGGAAGCTATGGATGCTGCAATGATTTAGCCTTTCTGCTACTCTTCCTGCAGAAACACACTTCTGTGGAACGAGTGTCTTGTAGGCTAGTCTGCTGGAGATGTTGGGAAGGCACACGAAGAACAGAGAAATTATGAATGCAATTTATATTGTGTTATATTTTGAGCATTTCAGTATGTTTTCTCAGCGGGTTTGAAATTTTTGGGGGTTTTGAGGGAGATGGGCAAAAGAAACTGCACCCAAAGAGAAAGTCCCAGCCCATTTCCAGTTGTGATGGAGCTAACTTAACTGGATGAGATTTGTCAGTGTTTGTTGATGAAAAAATACACTCAAATGGATGTTAAAACCTTTTTAGCTGTAAACCTTGCAAATGTTGCAGACAATGGAAGTTAAGGAGACTTCTGTGCATGTATTAAAGAACACACACTGGAGACAGTAACTGTTACCATGGACATGGGATATGATCAGTTTTTATGCTTCTGTGTTGAAATAAAAACCGCTCCAGAGTGATACCTGTGTTTCACAGTGCTCATGAGCAGAAATCTTTCTCGCTGGAGCCTCACTTTTTTGCTAAGTGAAGTCAACAGCAACACTCTAGCTCATTATAGGAGCGCAGTATCGAAATGTATACAGCTCTTAGCTTTGTATTTAACTGATATAAGACTTTTCAATTGTGACTTAAAAAAACAGCTAGGAATCATAAAATATTGTATATAACCACCCATCACAATATATACCTTCCAAGGAAGGGCAGTTAGAGAACTGTATTGAACATTCAGAACAAACCATGAAATCTCTTCACCATATTAGAGATGTGGAGTTGTCGCATCCAGGTTTACTTCCACTGTGTGTAAATAGCCTATGCCTGTGATACACTAGTGGGTTACTAAGAAACAGCAACAGTAAGGTTAAGAGTTGCTGTAGCTATAAAGGTAAGTGTTAGAAGAACCAGCTATTACAGCTTGAGAAGGATGTATTGTTCTATGTAAATATTAATCACATAAAAACATATAAAAATTCAGAGGTAGAACAAAAGATACTCTATATGAATTGTAAAATGCATGAGTTTTATGGTACTGTAAATTGTTTTCAGAGATAATGGAATCATTTAAGACATACAGATATAAGCACTAATCATCAAATAACTATAGGGAGATAAAAGGTTTTTCCCCGAACAAAGCTTCATGACATAAAAATATGAGCTAATAAAATAACAGACATGAATCCTAACGGATATAAAACTCCAAACCCCTGATGAAGCTCAGCAAGGGTGTAGTGTTTGAATTTGCAGCATGCTGGAGAGGCAGGGTGGAAAATGAGGAGGTGCGGAACATCAGGAGGGGAGCACGAGATAGATGGTGTAGAAGTGATCGGGTACAGGTCGTCACAGCATGTGGTTGGATTCTAAATGGAATATATTGAAAGGGAATCCTTGCACAATAATAGCAGGCAATGAAAAAAACCCCAACCAACCATCGGCAGAGGGATGTTTGGTCAGGAATAGGTTCAGTAAAAAAACCCAGGGAGTCTAAGAAATTCATATGCTATTAAAGAGCTTCTCAAACTTTGGGGAAATACTGCTTTTAAACAGTGTTTACTTCTGTTGTAAAAACATGCTGCTTGTAAGCTCAAATTATCACAGACAAGTTGAAACTTGCAACTCTGTCCAGCTTATCGAATATGATTCAGACTCCTATGAGTCTGTATTTTTTGAAGACCAAACTGGATAGTGCTTGGAGGGGGAGGAAAAAAAAAATAAAATCTTCAGACTCCTGTATGGAAAGTGGCGGTCTAAGTTTTTGGGAAGAGTATGTCCATTGATTATAAGGCTATTAGTTTGATTTCAGTATCTCAAGTATCCCAGACAAACTGCACAAATAAGCACGTGTTAGTTCTTGATACATAATTTGGAGGAGAGTTTTACTTAAATAGCTTATCCAAATGTATGAATAGCACAAATGATAGAAAAAGAAGCAACATCTAGCCAGTGACACTCCTTGCAGTTATTTGGCACTCCAAACTACAAAAGCATTTGATTCATTTTAAATCCCCTTTAGATAGAAATTGCTTTAATAGCCTACTTACTTTGTCAGACTTTGATTACAGATCTACCCTTATGTGGATCTGTGAAGAAGGGTCAATGTATATTCAGGCATGTAACAATAATATTCTGAGCTCTTGTTGCAAGAGGTTTGAAAGTTGCTTTAATTGCGTGAACAAATTCTGACTTGGTTGTTGCAAATCTTTGAGTCTCTGGCAGAATCAAACTCTTCTGGACATGTGCATTTCTGAGATTAGGTGCCAAAAGAGTTGTGCAGGTCTCTGAGCAGTATAAAATATCAGTTAGTATAAATGGTTTCCCTCAGCAACATCCAGATTCTAATGGGGACCGAGAAGCTGTAGTCTGCTGGTCTCAATTCATTGTGCTGTTCCTGAAGAGTGTGAATCCCCAGGCACTCTCTGGAAAGCCCAGATAAAAGCTTCCAACTTAGCATTTTTTCTGGAGAAAAAATTTCCCTGAGAATGAGAAGGACCAGTGCCTACGTATATATTTCCAGCTATCTCCATGTGTAGATTATGCTCTTGAAAAAATGAACAGGCAAGGGGAAGTTTGAGAAACCAAAGTTTAGGGCAGTCAAGGCAAACTCTCAAGCCTCGTCTTCGTGAGGAGGAGTCTTAAAGTCTTTAAGTATTTAGTTCAAAAAACAAAAGCAGGTTCCAGAATGGCTGTTGTTTAAACAGAACTATATAAAAGAAATATTGTTGTACTTGTCAAGATCTACCTCCTTATTCATAGTTGGCTTTTCTGGATAAAATTAAAGGTAGAACAACTAAAAAGCTCTCTCTATTTTTAGTACAGACAAGTAATCAAGACACTTCTGAAGCCAGCACCACCTGTTCCCCCCAAAGAAATCTGTAGTTGCCCTTATTTCCTCTAATAAACCCAGAAAGAAAAAAATATCATATCCCTGGCTGCCTCCAGCAAATGCCTTGAAATATGCTTTCCTGGTTTAACAATACTACAACTTCATATCTTTTTCATTAACTGTGTTTTGTCTCATTCTTTTAATAAATTTGTTATGACACACAGCGTGTCACTGCTGTTCTGGAAGAGTCGCAGAAATCTTTCTGTGGTGATTGTGAGGAAGTTGAAATCCCTTAAAACTCTCTGACCAGATAAGGTCACACCAGCAATTACGGTGCTGATCACAAGCACTTCTTACATACTTATCCACATCTCCGGTATCGCATCAGAGGCTGCTTCAAAAGGGCAGGAGGATGGAAGTTCTTTTGGAAACCTATGCACTGCGATTCTATAGGAGAAAAAAAAATCTTCTTAACCATTGGAAATAAAAAGCTCTGGTCTTTGCTATGACTTTTCTATTTTATTATTTTCTCTAGTGAAAACTTTCAACTGACACTTTTGCTGACCTCCTTTAGCGTCTTATCTCCACCTAAGAAGCTGATGCAGAAGAAAAAAATGTAACTGTTAGATAACTGTAATTCTTAAGTCAGCATGTTCCATTTGGTTTCACTATATGAGAAGAAACTTAAATATGCTCTCCCTTTTTGATCTCCCATTTTGATCACAGTGTTAGGATGGGCCTGAAATCCAGCCAGATGGCCTCTCTTTTGAGGTAGATAGCAATGAAAATTCACAGAATCACAAGGTTGGAAAAGACCTTGGGAGATCATCAAGTCCAACTGATCCCATTCTAAGCTAAACCATATCCCTAAGTATCTCATCTACCTTTTTCTTAAATGTATCCAGGAAAGGTGACTCAACCACCTCCCTGGGCAGCTTGTTCCAGGCTGTGGTATCAGTCTGTTCCACTGTAGTATCTTGTCTTGTAGGAAATGCTTGCATATTTAATGTCAGAAAATGGATGATGACGCTATTGCTATATTGCTGGTTAGGCTACTGATTAGGCTGCTATTGTAGCTACCATACAGATTTGGAACAAAAAGACTATCAAAGTTATATGCAAATGACAAAATGGTAGTTTGGAACAGAAAGAAGTGCAGCATGTCCAGTAGACTGATCAAAATTCAAGCCAAATTGCTGCCAGGTAATCGCTGTCATTTATAAGTCGTGTTCTACAGGCAGAGGGACCAACTCACAGCATTTAATAGATGCACGCTTCATTCTGGTCCCACCATTGCTCTTTAGCAGTATTGCAAGAGCTACAAGAGGTTGGAAGAGACATAGAAAGCTGAAACAATTTCAGATCAACTAAGCAGCACTGTTTCCTGATTCACAAACGCTGTGCTAGATGCAATACCTTTATTTGTGTTTGAGAGTTGGAGTTGCAGCTTATAGGAAAAAGTTCCAGTGAACTGTCCCATGTGCTCTTGTTTACGTCGAAGAATGGCAAAGCTTCTGTAGGAGCCTCTAATCCAGAAATGCCCATTTCCATCAGCATCCCAGTAGCCTTTGCTTCTTCGTGGTAGGAAATGGTGCTACTTGATCTCCTCAGCGGAACCATAAAGAATAAAGGAAGAGCGTTTATGGGACTCCTTGAATTGTTGAACATATTGCCAGTGAGTAGCGTGTCTCTAAACCAGTGGGAAATACCAGTAAAAACAGATGGCTAATCTTCATTCAGCTCTGTGCTGTAGAGCGCACAAGAGTTTTCTCTCTTCTCTTTTTTACAGTATTCTCATTTCAGTCAGCTTACCAATGGGGATGTTCATAGCAGTCTGGGCACTGAGTGGCCACCTTCTGCCAGAACTACCTGGCCTGTTGCTGGGACTGCAGAGACTAACTCTTCTCCTCCTTTGCTGGACTGTGCAAGGCAGAGAAAGCATCACCTGCCAATGTTACTGTGTTGGGATTCAGCTTGTGAGGGTGCTTCTGAGGAATGAAGTATGGAAAAGAGGCTATTAGGATATAGCTAGTTCCGTGTTTATTCCTGAGGACCATCCTCAAGAGGGCATTGACTTTCCTGATGCCTTTCAAGAGGGTATATGTGTTTGATCAGGTACTTTGCACTGATGTGTTAGGCTTAGCCCCAGATACCCATTCCTGTGAAAATGTTAAATGGAGCCGTTTGCTGGGAACACAACCCTGTGTGTACTGCTATTGGGGGTTTTCCTCACAAAAGAGCACTGAAAATGCGTGATCTTTACTTCTTCCCTTTCTGGGACCAGCACTGTGGCATAATTAGATTCAGGCTTTAGAAGTTTTGTTCTCTTGTCCCATACAGTATTCACTTTGTGTAGTGGAGTGGACAAAGTCTCTGTGTGTGCAGTGGGGAACCCACTCCAGCTGGTTCGTCTTGGAGCCTACAAAATTCTTCTGGGAAATGGAGAATCAAATTGAAGTTTCCACTAGGCTGTTCTCTGAGACGCAGTCGTGGTGCCCTTGCCATGGCACCCAGCCAGCTGCTGCTGCCTCCCAGGTATCTCTTTTTTCCAAACAATTTTCAGATTTTTCCATTCCAAGAATAAAAAATAAACCCTTGCAAACATATTTACCAAGATTACCAAATGAAGGAAGATGATTTCAGCAGGTGTAGTCCTTTATTTGTTGTAAACATATCAAATGTTGGCTACCTGAACGTCTTGTTTCGTTTCTGTTATTTACAGCCCAGGCTGGCAGCTAACCTTTTAAAAACTTTCAATTAAAATCCAGCTGCAGAAGTCTTTACTTTCACCAGACTCTGAAAATGTCCCTTTGTCTTTTTTTTCTCCCGCCTTTTTTTCCATCTGCATAATGTATTGTATACCTCCCGGTGGTCTTTAAATTACCTGGTCATCAAAAAGGCATTTACGTGCCTGGTAAAATAAGTGTGTTCAGCAGTGCCAACAGAAAGTTATGCATACGGATATAGTTTATGTGTGCAGGTTGCAATCTAATAAAATATCAGTCACTTGGCATTCCTAGGTTTGTGATATTCATCATCATAAGCAAGTAGCAGAGAGAGGCTGGGGTGAGGAAATGAGAGGGTAGGGGAGGAAATCATTACAACCAATAGAAGACAGATCTCCCAAGTGAAAGCAGATTCTTGCAGAATCCCAGGTAAAAGCTGTTGATGGTTCCCTTTGTGTCTCTAAGTGGCACTGACCTGAAGCAGCCCCGTAAATTAGGCTTCTCAAGAAGAGTGCAGAACAGAAGGCAAGTTCTGCCAGCTCCTCACTACTGCCCAGCAGGATGCTGTCATTTTCTATAAAAGCAGCTGGGTGAGCTAATTGTGTGGCTAAGGAAGCACCAGCAGGCTGCAAGAAATCATTAGCCCCCCCGCAATATAACAGGTACATTATTAGTGTGGTTAAGCAAAGCAGTCTTTGTACTGTGGTGTAGTCTACAGGCAGGTCCAAGACACTGTTACATATTCAACAGATGTGTGTCTGCAATTGGAAAGTGACCGTGTCTTCCAGTAGCAAGTCAGTGCAGAAGAGGTGCAAGAGCGGCTGTAGGCAGGCTGTATGTCTGTTCTTTCACTGTGCATCCCCAGCACAGTGCACTGAGCTGATCAGCCCACAGCACATGACCCAGTTCCTTCTAATCACCTGCTCTGTGCTGTATGAGTCTAAATGGGGTTTAAGTTGTCTTGTCAGCCATAGAACAGCAAATGATATCGAGTCAGGTGTGATGATATGATGGTGGGGTTGAATGAGGCACTGCCTGGGAGAAATTGTGTGCTACAAAGCCGTGTCTTCAAACAGAAAAGGTTATTACATCTACCTGAATTAATAGTGAATCACTATTTTGACTGATGTGGTGCGTTGTGTCTTTTTGACCTGATGTTAGGAGTACTAAAGCAGGTTAATTTATAGTTTTATGTCACTGCTTGGGGAAAGGAGAGTGAAAAAGTGCTGCTGTGTCAAGTGGAGTCTTCTGAATTAATCTTGGCTATTGAATGCTAGATAAACCTTTATCATTACACCTTTCAGCTCCATAAACAACCTGATGAATCTCTACTGAGATAGAAATAACACTGTGGTCACCTTTCCTCAAACTGAGCAGTGCCTGACTCCACATGGATGTCCCTGGAAATCTGAAGCTGCCCAGAGGATAAAGCAGTGGTTTCTGGCAGACCTGATCCAGAATGAAGCAATCTACTGTGATTAACTACAGACAGGCGGTGGAGGGAAATCTGCACCATTCTGATGCTGATGTTCAAGCTGTGTCCCTGAAGGGCAGCCTCTGTATGTCACTGGCATGTTTCATGATAGAAAAAAAAAGAACCCAATAAAAAACCCCAGAGGTGGTTTTGCATCTGCAAACAATACTTTTTGTTGTTGTTGTTGTTGTTGTGAGTTATCAAGATGTAATCTAAGCCTGACATCAGAGTTTTAATCTTCTCCTGCAGTTGCTTGAGAAAGGAAAAGATGTGAAATGAGTCATAAGAAGGGACCAGAACAGTTAATGTTAATTCTGGTTTCCTCCTCCTGCTCTGCACATGGTGTGTTAGGAGAGGAGAATTCACCAGAGGTGACATGCTGAGAGCAGTAGCACTCAACAACAGTCAGGAAAAGCAAGTTGCTGTTCCTACAGATTTATGCTCTCTTGTACAGCTGGTAATATGTTGTCTTAGGTATGAGTTCTGGAAACATCCAGGAAGAGATGTCCATTTTCAGAGTGGGATTCGAGACTCGTTGCATCCTGGGGGATCTGTCAAGTCCATCAGTCAGGCTGTGGGTAGGGCTATAATGTTATGAAAAACAAACGTGTTGGTTATTGTCTGTCTCAGTGCATCTGGTGAAGCACCCGGTGTACAGGAGCACTTGGTCCACTGCTGAAATTTAGAAACTCTGGGTAGTATGTCTATACTCTGCCTGATGAAAACAAATGCATGTCTATTTGACCGCCCAATGAAAACAAATCTTTACGAGCAGACTGTCCCTGCATCCTATTTTGAGATCTCTTGCTGTTTTCCATGCCTGGTGGTCCCACTTCCACTGTGCTTCTGCATAACTTTGTGGCAGCTGCTACTTGTCACAACTCAGTGATAGCTCTCAATAACACTAGGATTTGTCAGTCCTCTAGAAATCCTGTGTCATTTATACAGCTCCTCAGCAGTACAGCAACTTCCAAACTCCAAAGGTATCAGATCAAGCGAGCCTCGGAACTTGGTGAAGGCAGGAATTGGGATTTTCAAAGCTAAGAGGTTCCCGTGTTATTAAGATGGTTTTATGTGGGAAAGGTCTGCTTCCTCCTTACAGGTACTAGAAAAAAAGTAATAAGCATTGAAATTGAGTTTTTTAATGCCTTAACAAGAAAGCTATCAGCATTTCTGGTTAATTACATGGAGGCTACACAACAAATACTGGCAGTGTTTTCTACTTGTGCTTAGAAGGCAGGTTTTACATGAAAGAGGTTTTACACAGTATTCAATATTTTCTTTTAGAATTGGTAGAATCTATGCTTAATTTTGGAATAATATTCTAGACAGTCAACTTCCACTCTGATTATTCGGTAGTTCTTGTGTTCTCATGCAGCTATGGTGTCATGGCCAAAAAAAATTAATTGAATATAGCAAATGTGAAAATACACACACTCTCTCTGTAAGTTGAAAAATGAAAAAAAAAAAAAGTGACAATGTAAAAAGGTACTTAAATCTTGTTATTCGGTGATCAGGTTAATTTTAGTCCCTCATTCCTCTGGCCTCTTCCACAATGGTGGGCATCACTGCTTTTCACAGAGGTACTGAACTCACATGGTGCCTCCCTCTGAAAGTGCTGGGGGAATGCAGCGCACGGGCACAGGGAGGTGATTCTTTGGTCATGCCAGGTATTTTCTCTTAGCTGTGTGATGAAGGTATGAGTTCATAATCAAGGCATAGGCTGGCTGCGTGATGATGGTGACGTGCTGTGGGGAGCTGTTTTTAGAGAGTAGTCGGCTGGTGGAGAGCACAGGGCTGCATCCTACCTGCAGCCCAGCTCCTCTCTATAAAGGAACATGTGCTCTTATTTTGGGACCCTCAGTAGAGGAACTTCTGAGAGCACACTGGTTCCTAGTCTTCCTGAGATGCCCTGATCTGTGCTCCAAAACAGCCCACTGTCTGCTCCTACTGCCTGTGCCCATTAGATCCGGAGTATGACATCAATTTGCAATTATGCTCTCTTCCACTCTCCCGTGTCCTTCGTTGCAGAGCACAGCCCTAGCTGTAGTGACATCTGTGTGGGTCTCCAGTATACAAAAGGAGAATTAACTTGTTGTTTCCTCTTGTACAGCGCAAGGAGGTTCTTTATAAAAGAATAAGCTTGATTAGCTCACTGGTTTTCATGTGCTTGTTTGTTTGCATGGCATGAAGGCTTTTTCTGTGAATGGGAGGAATGTTTAGCATCTGGTTTTACTGAACTGAAAAGATTTCCCGTCTGTATAATTAGCCTTATTTATATGATTAGAGCTTATATTCTGATTGCTTGGGTTTTTTTTAGTTTGCCTTCCCTGTACATAGAATATTCATCAGACAGCTCATGTTGGAAAGTCAGAGATTGAGTAAGATTGTTTTTCTGTTTTTCGTGTCTCTACGAGCAATGCAATTGCCACTGAAGCACTGAGTTGTTGAACATTATCCAAACACCACTTAATGTCAGCATATTCTGTTAAGTGACATGATGATGAATTCTGGAGAAAAAAATGTCTTGGTGAAATTTCATCAAATAAATTGTCAAGTGCCAAGAAATCCTATGATGAGCTCAAGACTTAACAGCTGCCAAATATACGGCTTGGTATTCACCACACTTCTTGAACTATCAAAATAGCGTACATTGAACACTGCACCAACTCCTTTCTCTGGCACTTAATGTATCTTTTCTAAACCTAATTAATTGTGTGTAAGTGACACTGTCTTTCAAAATGGTAGCGTGTGCTCATGCTCAATATTGTTCATGTCTCTCTCCAGCGTGATAAGGCCTGCGGTGCATCCCATACATCTTCGAACTTAAGCATTCAATTACCTAGTAAAAAAATATTTAATTACTTAAATAATAATGAACCATGTCTTCTTTATAGCAATTTTAAAGATCGTATAGATCATCAAAGAAGAGCCACACAATTATGATTGTTAGAAATAGCAGAGTAATTTCTTTGTAATCCATAAGCAGTCCTGTCAAGCAGAAATATTCACAAGGTTAGCTCGGTGGAGTCCATTAATCCAGCCGTTGTGTTTCCTCCTGCTCTCAGAGAGACCCTTGAAGGCTTCTCTGTGCACTGCCATGTTTGGTTATATGCTCTCCAAGACCTAGGCTGGAGAGGACTGAGTAATTCTGTGCAAAGTAGGCAGGCTGAAAAGGCTGCTGCAAGCGTAGTGCTGCAGCGTGGTGTCTGTGTGTCTGAGCCTCTGCTTGTCCGTGTGCGGGGACACGCCATTTCCCAGCCGCAACCTGCCAGGGCAGCAGAAGGGAATACATCATCCGCTCGCTCTCAAGTAGCAGCTCCTTCCTTTCAAGCGTAGCTCAGCTGTGCCCAGGCAGTTCACTCAGGTGGGGAGCGCATGATGTGGTGGGTGGAGGCTGAGTTTTCTCAGGGCAGTTCATGGCTTCCTAAATAACAACGAATAAATCATTTCCTTGTTCCTTCTGCCTGTAAAATGGAAGTTACAGAGGAACGTTAAGAACTTTGAGTGGAAAAGTTCTGCTCAGCGATGTTATTTATGATTTTGTAATGCAGCAGTGAAGGCACTATTAATGGTCAGGTAATTTAAAGACTTTCAGCCTTTTCTTTCTTGAGGAATGATGGAAGTAGTTTAGCAGCAACTAAACTTAGTCATTGATGCAGCTGTGTAGTAATGGTAATAAATACTGTTGTTATAGAATGCATAAATAATATCACTGCTGTGTTGTAGTTTGATCTGCATAGCTATAAAATGCCTCCCTTACTGCTCAAATAAAAAGCCACCTATTCTGTGCCCCTTTTGATGGTGATGCAGAGTTGATCTATGAACATTGTTACTTGTTGTCTACTGAGGTGGATGTGATCGCTACCATCCATTACCATTTTTTAAAAGCCTTGAGATTTGGGGTTTCTTCTACTTTCTAGCTTCATATGACAGAAAGTATTTCTTCCTATCTGGCATTTTCTTTTTGAAAAAGCCCAGGTTACAATGCTATCCCAGTTATTGTTATTTCTTGCTAATTCTTCAGAGAAATTCTTCAGTTTTAGGAAAGTCATCCAACAGGCTGTGGTTGGCAACAGAGAAATATTTGACAAAAATTCTGATATTTCAGGCAATCTCATCAAAGCTGTCAGAACTGTCATTAAATCATACTCCCTCTGGAGCATGTCTCTATTTCTTTTAGGGTCTCTGAGATCAACCTTTCTGTTTTACTAGACTGAAACTTTTCTTTTACAGCAGACAGCTCCCAAGTGATATATCTCGCTGCAGTGATGTAGTTTTCTTTGTTAATGCCGATAGCACTGGATTGAATTAAGCTTTACTAAAAGCATAGCAGTTAGGATCTGCAAATGCCTTTCTCCAGAGCACAAAGTATTTCCTCGTAAGAAAGTAATTTCAAAAATTAAAAAAAAAGAAAAGAAAAAAGCATAAGAACTCATATCCCACAGACCTATGAAGTAGGAAGGCATCAATTTTTCTCCCAAACTCCTTGAAAACACAAGTGCCTTAAATTGATGGCCCAGACTTGGACAGGCTTAAGAGATAGGTTTAAAGTCCTATGATAGAGCTCAGATTGAAGTGACATTATGAATAGTGTAATTGTAATTACCCTCTCCAGTGAGACTGGGTTGCCATATGAAATGTTTAATCATCACACTGTGGGAAGTGATTGTCTGTACTGCTCTGTCACATGGGGGGCAAGCAGTGCTGTGGGTGGTGTGTTGCCAGCAAAGACTTGTTTCCCTGTGATGAATCAGCCTTGGAGGGGGTTACGGCTGCCAGGCTTCTGAAGAGCTGATAAGCAGCCAGAGGTGTATTATTTCAGGTATATATTGGAAAAAAGGTACTGTGAGGCTGAAGCATAAGCCAGCAGGGCAGGAGGAGCTGGCTGAGCCGCAGGGTTGTCACTCCTGGCACAGGAGTGCTTTGCGTAGTTTCGTTCTGTTGGCAAGTTTACCATCAACATAAGTTGTGTGTGAATTAAACATGTAGCAAGCTGCAATTTTACCACACTCCAGAAATTCCACACCAGGGCAAACTCCATGCCAAACTGCCACTTCCAAATGGGATATCTCAGGAATAAGGATTGTTTAAAGACCAGAGCAGATCCTAAAATCAGTGATGGCTTGAGCACAAGTGTTGTTGAGTTTATGGCTGACATACTGCTAGCTTTCCAGTGGAGAAGGGTATTGATTTACATACCCAAGGAAATATGTTGTCGGCATTTTTCCTTTTTTAATCATTGTTTGATAAACACAGCTGGACGCAAATAAATTGACTTTATAGTTAAGGCCTCCTAACAGCTCCACTTGCATCTCCTGGGGCTCTCCTGTAGCCTCCAGGATTTTTATAAAGATTTATTTTCCCTAAAAATAATTACTTGATAATCTAATTATTGCATTATAATTATTCTCGTAATTAACTCTGCTATGTTTAAAACTTAAGGGGAGAAATGAGAGAGGACATACCGTTATATTAATCTGAGGAGTGTACCTTGTGTTTCTTAAAATTACTTCTGATTTTTACGTTATTGGTTTTGTTATGATCAGTAAACATCACCTCAGCCTCTGCCAAATTAAAATATTTACTTGATTTTTATCGTACATCAATAAAAACATAGATGACAGATGAATAGCAAGAAGGAGCAGGCACGTGGGTTTATGCCACTTTAAATGTGAAAGTGTTGCATCTAATTTGCTAATGTGGAACAAATGTTGATAGGCCTGAAGTGGAAAGGATGTGTACTGTAAATTCACCTCCTCACTTTAGTTTGTAGGCTGGATGCTTCCTTATCTCTTTCCCTTATCCTAATGCAAACAGTCTTGATTTCTCTTTTTTTCTTTTTTTAATTTCATTGTCATTTCTTATGGACATAGAACTGTTTTGCACTGGCAGAGCTACATGCAAATCTCTTCAGAATAAATGTAGTTTAATTTATTATTCATCAGTAATTTCTGTCTAATCTTAGAAAGCAAATTCCTCAATAACGGTTCATGGGCCCTTCTGTTTGTCTTTCCCTAGTGAGAGTGGGGTGAGCCAACTGATGGACTGACACGAGTAAAGCTTCAGACAAGCAGACTCTGTGAGGTGTGTGATATATTGACTAAAATTCACCTGCTTTTAGTTCTGAGAAAGCATATTTCCTTAAAATTATTAACATTTTGAGGATCAAAGAGCATCATAAAAATAAGTGGTCTGAATACTTCGGTTATTCATACAAATAGCAGTAGAGATCCCACTATACTGGTTCGTAGACTATGAAAACATAAACGACTTTTTGTATTTTGTTCTCACTTGTATTGGGGAAAAGCCAGAGGGGAATATCTGTCTTTTTGATGTGGGATGAACATTCTTTTGGAAAGAAAATAGAACTCAGTTAATTTCAATATTCCTTACTCAGGATTTCCAATCTTTTAACGTTTTTACAGAAGCGTGAGGTTTTGGGGGTTTTCTATTATTTCTGTAATAGAAAATGTGTTACCTTAACTGGGGACCCCACCCTATTTATTCTGGTAATTTCTCATGAAATGTAAATGGAAAAATCCACACAATTTTTTGTGCTCTACTCCAGCGTGGCTACTGTGCGTAATGTTAGGCACAGTGAAATACCTGCCTGAGGTAGGCAGTACCGATCTGCAGGAGAAGGGGAAAGCAACTACTCTGTGCAGCAGCACTAGGAAGCACTCTTCTCCTTTCAGGGCCCACGATGTTTGGCACAATGGTCACCTCTAATGTTTTTCAGCAAGGGCAGCTTGAGACTTTTCACCAACGGGTTAAATTAAACTTGATCAGTTCAAGGGCAGGGCGAAATCATAACCTCATTCCTTCCTGGTGCTGTCAGCTACATTGTGCAGTTTTATAGCAGAAGAGAGACAGTGGAATGACACCAATTGTTTTCCTGCTATCTGGCCCAGCCGAATTGCAGCACACAGGTGGCAAAGGCCCTTAGAGCAGACAGTGTCTACGTTCTCTACCCTCTCCAGCACCTACTCAGCTTCTGCTCTGAGCACTGCCAGGGACTGAAGCAATAAAAGTTTGCGTTGGTCCAGCAGCTGTCAGAGGATCTAAAATCTAGAGATAACACAAAACAGAATTTTGAGAGTGAAAGAAAGGCTAATTGCAGTGAAGGGATGCGCAGAGCGAATAAACAAAACAAAAAAGGTTGGTTTCCCCTGCTTTAGCTAACTTCTCTGAAAGCTGGTGTGAATATTAGCAATGGAAAAAATGAAAGACCATTACTGTCTAAATATAGAGCATCTCTTTGTGGGTGGAGTCCCTCTATTCTTGATTTTAATAGAAATGCATGTAATAATATTAAGATCACAACTGAACTGAAACATGAACTCTTTCCTTAGTATTTCAGGCTTCTCAAAATCCTTTATAGAAAAAAATCTGAGCAATCCTTATGGCAGACAAACATATTTCCAAAAGGGTATTTTGTCACTAGGCATTTAAATATTAGTTTTTTTGACAAAAAGGTGATTTGATGAGTGCCAGCTCCATATACATGAGACCATACCCTGTGCACTGAGCACTGGACAGCTCAGTGCAGAGGTCACTGTCTGGGAACCCTGAGGGTGATAAAAGCGAAGTGTCTCACCTCTGTCTCCTGCTGATCAGGTTTGCCTTATAAATCTCATTTCTCACCTCCATCACCTCCTCATGCTCTAAAAAATCACTTCTCTCTACTGCTTTGTAACCGTTTCTTGTTTATCCATTTGAAGACGTTCTTACTCTACAGCAACTGTTTCTTGAAGATCTTTTGGCTAAGGGTGTGTGAAATGGCATTGAGTATGTAAATGTAGTCTGGATTTCTGCTGTCAGTACACCTGCCTAAGCCTTTAGAAAGTATTTTGATAGATCATAAAGTTTGACTTCCTTCACAAAATCTGTTTCTCCCATTGCCAATAAATACATTTGACTATAAGGTCAATCACTCTATTCTTTAAAGCCGTTTCTGCCAACTTGCCTGGATTCACCGGGCTCTTTTTGTCCAGATCTCCTTTGGTATCAAAGTAAATTTAAGCCAGAGGCTGAATAGCACCATCAGTAGTTCAAGTCTTGAGTTCCTTTGTGCTATTAGCAGTTATCATGTGGTTCTGGTGGTTTGTTATTGCTCATTTACTCATTAGCAAGCTGGTTTAGGTGTCATCTGTCATTAATTTTGATTTGAGCTAGGTTTTCATATACCATTGCAGAGAGAGAGATTCCAGCACAGTAGTCTTTCCAATCTCCCCCACCAAAACTACATGCAAGAAATGCATTTATTCTCTGCTACAGCTTTATCTTCTTTAATCACTTACTTTGCAATTTCATCAGTTTTTGACCCTGCAGATTCTCAGCAGGAGTCTTTCACCTGTGTGTTTTTCTCGTGAACTAACTTTTCTTTGAATACTCCTCCTACTGCCTTGAAGCATTTTACTTGTCAATTGAAAAGTAGAAAAGAGAAAAACCTGGTCTAGTGCAGTGCTTCCACCTAAGCCAAGAGCTGCTTCCTCCTCTCTGAGATCCCTGACTGCCCGTGTTTGCTGGCAACATGTCTTGATGTGTTTACCACTCTCTACTGGGTATAAATGACATTTTTCTCTCACTGTGGCTGTTGTGTAGTTGGTAATACAATGGTAATAGTGTCTTTCTCCTCTTGGGCCTGGATATTAATTCCGTGGGATCTCATTTTATTAACTTGGCTTTAGAGGGCTTAGCTGAGTGGTTTCAAACTGATCTTTAAGCTATGATGCTGCTTGGCAGAGCTTACTCTGTCTTTTGTATATGCTTTGACTGTCATGTTACCTTGGGTTGGATTTTTTCTTTCTGCTAGGCATCATGTATACTTATTACACTTGTATTTGATACTGTCAGTTGAAATTGTGTAGGCAAGCTGGGCAGGTGGGCAGTCTAATTCCTCATCTTAGTGATTAGATTGCTGCAGAGAAACATGTAGAAATTGTTTTGACATTGTTTCTCTGTAGAACTGTTTCTCTTACGTATAAATGTTGCTATTCTTTGCTATTTCCTATTTGATTATTTCTAACTTCCATCTTGTTCTTGATATTAATTTTTAGAACTTCCCCCAGTCAACATTTCTGCCCTGTTGGTGTTCTTCCACTTCTCAGTTTTAACAACCTCACGCAAACCGGGCTGTGCTCCTGGGAGGTGAATTACCCAACACTGTAGCCCACAACTTCTAACTAAGGTTCATGATCCAAGAGTGTATTTACCTCTTGCAAGGAGGGTTTCTCATGAACTTCAGTTTCCAACTTGGGTTCAGGACCCTCCTTCTACACAGCAGGGGCTGCTAGCGTGTAAGTGTTCACTGCTGGGAAGGGTCTTCATTGTCTTGACATACACACAACCCTCCTGAGGAGATGCTGATTGCTATGACGCGGATGGTGCAGCATATTCTTTAAACCTTTGGATTTTTTAGATTCCTAGCTGGATGGGGGCTGCCTTTTCTCAATTCATCCTGTCAATGTCAGCTAATTGGCTGCCCCGTGTTTCCTTATTGGAGCTCAGATTCACAAGGTCAGCAGATATCTATCTTCTTTTCCTTTTTTATTCCCTTTTTTGCCCCACATTTCTAGCAGTTGCTGTGCAGGTTAAACCCATCTATTTGCTAGGTTCAGTTTGTACAGAGCATTGCTAATTCTTATGGCAGAATCTGGGCTGAAGAACCCCAGGCAGAGACCTCTCCATGAGCACTGATGGGTTTGATACATTCTTGGCATTGATAGCGCCTCTGGTAATCTGCCTTTGCCCTAGAAGGGCACCTCAGCAAGGGGCTCTCCTGTATATACTCTTACATCTTGCAGTGCTAAACAACTTTCTTCTGAAACACTTTTGATGGTGTAAGCTGTGTGGTTCTGCGTATAACTACCTGATGGAAGGGAACAGCAACACAGCCCTGGGAATTGCTTGTATTTGAGAACATTGGTATTGAGGGTCACTCTACTGGAGACAAAGCAAGTAGGGAAGTGGTGTTAATACCAATGTCCCAAAGACATCGTATGTAATAGGAGCTTTGCAGCTATCAGAAAACATCAACTTTCTGTTTTCAGAGGAAGTGCCATTGGTGTTGATGAGAAATAACAAAACCCTACAGAGCACAGTTCAGCAACATGCAGTTCAGTCAGGGATTGCTGGTCAGGCTTTCCACTTGGGCACTGTCCTGTTCACCTAAGCGGCTTGTGGGTCGTAGAAGTTATGTTGGGAATCAGCTTACAGGGACACCTACACAAGCTTGAGCATCTGCCTCTCTTAGTTTGTCACACTCTCATTAAAAAAACATTACCAACACCCAGTTAACCAAAAGTATCCTGCCAACAGCGTGGTGGTTGGTTCAGGAGGAGCTTGTGAGCAGGAAAAAAACAACCTGACAGAGTACTGGTCAGTGGTAATGCCTTGCTTTTGGTGGTGTCTAGAAGCAGTACAGGCATTTTCCACCTCCTCCTGTTTCAATCTTTAATTTGACATTAAGGAGTTCTTACAAACATGACCTCTGTGTTTATACAGTCGTCTTGTTCTCATTTCTAACAATCTATCAAGGCCTATGCTGTGTTTCTGTGTTTGCTTTTGGATTTTTATTTTTTTTTTAATTGTTGAGCAGCCAGCTGAGTCACGTTCAGTTGTATGTGCATTTCTAAGATGTTACCTGATAGGGGAATGCCTGGGAATAATATCTCTATTCGCCTTAGATACTTCAAGTTTTGCAGCCTGTTTGGGTGTACAAAACAGTCTGGTTTCCTCTTTCTGTCCTTTTGACTGTAACTTATTTGGGCTTTCTTTGTGAGAAAAATGCCAGCTCTCACAGGTGTTCTAATTTATGAACTAAACTGTGAATGTAGAATTACTCATCTTATAAGAAATAATGACAAGTGTCGAGCATTGTGTACCAAAACGGCTGCAATGGGACCCTGGAACATGTCTTGGGCTTTAGCTTTGCTTTTGACTGCAGCAGTTGCACAACTGAAAACTGCAATGCTTTATCTATTTTCAACTGGTGTCAAAAATTGTTGCACTTTTCCACATTGCAAAACTGGCTTTAACATTTCAGTGGTTGGATTTCATTGCTTGCTTCTCAACAGTCACAAACCTAAACCGTTAGAGTCAGATCTCAGGTGTTACTTTTGCAAGTTAGTGATCTCGTATACTGTAAATAGGCAGATTTTTGAGAGAATAAAATGAATGACAATAAAGCCCCCACAACACAAAACAAAGACAAAACCAAAACTTAAAATGGGTTTGTTTTCTTCCCGTTTGATTACTTTGTTGCCCTTGTTCTCAGCCTTACAAGCCAACCTCCCTAGTCTGTCACAGGTTGAGCACTGTACAAACCCTAACAGAAACCCCCCTAAATTCTCAGGTCTCGAGATGTATCTGGTGCTGCTTGATGGCACAGATTATTGTCCTGTGGCCTCACTAGCAAGGAGTGCTCAGCAGCATATTGGGGAAAGTTACTGTGTTGTTGCAGTGGGAGAGGAGCAGGCATCTTCCCATGTTGCATCTGCCGAGGTAGGCTCTTTTGGCCCTGTGTCCAGGAGCTACTTGAGGCTAAATGAACAATTGGCTACTGAAAGGAACTCCAGTTACATATAAATTAGCTGGACTGCAGTTGAAAGGATATTGCTGGTGATCAGAGAATGCCACTAAAATGTCGTAGAAAGCTTGAACTGAGCCTTCCATCCTTTCACAATGGAATATTTGCAATCCACCTGTTTAATGAGAACAGTCCTTTGAAAATAAGTGTCAAATACAGCAGTATGAATAAATCCAGCAAACAGCTTAAAAAAAGAGTCCAACTAGAGGAGCAGACAGGCAGTGTTCATGCTTTATTTACTTTAGCAGATTTGCTAAGCTGATTCCCATACACCTGTTTGAAAATGTATGGAATTCATTTCTAAAACAAACCGCTTGGGCGAGGGGCATGGCAATGATTTTTGTTGTGCCTGTGCCAGGAAAGCCTTTGTTTATGTGCTGCAGACATTCTTTAATAACAGGTCTTGTATCTAGCCTTTTGGCTTCTGAAAACAAATTATTCCTTTTCTGATATCCAGATGATTGTGACACAACTTCAGGAGTTAGCTTTAAGTTCATATTTGTTACTTGACAGCCGTTCCTTTCAGCACTATGCAGCCAGGACTGGCAGAGCTACTGTGCAGCTGAACTGTAGGTGGGTAACACAGCGTAATGCCCAGCAACTGCACCACTGCTGCGTTATCCAGCGTGCCTGTGAAATAATAATGATGTGATTTTGATTGCTTCTTGTACACAGATGTCCCTTTAAAATGTGCTTGGACTCCTGATAGACTTCCAAGTATTTCCAATTGACAGGCTTCTTACCAATGCCCATTTCGGGGAATGTGAGCCAGCATTTCCATAAGCATGTTCGGTCATTCACATAGCTATCACATTTGAATATAATGAGGAGAACTGATCGTGCTAAAGCACAAGCATTAATTGGAAGCAAATGCCCAAAAGATGTTTTCAAAATGAATGCATTGCTATTTAAGTAGTTTCCCAGCATTTTAATATCAAAAATGTGTTGGGATCTGCCAGCTCACTTGGTAATCAGGGCTGATACCAGATAGGCTGTCCTTATTCAATGGCTTTAAGTAGAACTGTTGCTCAGCACACTTCTGGGGTTTGGTGCATTTTAGAAGCAATTACTGGCTGCCTTTCGCAGCCTTGGCAACAAGTGTCAGAGTGACTGCAGTTTTTGTCGAGAGAAAGTGCGATCCTGTAATTCCAAGGAACACGTGGGCGCACCACGCGTGGTGACGGAACAAGGACCTGCAACGTTTTACTGGGACCTGACTGTGGGCCTGTTTACCGCCCAGCTCAATAAAATCTGCCCGCCTTGTCAGATAGCTGTGTGGACTCAAAGTATGTGTATTCAAAGTGTTTGCTGCTTTTACACAATTAAAAGCCAGATGAGGACTTCACCGCAGGCAGGTTTCACCAATTTGTTAGCAATCCCTCAGGATTGTGCCATCACACAGCAGTGCCTGAAACAGAAAATAAAGCAAAGCAGGTCTTAAAATCCACTTTCATCTGCACGTTACAGTTCTGAAGTGGCTAAATATAAACCACGAGCTAGTTACAAAGCAGAGCTACTGAGAATCCATTCAAAGTTCTGTAAGAAATGCAGTTCATATCTCATGGCAAGTCCTATTCAGTTCAATCAATCAATGTTTCATTTTCCATTATACTGTTGGCATGACAAAGCAGGGAAGTGTTGCCAGAGTTAATACTCCAGCTCTCCTATCTATGTCTACAAACTGGTTCATATCGGCTATGGGATTGTTTTAGATAGTATTTCCATCTTGTGTTAGTGTCCAATCCTAATTCCTTGGCAGACTGCCACAGCTTATATATTTTGTTCCTACAGGCTTTTTGCTTTCTCCCAAGGCTGTGTACAGTTTGTCTTCCTTGCTTTTTAAGTGGGAAATACTTTGTTTTTCCAGAGAGCTTGAAGATATTTCTTTCTCACATTTTTCTGTATTATTGTGTAATTTTCCTTTTGTGTGTGTGTGTGTGTGAAAGGAGGTATAGATCGGAGAGTTTGCAGACGTGGTGGCTACCATTTAAATTCTGTGGTGGTGTCTTTCCTGAAGGAAAACTGGTCTTATTTGGAGGAGGATTTTTCCACAAGCATTCAAAGAAATAATTCTTCTCTGTTGAAGTACCCCACCAAGTCTTAGTTGACACTGTAGGTGGATATAGGTCATGCTAAGGAAGCTTAATTACACTCCTCTTTGTGGAGGTTGTAACCTCTAATGTCATTAAGGTGCACTATAAATAATTTTTCAATAAAATAGCTGTATTTTATCGAATAGCTGACCAAATGAGTAGCTGTTTTTTATTTCTATCTGCCTTGTGTAAATGTATCATGATACTATAGTGTTGTAGTTTATGAGAATTAGGTATAGTGCCTCTTTCTTCCTTAAAATATGTCTGGAGTAAGTGTTTTCAGTCTTTGAAGTCTCATGGATGATTACCTATGAGAAAAAGTGGTGCCTAATTGCACAAATAGACAATGCCTTAAGGTATGGAATTGTATTTGGATTTCCAAAAAGTTCAAATGGGGTCTCTTGCAGAAAGCTTTTAGAAGAACTGAAAAGTCAAAGGATTAAAAAAACCCAAACAATCCATAGCTTGGAGATTGACAAGATACATAAAACAAAGGAGTAGTAAGTAGTTAATTTTCACTGAGACTGCTAGCGTGTCCCAGGGAAACCTCATCACCTATTTGTAAGTAGTCTCAGGGAAGGGTAACAGCAGAGAAAAATGATTTGCTGAATATGGCATTGTTCGCAGTAGTAAAAATTAAACAGGCTGTGAAGAGGTGTACTGAAATCTCAAAATAACAAGTGATTACAGGATCAAATGATAAACGAAGCCAGGCAATGATCAATGCAAGGCACTGTGAATTGGAGTAACCAGTCCTCATCTGTACTTGTAATGTGGAAGGCACTGGGCTAGTGGTTATTACTTCTGTTATGGATGTGTCCTGGTTTTGGTCAGGATAGAATTAAATTCATTTGTAGCAGCGGATGGAATGCTGTGTTTGGGAGTTAAAATGGGAGTAGTGCTGATAACACCCTGATGTTGTTAATTGCTGTCAGACAGTCAAGGACTTTCTCAGCTCTTCATGAGAAAGGAGGGGCGAAGCCAGGACGGGTGACCCAACTGACCAAAGAGAGTATTCCACGCCAGTTACGTCCTGCCCAGGATATTGGGGGGACTGACGGGAGGAAGCCCTAGGGCGGCTCCGGGACGCGCGGTTCTTGGGGGATGGTTGGGTTCTGGGACGGCTCTGGGTGGCACGGCCTGAGTTGTGTGGTTTGGTGAGAAACTGCATTGTGTATCAACAGCTTCATATATTTTTGCTCTAGAGTCCTATTAGCATTGTTACATTGTATCTTTCTGTTATCTTAGTAAACTATCCTTATCCCAACCCACGGGCCTCTTATTTCTTGGTTTGGGGTTATTTGCCCCTTCCTCTTCCTTTTCCCTTCCCTTACCTCTTACCCCTACCCCCTTCCCTTTTGCCTGCTCTTTTCCTTTAAGGAGCAGGCAGCTACGTGGAGCTCGGCTCTCAGCCGGGGTGAAACCACGACAGGATGGTTCTGCGACTCTATCAGCCTTGTGCTCCGTGTCTACATCTTGAGTGTTAGAGACAGTTCCACCACCTCTCCCCTCTCAGAAAGGTAGATGATGAGCCCAACAAGGCTTGTTGCATATTTGAAGTTGTTCGGTACAAGAGATGACAAAGTAGACAAGAGGTGTTTGTCTTGGAAGAGAGGTAACTGAAGTGGTATGAAATAGAGCCTGTAAAATAATAAGTAGAAAACAATGAGTAGGGATGAATTACTAAATGTTTCTCCCAGTGGGGAGAGTATTTGGAAGTGGTCTTAAACCCAAAAAGAAATAGTGTTTTTTCTGCAGTCACGTAATTAAACTGTGAGACTGTTTAAAATTGTTGTGGATACCGAAAACGTATCTGGATTAAAGCACAGGAAAGAAGAAAGAAGAAATAGGCTTGCTGTGGCTTTATATTCTTTCTCTAAGCAGTTGTCAGAGATAATATGCTGTGCTGCATGGATCTTTGGTCTGACCAAGCACAGCCGAGTCATGCCATCAGTAAAACTTCAATACACTGCAGCAGTGGCTGGAAAAACCCAAACTCTACTGCTGTTTATAGGTCAAAACAGAACTTGTACATGTGCTGTAGCCAGAGTATTTGGCCAAGTAGGTGGCAGAAGCAGCAGTGCTGCTCTGAATTGCCCCAACTCTCTAATGAGCACATTTCTTTTCTTTATTGTGTGGTGTAAGATTATGGCATTCCCTTCCTCTGAAGGCCAGTGGATTGTGAACAGTTCAGGTTCCCTTGGACACCTGGATTTGGAGGGCTTTCTACATAAAATAACTACGTTCTGTCTTGCATCCGGTGGGCATTCTACCTGTGGGAAGCTGGATGACCTGTACACAGTCATCTGCACAGTGTGGCTAAACAGCTGGTCCCTTCAGTCCACCTCCTCCTCTGTTTGGAACTGCGGTGTTCTGGCAGAGCTATTTCTGCCTGCAATGGAGCTGGAAAGGTGGTCCTTCTCCACACAGCACATTTTAATTTTGTGGAAATGCTGCAGTGAGCTTGCTTCCATTGCTTCCACTCTTCTTTCTCAAGCACTCCAGCGGATTGCAGTGCTTGTACTGTCGGGACAGAGATACTGATTTCACAGGAAGGCAGTGAAGGATGCAAAAGTGATGAGTTTCCTTAGCCCCTGTTAGTGAACAGATGGGCTGCTGCTTCTCACACTAATTGGACTACTTCAGTCAACTGTGGATTCGTTACTAAGCATTAATCCATCCACTTTGAGGCAGGAACTCACAAAGAGATGGCTTTCCGTGACTGGGTGGTCTAGGCAAGTGGAGCTATCAAGGTGCTGAGTGGTTTTTTTTAGCTTGTACGTAGCCTCCTATTTGGACATACAGCAGCCTCAAAGACTGCAGCTAGAGTCCAAAACTCCAGCCCATCCTAATCATCTTGCAGGTGCCCTAGACAGATGGAGATGCCATGGAAGTGCTTTTGAGGCACACCTCCCTATGTAACTACCATCATTTCTACCTTCTCCATGTTCTGATACGGTAGCTGGCCAGTTGGAGGGACCTTGGGAAAGCCAGGAGACAGGGAACAAGCACCTAAGTTTTGAGCAAACTGGGTTAACCAGTTATTTCACTATTAGGGCATGACGCAACTGCAAGTGATGCTAGGACTTGAGCTGATGCCATCTTCACTATGTGAACTGCTCAGTTGTTCATAGTTGTGAGACGTTGCTGCATTTATGTATGTACATCTCCATCTCATCGTCTTCTGGAGCAAGGCACTTAAAAAACCTATCTACACTTTACAAGGCAGGAAAAAAAAAGCTCTAGCAATTGTCCTGCCTTGCCTGTTAGGTTGCAGTTATACTGAATTCCAATGGAGAAATCAAATCATCAGCCTGTGTTTAAAATTCCGGTTCTACCTTGTAGTGAGTGTGGCTGTTACCGTACCCTGTCTTCCCCCTCTCACACGCTGCGGGAGCTTTTCACGGTCCATTTCACTGGAGCATCCTGGAGGAGGCTGGCCTCATGACCTTATTTAAACTATGTTGTTCGGTAATGCTCTGCTCATTTCACTGTTAGATGAAACATGCGGCAAGCTGCATGCACAGCCCACATCCTTATGGAAGAGGTAGGATTTTGCCTTATCCAAGCAAAGTCCCGGCAACTTTATCTGATAAATGTACAATAACAGGACCATTTTAGGAACCTTTATTTTATATATTCCCAAAAGATACTGCAGCCATAAGAGTCTGATGGGGAATCTGAATGGAACTGCTCATGATGTGAATAACTTTGGACAGCAGGCCACTGTCAGACCGCAGGTAATGTGCCGACAAAGGGAGCTGTGCAAACAACACACTGCCAGTGTTGCTGGAACAATCGAGAGGTATTTTTGGGCAAGAAGTGCAACAGAAGAATGAAATGCAGAATGTTGAATAGAATGTTTCTCTCGGAGAAGCGGGTTAGCGGATGTGTAGTTTGTGGGAATACAAGGAACTTTACATGTCCTGAAATCATTTTGGATCGTGGGAGAAAGTTCTGGATACTCCAGGAGAAGTGTGATTTTGGTTCAGTGTGATTTGGATGCAGGTAGTGATGAACACAAATCATAGAATCTTAGAAGCATAGGGGTTGGAAGGGACCTCAGGAGATCAACGGGTCCAACCCCCCTGCCAAAGCAGCTCCCTAGCTCAGATTGCACAGATAGGCATCCAGATGGGTCCTGAATATCTCCAGAGATGGAGACTCCACAACCTCCCTGGGCAGCCTATTCCAGGGCTCTGTCGCCTTCACTGTGAAAAAGTTGTTCCATATGTTGGTGCGGAACTTCCTGTGCTCCAACTTGCAGCTATTGCCCCTTGTCCTGTCTCCACAGACCAATGAAAAGGGGCTGGCCATTTCCCCCTGCATCCCATACTTCAGATATTTATAAACATTAATAAGGTCCCCCCTTAGTCATCTAGTTCTCTAGACTGAACTCACTCAGCCTTTCCTCATAGGGGAGATGCTCCAGGCCCTTCATCATCTTTATAGCCCTCCTCTGGACTCTTTCCAGGAGACCCCTGTCTTTCATTATTCCAGGGAGCCCAGAACTGGGCACAGTACTCCAAGTGGGGCCTGACCAGGGTAGAGGGGGAGGATCACCTCCTTTGACCTGCTGGCCACACTCCTCCTGATGCACTCCAGGATCCCATTGGCTCTCTTAGCCACCAGGGCACACTGCTGGCTCATGGCCAAGCTGTCATCAACCAGGACCCCCAGGTCCTTCTCTACAGAGTGTTTCTCCAGCAGGTCATCCCCCATCCTGTACTGATACAAGTGGTTGTTCCTTCCCAGGTGCAAGACTCTACACTTGCTTTTGTTGAATCTCATCTGGTTTCTCCCCGCCCAGCTTTCCAGCATGTCCACGTCTCACTGAATGGCAGCGCAGTGTTCCTGCGTGTCAGCCACTCCTCCCAGCTTTGTATCATCGACGTACTTGCTGAGGGTGGATGCTATTCCCTCATCAAGGTCATCAATGAAGATATTAAACAGGACTGGACCCAACACTGAGCCCTGGGAATCCAACACTGAGCCCTGGATGTTGTCTTATGATTATATCAGAATCTGATTTTTCTGTGCTTCCAACTCTCCAAACATGCCTAGGAAGATTTTTGCATTTGTTTTTATTCTTCTCTAGACTCAGGAAGAAGTAAACGTGCTACCTTTCTTTGCTTTCTTCCCTTTCCCCTCTTTTCCTCACCGCTATTTGAATTGGTTTACTGCCCAGTCAGAAAAAAATTAGGGTTTTCATCTAGGCAGGAGATCTTTACTCTTTCTGAAGACAGTTATTTAAAGCAGAGTGTTAGAAGAGCATTTATCAATGTTATTTGCACTGCACACCCAGTCTAGGCACAATCAAAACTCTGTTGTTCCTCACTCTTCGCTGAGGACCAGAGTAAAATAAGGTCCCTATCCATGAGTGCTTACAGTCGGATTTAAAGTGGTGTTTGCTGTAATGTTGTAAAATGCATCTTTCTCTGTACAGCCTTAGGCTGCTGCCTAAGTGGTGTGTAGACATGTCTTCAAAAGCTCCAGATTCCGATCCTTCCCAGAGCATCTCCACTGAGAACTGCTGCCTGGAAAACCTCACTGAAACACTGAATGCCACTCTGAGCACTCTTGCATCGTTCGCCCATGCCACTACTTGAAACGCAACTGTGGTAAAACTGAATTTTGGGACTCATTTATAAAATAGACCTGTCTTTTTGGAACATCTGCTGTACGAGGATAGTTTTCTTTGAGAGGCCAAGTGAGATGGATGTATGTAGCTAGGTGAGTCTCACAGTTGACTTTTATTGTGTTGAGTTTTTCTGATTACTTGAAAACAAACTGCTCTTAATTATTGTTTTCTTAAGGAGGGTAATGCAAGTGAAGTGGTTTGCATGTACAGTGTATCAAAAGAGCTGTTGAAAATACTCTAATGTGTAAGAGCACAAGAAGGCAGGATGGTAGACAAAGCCCTAAGTCCTTCAATAGCATGGATATTATTGTAGAGATAAGGGAAAAGAAGTTGAGAAGGGTGTTGGGAAACGGAATTTCAGCATTACTGGAAAGACTGGAAAGGTGTATTTTCAGAGGAAAAATGCTAAGGAGCTAGGAGAGTTGCACACCTGAGGAATATTCACGAGAAGACAGCTGCTATCAGAGGGAAGGTGCTGCTGAGCCTAGTTACTGGGCCAGCTGTATGGGTTCATAATGAGAAACTGGCTTGTGAGCTAAGTTGTGGGGTGATTTACACTCTGTGCAACTTACTAAAGTCACTAGGATTTCACAGGGTATAAATTAGACCAAATACCATCTCCCAAGGTTAATGAGGCAAATTAGTTGCATTGGCAATTTGAAGGCTTTTATTGTACTTGATGAGAACAGCAGTAGGAAAAAGGGAGCTGATAGCCTCAAGTGGAGATGGAGATGACTTGAAGATGCAAAGGGATGTTGAGTTAGGACAGAAGTACTAACATACACACATCTCAGTGTGGAGAGCCTTTTCCAGTGGCCAGATGTGGGCAAATGAGGCCTTCCTAAAGAGTCTTTAGAGTAGCAGTCAGAAGCATAAGAGGAGGTTGCAATTTGCTGGTGATCAGTTGGAGCAATAAAATGTCTAGTGATAACACTAGAAAAGACTGTAGCTTTTTTTTTACAGGTGTGTGCTGAAGGCAAGTAGAAGGTTAACATGTTTAGGGCAAGTCATCACCCAGAGGAGATTTAATTGAGATGTCACGGCTTCCACGTAAGCTGTGCAAATTGACACCAGTGCAGGTTTGGGACCCAGACTATTCTCTAGATACTTTTCTGGAAGAAATAGTTCCTAGTTAGGGATAGTCAGGAAAACACTCCAAAACACTCCAGAATACTAATGCACTTATAAGAATGATTTCTGGTTTGCCTTTCAGAGAAATTTTGGAGGAAAATGTAGCAAATTAAAAAAGTAATGACTATATTACATAAAAAACCCCATGAAAACCCACCAACCACCTCAAAACCTGGAGCTGGATATCTACTGAAGATCAAAGGGGTTGGGGAGCTGGATCTGAGGCACTGCACATCATTATGTAAACATAAGTGTAAATCTTCAGGCCAGTGTAGGTTGACGGTTCAATCAATAGCAGGTGAAGAATTGAAATGAAAGTGCTGTGAACATCACAGAGGCAAAATAATAATATACATTTATCTAGCACTTAACATTTTCAAATTGTATGACCATTAAATAATGCAGAAAGATGCATTGATCTTAGATGCAGGGAAAGAAATAAAGGACGTGCCGTATTTCCAGCCACTCTGTAGCAATGATCTGGCTGTTATTAGACTGCAGGGTTACATTAGCGAAACACCGAAGCTAGGGAATTATGGGTAGCTTAAAATAAGTAAGGGGGAAATGAGTGTTTTCTTTCTGGTTTTAATAGAAAAATAACATAGATGTAGAGGTAGAGCAGCCCTTGGAAAACAAAGTAATTGGTATTTGAGTCTGTAATTGAGTTAACGGAAGTGCTTAAGAGACTAAATTGGCATACAGCAATATGTCTTTCTGGAGGAAAAATTAATTGTGCTATTAAAAATTGCTTTAAAGACGTTTAAGGAAATAGACTTGTAAAGGGCAAGCATCATTCTAAGATACCGTGTGTGTTTGGATACCATCCCCTTCCTGCCAGTGCCCCCTGTGCCAGCCCGAGCACCCTCCTGCTTCCCGGGCCAGGGATTGCAGGCGAGCACAGAGCAAGAGGGATGGGTCAAAGCTTAGGCTTATCCTCAGCAGTTAAGAAAAAGCAGCTGAAAGCCATGGATCAAAAAGGGCACCTTCTGCAGACTGTACTCACACGCTGACTTGATTGTGGGGAGGAAAAAGAATAATCTGAACAAAATGCTGTTGATCTCTCCAATTAATTAGAGCTATGACTGATCTTCCTGGGGCTGTCTTTACATACAGTTAAATGTGTGCCTACAGGGCTTTCTAGATATGTTCAGAAAGCTCATTCACTCTCAAACTTGAGAAATAAACCAGGGGAAAGTCATAGTAATTGGCAGCTTAGGTCTGCCTTACTTTCTGACATGGCCGGCTGACTTCCTTACTGGAGCAGGGACTGAGGCACGACCCAAGCTCTCAGGAAAGGGACTGTGTTCAGAGTACTGGGTTTGATGGTGTACTTGTGCCTTTGGCAATTTTATTTTTGTAGTTGCCATATGTGAGGGCTTTTCATAATTGCCATTTGTGGAATGAAAGGCAATTCCGGCAAAAATGTGCACAGTTGCAAATATTAGAAAATATGGCTATTATAAAAAGTCATAAGAACTTTATGCAAATGTTCCATCTACAATGGAAGGGCCAGATTCTAATATCACGCATGATGCACAGTAACAGATTTTTCTTAGGTATGCTGGGATGCCCATGCTGCATCTGAGATTAGAATCTGTCCCAAAAATGGATTATGGGGATATGAAAGAGCCACTGATGAGGAAAATCAAATTTTAGTGAGCTTTTTTTCTCACCCTTACAATGTAAGTTTTGGCTTTCAGCATAGCTCTTGATCTTTTATTAAGAAAACTGGCAACAAAAACAATAGCAAAATGTAAAAAGTCATTTTTCTCCATAAGAAATTCACATCATCGAATTAGGACAAAGAAGTGATCTTTCTACACCTAGTTGCTCTGAGCAACTGGCAAATTTTGACTAGGCGAAGCATTACCAGGAGTGAAGAACAGTGAGTTCATTACCTGGGATTCCCCTGAGGAGGTGGCACCAGGTATTGGTAGCAGAATAGTTCTGGTATTGTGGAGGTCGCATGCAGGTTAATTTAATCTGCAAATCCTGTAATCAGCAGCAGTATCTTCACTTATTTAAATCCCAAACTTTATTCTCTTTGTTTTTCCCCAGATCCAGGTACTGTCTTTTCTTCTTGTCTCTTTGGGGAGGAGGTAAATGAGATTTGGATATGAGCCATAATTATTCTGGGAATAATGTTCAGGGAAAATCACCCTGCAGCATCGCTATATATGCAAAACCTTGCCCTGCAGCAGCTTGACAGCTACACAAGGCCAGAAAGACAAAGGCCACAGAGCTTCTCCTCTTCTTAAATGATACATTTATGGCCCTTGTCTCTTGTCTTTAACTGACGGTGACCCAGGTTTAGTAAGAGAAGTTGGTGCAGCTATCCCATTCTCATCTCCAGAGTAATCCAGCACTAGCCAGGTAAGAAACTCCCCTTGGAAAAGGGAGGTTTGATTTTCTAACATCACAGGAAGATGCAGGGTGCCGTGAACCCTGCTCCTGTGCATGGCCCAGGGGCAGAGCTGAAGAAGCCGTGGCAGTTGAAAGCCCCTTGGGACTTTAGACTTCTTCAGTATTGAATAGCAACTCTGGCAGGCTTTCCCTGATTTTACATTAAGAGAAGTTTCTTGGAATGCTCTGTAGAGTGGGATGTTTGGAAGTGCAGAGCGTCCCCGATGGCTTCCATGGAAATCACAGTATCCATTGGTTCCTGAAAGGAGGCCCTTCTCTAAATCGCCAGGAATGAAGGAAAGGACCAAACTTTTCCAAGTGAAGTGTTTTGTGTGGCCGTTATTACGGACCCATTTTGCTGTAGCTGAGCTGAACAGGTTTTCATTCCACACAGAGGACATGTATTTTCTTGCAAATAAAGGACTACTAATGCAGACAAATTCCTATAGTAGATTGGGTGTTTTTAGCATAGGCTAAACCCACAAAGACAGGCACTGCAAATGTTCTTCTAATCTACTGCTTCTCAGTTATTTCTCAGAGCAATGCCCTTGTGTTAGTGGTACTGCTGAGACCAGCTGAGAGAAGCTATAAATCCTCATAACTCACAAGCAAAGCGATAAAATTTCAATGGCAAAATGTTTGTCTTCTGGAAAATGTGGAAAATAAGCTCCTGTGTAGGGACAGAGAAGTTTCGCAGGGAACGCCCATTAAAACTGTCTGTGGACAGTCAATAAACACCTGAAACTTGCGTAGTTTTATGTTATGTTTAATCAAGACTTCGCTTTTCAAATATTATTTTGACTAATCATCTGTCTTCAGATATTCTGAAGAGGGTTTCATTCATCGCATGTAAGCTCCATAAATGCTAGCCAGATGCTGTTGAATGAGCTACTTCTCATACTAGGTATGAGAATACTAGGAATACTGGGGTATTCCTTTTCACAGAAAGGTTCAAGAAACAAAAGTTATATATCTGCTTATCTTTATATAATAAAAATTCCAAAATACCTTTTTCTTTCAAAGAAATACCATGGAATTGTAGTTCTAAAAACGGCAACATCAACAAACTAGTAAGTTATACAGGATATGGCACCAAATGAAACTTGAATGCTTTCAATTGTCAAAAAGTTCATTTCACATCTCTGCCTCCTTTCCTGTGGTGTTCTAGTTTCACACAGGGACACTGAGACCCTAAAAGTCTGTCATGCAGATAATTAGCATGCTGCCATCTAACAAATACAAAGGACATGAAGGGGTCGGTCTGTAGTGATGCTTTGCTTTCATTCTTTTGCAGCTACAAATTAGCTGAAAGGTTGTTAGTGTCAAATCTCTAGTTCAAAACCTTGTATTATCTAGGCAGTGTTAGTAAGGGTTTGAAGCCGTGTGATATTGCTACTGATGCAGCAAAGGACTAGAATCAAAGATCTTGTTTGTATGAACTGTGAACAATAACTGGACTTTGGTGGTGGACATGAGGATCCCTGTATCTTCTTTGACTTTTTGTGACTTCTCTGACCCTTACGTCCTCTGCAGTCACACAAATCTCTATGTGTATGGGATAAATTCCTTCCCTGTTGTATAAGAAAACAAGAACAGGGGAATGGAAATTACTGTGTCATTAATTATGGTCCCCAGCTTCATCAGGACAACACTGGGCAGTCACATTTGTGGACCTTATTCTACACAACGGTAAATGAAAGTGAATTTCTTGTCCTGCCATATGACTTGAAAACGTGCCCCAGAAGTACAATGGTGGAATAGCTAAAATCTTTTTTTCTTAAATAGCCTTGATGCGTGCATGATCCATTCCTGCATTTGTCCTTGGATTTATTTAATCTCCAGCCCAGAGACAGCAGTGCTTCTGCCTCCCTCGTGCTTATCATAGTGTATTTTTGGGCAGCAATATTTTTCTCTCTTAACTTCCTAAGTCTTGTAAAACTGGTAAAACACAGTAGCTAGACTCTTATCGCTGACACACTCTTCCCCAGCTGCTCTGTCTTCCACCACACATTAATGCTTAAATTTATTTACCTTGAATTTGAGGACCGGATCTCTGCATATTCTTGCAGAACGTAGCAAACAGTCTCAATTTTGGGCCTCCCAACTGCAAGTTTCCATTTTCTCCTTCCTCCTTGCTCCCCCCATAATTTTTTTGTTAATCCTTGAGTTAATCTAAGACTGACTTGACTTTTTTTATACTCCATTGCTGTATCATTTTTCTGTGTATAGTTTAGTCTAAAATTAGGGCAAACTTTTATAGTGAAAGGTGATCTCTTCAATACTTAGTCAAAATTCTTATAGAAAACGTAAATTGAACAGAGAACATGTGATTTTCACACTTGCAGAAGATAAAACTAAAATATAGTTTCACATGAGTATTGATTTCTGTTATAGAGTGGACACCAAAGTTTTTTCTAAAGGTAAAGAGTACGTGAAAGACAGACATAACATTTCGAAGTTTTTCAGACTTTGAAAGACAGCCGTGTGGGTTTCCCTATTTTCTCATCTTCTTTTCTACGTTTTTGTGCGTGTTTCATTGGTGTTGATGTGTGTGGAGGGATAGCCTAGCTTTGTACAGAACATGGCAGTTAGTAGGTGCAATTGCTGTGTCAAGTAATGGAAGATGGTTGAGGTCTTCATGTTAGACTGGAGGGGAAAAAATGTAAAGTTGTAAATATCTGCCTGTTGCCATTGAGAGCTTCCCTGCATGAGTGGTCTGTCGTCTGCATCTCTCTTGGTCTGAAGGTGTCTTCCTGGTGTAGTACTAGCTACTGTATCTGGAAGAGGCAAATTAAATCTTTGTTTTCTCTAGAAGACAGGTTAAGTCACACAAATGCTACTCTTCTGAGTTACTTCTTCAAAATGTCACAAGGGCCTGTGGAGGTGGTTGGACTTAAGGACTGCGGGAGCTGTTCTGGGGCCATTCCAATGTGCACCAATTTCTGCTTTCACATGGGAGCCACTTCAGAGAAACTTGAATGAAATTAAATCATGAGCTGCTTCCATGCTGAGAAGGAAAGTTTTCTTTCACTGCTGGTTTTGTGCCAGATGCTGCATACCAAATTTGTGGTATAAAACCCAGAGGAAATCGGGAAGAAATAGTTTAATGTTAGCTGATAGTTTTCTTAAGTCTACCAGGGGCAGAAAAAATTTATATGGGAAAATACTCACTCTACTTGCACTGGATTTTTGTGTCTGGCAGTGCAGCTAGCACCTTTTCTCCTTTGACGCTCTGCTTGTTGCAGTTAAGTGTAATTTACTCAGTGGGCTACAGCCATCTCTCTTACTCCTTCCAAAAACAGACAGCAGCTTTACCTGAGTCAGAACTTCATCTTTATTTTCATCTCATGTTTTAATCTGGTCTTTCACTTTCAAGGCAGGACCTCAGCCCAAAAGTAAGGGCTGTTCCTTACCCATCATTGTCCCTTCACGCAGGACTTTTGGTGCCTAGAGAGCTTCAGAGAGAGCTTCCTATGGCAATATCGAAAAATGTGACCATTACTGAAGCAGCCCAGAGGTAAGGCCTTCCAGCCACTACTAAAGATAGAAACAGCTTGTCTGTGGAGGTAATATTGCTACACGATTCTCCTGTCAATTTGCAAATGCTTTGCCTTCAGCGTTTCTCTAATTTCCCATGCCGTTCAACCCTGGTATGCTGTGAAAAATAACTGATACCTAGTTGTGCCTCTGCAAGGCTGGAGCAGTGTTTCCTCCTAGGGCTGGCTAGTGCTGAAAACAAGCAAGCTGCCTCTGGCAGTAGAGTCCTCGAAGCAGTAATTAAGTTATCCTCCTGATGATGGCTTTGCCTTTTCGAGAATTTTTGAAGCCACAGTGACAACTTCTGGGGTTGATGGGGGAATGAGGACTGGTGTGGTCATTACTTCACTCACCCCACCTGATCGCCAGTAGCAGGATCTTTTCCAGGGCTCCTTCTGTCCCCCCTCTCTGGCTCTGGTTTGCTTCTTACTTTCAGAGCGGCAGAACCTGATTTTCAGTGCACCATCGGGAAGCATCCAGCTGGCTCTGCCTCCTCTCTCTGCCCCTTTAGAGGCAGCCCCAAGTGCTTGGGCAGCCTTAGCCTCTCCAGTCGTGTGGTGGAGGGTGCTGGAGCGGGGATGTCTCTGAATACAAGGAAACATTCCCCATCAGGTTTTTGTAGCCTGATGCTGGAGCATGTTCATGGCAGATGTAATCCAGGGGGAGTTTAGAAAACAAACTTCAATTAAAAGACGCAACAACTTGAAGCTTGGCTGAAAGCAGCTTTGATTTAAGCGATTTGAGGGGCTGGCCTGCCATGTTTCACGCTTGTCTTCTAGGCTAGTGTGATTTTTGAGTGTCACAAGGCTACAGCAAATAGGTTATTTTCAATAAAAAAAAAATTTGGTTTTCGTTTTATACCTCAGACTGACTAAAACTTTTAAAAAATCTCCCATTAAATTCAGGTGTGAGGTGTACTTGTACTTGTTAGTTTGATACAGGAGTTTATAATGGGAAGTGTTAGACCAGCTTTACCTTACCTAGGAAAGAAGTGCTCTTTTTCACTTGAAAAGGAGAAATGAAATACTACAAAGTGAATCACCAAGTCCTGAGTCAGGGAAAAATTCTGTTGAAATCAAGCTCTTATTGGCCAAACACCAAAGTGCATACTTGTATGTGGAGAAAATTGATTTCAGGCTAACACAGATTTATTGAAAGCATCTGCTCCTCTAATTAGCATACTGAGTACTTAGCATCTTTACTTGTTCAGAATGCCAGACTGGTTCATTACAAGAGGAGGTATTGTAACGTCGAAAAGTTCAACCGGGACTAAAAAGCAGCGATCGCTGTTGATTTTTTTTCCAATAAAATATTAAATATAATTGTTTGTGGTTTATTGTAGCAGTAAAAAATAGTAGTACCAGTAGGTCATGCACATCGGAAACAACCTCTGCCAAAGCGTCAAGTACCGATCAACAAAAAAATATTTCATCTAATAATAAAATTTTGAACTCTTTCCTAATTGTAAATATCCAAAAAGTATACATTTGCTCCTCCTATTCCTCTTTAAATGGAGCATGCTGAAAAGCGCTTGTTCCATCCTGACAAAGTTTTTGACACTGCCTGCAAGATAAAAATTCCAGAGCCTCGTCTGTTAATCATCAGAATCTGATTACCATGAAATAAAGCTGTGGTAATCTCTGATTGCAGAGAAAAACTTTCTCTAGGAGAATTGTCATTATCAATGTAGCAGGTTCAACTAACGTTTGTGGCGGCCACTGCCAGAGTATAGCTGGCTCCATCCCTCTTCCTTTTTCTTTTATCTTCATAGTACTCTTGGTAATTGTCTCAAACCCCAGACTCTGGCTTTCAGCGCTTCGGCTCTGTGCTGCTCTTTGGCCTTACTGAATATCAGACATTGGACTGACACTGAAAGCAACTTTGAAAATGGAGATAGGACATGCTACCATTTCGGGATGCACGCGGCTTTCTCACATAGGACAATAAGGGATGAAACAATGGCTACAGATAGAACAATTTGGCTGTTCTGAACCCATATGTCCACCAGTGTGCTCCCAGAAACCTCACCGTGGACACAGTATGCCAAGACAGGGAGTTGTTGAGATCTGGATAATCTCTGCTGATGACTCGTTTTTATATCTGTAGGCAAGTCATTTAACTGTCTCTGGATCAAATTCTCCTTTGTTGTAAATCCATGAAATTTTGTGCATTTCATTGTGCGTGTGTCAGCTGAGAAATGTACCCAAATTTTTCTCTGGAATATGTCAAGCTGGTGAATGGATTCAGCATTACCCCTCTAATATTAAAGGCTTATAAGACATTGAGGGCTTTAAAAGTTAAAACCAGTTACCAGGCTGATAAAAAATGATTCCTTGACTCCCACCCTGTTGCTTTTAAGAATAACACCACCTTCATTTTGAGTAGGGATGTGTCAACCTGACCCTAAATTGAGCATGAATGAAAAAAAAAAAATGTTACCAGCAAGCACAAAGACCATTGTTTAATAGAAAAATAAGGTTGCGCTGCATTAATGACTGTTTCCTTTCACAGCTCTGTCAGGGATACATTTCAGTACCTTTCCATATACTAGCAGTTCAGTTCTTTGGGGTATACTCTCCTTTCTCTCTAGACAAGCATGGATTTTACGCTATGTCCCTTACAAGAAAAAACATTCTTTGAAGTGTTCTGTTAGATGCACTCACCTCTATGCTAGTAAGAAAACTTGTACTTGGCTTCTCTTGTTATTATCAGTCCTTTCAGCATAATGTACTTTTTTTTTTCTTGACTTTCTTCAGTAATTTTGTTTATTGTGAATTCTGTTATTCTAAATTCTTTCAGCTAGGGGGAAGGGCTTAAAAAGAGCTGGCAGCAGAAGGGGTGGGCTGTGGTTCTCAGCCATTAGAATGGTACTGCATATGCATTTTGCAGATGGGGAGATAAAAGGGATGCACTTCACTCTTAAGAGAGAGGCAACAATCTGGTTATTGATATAAAACAAAGGATGTAATGATGTTTGATGATAAGCACGACAGTGATTAAGGTTCAATGGTAAGGTAATCTTGACTAGTTAGTGTATAGAGAACAGGGCCAGATGAAGCTCTCAGGGAGACCCTCCTATTGAGTCATAAGGTTCAGAAAGGACCCCCATGCTTTCTACATTCCTTCTCAGAGAGGGGCGTAGGGGTAGCTGGATCCAGTCTTAGTCCCAGATTTGGTCAGTGGTTTATGTCTAAAGGATTATATGTGCACAATCAATACTTTATACTACTTAGCTCAGATCACAAAATTTGGTGCACTTTATTCCCAACTCACTGAGGATTTGTTGTGGATCTGTTGCAGCAAGGATGCTCTCGACCTCGAGGAGTAACCTTGAGAGGCATCCATGTCAATGGGGGATCCTGATGTGCAGCCCGCTGTTGTTTCAGAAGAGCTCAAAGGGCTCTTGGGCTGCTCAATATTTATGGACTAATGATTGGCTCAGAGTCATATTTACATACCACCTGCAGTTGCCAGTGGATGCTGCCCAACGCTCTGTCCAGGTGGGTACCTTAGCATATATAGTCCTTGGCTATTGTGGTGGTATCTGTCTTCAAAAAATCACTGTGAGACAGATGCAGACATCACAGTCATCACCAGTGGTTATCAATTAATCCAGATTTATGGGGAAAAGACAAAAGCAGGGGAAGCATACTGTCACAATGCAGAATGAACTTGGCCGGGGCTATGGGTCACACCATACAACTCTGACAGATCTTGAGCTATTGCTGTCATGGTAGGTGATTAGCGTAGAAACAAGGCTCTGCTGGGGTGAAGGAAATGTATTCCATTGACGTTCCCAAATGTTGCTGCTTTTGGAAGTGGAACTTGGGGTATGGTGGAGCCAGAAGGTTGCTTTATTCTTTGATGATAGTATCAATTTTTTAAAAAGTCACATCCAAGCACAAGAAAATGCCTTGTGATCAGTATATTACATTAATTCTTGCACAGTGTAGCTGGTAGTGGGAGCATGTTGCTGGGATTTTTCCCTGAAACATACCTTCTGTGACCTGCAGATAAATCCCATGGCATGGGAAAGAGGGCAATGGAAGAAAGTGTCAGACTGGATTTATTTTGATTGTTTCTCCTTGCAATTCATGTGAGCCAGTGGAAGGAGTGACTGCCCCAGCATCCCCTTCCAACTGCAAATTTCTTACTCCCAAAGGTGCCTCTGGAAAGCGAGGGAGCAGTGCGGCAAGTTGCTGAAAGGCACTAATTAGAACTCTAGTTAATGGATAAGGGTGTATGAGGAATCCTCTCCTTGTATGGGATTCAAAGGCAGTATTTCAGCTACAGTTCTGTCGATGTTAGGTCCAGCACTTGCCTCCTTGGATTTTGCCTGGAAGTAGAACAAGTGTTCTCTGTAGAACTAACAGTGCAGCTTTTTATGTGCAGCTGCATGGAGCTGTAAGGGAGTCGACTGATCAGACTCATCTCTGTCTGCTGTAGCTGCTGCTGCTGTGGAAGGAAAAGAAAGTTCAGGGTATGGCAGAGCTATGTGATGGAGAAGGGCTTTTGGAAGCAGGGAAGTTTGCCCTTTAGGGAGAGTAAGATTTGTAAGAGGTGGACGGTGTGAGTGGAAGTTCAGGGAGGGGAATTCTTGGTAGTTTGGCATCATGTAGGGAAGGTAGCCTGTTTCTTCAACAGCTCCCAGGCCCTTGAACAGAGTTTTAAGGGAAGAAAGGCACTGATTCCAGGCCAAAGAAGGAGGTAGCAGGAGTGCTTAATTGTGAGATACGAGTAATACCTTGAAAAGGT
Organism: Gallinula chloropus; assembly: GCF_964237585.1. NCBI lineage: Eukaryota > Metazoa > Chordata > Aves > Gruiformes > Rallidae > Gallinula > Gallinula chloropus. The sequence continues at coordinate 44,839,347 of NC_140090.1, forward strand.
GAAATTCCTAGCGGGGAAGGAATACCTGGACTTGAGAATAATTCTGGGAGGATAAGATTGTGCTGCTTAACTGGGTGGTAGATGGTTCACTTTATTTCCAGGGGAAACCCCCTGGCTTTTGGAATCCTTCCTAGTGATGGTTCAAACATGCAATAAATATGGCAGTGGGGTGGGTCCAATTTGGCTAGTTCACGAGTGTGGCCCTTCTAGATTTAGAGAGTAACTTTCTTCCTGTTTCGAGACCCCTGGTTATACTGTTCGATCTTTCTGCTGTCTGAAGGTCTGGATCAGCACTTTGCTGGCCACGGAGCAGTGTGATCTTTACAAGCTGTAGGGCAGGTTTTGTTCTGTTGCATAAAGTTGTCTTGGTTTGGGTTGAGTCATGGTGCTGCCAGTGCTTTGCCTGAACCTTTGCAAATAACGGAGAACTAAGAGGTTAAATACTCCAGTGCGAAGAGCTCCTCACTGTTACAGTTTAAATGGTTACCTGTAACTTGAATTCAAGGGCAAAGCTGAAAGTTGTACAACCTAATACTGCAAAAATCGGTGTGCTTGAGTCTGAACTGAAGCTCTGCTGTTTCAGTAAATACACGCAGGTATTTCTTAGACTAAACATATAGTGATAAACATCTGGAAGTCAGGTTACATCAGCTTGATATTAATGTTATTTTATATATATCATTATCTCCCACCATAAGCTGTTCATGAAATCTCCACCTAGTCTATAATTTGTGATATGTCAAACAGATATTTTATCAAAAACCCACCATGTTTAACCTTATAGTCCTCAACGTAGGATTTCTTGTATTTAACTGTTAGTAAGTGTATACCTTCCTTTATATATAGATGTTCTAACAGTGTCAGGTGTATGTTCTAACAATTACGCACATTTAATGCTCCTTTGTGACCTTCATGCATGTAAGGAGCACTGAAAGTGCACTTGGGACTTGTAGATGTCATGATCAAATTTAATCTTGCACAATTGAAAGAAACTGAGAATGTAAGATAGAAAACAGTGCAATAATTGCTTTTTATTCTGGAAATACTGTGCTGGCAGCACTTTCATCTTGTTCTCTATAGAGAACTACCTTCAGCCACATCACTGGAGGTGTTGAGGTTCTTCCACCACAGGAAGGTGACCGCAGTCCTAGAATGAGTAGCATCCTCTTTGGGTTCCATGTGCCTCTGATTTTTCCAATTTATGTGTATGCTGTTTTTTAAAGATAAAGCCGTGTTGTTTTGGTAGATTATTGCGTGCAGTTCCCTGTTAATGGAACTACAGAAAACAAAGACCTGCTACATTTTCTAAAAAACCCTTGGCATGTAGCTTCTTATACTGGAGGTTCTTTGAATTCTTGCTTACTGACTGTGAATCACGGCATGTTCTACCACTAGTCTCATATTTTATGTCTCCAAGAGCTCTAGGGAAAGAGAAAGGTGACATTCATTTGAAGAAGTTGTTTCCCCCTCTCTTTGTGACCACGAGTTAGAAGCGAGTTAAGAGTTACTAGGATCTGAAGTTCCTCGCTATTCAAAAGGTTTGCTTCTGTTTGCTTTTGGCTCATTTATAGTAGAAGAGCAGTGGGGTAGAAAGTTCATTTTTAGGGATTATATTATTCTCTCTCACATGTTATAACTGTGTAAGGGTTGAGATAGATTTTCTTCTTTCTGTTCTCTGAATGGGATCAGCAGCAGCATAACTGATAACAAAATGGCACTGACTCTGGCTCTGGAATTAGGAGGATCATTCTTATCAGAAGAAATGGTCGTTCAGTCAGGGGATGAGCCAGTACTAACTGTAGAGATGTATTTTTCTACGCAGATAAATGAGCTGTAAAGTGAAGGTTCATTAAGCAGAGAACGTCATGTATGCAGAAAACTGTAAAAGTTATCAAATATAATGTAGGTGAGCAGGAGCTGGAAGGAGCTTAGAGAAGTTATGGCATGAGAGAACTGATAGCTTTCCAGAAACAAATACTTGTCAGAGCTTTAATTTTATTTTCTTTTTTAATTTCTTAAGTCTCCAAATATTTCTTAATAACCTTTTACCTATTATAAGTGCTTAGCTGCACTGAAATAGCTGCAAGGTTGGCAAGCTTCAAGTGTGGCATCAACCTGGTTCCCAGAGCAAGGCCTTTACATTGTTGAGAGTTGGGCATTTCAGTGGGACCTGTGAGGAAGGGTAATAACAAGTGGGCTTTAAATTAATGCGTATTGTAGCCTTGAGGTTTGGTTTATATTGCCAGCCTAAGCTATTGCTTCTGAGGGCCTGTTTTGTATATTGATTTTACAAAGATTTATTTTTAACAAATCTCCTCTGATGACTATTGTAAATCACTGCTTTAACTTTTAATTATGGTCTAGGCAACTGTTTTGCTGAATTATATTCAAAGATGTCACAAGTATTTTCTTTTTAGCTAATAGGAACTGTTGCAGTGCAGAATTTAACATGAGAAACATTCCTTCGAGGGCTCAGGAGGAAGATTCCCATTTGTAGCTCTTACCATACTACAACAGTATCTTGAAGCAGTCTGTGTGCTTAGAGTTACGCAAGGTTCTGGAATCCTGTTCTGTGACAGCCCGGTGAGCACAAAGAGGCATTGGAGGCACAAGTGCAGGCTGAAGGCAGCGACTGAGTGTGTGTTTGATATGCTTTATACTCAAAAACTGCATCTACCCTGTTACGTGCAGTCTCGTAACAGGCAAATAGGGAACATACCTTACGTGTGTGGCAAAGAACGTATGGGGCTTCTACAAAAAGAGTGATTACTAATCCAGATGTAGTTGTTATAGAAAAAGAATAGACAATAAAATGCAATGTAAAGAAATCCTGGCAATGCAACACATGCAGATGTTGCATGCTCCTTACTACCCACCCTCTTCTCTCCAGGGTGTTGCCCTTGTTCTTCGATGGATCCCCTGAATCCCAAGACTGGGTTCTTGCCTTCCCCTAGAAGGGGGAGGGCGTTACTTGAGACATCTGCAGCCCCCAGTTCTTCATGAAGAGGAGAACTTTGACTGAAGCATTCCTCTACTTTGCTCCTGGGTCCACCAAATTAACGGATAGGGGTCATTTGCTTTTTCTTTCTCTGCAGGCTCCCAATTTCACCGTATGCACTATTCTTTAAATATGTATATGTGCTTTTTGTTCATGTTATTATCCATAAGCCAGTTCTGCGGTCATATTCCTTTCCTGACAGTAATTAACTATTGGTGATTATATCCCTGGGGCCTCTGGTATCATCCTCTGCCTTTATTTGAAGGCCTCTGCCATCATCTCATGACTGTCAATAATTCTGACAGCAGTTTTGGATATCTTACGAGTGACCTGGGGACACTTAATCATAGTTTGATGTTAAATTGAGGGCATGGCCATAGCGTTTAGCATATGGCCCTTTTCTTTGCAGCTTGGTACTGATCCTGCGTTCTCGAGGCTATTTCATTTTTAACTCTGTCTTTCCTCTGCTGAAATGAAAGAAGTAATCCTCTCACCTCCAAAACTAGCCAAAACAGTAAACCTAAAACTAACGGTATAATAGTTGAACCAGAAGCTGCGAAGCTCCTTTACAGTTGGACCTGAGGACTCTCTGTCCTGGAGATTATTTACTTCGCACATACAACATGCACGTGTGTATCTCCATTGCCACTGCAGGCTCTCGGCAGGTCTGTTTTTCTGTAAATCAAATAAACTCTCTGAGATTTCTTTCATAACAGTAATTTCCGTAATTTCCCCTTATCTGTTAATTTCAGTCCCACTGAATTAAAATTAAACCAATGTTTGTATTCAAAACTTTAGATACAACAGAAGCACGATACTGAGCAGCTCATGTTACCTTCAGTTGAATTCTGTGTTTACCTAGAATAACTCAAGAGAAACTCAGACTAGTTGTCAGAAATTAAAGTTCTTTACAATAAGATAATGTTTTAATGAAATAGAATCTTTCCTTAGGTCAAGACAGCAAGTCAATCCTTAATGTTTCTTCTAAGCTAATATGTTGGATAGAGGTGGACAGTTTTTATCCAGTCTCCTTCTTACACCATGGGGAAAAAGTTACAGAGGCAACAGCAAATCTGAGAAAATATTTATGAACATTCATATATAAAGAGCTGTCATATATAAAATGCCTCATGTTTTTGTAAAATGAAGTGTCTACTCAGAAAAGTAATAATTTAAGAAACAAAATGGATTAAAAAAAGAGCCCTTTGAAGACTGAGGCTTGGGTTTAGTGGAGAACTTGTGTGCCTGTCACATGGCAGACACTGTTATGGAGCTGTGATCTCAGGATTCTCCAAACTGCTGAAAGAGGGAACTGTGCTTGGTTTAAATCCAGCTCTTAAAAAAGCTTCCTTTGATAAGGCACTGAATTATTTCAGTAACTGATAAAACTTTAAAGGAGATATACTGGAATGGTATGATATGGTCTGACCTCAAATCTGTCCCTGTAGTGTTTATTTCTTGCATTTGTATTGGGAAGGGGAGAGAATTTAGATCTGGTTTGCCCCCGCTGGAGTGTGCATGGTTTTATTCTGAACATGTTTAGTTTTTTCAGTAGCTGTAATAAAATCCCCCCTGACTTACACAAACCTTCTGAAATGAATGCCATGGAAGCCCTTTTGATCAGTACTTTCTAGTGAGTATTGAAGAGACATTTATCTGAATAATGTAATCAAATTTATGTTGATCACAATATGACCAGAGATAGAATTTTCCAGTTAAAAATGGAATCTGTAATACTGCATGGTTCTGAAATGAACCATATTAGGTCTATTTACATAATTATGTCTTGGATAAAAATACACCTTATGAGAGAAGCAGGAGGCAATTGTAGTGGTTTTACTAGATGATAAAGGCATGTGACAGGTACGGCATCTCTTAGAAAATTAATGAGTTGTGTATAAGTAAGAACATTTCTCTCTCTCTCGTAGTGCTTTCTGTTAAGAAGCAAATCATATCTCAGAATTGCCCTTTCCAAGCTTATGTTAACTTTGCATTCCTTTTGGTTGGGTGTCCCTGACTGTACAGGTTATGCAGCTACAGGAAGGGTGCTGGAATGGTCAGCTGTTTTCCTGTCAGTTGGTGATGCTGTCCTTCCTTTCCCTGAAAGAACACTTTAAAATCCTTATGTATTCTTATTCCTCAAATCTGTGTTTGTAGCCTGCTGAATGGCAATCACAGCTAATAGCTCCCTTCAGCAAACCAGGCCTCCCTCTTTAACTTTCCCTTTGGAACAAATAGTCAATTTAATTTTGTATTAAATGCCAGTTTTGAATTCACTTTCCTAATGTGTAAGCTATGACTTTATAGCAGTCTTTATAAAGCATACCTCCATAACTCATCACATGTCCTCATTTCTCTGTGTTCTGGGTATATGTATTCTATAAATCACTTTACCTTTTATAGTCTCTACGCATGTCAAAATAAATTGAAACCTAAAATTGAAGTATAAAAGTAATTTGCTTCTGAAAAATCCAATTGATATTTATTATGTTAGCCACTTGGCACTTCCCCTTTCCTTACAGACCTCATTGTTTACACTGCCGCCCCCCTTGGTTTGTTCTTCCATTTAGTATCTATGTGTCATTATTAGAGAGAACAGTCTTCTTGCAGATGCTTTCCATAGCACCATCTATGTTCAGAATCTGGAGGAAAATTTAAGAACCATATAGGTAGAATACCTACTGCTTCCTTGCAGTATCTTAAGTTCCACATACTAAGAAATGGTTCGGGTTTCCTTCACACAAGCAAGGTCACCATAGATACTTCAACTTCCACATATCCTGGTTGGAGAGATTCAGTTGTGTATTTGCATTATTTAGGCTGGGTAAGGAATTTGACTCCAGTAATTGGTTTTTTTTTTTCTGTTTGTAAGTCCAGTGAAAGAAGGGACGAGGCTGTAGCTGTAACCCTGTGCTGTGCTCCGCCTTAGGAAGTGAAACACTTCTGGGTGGCAGCCTCTGTGGTCTGCCTCTTCTAACAGTCTTCTGCAAGTGGTTAGTCACCATCTGACAGACTTGATCAGACAGTTGGACCCTCTTGTGCTTACCAATCATTTTCACATGGTTACATTTTATGAATCATAACATGGCCAGGGTAATTTACTAGAAGCAGCTTGTTTCCAAGGGTAGTAGATTTCATGCCAACGGCCGCCTTCTGAGAATCTGGGTTGACATTACATCTATCATGGTCAAAACTATGTGTGTTTCTTGAAAAGCCTGAGCACTTCATGAGTTCATACCAAATTCAGATAATTGAAACTGATTTGCATACCAGCTGCATTTCTCATGGTCTATTTGGGAGAATTTTGCATGCTCTTATCCCTTGGGTCTAGGAGATGTGTTGTTGAGCATCAGGGGCCCCATGCAAGGTACACTCACTGCAGGACTGTTGGCCCCTGGGTCTTAGTACTCTCCGCACTCAAGACTGATAAAGGAAGGTTTTGGGTGATGCTGGCTTTGCCTCGCTACTGGTAGTTGCTGTTCTGCAGCTCACTGCTGACTGGGATTTCACCTCTCTGTAATTGCTTTTTAGCAGGGTTAGTCATCTGGAAAGCTCTTAGTGTATCCTAGCCCAATGCTTCTCTGAAATCAGGCTCATCCTCAGGCACCAGTTGCAAAAGTCACCAGAAATCCTTTTTGCCAACCTTGGAGCTGTCTGTGGTTAGCCTCAGGCACAGGATTTATTACAGCGTCTCTCTGCCTCCTCAGAACACAGAATAAAAGCTTTCTGCAGTTTGAATCTTCCCAGGAAAAAACAAAATTCTAGCTCAGGCAAGCAATTCTAGCTGAGGCCCTCGTAATACCTCTTAGGGTATTATCAGAATTAACTTTCTCGCTTGCTGGTGATCCTCACAGATATTGCTGCATTGCATAGGCATGCCTTGGTCTGTTTAGATCACTGATTCCTGTACGAGGCTCTGTTGATACACCATCATCTTCCAGACTTACTTTCTTCAGCACCTGATCAAAGGCAGTCTGTCTTTTCCCCTGAGATTTCACCTTTGTTACTACTCTGCCAATGCTTGGTTGTTGTCTTCTGGGTTTACATCACTTCCTTGGCTTTTGGTCCACCATCCAGTCATATTCCCAGCTCCTCAAGATTTCTCCCATTTTCTGAAAGTATCAAGATGTACAGCAGCATAGATAGTCCTTCCTAATGAAATCTCCCCTTTTAATCTCAATGTGTTTCCCAGTTTGGAGACTCACAGGAATTTTCTGGTGCTTCAGGAGTCTTGTGGCAGCTGTTTCATAGCCGCTGTTGTCCATCTACGTGATGGTGACTGGCTGACAGTGTCCTTTTCCATTTGGGTTTCTGCATTGCACTAAGCAGCAGAATAAGTCTCGTGCCATCGGTGCTTTCCAGCTGCTCTCTGGCTCCCCAGTGCCTAGTACAAATGAAACAACCAGTTTTTAAAGCTTATGTCATCTCCTGCTTCAGGAGATCATACTTCACCTTTCTCATGGTATTTCTTTGTTTACTTTGGCTATTCCAGGACATTGGTTCTGGCTGGACATCTCAACAGCCCGAGTTGCTGAAGTGAAGCCTGGATATGGCAGGTGACAAGTTCATGTAAGACAAACTGTGTGCTTTGTGACGGCTCTGGCACTGCAGTGCTGCAATCGCGCTGTCCAGCAGGTCATCTGCTGTATTTTTATGACATAAGAGGATTTGAGGGCATTTCTAGGTATTCTGATTTGTGCTGAAACCTCATACCATGTATTTGGAGAATATGGGATCCTGCAAATGGTGCCATTCGTGTGTCACGCAGATTTCCAGTGCTGTACCTGCTGTACCTGCATTTGTCTAATTTTATTTCAGATTATTTAGCAACAATTGGACATCTGAATTTCTCCGGCTGCTCCCCTTTAGCTGAAGATGAAACAAATCTTTTTTCAGAAGATTTCCCCTTGAGCCATGAACTTTAGTCACTAATAAGTGAGGAGAACTGAAACAGATGCTGGAAAATTAAAATCAATTTATTTTATGCATAACAGTAACACGGCATTTTATCTTGATGACAAACAGTGCTATCTTAAGGAAGTGTTTATTTGACCTAGTGCCTTTGATATCAGTTGCTATTAATATCCGTGTGGTGCTCACTAACAAGCCTGCAGCTTTCAGGGATTTAGCTCAATAGTCACGCTAGATGAGGAAGTAAACAGACCTATAAGCAACTTATTTTCTTTCTTTTTGGAAAAACCACCACCAGAACCAAAAGGAAAATAGATTAAATCTAGTGCACCGTAATACAGGAGAGCAATAGCTGTAGGTGTTTAATGAATGCTATGATATACATAGAAAAGAGATATAAATGATGCAGTTTCCAAAGTTAGAATTTGTCTCAGATAAGATATTTAGAAGAAGTTTCTGGAAGTCATGTTATGTGGCTATAGGAATGACTCAAACAATGAATGGATGACCAGCATAAATATATAATTAATGCTGTCAGACAAAACGAACTGTACCAGAGCAGCTTTCATATTTCATGAAGGGAGCACTATGAAAGCAGCTGATTTGCAATATAGAGCTGCTGAAATAACATTAGCAAATGTTTCTACTTTGTTGGAAGGCCGAAAGGATGCTGATCAATTCTCCTGGAGTATAAAGTAGGAACTGAAATTATTTCAGTGCCTCCCCAGCCATCGCTGTGTACCTAATCTGACATAAGTGCCATGAGCCCATTGTTGAGCTTCCTCCTCTACAAGTTGCTGCCGACCTCTTGTTTGATAGGTCCGTGTATCAGAAGCCTGACTCAGTATTTATTTACATAACTAGACCTTTCTTTCCTCTTGTTGCATTATTTCTAGGTTAGCCTATAATATTTTTTTTAAACTAGGGTAAACTTGAATAAGTGGATCAACACCAGTTTATGTCAGGTAAACCTACAGTTCAATGGGTTTCTTAATTTTCATTCTTTAGCTTGTTGTGATGATACTGGTTGGCAAGGAAAGTTTTAATTGTTGACGCTGTGATCAAATCTGTCAGTGCCAGGAAAAGCTAGAGCTATATTTTTGTTCTTTGCAGCCATCTGTATGGAAGTAACTCAACTCTCAGCTGAGGAATCTGCGTTAGAGCTCATTGGAGATCTCATCAAGGAAGCAGAGGCATTGATTTTTTGTTTTCTGTTGGTTAGTTGAGGATTTTTTAAAAGGAGGTCAAGAACTAAGGATTAAGGTAGCTTAATCCTTTTAATGTATTAACAGTCTGTGGAGAACTTGAAATTAAACAGAGCTGTTCCCACTTTTATTTAAGGAGTGGTAAAACAATATTGCATAGAAAGAACTCTGATTAACCTGACAGCTATGAATGTTGATGGCAGGATCTTTCTGATGGAAACAGAAAAACATTCAGTATTTGTTCCAGCTCCATCAAAAGTCATTGTTTTTTACATTCTGTTTAATCCAATTCCTATTCTGTCAACAATATTACAGGAAAGTGGCCATTCTAGTGGTAGCTCATGGTACAGCATCAGTGGTCATTGGCATCAGTGGACCAATCACAGAATCACAAGGTTGGAAAAGACCTTTAAGATCAAGTCCAACCGTTCCTATCCTATGCTAAACTGTATCACTAAGTACGTCATCCACCCGTCTCTTAAACACACCCAGGGATGGTGATTCAAGCTTCTCACTGGGCAGCCTGTTCCAGGCCCTGACAACTCTTTCAGGGAAGAACTTCTCCCTAACATCTGATCTGACCCTGCCCTGGGGCAGCTTGGGGCCATTTCCCCTCGTCCCATCTCCTGTCCCCTGCCTGAAGAGACCATTGCCCACCTCTCTGCACCCTTCTGTCAGGTCAGTGTAGGTGATGATGAGGTCTCTCCTCAGCCTCCTCTTCTCCAGGCTGAACCACCCCCAGCTCCCTCGGCCGCTCCTCATAGGATTTGACCTCCAGCCCCTTCACCAGCCTGGTTGCCCTTCTCTGCACTTGCTCAAGGACCTCAATGTCCTTCTTATGGTGAGGAGCCCATAACTGGATACAGTACTTGAGGTGCAGCCTCACCAATGCTGAGTACAGGGGCACAGTCACTTCCCCAGACCTACTGGCCACATTATTTTTGATACAAGCCAGGATGCCATTGGCCTTCCTGTCTGCCTGGGCACACTGCTGACTCACATTCAGCCTGCAGTCAACCAACACCCCCAGGTCCTTCTCTGCCTGACAGCTCTCCAGCCAGTCTCCCCCAAGCCTGTAGCGCTGCATGGGGTTGTTATGTCCCATGTGCAGCACTCTACACTTGGCCATGTTAAACTTCATCCCATTGGTCTCAGCCCATCGGTCCAGCCTGTTCAGATTTCTCTGAAGAGCTTCCCTACCCTTGGGCAGATCAACACTTCCAGTTTAGTGTCATCTGCAAACTTACTGAAGGAGCATTCCATCCCTTCATCAAGGTCATTGATAAAGATGTTGAATAAGACTGGACCCAGGACTGAGCCCTGGGGGACGTCACTCGTGACCGGCCTCCAGATGGACTTGGTTCCATTCACCACCACCCTTTGGGCCCAGCCATCCAGCCAGTTTTTAACCCAGCTGAGGGTCCACCTGTCCAGGCCAGTGGCAGCCAGTTTTCCAGTCAGAATGCTGTGAGAAACTCTTTCGAAGGCTGTACTGAAATCCAGGTAGACCACATCCACAGCCTTCCCCTCATCCATTAAGCAGGTCACCTTGTCATAGATGGCAATCAGGTTAGTTTGACATGTAAACCCATGTTGGCTGGGCCTGATCCCCTGGCCATCACATATGTGCTGCATGATAATGCCCAAGATGACCCTCTCCTTGGTCTTCCCTGGGACTGAGGTCAGACTGACAGGCATGTAGTTCCCTCGATCCTCTTTCCGACCCTTCTTGTATGTGGGTGTAACATCTGCCAGTTGAGTGGAACTTCCTCATGATAGATCATGGAAAGGGGTTTGGTAGCACATCTGCCAGCTCTCTCAGCACCCTTGGGTGGATCCCATCTGGCCCCTTTGATTTGTAGGTGTCTAATTGATCACTAATCATTTCCACCAGAATCATGGGAGCTTTGTTATTCTTCCCCTCCCTGTCAGCCAGTTCCTGAGGATGAGTACTCGGGGAATATCCTACTTTACTATTAAGGACTGAGGTAAAGAAGGAATTAAGGACTTCAGCCTTGTCCTCACCCCTTGTCACTAATGTTCCCTCTGCATCCAATAAGGGCTGGAGATTCTCCTTGACTCTCCTTTTACTCTTAATATACCTATAGAAGAACTTCTTATTATCTTTTACAGAACTGGCCAGTCTGAGTTCCAGTTCAGTTTTAGCCCTTCTGACTTTCTCCCTACATGATCTCACTACATTTCTATAGCCATCCCAAGAGTAGTTGCTGCCCTCCTGGAGCTTTTTTAAGGCTAGGGAGAGGTAGGGGTGGGGGCATGTGACATCAGGGGGAGGAGAAACTTGGGCAAGCTTTGGGGTTTTCACTGCAGGTTGAGGGAGTTGCAGGGGGTGCCCTAATCTCAGGAACCTGATCTCAGGATGTTTCTCCTCTGAGGTTTCGCACCAGATAGTAGTTCTCTGAACAATCTCTCTGTGATGATACAAAATATTAAACATCAGAGAGGCAGGATTGCTGACAGCACTGTAATATTGAAGACATCTATCTGATTCATAAATATGTTATATTTGGTTTAACAAAAGCCATGGAATGTCACATCATACAGGAATGAATTTAAATTAGAGAAGTTCAGCACAGTTTTAACTCCAGGACATCGTTATTTACATCACTTGGTGATATAAACATGATCTCAATCACATCTTTGCTTTGGAGAAGCTGCATGTGTTGGTGGTTCTTTGCAGAGTACATCTGCACAGACATAAAACTGAACTCTGCAGGATTTGCTGAAATTGTCACCCTTTTGTTTAGGTTATAATAATGCTCAGAGTATTTCCGTGGTCTCTGCTTACGTTTCCAGGGTGTTCAGTTATGCATGTGGCTTAAAGTGGATGGCTGCCAGTTTGAGGAAGTTGAAAAATACCTGTTTTCAGTTTTCATACCTTAATCTGACAAGTGATCCTGCCTTACTTCCTTGGAAAGACAGCGGAAGCCTAAGACAAATTAGTGTCTGTTTAACTTGTTACCAAGCGTGCTGGGCTTCCTTGCAGAAACAGTATAATGCATCCTTTTTGGACCTCACCTTTTGTAAGAGGGACGCTGTTTTCCTGTTTAGTGACCATCATCATCTCATGGTCTTGCATCTTGTCACACCACTGCCTCACAAAACCAGAAAAATGTGTCTTTGGGCCTGGTGACTGGGGGTAGTTTAAATACTTGAGTGGTATTTACAGGCAGGGCTACATACTCGGGAGGGGATTGACTCTAGACAAACTTGTCTGGGTTTTCCTTTTACAGGATATGTCATGCACCATCATAGATCTCACGTAGAATATTTGACCAAGGAGGATAGTGAGAGCACAGAGCGTAGACTCTTTAAAAACCAAGACAAAATAATGGACTTGAAAAGCGACTGGATAGTTTCAAGGAAGGATACTTAGAAAAGACACTTTTTTGATAATACTGACATTGGAATTGGTAATTTTTTCCCATTTTTCTGTGAACAGAGGAGAAAAGGAAGATGGAAAAGAGGCAAGGACAATCCCTATGTTCTAGTGCAGTTTTGGACTGTTAACATAGCTTTTATGCCAAGCTAACACTTCTACCAGAAGGAAAAATACATGGAAACTGCCTTGTAACAGAGAAATCGAGACCTTCAGTCTGGAGCTTTGTTATCATTTCAGAGAAAGCTATCAAAAAACTCTTTCTAGTCAGGATGGAAGAATTTTAAAATTACCATAAAGTGCATCTGTCATCCCTCAATCTGCTTTAGGGTCATTTTGAGAAAGGCAAGTACTCGCTGAGATTCGTTACCTTGGGTTCTGGCAGATATCCTGAGAAAATCCATCAAAGAACAGGAGCTGGAGGAGACTGTATAGCTAATTTGTAGCCAGTGCAAATAGCCCCAGGTGAAACGATGCTCTGGGTTAGGAAGATGACTGCTTGACAATCCCTTTTTAGAAACCATTCACTATCTGAGTAGCCACATTTATTTACGGTGGCTTACTTCATACAGCTTGGAAAGTAGCTTCTCTTCCTTAGCGCTTTGTTGTTTAATGCGATATAATTATTCCTCTGAAATGCTTTCATTATATTTTTTTATATAGTATTTTTCATAGTGTTTTGCATTAGGCTTGTGTGTCCTGTAACACACTGGGAGTGAATCAATATAGTGATGAGAGAGACAGGTGTTACCACCACTCCTGCCTCAACTGCTGCAGAATCTGCAAAGCGATCCGAAGAGGAATTTCATGAAGCCACAAAGCACAGTTTCACAGTTAATGCAGTAGGAAGATTCCCCAAGGAATGGACTCTTCCTATGTACCATATCAGCCTACAATCTGAACAAGTAACCTGAGCTGTGATTTTCCAGTTTTCTTGACTGTGTGCTATTGACTTCTCAGGGTTAGGCTTTTGGGAAGCACCAAGCAGAGAATGCGTCAGATAGACAGCACACCCCACATACTGTGGACAGTACTGTAAAATATCTTCATTAATGACCTTGGCAAACTTGCAGATAGTACAGTACTGGGAGGACCACAGCAGGGTGGAGATACGGGTTGACAGAAAGCTCAGAAAGCTCCACAGAAAGAACTCTGCAAACAGTTGAAGTCTCGTGAAGTTGACTAAAGGACAGTATGAACAAGAGAACCAGTAGTGGGCAAGCTGCTACTCTTTCTTTTGGAAATGCATTACAGCACTGGTGATTCCTTGAGATGTGTGTGAAAGTTGCACTGCAGTATATAATGTGCTTTTGACTTCCCAGGTTTTAGATCACACCTTGGCATTTGATATCTCTAGGCTTTTTGTCCTGACTTTTTAGGTACCTCTGTGAATAACCATCTTAATTTGATTTTATTCTTTTTAAACATTTTGTTGGATATTATTTTGCCAAGATGGACTATAAAATTTTCCTTTTTAGGTTTCCAATAACAATGGCAACAATCACATGTGAAATGTACCCAAGAAGGGTTTGTACTCATAACAAGAAGCTGTTCCCCTCTCTCATGAGACTCTTATAATCTATAGCACTGACTTCCAGAAGAAGCAGATGACAGAGGAGTTGCACAGACTTCTTCCACCAAGTAGTTCTGAAGAACTAATCAAAAAGAACTCCTTGGATATGAGCTCTTTCTAGATGGTTTTCATCTAGAAGTAAAATACTAGTGAGTCAGCAAGAAAAAAATAGTTTACAACATCTAAAATCTTTACAATATTTTTCAGATTTGCTCCTGGGTAAATTGTCCCACTGTAGTGGAGGAAAATTAATAGAAAATGGCCTATTATTGTCTTTATTTATAGTTCAAGACTCAACAACTCGGTGATTTATATTTTCAATTTAATCACACCAACTGATGTAAGAAATAGCTGGAAATGCAGGTGTGACCTTGCTGAAGCACACTATGTAAAATTCAATGTAGCAAAGCTTGTATATTGAAAATTGTGTGGTAATAATTTTTTTTTTGCTTTGTGTAGCTTGCCAACTATGTCAATACAAGATAATGGGTTAGGCAAATTACACGACTAAAGGATTAGAAATGTAGTTGGAAAAAGGAAACGTAATTTTGGGTTTGTGGCAAGAACTCATTTTATATGATACAACTAATTTGTAATTTGATCTTTAAAGCAGAACACAAAAAGAGTACTGAAGCACTTGAAATCTAAGGTCTATTATAGAATAAAGCGAGTGTGAAGACAAAGAAATAGTTTGACAGCAGCCTAGACAAGGGCAAAAGAGCTCTTAGTGGCCATAGCTAAACATTGTATTCTTAGGAAAATCGTTTGGTTATTCAAAATAAGGAAATAATGAAGTTCATGGGAGGGAGAACAAGAAGTAGTTTAAGAATACAGAGATCGGGTTTAGAAATTTAATTTAATTGACTGTATTTTTATCTTCAATCTTTCTTAATATATTCGGGGAAGAGAGGAAAGTTACTGAACTAGTGGAAGGACAGAAAATCAACTCTGAAAATACCGTTCCTTATTAACAAGTTTCCCAGGCTCTCTGTGCTCATGCTGAAAAGAGAAATGGAGGAGTGTGAGCAGCTTTGAGCCTTACCACTGGTCAGGATTGTGAGGACCCAGAGAATACCCTCCCTGGAACACACTGTCTCACGTGGAACATCTGCGTCATCTGTAGGGAAAAGAGATGTCCTTCTGCCTGTGCCCTCCACCAGCTCTGAGCAGAAGATCACGTCAGTGTTTTAGGTACAGCCTTACGATAACCAAGGTTCAGAGCAGGTTTATGTCCAGCTGGCGCAGAAGACAGGCGGGTTGTTCTTGTCAGCAAAATGCTGCAGAGACACAGCCCTGTACCACAAGGGTGTTACGTGTCTCCACCGCTGCTTCCTTCATTTCCCTTTTCCATCCAAGCTTAGCCTCCAAAAGTATTAAGCAGTGTAGCTGGCACGGATGTTGCAGCCCATTCTAGTGATTGTGAAGACTGATGAAGTAGGTGAGAAACGGTTTTTGATATACTAGTCAATTGAATTATGTTCTCTATCGGTGAAAGCATAGCTGCTTTTGAGACCCAGCTTGCTGCCCAGGATGTCTACATAAGACTTCTGTCTCTTTAGCATTTGATGAAAGGACTTCTAGCAGACCATTAAGCATTTTTCATTAAGTAGAACAGCATATTCCCTTGAAAGTGTGAGGTGTATAGTCATATCCAAATAACTATCCAGAAGGAAATTCTCTGGGTAACCAAATGTTTCCACTGATGCTGA
This sequence comes from Gallinula chloropus, assembly GCF_964237585.1. Lineage (NCBI taxonomy): Eukaryota > Metazoa > Chordata > Aves > Gruiformes > Rallidae > Gallinula > Gallinula chloropus. The sequence goes on from NC_140090.1 coordinate 44,855,143, forward strand.
GTACACCATTAGAAAATGACCTCTGGGATCAAAGAAGTGTTGATTGCAGTGGTTTAAGGTATTTCTTATTAGCGACGGTGTTCTTTTGTTTGTCTTTTTCCTGTCAATCTCTCTCTCGTTTACACTTCCTTTTTGGGAAGAAGAGGACCTAAGCCATTCAGTACAAACATCTTTTGTACAAGTTAGATGTATCATTTCCAAAAGATAATTCCTCTGGTGGTACCACTCCTCAAAAAATACAAATTCATTAATTTGCTAAAATACCCTAATGGGCTGGCACAAGTGCAGAGGGTGTGATTATTCCTGAGTTATTAAGGGAAGGACCATTTACATGCACAAGTTCACATTGCTTCACTGAAAGACTGCATAAAATGATTGTTGAAATTGGTTTTTGGTCTATTAGGCTCCTCGCTAATCTTTTGGAGGATCTCGTTAACATGCTTGAATGATAAAAGGCATAAGGATAGCTTTCATCAAGTGAAACTGTTAGTGGTGCATATCATGCACCAGATGTATCATAAGTTGTGTTTATGATGTGAGGAACCTTGTAATAGCATCTGATGCACTGTATAAATCATTGCATTCCTGGGACATGATAAATGCAAAGAAATTTAACTCTGGGACAGTTCTTAAACACAAGAAATCAACGGATTGTATAAAAATCCTCCGTCATACTGTTTTTTGGCCTTCTGCTTGTAAAGTATGAATGATGTGCTTCCCTCCCCTTTTATCATTCTCTGCAGATCTTTAAGTAGGGGGCTTGAGTGAATAGCAGAAGCACTGAGCTGCTTTGGTCTGAATGCTTTGAGTCTGGTACAAATAGTTAACCACATGTCAGAAGCAAGCTTTGGGCTGTGATTAATCCCACATGTTGAGAATTGTCTTTCGAGAAATTGTTTAAGAGAGGGCACGAGGCTTTTGGAAAGCAAAAGAGCCAGCTTGCCAGAGAATATTTTAAACATCCTGTTTGTTGAATAGATGCCCGGTAAGGGAACTCAGCTTTGAGCCTGAAAGAATTATTATTCAGCAAATGAAATCCTTTCACATGACTGTTACCCCAGTTTGAAATCAAATAATCTATCTTGGAAAGATGAACAATGCTTGGGAATGTTAGAAGGGGCAGGGAATATGGGGCATCACAAATTTCTGTTCAAACATGGTTTTCTATATTTACTGTATTTCACTTGTGCTTTTATAATGAGCTGACAATTTTATCGGATTTTTCCTTGTCAGTATTTATTTGGAATTATATTGCTAAGGAGAGATGTCTAATAGCAAAGTTCTCAAATTCCATTTTTAATGCAGGCAAGTATGCCTGCAGTCCCAGGTCCTCCTCTTACAGCCTTTATTTACAGTTCTTACCTATAGAATGAGTAGTCTCTGTGTAAGCCCAGCCATAAAATGTCTCAGAAGATGCATACAAAGAGATCTACCCAAGCCATAGAAAAATATTTTAAATGATTTAATGAAACACCTGAGTTTGGTAAAATAGTGTGGAGTGCTGGACTCATCTGCTTGGGCAGATGTGCGTTTTTATTCAAGCACTTGCAATTGCTGAAACATATTTCATCTCCGAGATAAAACTGCTAATAAGTTTCAGTAGCAGCATCGCTAATGCAATGTTAGTCAAAGATCCAGTTGCAGCATCGCCTGCAATTGGATGTTCAACTCATACTTGTCATCTGAACCGTGTGTTTGTTGTGTGGAGAGATTATTTTACATAGTGGATTTATGCTGCTGAGATTTAGAAAGCCAGAGGAAACACGTAAATCGAAGTGCTCCACTGCTGAAACAAGTAAGGAAGTCCTGCTTTTGAGGTTAGGGACTAAAGGGAGTTTTTGCTTTAAATAGAGATTTCCCCTTTGTCAGGAAGTTTTGGGGTTTTCCCATATGAAGAACAGTATTGGGGGCTACAGATAATGTGGTTCTAAAAAATGATGAAATGAAAGCAGGAAGTTAGATTGTATTATCTGTGTAGGGGTGAACAGGCGCAAAGGTCTTCATCCCTAATGAGAAGGCCATGGAGGAAGTAGGATAGTCCAGGAGGGAAGACGCTTGTGCAAAGTATCCAATGGCTTCAGTATTTCTAAAGCTGTTTTCATGGGCAAAGCCCCCAGCACAGTTTATTTGAAAGCATTTGCTATGCTTACAGGTTGCACTAGTCTGGTTAGCACACTTTTGTCCCACTGCTTTCTCAAGACTGGGGTAGTTTTGTTCATTGTTCCATTTGGTGAAAGGGGCAAGATGCTTCTTAATTTCTTGTGACACAATCAACAGGCATCTCTTGTTTGTGTCTTTGGTAAAACCTAAGGAATTAAAATTAACTTAGTTTCTCTGTGTGACAGTTACTGAATTTGTTCTGTGCTTGTTCTAAAAATGGTGCTGGTTTGATTTTTTATATATATATATATTTTATTTAAGTTACATTACAATTTTTTTAATCCATTATTTCTGGCCCTCCAGGGTTTCTTTCAAACTAATGTGAAAGTAGCTTATAGTAGTTAATGATGAAACCCATGCAACTTGTAGTCCTGATAGTATAAAGCTTGTGCAGGAGAAACATGAAGTAGATGTTGCCTTCCTCTTTTAGCAATAGTAAAACTACGATCCAGCCTTTGAACTCTTGAAATCTGTCAAATGGTTTTACATTCCCAAAATAGAAATGAGGCAAGCAGCAGGGAAGTGCAAAACGACCTCCATCTTCAGTTCAGCATAAATGTGATTTATGGTCTCCTTTAGCAACTGTTTCAAAAATAGCAAGCCACATATTGAGGATTTCACTTTGTAGGTGGAAAGGACAGATACTGAAATACCTTACCTGAGAATAGGAGACCCTTAAGAGTCTATTTGCAGTACCTTCTTTTGACAATTCTTAACCACTTTTACCCTTGTTGGTTGTACATTTTCTGTACCAGCTCATGTTCTTGTTGCTGATTTTCCCTTTATCGTGTTGCTCTAAAAGCTCCTTAGCTTTATATCTCTCAAGAGTTTGAAACAGAAGAAACACACACACTAAACTGAGGGACAATTACAGATAATGTGTTTCAGTTCAGAAACATGAGAGTATTGCCCTAATTTCAAGCTCTTTGGTCTCTTTTATATTATTAACATTAACTCTCAGAAATATTTTAATAGCTGAGGGAACCAAGTCTTTTGATCTCAAATTCATAAAGCTCCATTTATTACAAGAATGGCAAACAGAACAAGGGAGAATGTAAATGGTCATGTGGCAGTTACAGAAGGTGAAATGTAAATTGAAATCCATCCATAAAATAGAGCAAATTGATATGAACTTTACAAGAAATTATAGATATATTGCTAACAACATCTGCACTATTAAAATTAATTCATGAAACTGTAAAGACTGGTCCCTGCTTCATGTTGGTCCCTGGATGCATTCCATTCAAATGTGCAAAACTAGGAGGATTTGTAGTCAGCAGTCTAATAAGAGGTAAAGCTTTAACATCTGAGTGCAGTGAATAAATGCTTTAATTAAAATTAATAAGAAGCACAACTTTCTGTGCTATGTTGCATATTTTATATTGTCAGAGTTTCAGATATGCTTAAGATACTCGGATATTTGTTCAAAGAGAGATGATCCTTGCCTGAGGAGCATATTTGGCTGAGTAAAGGAGGAGAATAATGTTTTTGTTGTGTAATGTCTCTGGTGAGAAGTTATGTCCTAGTTCTGACAGAAGTGGTACATCTCAGAACCCTATAGTGTTAGATTAGCTTTTTTAATTTAAAATTTACAGTGTGAGCCAGAAGGAAAAAAAAAATGTTTTGAAACAAAGAACCCAAATGCTCAAATGAAAGCAAAGTCTCTGTTATCAAAAATGAAGTCAGTCTTGATTTTATTAGTGTTGTGTTCAGTTTAATTTATACACATTTATATCGTGGTGCCTGACTAGAAATTGTTACCTCTGAAGAGGCTGAGAGCTGGAAGCAAAGCAGGAGCAAGCCATGGCTGGGAGCAGTGGGCCCAGTGCAGAAAAAGCTAAATCCCAGAGTGAATAATGGGGAGATTGCTAGGTGGCCCTATCTTTTCTGAGGGGAAGATTCATTTTCCTAGGTGAGAAACAAAGATTGAGGGGTAATACTTGAGAGTACCAAGTTATAAGGCCACCAGAAAAAAAGACTTGGAGGGGAGGCATTTGGTGGCTGTAGCTGAAGGGTTTCTGACAGAGGTGCCTACAGTGAGAGAGTTTCTCTAGGAGTTTCGCTGTCCTGAAAGACTATCTGAGTAGCTTGTGTGTACTGGAAATGACAGGGAAATATTATAATTGAAATCAGGTAATTTCTTTAATCCTTTTTCTGTGTGTGCCACTGAAAAACTGTCTTCGGGGGAACAATGCTTTGCTGTTTGCTGGCTTTGGGCTGCAGTAGGCCAGAGTTGTGACAGGATCTGGGGGAAAACCTCTGGTAAAACAAAGTACCTCAGTGGTACATGATGCAGGGTCCCTGCTGAAGAGCAGTGACAGTGAGTAGTTTCAGGTAGAAAGAGAAGACAAATCTGTTTCCCAAAGATTGTACATAAAAGGAAAATCAAAATAAAAATAGCCCTGGTAGCGGAACAGCTAAAACTTTAGCTGTAGATTTTATATACTGTATTGTAACCAGTGCCATCAATGGCATTATTCCTTGGCTGGAAGACGTATAGTCAAACACAGGAAGTTTATAGGTTACTACAAGTTAGGAAAATGCAGAGGACTATACAATATCTCTTTGAATGTAAATTGTAAAGGAGTATTTAAGTCTTCTGTGGAATATATGTTTATGAAATGTGACCTGTGACTCTGTGTTCTGGGAAGGGCCTCTTTCATGATTTCAGAGCTCTGTGGGATGGCAGCCATTTTGTTGCCTCATTTTGTGTTAATAAAACAGAAATATTTTGTGCTACATCCAGATAATCTTTTTTGCCTTTTTTCTGTTTCCTTTAAGCTAAAAGAAATCACTGTAGTCTAAGGTGGGTTTCCCATTGCTTATGGCAACCACAGCTTGAAGAGAACCTTCTTAATAATCCTGTTGTTGTTAATATTACTCCTTGTAGTACTGAGTGGGGAAGAGGCACAGGACAACAACTATAACTTCATAATTGCCTGGGAAGATTTTGGGGGTTTGGTGTGTGTTGTCTTTTGGGGGGTTTTATTGTTGTTTTGTTGGTTTTGGGTTGTTTGAGGGTTTAGGTTCTTGAATGCTCAGGCCAGTTTTAGTTAGCTAAGACTTTGTCAGTGGAGTCATGGAGAACAATCATATCTGTGGCCTTTTTCTCTTGGCCTGACTTTCAGGTGTGTGTCTGGTTGACTGGAGTAAGGTTCCTCTACATTAGCTTTTTGTAAACTGTCAGATTAGGAAGATCGAACCTTGTTAGAGACAGACACATCTACTTTACTTGGATGCATTTCAGCTGAGCTCTGAGGGGCATTTGGCAAAATGCAGCTTTGATTTGAAAAAGCATCTGCTTCTGACTTTTGTATAGAGCTCCATCTGATGAGTGGTGGCACTGTACATTTCTTACCTTCAGAAATCCACTGGGAACACTATAATTTTGATTTTATATCTATCTTGACATGGGTATCATCCAGTTTTGCTAGGGGAAATATATTTATTTCATGATTAATATCAAAGTTTCCTCATGTGTTATCTGCCTGAGGCTGACATGGTATTATTCTTGGGCAGAGGACTACATGCTTGTAGGACTAGTCTCTGGAGTTTCTCGACTTAGTGCCTGAAAATTGATTTACCCTGCACTGTTAGCTGCTTCTCATAGCATGTCAGCTTTGTCTTAAAAAAACAGAAAAGATCAGACCCAGGAGCAATAGTGGTATTAAAAGCACGCCTGTTACTGTTATCAGGGGACAACACACCAAGGGTCAAGACAGGGTCCTGTAACTTCTTACTACAAGGAAATAATAAAAGCAGCAACTCATGAAGCTTTAATTAATTTTGCAAACTGAACAAACTAATCCCAACCTTCCAGGTAGATCCCTCCTAAAGTCTGTTTGGTCTGTTGAAATTCTTGTTAAATACAAAGTATTTGTAGATACAGGAAAAAAAAAAAAAGGCCTGTGAGGTTTGGGCAGTCACCCTGGAGCGGGACCCATGCAGTTCAGGTTGGGCTTTTTGTCAGGATTTGTTCTTGAATTCACGGTGACTAGAAGTCAGCCCTTCTCTGGCAGACTGGAACTGGCAAATCGCTGGTGCACAGCAGCATTCATCTGTCTAAGACCCATCTTAAGTTCTAGTTGGACAATTTTCCATATGCAGTTCTCACTATTTTATAAAGCTGGTCCAGTGACCCAAGTGCTTGCTTTATTTGTCACACTGTTACCATCGTGTTAACATGGGTCAGGGAAGCAGGCTTAATTTTGTTTGTTTATGCTTTTTTTGCTGTTCAAAAAAAGAAAATAAATTTTAACTGTTCCCTTTAGTTACTTAGCTGTTGTCTTTCCCCTTCCTCCTGAAAAAGCAATGCCCTGGTTTTGGCCAGGCCAGAGTTAACCTCCCCAGGCAGCCAGCTCAGGTGATCTGGGTTAGCCCAGGTGAGTGAGTTAGCCAGTGCTGTTTCCTCACCACCTGGCATCACTCCCCCATAAATGGGGCTGGCTGGGGAGGGGTGCTGCTGGGTGCCTCCAGCACAGTTCCAGCATGACTGGGGGGTGTCCTTACATCTTGCAACACAGTCTAGATGTCAGGTCGGTACGGTACTCTGTGGTGGTGATTTACTTTCAGGGGGCTTTTGTCAGTAAACTGTCTTTATTCCAACCCATGGAGGCTCTGTATCTTTCTTGTCCAGGAGTGAATGGTGTGTGAAGCTCAGCCACTGTTTGGGGCTGAACCACCACAGCAATGAAGCTAAGCCAGGTTTGATGGGTCTAAGAGCAGTGTGGTGGTTTGTTTAGCCCTGGCTGGAGGCCAGATGCCCACCAAAGTCAGTCCATCACTCCCCTTCCCAGTTGGACAGGGGAGAAAATATATGTTAAGAGGCCCATCAAACCTGGCTTAGCTCCATTGCTGTGGTGGTTCATGGTCAGTTGTTACAGCTTGGTTGACATGGAGTAACTTTTTACATCAGAGTATGCTGGACTGAGTTTTCCTTGCCAATAGCACTACTATGGGTCTTATTGTTCACTGGGCAGTGAACAGTTCAGAGGAATAAAATCCACATTTGTGTTTAGCAGTGGCTGATTGCTTCCTCAAATGCAGATCACACATGTTGTAAGTGTGAGTGCAATCACTGAAATGTGTATAATCCATTTTTAATCTCTTACTCTTCTCCTTCAGTGAATTGTCCTGGTAGTATTAAATCATCATGTTGTATTAAAATATCCTGTTAATCAATTTTAATGTATTTAAATGTAGCCTTGTGATTTCATTGACTGTATCTTTGTCATTGCATTATGAGAAAACACGTGATCTGCCCTGTCTCTACGCTTCATTGTTTTGGGATCTTCTGGCATATGCTAAATTAGTTAATCACTAATGTGAACTGCATCAGTCTTTCTAATTTTTGTTCACTCAGAGCGCTCTGATTCCCTAACAACGCTTATTGTGTTCCTGTTACACTTCTGCTGTTTCTGTTCTTAGAGTTTTGAAAGAATACTTCTGGCTTTTTAAAATCATTGTCATTATCTCTGTATTCAGTTCTAGTCTCTCCATTTGTCGGCGTTCCAAATAGCTCTGCACATGCATCATTGTGTTTGCAAGATTCTGTTATACTAATACAGAGCTGCAAGTAAACTATTTTGCTTCAGTTTTGCAGGGCAGTGGGTGTAGATCTGAGTGCTGTCACAACACCAGTGATTGACTTCTGTATTTAGTCTCCGGTTTAGTCTCAAGTTTCCATAGTTACTTCCTACATTATTTCATTGACTGGGATGGAAGCTGCACTGAGCCTATTAATGGAGTTATTAGTAAGGATAAAATAGTTTATACAAGCAGCCACACTGAAGTCATATTGCCTTGATTTATGATTAATAATCCATCATTTAGATGGGTGTTTAAAAAGTACATGAGGGTATTGATAAAGCTATGAAAAAGTTCTCTTTGCTAATAGAGACTTCTGAAAATAATGACATAGCAACTGGTTTAAAAATGTGGTGCTCTGTAAGCTGTTGAATGAGTATTAACAAGAGGATCAGGAGAAATTGCAGCAAAGTATTCTATATTTCTCTTTTAGTCAGTGGAGTGTGTGGTGGTTTGGGCCAAAAATACTATTGTTATTTAAAGATTCATGGCCTTTAAAACTGACCATATAAGAGTCTAAGTTGTCTGAATTCTGAATACATTAGAATCATGCCAGTCCTTTGCCAATCTAATAAAAGACATAAATCGAGAACAGTGGAAATTGTTTAAAATACCCCAAACATTAAAATATGGAAATCTGTCCCACTGTGCCGAGGCAAGACAGTATTTTGTTATAATATGTAAATAATTTTTAATAAGTTAAACTTGTAAATAATACTATTTATTTTGCTACTGGATGCTGCTTTATCTGATTATTGGTTAAATTTGACTATTGGTTAAACTAACAAATTTTTATTATGAGTCAGTTAATGTTTAGAATCAGTTCTTCTCTGGTTAAAGGCTGTGTGATCTGGTCATGCACAGAAGAGGTGGTGCCATGGAGACTGAGGAGGGCATATTATAATGGTGTAGCTTTTGCTTTAGCTCTTGACAGCTGAGAGAGAGACTGCACTTCAGACTGGTTGCCAAATATTTTGTACAGAGCTGTGCTGTTTCACAGCGTTGTCTGTGAGCCCCAACTGATTGGTTTTCACTCCTTTGGAGGAAAATGTCCTTGCAGAGGAAGAGCAGCTGTTAAGCATCTCTGTGTCACAGCCCAACACACTCCATTGCAGTTGTGTTTGTATGTCTGCAGCCAGATGCTATGCTGCAAACTTTCATCTTTCTTTCACAGTATTTGTGGCAGTTGACAGTAGCACTGGGAAATCAGATGCCCTAAAGCCCTGTAACACACTGATAGGGATAACAGATTTGCATCCCAGCCTTTGTCGCGTGCCCACTCTACTTTGGGATCCTGGTTTCATTTGGGCCCAGTATTTTTTTTGTGCAATGGAAAACACTTTTAGAAGTTATGTGCTGGTGACATCAGAGAAAATGGGCTTTACTTGCGGTTGACTGTTTCCAAAAACTCATTTGACTGTTTTCCTGTTCTTGTTACCTGGTCCTGTCTTTCCCTGACTGCCCATATGTACTGTTTTCAGACAACAGTTTTTCTCCATTTTTTGTTCAGTATAATTAGTGTGAACTCTCGCTTTTCTCTCACAGTTTCTCTGCACCATGCTCTGTACTGCTTCACCAGCTGAGTAAGAAACCAGATGAGGTTTAACAAAAGCAAGTGTAGAGTCTTGCACCTGGGAAGGAATAACCACCTGTATCAGTACAGGCTGGGGGATGACCTGTTGGAGAGGAACTCTGCTGAGAAGGACCTGGGGTTCCTAGTAGATGACAGGTTGGCCAGGAGCCAGCAGTGGCCCCCAGGGGCCAAGAAGGCCAAGGGGATCCTAGGGTGCATCAAAAGGAGCTTGGTCAGCAGGTCAAAGAAGGTGATCCTCCCCTCTACTTTGGCCTGGTCAGGCCCCACCTGAAGTATTGTGTCCAGTTCCGTGCTCCCTGGTATAAAAAAGACAGGGATCCCCTGGAAGGAGTTCAGTGGAGGGCTACAAAGATGGTTTAAAGGACTGGAGCATCTGCCCTACATGGAAAAGCTGAGTGAGTTGTGGCTGTTCAACCTTGAGAAAGGAAGACTGAGAGGGGATCTGATCGATGTTTATAAATATTTGAAGGATGGGACACGGGGGAAATGGCCAGCCTCTTCTCGGTGTCTGTGGAGACAGGACAAGGGGCAGTGGCCTCAAGTTGGAGCACAGGAAGTTCTGCACCAATATGCGGAAGAACTTCTTCCCAGTGAGGGTAAGGGAGCCCTGGGACAGGCTGCCTAGGGGGGTGTGGAGTCTCCTTCTTTGGAGATATTCCAGCCCTGTCTGGATGCTGACCTGTGTGACCTGTCCCAGGGAACCTGCTTCAGCAGGGGGTTGGACTCGATCTCTGGAGGGCCCTTCCAACCCCTGCAACTCTGTGATTCTGTGAATATGTAACGTGGCCCTGGGCAGCAGAAAGGTTCATACATCCCATATGGCGCTTTATGGCTTCAGGTGAGAAAGAAGTAATTGAAGCAGATGAATTTTAAAAGAGAACTGTTTATATGCAAATGTATTAGTGGAAGTCTGTGATTGAAATGTCTATGGGCTAAATTATGGGGAAAGCATTTCTCAGTTAAAAATTCATCATAAAGAACATAAAATGAACTTTAAAATGCATTATGGAATAAGAACTGGTAAAATAAAACTCTACCTACTGTAAAACACTTTGAAATATAGCACTGTATGTTTTTCATTGCTATTATTTTTTCTGATTTTAATTATTTATTGATTTATATTAGGAATTACTTAAAACAACTGACCTGAAGACAAAAAAATATCACCCTCATAGCTTTTGCACAGCTCTTCTTAGAGGTGTTTTGGATGGTTTTTTTTTTAAATATCCTGAAACTCATAAGGTATCGCCATGTTTAATTGACAGGAGTTTCTGCTCTTTTGGCAATGGATGCAGTGTTTTGACCACCCTTTCAGAGAGGTTACTTTTCCAATTCCCTATTTTTTTGGTCAGATGATTCACACTGGACACTACCAATAAGTTGAGGTGAATATGTAACTGTAATGACCTGTGTAGGTTGCTATTGAATACAGCCAAACTTGAGCTTACTTTACACAGTGGATGCTATAATTATGGAAGGTATCTAGCCACTTTTCAAAAAAGAAAGTCTTTTAAATTTATACAGTCCAGTCAGTGTGCTTCCCTGCTCTTATTGCCACTTGCCTCTAAAGGTAAAGGTACTCAGCTAGCGAGTTCGAGTAATGATTTCTGTCCTTCCTGGTTTTGGTTGGGTTGGTTTGGTTTGCTGCTTCATGTCTTGAATATTGCTCTGGTGCTTTCCACAGTGGTTTTGAACGTTAGGTTAAGTTCTCAGTTGATTATGTAGCAAAGGGGTTGGTTGGTTTGGGGTTTTTTTAAGATTTCTTTTTATCATTGCTGGAAAATGATCACAAAAAAAAAATATAACTTGACATCTCTGCTTTTTCTTTGTATACTGTGTTACTTTGAATACGATGGTATTTGCCCATGGGAAAAGTTTAGAGTAGTTAAAAGAAAATAGTGTAAAAAAAAAAAAAAAAAAAAGGGGCAGCTCTGAAGTGAAGAAATTGGAGAATCAGCATGTAGTGTACAAATGGTGCAATTTCCAAAATAGTTCTTGTTCTGAGCAGTCTGTTACCATTCTCCAGAGGTCTTGTCGTAGGTTTTAAAAGATAGGAATCTCCATCTACTACAGTATATCTCTCTGCATATGTATGTGTTTACCTGCTTTAGTTAAACCTGCACCATTTATTTCTCATTGTACTCAAATCTGCTTCCCAGCTTTGCCCAACATTTTGTCTGTGTAGTCTCGCTGTAGACTTGTTTCCTCCTCCTGTGCCAGTCAGAAGATTCCCCAGTGCTGAGGAGCTCCTGGCTGATCTCTGTTTAGCAGAAATGTTGCAGAATGCACTTACTTCTTCTGTGGTGTCTATAAACCTCTCTTTTGCAGGGGGTGGAGGGGGGGCGGGGGGATCGTGAAACCATATGCTTTTCGGGGCAAAGACTGTGCAAGGGAAGTTCTTGACTGGCATTTGAGAAGACTCAGCAGTACAGTGAAAAGGTAGAAGACTACAATTTAAGAGAAGAAGCCTAAAATGCATGTATCCTATTTGTAGGTATCAGAGCGGATTTGGTTTGGTCTGCTCTGCAATCTCATTCAGTTCATGTAGACCTTGGAATGCTGCTAAGTGGAAATGCTTATAAGAAAGCTGTGAAAGTGATAGAAATAGGGATTAATGACTTTGAAGGATGATGCAAATAAATTCTTAATGCAAATGTACAGCATCTTTGAATACTCTACTAAATTATAAACAGAAAGCATACAAACTTTTACCTGGTTGCTTTTCAGTAAAAGTCCAATTTGAACATTGAGTTTACCTGTTTAGCATTTATTCCTGGTGTTCTACTTTTCCAGGAAGTAAAGCCCCAAAGTAGGACTCTGAAATAAATTACGTGGTATCTGTTAACTTTCAGGTCTGTTAACTCTGCAGCATTTTTAACATGACTTGTCTCATGTGCTGATATCAGTTACTCAAGAACACAAACTTTTGCAAGAAATTGTGGTGTGACATCTGCCTTTCCTCTTCTTGATGCACCCGGTCAGTGCAGTGGTGCATGGTGACAACTGCCACAATATTTCTAGATCCTTTTAGAACATGATTGATGTAATTTCTTAGAGAAGATAATATACACCTCTTAAGCAACCACCAATGTTTCTCATTAAAACCTTGGGTTTGGTCTCTACACTTGTCAGAAAGGCACAAAATATAAGGGTAAGTTTATCAGTTAAATCTAAGAAAGATCAAGGTGTGCGTAATCCCAACAGGTAAAGCGCAGCTCTCTGTAGACTTCAAAGGTCACTCTCCAAATGTCTTCTCATTGTTAAATCAGCTTTTGTGGTTCTAAAGCCCAAATCAGCCTGAGTAGTATCCACTAAAAGCGCAATGGCTTCAGTTCACTTTTCTTGCATGCAGCCTGGGTAGCAGGATAGCCAGTCAGCTGCTGACTGGTGCTAGTTCCTGGCAAACCAGGAGAGCAGTTGAGACTGACTGACGTGTAAGCGCCCACCCCTTCTGTAGCACTCACATGTGAGGAAACAATTTTGAAAAGTTACCTCATTCCATACATCACTGATGGAGTTTTAAGGTCCAGAGGTGATATGTCAGCGCCTAACTTGATAGCAAGGTTTTTAGAAGAGTGAGAAGAATATCACATTTTATGCTGGTGTGCACATGCTGAGTAAGGTGGCTACAATGCCTCGCCTCATTCTACACATTTCAGTTCCATTTAACCACGACCAGTAGGTTATTTGCTGTGAAGCATCTCATGCTTAGAGCATGCGGTAACACAGCAAAGCCAACCTCAGAAAAGCATTTTGTAGAGGAGCTGGATGTTTTAACAATGTCAAAAATCCCTTCCGTGGCAGGCACTAAGATAAAAATATTAAATTCTTGTGTGACAGAGTGTGAGGCTTCAGCACGGTTTTGGCTACAGCAAATGAAGCTAAAGATAAGAAAGAGAATGAGAGGGCTGGGAAGAAGTTCCCAGAGCAAGGTTGGGAGAGGCTTCTATCCAGAGAATTAGGTTTTTAACCCTGTTAAGGAGGGAATCCACCATTTTAAGCAGGGGTAGTCCCAGGGCTGATAACACGTGTTCTGTGCTCTTCCCAGGGGTCAGGCTGATAAGATAACTTGTAAACCAAAGGTATGGGGGTGGGGTGTGGTGGTATGGTGAGCTGCTGGAATTCTCTGGAGGCCAACAAATTCAGTTTTCTGTTTTGAATGTTGGCTACCAGGTCATAGGGAGTCTTTTACCAATATGATAAAGAGAAATCTCTAGGCAACAGCAACATTTTCTCAATTTTGACTTTGCTCTGAAAGCAGCTTATTTTTATTTTATTTATTCCTTGCTCTTACACTTGGGACTCTTCCATAGTTTCATTAAGAAGAATCTGCTTTCCCTTGAGAAATAAAACCCACAGAGGGATTTTTTTCTTTTCCTCCCTGAGAAAAGCTGTGTTTGTGACAAGCGTTGCAATTGCTGTAAGTCCAAAGATCGCCATCTCCAGTCATTTAACCTGTTATGACTCCAGTCATTTGTTCTCATTGAGTATTTCTTTTTAAAAAAAACAGCATCCTGAAAAACAAAACTCATATATGCATAATTCCTTTGTGAAAAATGATAAGTTAAGCTCCATAAATCGAGGACCTGTCTGAAAATGTAAAATGAATGCTGAGTTAGTTCTTTCTACATTTCTTTTGTCTGGTCAGGTAACACAAGGTTACAAATTCATTTCTTAACAAGATTTGATAAGTAGTTTTAGCAAGATCATTGGCAGCAAATGTGAGAATGTAGTTAAGATCTCTGAACTAGGTTTTCAGTTACAAAATTCCAGATAGAAAAGTATTCAAGCTGGAAATCGATATACCTAATTTTGCAGCTTAATATATATCCTTAGTTCATATACTACAAAACCTCTTTTTCTTGATGCTGTAATTCAAACCAAAGTAGCATTTTGGAACAAAATTTCTTTGCTGCAAAGCTGCTCTGCTGGCACTGGCATCACACTGCAATTTCTCATGTTGGTGGCAGACAGAGTAGTGGTGCACCCCGTGTAGGGAAACCTGTGCTTCATCAGCGAACAATGTCTGAAAGGTAGCAGACAAACACCTGCACGGTTAATTGGTGTGCAAACAGCTACACAAAAGACATGGCGTTTTCTGTAATCTATTTGTATCCGAGGTAGTCGGTTTTCCCTCCTTCATGTATCTCTGACTTTCTTCCACTTTGTCTTTGTTGTTACAATTCAGATAGCTTCTCTCTTGCTAATATGTCTTCTTTAATCACCATTCTTTCTTTGCCAGCTTCATTTCATTGATACCATCTAGAACCTTACTCTACACCATATGTGTACGTTATACCTAAGCCAAGTTCGCTTTTTCCAATCTTCTTTACGTTTCACAGGAAAGTGAGAATGAGTTTTTCACTCTTAAATAAACATCCCAAGTTCTTGTTAAAGAATATCTGCCTCTTACAGAAACTACAGAGCTTGCAAATCACTTGGCACAGATGTGCAGCTTTGGTATAGGGGTAAAGATGAACCCCTGTTCGGTCAATGGGGAGACCAGCCATGCTCGTGGCTTCTGAAATTTTTCAGAATATTCCGATGACTCCTATGTAACTTCTGCTTCTGCCATGGGAGTTTGTTTTGTAGGCTTTTGTTTACTGTCTATTCACAGGCACAGATTGGGTTTTGGATTTCTTACAAATACTTAACTTTTAGCAAAACCAGAGCTCTTCTGCTTTGACATTGGACTCCAATGAAGACAGTAGTGCTAGATGAGGTCCAAGTCCTTGAGAGATTTATTGGTGGTATTATGAACATCAAAGTAAAAATTATTAGTGAAGGCCCATAAATTGGGGACCTCTCTGAAAACGTAAAAGTAATCACAGAACCATAAAATACACTGAGTTGAAGGGACCTCTAAGGATCATTGAGTTGGGTTCTTTCTTTATACTTTTTTTTTTTTTGGTCGTGTAACACAAGACAGCAAATTAATTTCTTGACAAGGTTCGATAGGTTGTTTCAGCAAGATCATCTTGGATGGAAAGTGTGCATGAAATCCAAGTGTCCAGAAGAAGAGGAAGAAATATGCCAGAATGTTGGCTAGATATATAACATAAGTAGGAAATTGTGATGTTGACAAAATATGTTTCGTCCGCGCCATTTCAGTACTGCTGCCTTACAGTATGGTTTGGATAGTGTTTTTCAAGCAGCTTATTTCTTCTCTCCCTCTCTTTCTGTACTGTCCTTACTCTTATTGGAAATGCGTCTCCAGCACTAGATCTCTACAGAGCAGCATGTGTATCTAGGAGCACAGAGATTTTGCTGCTGTTATCTTAATATACGTATATAGGTATGACCTTTTGAAATTTCAAGGCTAGCAAGGATATTTGCATATGTCTGGATACTAACATTTTACATGTAGTAAAACCAGTATATGGATAAGGTAATGGAGGAAAAATTCACTGAAAGTGCTTAAAAAAAAAATTATTACCTTACCTCTGAAAGCGTCCAGCTGAAATCCAGTAGAGAAGTTGGCATTCTGTGTTTTCAGCAGGTAACAGGCAGTCCGTCTGCCTACAGTGGTTTTGGTATTAACATTGAACTAGATATTTGCTATGAAAAGACTTGGAGGAGAGACTTCTTCAGTAGTAGCCACTAAAAACATCTCAAATTTGAGAACATACTGTAATTGCTACTGCAAAAATACTAAATTGCTTGTAAATCAGAATTTGATGCAAGACTATGATCAAAAACCCATCAATGACTATTAGAAGTAAAATGAAATGCAAATGGTAAACAAGTATGTACCTAAAACCCAAGGAGAAAATGCAGAGTTAATATGAACTGCAACACGTGAAGGAGAATGAAGATTATTACAGTAGCTCTGTTTCATATTTTGAAATAATAACCTCTCAGGTAGCACATTACTGCTGCTCACAAAACACAGAGAAGTCACAGGATTGCTAGCAACCCCCGACTCACTTGGAAATAAAAAAAAACGTTCCAAATACATTTCAGAATGAAGGGATGGTACATGTCTGGTCAAATCGCTTCAGCAAAGTAGCACATGAATTTCTCAGCAGTTCATGTCCATGATCATCCTGCATAAGCAGGAGACCAAGAGCAGCCTTGGTGTCCCTGTCTTCCCTTGACTAGTGACAATGGATGCGCTTTCCAAATGTAGGACATAGTGCTATCAGCTGTCAGTATTCTTCTAGCCTTCTTCCATTAAGTATTCAATTGTATACTTAGTGTTTGAGATTGTGAAGGCTGCTCCTTTGTGGGAGCAAAACAAAACTGTTTGTATGTGTTTTAGTTAATGGGATATTGTTAGAAATATCACAAATGGATGCCTCATGGAAGGAGGGAGGAATGCAGGCAGGAAGGAAACTGAAAGGATCAGGCAAATTGCAAATCCCCAGCTCTTGAAATCTAAACAAAACTGGGAGAGATGTTATAAGGCTGGGATTTTTGAATGAGTATAACTGTACATATAGAAAGTTTTCATATTAAAATATATTACTTAAAGTTATTTAATATAAAAAGAAAAAAAAGGGGGGGGGGCAAGAACACTAAGATCACTTACCTACCAAAAAATTTGAAAGGCAAACACTGATGCTTTGAAATTATAGTGTAATAACTCTTTCTGTAACAAAACTGGATGGTTTGTCTTGTTTCCCAGCAAGAAATATAGAAGTAATGTGCTATTAATATAATGAAATATGCTGGAATACAACAGGCATCAAAACAAAAGTAGTTTTGCATTAAGACCATATTTAAATGTACTATATTACTAATATACTATATTAGTAATATACTATATTAGTAATATGCATATTAGTAATATGCATTTTTCTAACAGATGTTGACAAGGAAAAAAGGCTGACTCTTGGATATAATCTAGTATTTTATATGAAGTTCAAGACTTATAATATCTGTCACTAAGCTGGGACCTTTTGATTTCATCATCATCCCCCTCCCCCCCCATTTCTGTATGAGAATTGGGGCTTGCTATAGGAAATATTTAATGAATCAGCATTAGAAAGCTACCTCTCTCCTTGTTTGTTACTTAGGCTTTTTCAGAGACAAACAAATACACTGCGAAGCCTGACCTAAAAACAGTGACAGAAAAAATGTAAGGGTTGGTTGGTTGATGGGATAGGAGACCAAGCTAAGTTGTTAATTTCATCTCTGGGAGATGGTTGGGGCTGGTTTATGAACAAGATAGTCAAACATGTTCTGAACAGCTTAAAGGCAACGAGACTTTTCCTCAGATCTTATGACTTGCACCTCTGCTTCTTTCCTCCTCCTTGTGTTTCCACAAATACAGAATGCATTGGCCATTAATAATAAATTTTTCCTTTAGTAAATCTTAAGGCTGTGTGGCTGCCTTTTCTTCAACACTAGCTCAGGGGGATTCACCTTTGCTGTGGTGTGCTGAACCAGGAACCCAGCTGTTAACCCCTGCATTGTAAGCAGAGAGTTTCCTAGAGGAGCTAAAACCTCATCTACACCTTTTTTAGGTACCTTCTGGGCTGGTGACTCCATCACTTTGATGGGCAGCCTGTTCCAGGGCTTGACAACTCTTTTGGTGAAGACATTTTTCTTAATTTGAGGCCACTTTGTCTTGTCCTGTTGCTTCTTACGTGGGAGAAGAGTGCGACATGCTGCACCCCCCACCCCATATAACATGGTCGATTCTGCTGAGCATTTTTTTCAATTACCATTCTCTTGAATTACACCATGATTAGGCTTTTGACTGCACTAACTTGTTTCTGTATTAGTGTTTTGTAACTGTTCCAGTTCAGGCACATCGATAACTAGCGATGTCCATGGAAACAGAAGTAGTTGAGTAAACGTTGGAATAGAGCCTTAAAAGCAGCCTTTAATTTTTAAATATGACTGTTCCTATAAAAGCTCCACGGCAGAGATTCTCTCTACTAAATCAAAACATGGAACTGAGTCATGCAATTCACAGGTTCAGTGATAACCGGTGAAGTCTGGAGTTTAAGTCTTGAGTAGTTGGGGTAGCAAACTACTCACATGCAGGCCGCAGCCAGGGAACAATCGGTCAATATTGTCTGGACGAGATTCAGTTCAAGCTGGCTTTTTGCTCACTCTCCTGCCTTTACAACACACAGAAAAAATAAAACCTAACTTCCTACAGTGGAGCATCTCTACTTTCTAACTGTGAACGAGTATTTTGGGGGGCCAGCCATTGTCCCTGGGAGTGGCAGTGTTATACTTTGTCTTACTAGATCCCGCGGCTTTTTACTGATTTTGATGTTGCCCTTCTTCAAGCAGCTAATTTTATTCAGACCAAAATGCCTCTACAAGAATTCTACATATGTCGCACACATTATGTTCCTTCAGGAGGGAATAGGAAAGAAAAGAAAATCCTCAGCAGAACTGCTGCGGAAAACGATTTTTGTTCGTGGCTTTGTTTTATCTCCTCTACTTCATTGTGGTAGTAGAACTGCATGCAAATGAGAAACCCAGACCAATCCCAGGCAGCAGTTTTGTGGGATTTAATTTAGGAATTTAGTCTCCAGCTTGAATTTTTTTCTAGGCAATTTGCAAGTCAGATTATCTTAAAAATCCACACAGTCTAATTTCTTTTTCTTAGTTAGAGGGGCATTTCAGCTTTATCTCGTCTTTATTTTTCGCAGAAACTGGTGATAATAGGCCTCATGCTTTGGGATTGCTTGTGCAGAGGAGCCATTATCTCTCTTTCTGTGCCCCCTGTGCTCCTGTCTCCAGGTTCTGCTAAGTGCTTTAGAGGTCCAGGGACATCATCTTTGTTCCTCTCATAACACCGATTTTCTCTTGTTTTCCTTCTCTTCGTTCCTTACCTTGGTGGAATCTGGCATACAGCTCTCTTACTGCAGGGATAAAGGGCATCTTTTGAAATCTGTGCCAATATTTTTACCTTTTGTAATTAACTTCAGAAAATAATGCTTACTTTTAATGGGAACATTTTTTTCACCCCGCATGGCTAACATTCTACACTTTAATCAAAACAACAAAAACTTCTATGGGGAATTATTTTATACGATTACCAGTATTTGATCATTTCTTCAAGGTGATTCTCTACATGAGTGTGCATATGCAGCTGTTTCATCTGAAGGGGCCATTAAAATTTGTGCTCATTTTTCTGCTCTGGGACTGGATGAATTTTTATTCAGGTCTGCTGAGCTGGGAAAGCTGGGAGGAAAGTGTTTGCATTTTAAGTGATTTTCAGCAGTACAGTTGATAGGATGCTGAGCTCAGGAAGTATAGAAAAGAGATTATCTTCATTTTGTCTAAGTCATCTCCATCATGCAAGTTGATAGCTACTTTTCTTGGTAGCTGTTTCTGTGTATTGGAAACTAGTTCTGGGTTGTGAAAAGCCAGGCTTTCTCATCTGCTGTTGGAGAGTAGGCCTGTTCCCAACTCCCACAGCCCCGCTCTTGATTCCCCGTGTGGTCGGTATCGATGTGAGACCATTCCTTTTCCCCTCCAGCAGTCATAAGGGAACTTCACTTGACCCACACTCACTGGTTTTGTGATTTTTGTTACAGCACCCTCCAGCCAATAATTCATGCAAATGCATAATGTGCAAATTGGATTGGTTTTCATAGAAGAAAAAACAATTCTCTTCTCCATTAAGTGTAAGACTAGGATTTTTATAAGGTTATATGCTAGGACAAGCTGTTAAATTTTCTGCAGGGATGAATAAGCACTGAAATAATCTGCCTCAAATCAGGTGGGTCCCATGGAAACCTGTTAGGAGCAGGGGAGACAAACCAAACCCCTCTTAGGAGCAGCTGTTGCCACCTTTCCTGCGCAGGGATGGACTGCATAACCTCTGAAGGTCCCTGACAGCTCTAGTAGTGACCCCATTCTAAGCAAAATACAACTTCGGTTTCTTATCTTAACAAGACTGTGTGCTTACAGAATCACAGAACAATACAGACCTAACTGATAGAGACCTGCAGTTACAAAAAAATCTGGAGGAAAGAAGAGTCCTGAATTGAAATCTCTTTTAGGGGGAAGGGGATACCACAAACGCTGCTGGGGTCAGGCGAGTGTTTCGGGAGACATGACGAGAGTTGATGACAGAAGAAGGTAAATGCCAACGGCACAGGGACGGACTTGGGGATGTTGGTTCACATGATAGTAGGGAAAATACGGTGGATTGCCCTGAGGACTCCTCAGTGGAGCCACCATTGCCCATCCCCTGTCGGAAATCTCCCTGTGACCTGTTGAGGATACCTGCATCTACTGTCCCCCCTAAAGTGCCTATACACAAATGCGCGTAACATGGGCCATAAACAGGAAGAGTTAGAGATCTTTGTGCGGTCGGAGGGCCACGATCTCACTGCAATCACAGAGACGTGCTGGGACAGCCTGGATGACTGGCACGCTGTCATGGATAGCTACGTGCTTTTTAGATAAGATAGGCTAGGGCAGCGAGGTGGTGGAGTTGCTCTTTACGTGAGAGAGCAGCTAGAATGTATTTAGCTCCACCTGGGGAAGGATGATCCATCAGTTGAGTGCTTGTGGGTAAGAATCAAGGGGCAGGCAAGTGTGAGTGACACTGTTGTGGGTGTGTACTACAGGCCCCCTGATCAGGAGGAGCGAGTTGATAGTGCATTCTACAAGCAGCTAGAAGTAGCCTTGAGATTCCATGCGCTGGTCCTTATGGGGGACTTCAATTACCCAGATATTTGCTGAGCAAGTAACAGGGCCAGTCGTATGCAGTCTAGACAATTTCTGCAGTGTGTAGAAGACAATCTCTTGCTACAGATGGTGCAGGAACCTACAAGGGGAGGGTGGGTACTGGACCTTGTTTTTACCAACAAGGAGGGACTCATTGGGGAAGTGAAGGTCGGGGGTAGCTTGGGACAAAGTGACCATGAAATGGTCGAGTTCAAGATCCTGAGTGGAAGCAGCAAACCAACAAGTAGAACAGCTACCCTGAATTTTAGAAGAGCAAACTTTGATCTCTTCTGCAACCTAAAAGGGGCTATCCCATGGGCTACACTGTTAAAAGGTAAGACAGCCTGTGAGAGCTGGGTAGAATTTAAACAGCACTTCTTTCAAGCTCAGGACCAGTGCAGCCCTTTGAGCAAGAAATGGGAAAGAGAGGCAGAAGACCTGCGTGGATGAGCAGGGAGCTCATGAGTAAACTCAAAGGGAAGCAGAAGGTCTATGAGTTGTGGAAAAAGGGTCTGAGCACCTGGGAAGAATATAGGAATGTTGTCAAGGCCTGTAGGGGTGTGACTAGGAAGGCTAAAGCCCACTTGGAATTGAAACCAACAAGGGACATAAAGGATAATAAAAAGGGGGGGGGGGGGGGTTAGATATGTGAATAGTAAGAGGATGACTAGGGATAATGTGGGTCCCTTGCTGAATGAGGCGGGTGTCCTGATAACGGGGGATGCTGAGAAGGTGGAGATACTGAATGCCTTCTTTGCTTCTGTCTTCACTTCAAAGTCCCCTTGGGACCCACAGACACTGGAAGAAAGTAGGAGAGTTTGGGAAATGAAGATCTTCCCTCTGGTTGAGGTGAGGGTGGTCCAGGAGCATCTCAAAGGGATTAATACACATAAGTCTGTGGGCCCAGATGGGATGCATCCATGTGTCCTGAGGGAGCTGGTGGAAGTGATTGCAGAGCTGCTCTCTAGCATCTTCGACAGGTCTTGGAGGACAGGAGAAGTGCCTGGAGACTGGAGGATAACCAATGTGACTCTGGTCTTTAAAAAGGGCAAGAAGGAGGATCCCAGCAACTATAGGCCAGTCAGCCTCACTTCTGTCCCTGGAAAGGTGATGGAACAGCTTGTTCTGGATGCCATCTCCAAGCAGTTGGAAGAGAAGAAGGTCATGAGGAGTAGTCAGCATGGATTCACCAAGGGGAGATCATATTCGACCAATCTCATAGCCTTCTATGATCTCATCACTGGCTGGGTAGATGGAGGGAGAGCAGTGGATGTCATCTACCTTGACTTCAGCAAGGCTTTCAGTACTGTCTCCCATGACATCCTGATAGCAAAGCTGAGAGAGCATGGGATAGATGAGTGGACAGTGAGGTGGGTTGAGAATTGGCTGTCGGACCGAGCTCAGAGAGTGGTGATCAGTGGAGCAGAATCTGACTGGATACCTGTGACTAGCGGTGTTCCCCAGGGCTCGGTGTTGGGTCCAGTCCTGTTTAATATCTTCATTGACGACTTTGATGAGGGAATAGCATCCACCCTCAGCAAGTATGCCGATGATACAAAGCTGGGAGGAGTGGCTGACACGCGGGAACACTGCGTTGCCATCCAGCGAGACCTGGACAGGCTGGAGAGCTGGGCAGGGAGAAACCAGATGAGGTTCAATAAAAGCAAATGTAGTCTTGCACGTGGGAAGGAGTAACCGCTTGTATCAGTACAGGCTGGGGGATGACCTGCTGGAGAAACGCTCTGTGGAGAAGGACCTGGGTGTCCTGGTAGATGACAGGTTGGCCATGAGCCAGCAGTGTGCCCTGGTGGCTAAGAGAGCCAAGGGGATCCTGGGGTGCATCGGGAGGAGTGTGGCCAGCAGGTCAAAGGAGGTGATCCTCCCCCTCTACTCTGCCCTGGTCAGGCCCCACCTGGAGTATTGTGTCCAGTTCTGGGCTCCCTGGAATAATGAAAGACAGGGATCTCCTGGAGAGAGTCCAAAAGAGGGCTACAAAGATAATTAAGGGCCTAGAACATCTCCCCTATGAGGAAAGGCTGAGTGAGCTGGGACTGTTCCGTCTAGAGAAAAGATGACTAAGGGGGGACCTTATTAATGTTTATCAATATCTGAAGTATGGGATGCAGGGGGAAATGGCCAGCCCCTTTTCAGTGGTCTGTGGAGACAGAACAAGGGGCAATGGCTGCAAGTTGGAGCACAGGAAGTTCTGCACCAACATATGGAACAACTTTTTCACAGTGAGGGTGACAGAGCCCTGGAATAGGCTGCCCAGGGAGGTGGTGGAGTCTCCATCTCTGGAGATACTCAAGACCCGTCTGGATGCCTGTCTGTGCAATATGAGCTAGGGAGCTGCTTTGGCAGGGGGGTTGGACCCGTTGATATCTCGAGGTCTCTTCCAACCCCTATGATTCTATGATTAGGTTCTTTATGATGTAGTATCTTCATGTTTTGAGGCAATTTAGTGGTGGTACCTTAAATTTAAAACAGTCCACTGAGGAAAGCCAGAGCCAAATGGTTAATATAATAAGTACTGAAGGCAGTTTATTTGACTCTGTGAATCTAGTCCTGTAGTGCTACACAGAGACTCCTCCTTTGATTATTAAAGAATTTAGGGCATGGATGAATGTCAGCAGGAGTCCGTGGAAATAATTCCATTGACTTCAATTGGATTAGTATTGGTTTCTTATGAAATAGTGGTAGGAAGTCACTGTGCAAAAACTGCTGCTGAAATGCCTAACTCAGAAATACCAGCCTTAAACGAGTAAGTATCACAGCTAGTTCCTTCCTGACATACAAGTTAGATACCTTCCACAAGCTATTTTTTGTAATACATTCATAAAATATTTCAGACATGCAGTGTTAATAAAGTTGACGTTAATTTGGAGCTGAGCTTTACTGAATCAGGACTTGGTAACTTTCTTTGGATTATGCAGATTGGCTGTCACACAGAAAACCTGTTACTGCATTTGAGGTAGGAATTCTCATGCTAATTTTCAGAAACTTTCTATCATCAGAGAAACAAGATTTAACAATGGAGTATCAGATTGCTTCCACACGCATGACTAAATATACTCTTTTGAATCTCCGAGACAATGATATCCCTCATATTAACAGTCCATACCTAAGGATCTGTCAGATTACTTGATGTATTACTTAGGTATTCTTTCAAATTTCCCTTATTTTCAAAGAAAAAGTGATTGATCTGGATGTCAGTGTTTGAGAACTGGTATAATGGCAAGAGTTAAATCTGATTCTGTTCTTTGCTTTTCGTATTTCATATTTATCTCAGTTATATGTATCACCACATAATTAAATTATGAATTGTTAGCCTCTACTGACACATCAGCAAATGCCTATGTCATATAATTCAATATATATTAGATGGATTTATTTTTTGGATCTCTGGTTGACATATACACAAAATGCTGCCACTAAAAATGTTTCTGCATCAGCTGTATTTCCCCCCCTACCCTCACTGAACTTAAAAATAGGCATTGGGCAGTTCTCAAGTGAGCAGGAAATTGATTTCTAGTAGCCAGAAAATACATTTTTATTTTCAACGGAAGAATAGGGAGGTAACCATTTTTCAGGGAGATTGCTTAATGTTCCCAAGAATCAAGTCTGAAAAACATTTTAAAATATTTCCTGTTACTTTGAAACACTGTTGGGAGAAGAAGAAAACTCATCTAGAACTTGATGTAGACAGGTGAAATGGAGACTCATCTGTAGCTTTCTTTAGCAGTGTATTAACTGTATAACTAGGTGAAAGGAGATTAATTGATTTTCCTTTCCACTTGATTCTTGGCAGAAAGGAATCTTGTGAAGTTATGGTAGCACTATGCATAAGAATACATGTCAGAATGCAAACTATTTTACTTTAATGTGCATCTTTATATTTGCATTTTTAATGTTTTTTCAAATATTCTTTATGCCATTTCATTACTGTTTTAATGTCATCATGAAGGTGATGATCTTTCTGCACACGAATGAGAATGAAGAGTTATCAGAGACATTTTGGTATTTGTTTGAGGTAAAGCTGGCCACAGAGAAAAAAATTGTGGTTTTCCCCCAACTCTTTATTTTGTCAATGAAAAAAAAGAGCTACTGTACTGTTACCATAATTTCAGCCAGCAAGCTTGCTTGGGGGAGAGGAATTAATCTAAAGTTCTGGGGAACAAGTAACTATTTTTTAATCTTCCCCCCACCTCTTCCATTTCTTGATGTTTGCCTCCTCCTGGACAGGTTCTTCCATCTCCATGTAGAATCTGGTGGACAGGGCCTCCAAGGAGTCCTAGTTTCACACGACAAATGCCCTCATCCTACAATATCTTTACTGGCTCAGAGCAAATAGTGTTTGTAGGCTGAATCACAGCATCACAAGGTTGGAAAAGACCTTTAAGATCAAGTCCAACCATTCCTGTCCTATGCTAAACCATATCCCTAAGTACCTCATCTACCCGTCTGTTAAAGACATCCAGGGGAGGTGACAACCCCTTCCCTGGGCAGCCTGTTCGAGGCCCTGACAACTCTTTCAGTGAAATTTTTTTCCTAATATCTAAGCTGACCCTGTCCTGGCACAGCTTCGTGCTGTTAAAATAGAAGTATCGCTTCAGTTAGAATCCTTCTCTCTTTACAGTCTGCTGAACCACCATAGAAATTTTCCAGAGTTTCTTATGAAGCTTCTGCTTGGAAATGCCCAGAGTTTTCAGAAGGATTGGTTTTCTCCTATATCTCAACATGCTGCTGTGTGCATGGTACATGGTACTTGATGAACTTGCAGTGGTCCTCGGTGTCAGCTGCTGTGCATGTGGCAAGACTTTATGGATTGCTCAACTCTTAATGAACCTAGCACTGTGATTTCCCTCTTAGGATTTTAAGCAGTAAATTTCAGGCTCAAGTAGAAGCCTTGGGTAGGACAATTTTCTAACAAGGTAAGCAGCAAGCTGTGCCTGTGATTATTTCACATGTGCAATTCAATGCTGGTTTAAAACAATAAAAAGGAGAATAAGGGTTTTGTTTTGTTCTGAGGGTTGTAGCTAAACTTCATTAAGAGGTTGGGTTTCTTCAGGCCAAGGTATGTACTAAAAGCAAGGTTTCATCAATAATACAGCTCTCTAGAGTTCTGATTGATTTTTTTCAGCCTTTTGTGTTCTCATGAGACGGATGAATGAAATAAAAAAATGTTCCTGGGAATAAGCAGTGGATGGTCCTTTAAGGTAAACAGCTGTTCTCTCTCCTTGGGGCTAGGCCCCAGGATGCTTATTCATATCATGGTTTATTATTCTACAACACGTTATGTTGTCTCATATGACAGGCTCCCACCTCCCCACATTATCCTAGCTATCGTTCCTGTCATCTGTTCCAGCCTCACTTCCTCTGCATCAGCTAGGAGAACACCGAATGACAGCGTCTGCTTTGTAGTGAGGTTTCTCCTGGGTCATGGACAATGACCCGATCTTTACAGAGTCTCAGCAGCAAAGCTTTGCAGAGTTTCTACACAGCAAAACTCCTGAAGCTTGGGTAGGTGAAGTATCAACCCAGCCCTGGTCACTGACTGCTTCCT
The DNA here is from genome assembly GCF_964237585.1 of Gallinula chloropus. NCBI lineage: Eukaryota > Metazoa > Chordata > Aves > Gruiformes > Rallidae > Gallinula > Gallinula chloropus. The sequence continues at coordinate 44,881,692 of NC_140090.1, forward strand.
ATATCAGATAGAAATCTTCTGATGTTGACTTGAATTTTCAACATGAATCTGAGTTCATCTCTGCTTACGCACCCAGTTTATACTGAAGTACACAAGGTACAGGGTTGGGCACATGTTTTGTAAAGGTGAACCACTGGTCTCCGTAACATTTTATAAAAATAAATGGGTAATGGTTATAGAGTAATGTGTTTACGCTGTATTATAGAATGCTGTTTGAATTCTAGTAACTGAGACTTCTGCAAGTCCCACATAAGCACTAGTATGCAACTTCAGTTTGGTTCTAATACTTCTTGGGATTTCAGCTGCGCTCTCCTCTGCCAGTAGTTCATTAAACACTTTCATGATACTCGGCTACCAATACCGTCATGTAGCTCAGTGGGCACAAATTCCACTCCTATAAAAGTCGTGATAATTCTATTCAGAATGTTCCATTTCTTTTTTTTCCTCCGTTTACTGTCATTGACTACATTTTTATTTATGTAAGCCTCGAATTTTCTGAATTTTCTTTGATATGATAGGAATATTGCAAGTTACAAAAAATAAATCGGTGAAAACCCAAGAATGTGTGGCTTGCCTACAGTATTTAAGATTGGCCAATTCATTTTCATTTTACCATTCTGGGTATTCTGCTCTTATTACTTTTCCATTCTTTTGAATAACCTCTTTTTTAGTTTTATGTCAGCAATGCATAAAGTATTAGGTTTCTGAGCATACTTCAGATTTTAATTAACTTGTTAGCTTTTCTGCCAATGTCAGTATGTTTCTGTCTTCCTGGAGCTAGGTACCCATCTCTGGTGACTATTGCACTAAAAAGATTTTGTAGCTTTAAAATATAGTTGCTAGAAAACGGCACTGCATGTAGGAACAAGTAGTGGCGAAGTTAAATTCATTTTACCCAGTCAACATTAAGGATGTTAACTATATGAATCAGCCTATCTTCTTAATTGTGTCTTATTTCAAAGAAGAGAGTGTAAACCAAAAATTCTTACCGGTGACGGCCATTGACCAAACGCACGCTGGTCATGGTAGCGAGAGTGCTCTCAGAAACAGCCCAAACCAGAAATAAGTTGACCATGAAAATGGTGTATTTCAGAAGGTAGAACTGGGGCTAATTTGATTCCTGTTCTCGATTTCTGACTTGAGTGTGTAGAGTTCTGTGTCTTAGGAAGAAAAGATGCGGTTTCTACACTCTATTCATCTTAACTAGAGAAACATCTGATCTTTTTTCCTAAGGTACCCCAATTGTGCCTGTGATTGGCCTTGTTTGCACAGCAGCTAAGTCCTTTGATTTGCCAGTGCTTCTCCGACAATGGGGGAAATTCAGTGCAAGTCCTTTATTTGCACTAGCTACAACAAAAGAGGTCAGGTCTGGTTCTAGCAGGTTGGCACAGAGCCTGGAACAGGTCCTGATTCTTCCTGAAGAGGTTACTGATTGCTGTTCTTTGGCAGAGTTGTGTTTATATACGTGTCAGAGATACTCTGCTGCAGGAGAACCTTGGTTTGTTTTTGTGCAGTTCAAAAGTCTGATCAAGGACAAAAGCTGCTTAGTGTTACGAGCCCAGGGATGCTTCCTCTCATCTTGTTTCTGGTGATTCACAGAACCTGCAGACTTTTTTTTTTTTTTCAGATGCCAAAGTTATTCTTTAATAATTCACTCCTGTGTGACAGTTTTTGCAATTTCAAATGTCAGCTACAGATGATCAGATTCATTTTGAAATTGAATTATAATGCATAACTGTTCCTTTTCTTTCTATTCATAGTCTATTATCTCCAGCACAGGGTGTACAGATGCAAGGCATTACAGAAATTCTACTTTTTAATCTGGTCTTGTTTACATTTATAGTGTCCGACAACATTAAGAAACTCTACATGAGTTTAAAAATATGCTTTACAGAATTACTAAATGTATTAATTTGCTTCTGGGACATTGCTAAAACTTTTGTTTTTGAAGCAATTTCACAATGTAGAGGGGGGTGATAATTTCCAAGCAAGATATAGACAAGACTGTATACATCTACATAAATATGTACACACTTCTTATTGGAGCGTATTCAACCCCCTTCTTCCAGAACCCTTTCAGTCTCTCCTACCTTTGTGTGAATGTACTTGGCCAGCCAGAGTTTTATTTGTCTGTTGCTAGTTAGTTATTTTTTAAAATATTCCCATTGATTTCACATATTTTTCATAAACTAGGCAGGAGAAAAATAGTTCTTTAGAAAAAAGAAATGGCAGCAAAAAAAAAATAGGTTGCAACCAAGCTTAAATATTTTCATGTGTTCAAGAAGGCATATGAAATTCCAGAAGGTGCCCACTTGCTGTATAAATGACAATATCTGCCCCAGTATGGCCTCATTACATTTACAAAAGCCAGAGCTTTGTGTGTGTGTCAGGGCAGATTGAAAGCTGCTAGGACTCTGCTGATTGCACTCCATCCCTCGGGCGTTTGTGGTGCTGGGCAGCCTGTGTGCACTTAACCCACCATGCAGCCCAGCCAGCGCTGTCTTCTCCTAACTCCCAGGTCTAAGTGGCTCATATGCCATCCCTATGGAGCAAATCAAACTTTTGTGGTAATTGCTGTCCCCAGCTGCTCTCAAGTGTGTCTTACATGCTTTCAGCATCACCCATGCTGGTAATCAAGCTGAGTGGATTTGAAGGCAGCCTGTCTGATTTGAATGTAGAATGGCCTGAAGCCCAGACCAAGGACAAAGAAGGAATATTTTGGAATTAATGATGTTGACACTAAGAGTGAGGGTCAGGCAGGAGGGAGAAGAAACAGTGGCTAGTTTGGCAAGCAAGGTTGGCAAATTTGAGCTGGGGTTATAGGAGTGGCAGACAAGGAAGAGGAGCTTTTTGCGTGTTAGAGGAACTTGGGATGTGGTAAGTGGTGAGACCGTGGCTACAAACTGACAAAACATGGGAGCCAGACACATGGAACCATGACACCAAGAGGCAGCATTAACTTGGGAAGTAACATGTAAAGGCTAGAGACGAAAGCAAATAGATTAATGCAGACATGAGATTGAGAGAAGAGACTGTGATAAGGAGTTACAGAAAAACCCCACAGAACAAAACAAAAATAAATCAATTTGGGAGAAGAAGCCAGAGTAGAAGGAATGATGCTGGTGTTTTATAGGAGCTGAGAAAGGGGAGGGAGGGGACAGGCAGCACTCTTTTTCCTCTGCTTTTAGCAACTTTGACAGCTCACCAGTGCGGCAGCTGCCCTGGCATCTCTCTGGGAAGAGGGCAAAGAAGTCCATCACTCTTTAGTCAGCTAGTCCTAATGCTGCTCAGTGCTGGGGCTTTGAAGTGTTTTGGTTTTTTTTTTTTTCTTTAGGTTAGTTTATTTTTCAGAATCCAAGCATGGAGTGCTTGGGTTTAATGTTTTTAATGCCACCTTCTGAGGAACAGAAAGTCAGAATCAGTCCAAGAGAGAAGGGAATCTACTGAGTAGAAAACAAGGTTAGATATTTAATGTAATAACTTTGATATGTTATTTCATATCATTGTAGTAGCAAAAGTTAGCCACTGAATATGTAATAATTGTTTTCCTGTTTGCGTTGACACAGTCTTGTAGTCTTAAAATTGTAATTAATGTCACCATTGAGGCGGAATAGTGAGAAGGCTGTGCCAGGCAATTAAAGTGGTAATATGACTTCAGGATCTGTTTGTGATCATATTTATTTCTTTAATGGAAAGCTTCTCTGTGACCTTTTCAAAGCACAGACTGTACTTTTTACACTTTTATACATTAATCTTGTAAAATATTTTCAAATTGTCATGTAGTAGGCTTGGAGAATTTTATAAATTGCTTAAAAGATGATAAAAACTACTGTGATTTTGTGATAAAGAGCATTAGAGCACTGCCAGCAGATCACGAAAAGTGCTTCTGAACGTCTACTGGGAATCCCCTGTGCCAGAATGAAAATTGCAGTAGAGCAATTAAGAAAAGGAAGAAGTTTTTTATTAAGACACGGGTATTTGTTGTGGTGAAAAACTTTTTAAACATGTAATATAGCTATCAGAAAATTTAGAAGGCAAACAAATTATTTCATATGGTATAAAAGCATGAGGCAAAAGGTCTGAGATTTGGAAGAAAGCAAGCACCACAGCTGATTCTTTTAAATCATAAAACAACAGGCATGGACTTCATTCCTCAGATAATGTAGGTGTGGTAAATAAGCCTAAATCAACATTCCAAACTGGGGTCCAGCTCCTCTCAAGCTTTACATGTCTGAACTTTCAAATAGAAACCAATGAGTAAGGTGTAATGCAATCTCTGCTAAAAGCCAGAGAAGAAAGGTAAACACAGGCAAAATGCTTATTGCATGACTTGAGCCAGCTCTGCCCCTTCTGCAGAAAATAAGAGAAATGTGCATTAATTCCTCAACTCTTAACAGGTGATGTGCTTTGCCATATGCTAGCAACATGGTACCTAGGTCTGAACTAGGCCTTCAGACTACCCACGCTGCTGTGGGTGCTCTTTAATGTGAGATTCTTAATCACATCCTGGATGCTTCTCAAGATCAAGCCAAGATCACATCATCTCATCAGAGCTCCCTTAGCAGCTGTTCCTTGAAGCAGTTTTTGTTAGTACCTAAACACTGAGCGTCTCCTTCCTATCCCCCTGTCAAGATCAGTAATATAAACCCAAAGCTAAATTTTTCTAGTCAAGGCATATGCGTTTATATGGAATTTGCATTCCTTGTTCACTGGGATGTTTGCTAATTTGATTAAGTTGTAAGCTCTCTTAACCATCACAGCCTGCTTTGTCTGTTTGGGTTTGCTTTGCATTACCTTTTCTCCCTGATTATCTTCTTATCATCAAGTTTCTTTATGTGAAATAGGTGGATACTATGTCACATAGAGCTACACCTTCCAGTTGCCCACCTTACTGATTTCTCTTGTGCTTTGAATGTTTCTTTCATGCTGGAAGTGGTATGCCTGCATGAGGGGGAATGAATGGATACCTACTGTGAGGTTTGTTCACCCTGGCATTTCTGCTGCACATGCATGTTGCATGCTCAGTGGATGGTGATACAAGCTGTCCAGTAGCTGGTAGTTATTTGTTCCATCAGTTGGAGTGGCTGTGGAAGACTGATGGTAGTGGAGGTGGCTCTTCCCTCTGTGGCACATCTTTCTGTCATGTCTGAGTCGCACAGACACCAGCTGTGCCTTCACATAACATGTTTCCTTTGTGGCAAAGGTGACAAAAAACCTTACCAGAAGGTCTAAGCTTTGTCTTGTTCCTTATGGTGAGTGGTTGGGTTATTTTGGAGACCTCATTGGAGGTAACTATTTCCTGTACTATCCTCTTCCCATACCAAGCAGAGAGAGATGTGGTAGATGTGTGACTGCTTTACCCACCCTCTGTCCTAAACAGTGCTACACCTATCTGGTGTGTCGTGGCGTTGTGGAAGTGTATTTTCTGTGTTCAGTGAACACCTGAAGGTATTCTGCTTGACCTTTATCAATCTCAGCTGGTGATGTCAGGCAACCTGTGGTGGCCTGCAGAGGCCACTATGCTTCCAGCCTAGGTCCTAACAGATAGTGGTGGGCGTACACTGGTTGTCTCTGGTTTTCCTGCAAGATCCTGCGGGCTTGTGTCAGTGCCCTGCGGAAGGTCAAGTTAATCTGTTTGTTGGCATTCTGGTCCATTGTCTAAAATAATGAGCATGCTGCTGTGCATCAGCAAAAGCGGTCATATAGGTCTGTCAAAGGTATGCTTTGTTTGCTGGTCAGGACACATAAGGAACATATCGTGGCAGCAGACAGTAGTTCTATAACTTTCCTTTGTGTCCACATGGAAAGCCTGGGGAAATTTAAGGAGCACAATATTATCCTCTAGCAGCTCTCGCCTGTTTGTGCGCCCTCTTTGTAGTTCTTTCTATATCAGTGGTGGACTGATGGACATGGTGGCAGCAGGAATGAGGCACTCCAGCATGTCTCAAGTGGACATCTTGTGGATTTCCTGCGGGAGATGGCAGTGCAGAGTCTTTGACTTGGTGACCCATCATTTCCAGAGGTATGCACCGATGCTTCTCTCCCCAGATCTGTTTGAGGTTATCTGAAAGAACCTCTCGGTCCACACTACTGTTTTCATCTATATGGAACTCCTCACTGATAATCTGTGGTGACTTGGTGTGGTAACTGAAGCACAAGTTGGCCAGTCACCAGTCTGGTGAGCCACTCCAGGAAACTATCAGCTTCTGTTTTGAGTATTCCTATATGAAAACAGATTTTTCTCTCCAGTATTCACAGGTTTTACAGTGAGCAAAATATTTCCATTTCCCCTAGCAAACAGCTTGTCCTCATGTAATGACAGTTTTCCATCTGCACGAACTGCCTTTCTGATACCACAAACCACCTGAGGTGAAAACGTAACTGACTTGCTTTGCTGTAAACCTGCCAAAAGTAAAATTATTTTGCCTGTAGCAAGAAATGTTTTCATGCCAGTGCATTCTCCAACTTTGAAAAGTTACACACTTTTGACTTTATCAGAACAGAGGAATAGCTGTAGTGTATTTCTTGGCAAATTAAACTATTCTGTCGTGAAGCAAGACAGCAGTTCTATTTGTGAGTTGGGGTTTTGCGTAAAGTGAAGAAAGCTGTGGCGTGTCGAGTTATGCATTACCAGTACCTAAATTTGAGCTTCAAAACCACAGGTATGTGACTGAAAAGCAGTGCCCTTTCTGGAAACAAAGGGAACTGCAAATATGCCTTTTCAGCTAATTTTGAGGTTAAGGTGTTTTTAAAACATTGTCATTTATAAATAATTTAAATGCCTAACTTTACACATTTGTGTTTGAAAATATTTTGACATAAGTCATACATTTATTGCAGATGTTCCAGTTAGAGAGAGAGATTTCCAGAGGAGGAAAAGGTGACATAGGAGAAGAACTAAGTTTGAAAACTATTTCTTAGGAAAAAAAAAGTAAATCTGCATTGTAATGTTTTGGCCGACCTCATCTTCTGACAAAATTTGAGGCCAATCTCAAGTATAATTATTTGTTTTGAAGTAAGGCGGTAGTTAAAATTGACTGCATCACAGGATCTTCTTTTTTCTACACACTGCAATTGTCTTTATATTGGAAGATATTTAATAAAAGACATTGCTTCCCCTGACCTTGCCAGCATCCTGAGGGATTTGCGAGGTTTTATCATGTTTTTAAACTAGTGCAGCAGAATTCTGAACCCTCAAGAAGTTATCCACTGTGTGCCTCTGCTAACATTGTGTGGCAAGGGGACTCGCAAACTAGAGTACAAGCCACAGGAACCTGCAAGTTCCTTCCTACTGTGTGACCTAAACTGGTGCACTGCTAGAGTTTACCTTCCCAGGAACCCGTAATTTTGGGGAATATGTTGATGTTAGACACAGCTGCTTCACTACTGTGCATCCTATTTAGGCAGAAAGCCTTCTTCCATAATTCCTTTTTGCTAGAAAACCCTGCCCCTTTCTCCTGTTACCCATGAAAGCAACTCGTTTGCTTCTGCTTCGTTCTGTTGTTCCCGGGGAAGGTTATTCGCCCTTGGAAGCAGAGCGATGTCTTCATCCTTTCTGCTGGTGCAATCCCATCCATGCGTTTTTCTTGAGCATACTGAACTCAGCTGTCTTTGTAATGGGGAAGGGAGAAGCACTTTCCGTAGTCCTGCCTCTTCAGGTAGTCCCCAACCCTCCTTTATGATCACAGAGGCACTGATAAGGGGAATGGAATATTTTACCGAGTTCTTTACTGCTGGAAGGATGAAGATTTAACAAACTTTTAGGCAGCGTGAAACAAAGTGAGAAAAAGATGAACCCAAGATACCCAAGTGTTCATTACCATTGCTTCCTAGGAGAAAAATGTTTGTCCTGGTGAAACCGCTATCAGTAGCAGTGTTTCTGATTTTTGCAGAGTTGAGAAAATTCTTAATGTGAAATAAGCTTTGGCTGTGTGTTTCCCTGGTTCTGATTGCATTCCATCAAGTAATGGAGAACCAGCCACAGCACATTAGAAAAGTCAATCTATATTCCAACCAGCTATGGACTTAGTAATTTGACAGCTCTTTAAGTCAACATTATTTAAAAATATTTTTTAATCACCACAACATGAAAAATAGCAGGGATTATTACTCCGCTAGGAAATTGATGTAAGAGCATATAGAAGTGGGAGACAGTTAAAAAAGATGCTGCTGAAAGAGACTCTTTAACAATATGCAATAAAGCTTCACACTGCGGCAGTCTAAAAATTGACAGTTGAATCATCTTAAAGAGCTGTCCAAATATAGTCCATCAACGACTGATACCAAAAGCTCTAGAAACAGCATTGCAATAACCCAGGCTGTAACAGGCATTCAGAATTTCCAGATACATCAGTGCAGAAGCACTTACATGATAAACATGAAGAGCAGAGTTAAATAATGCCTTGACTTCTATTGAAACAACTAAAATGTTCCCAAAAATTAAGATATTTAGAGGAGAGTGCTGTTTTACAAGAAATTAATTCTAAAAGAGATATTCCACATACTAATGTGTATTATGTCCATAAATCATCTTAAAAGTATTTTGAATGCCACATTGGATATAAACAAAGAGTCATTACGTTTTCTGTGTGAAAGAACTATTAGGTTGCAGCTGCAGATTGGGGCTGAGAATTTTTTGATTCTGACAGTAAATCATTTCAATAGAGATGAAATGCAAAAGGTTTCCAGCCAAACTGTAGGGACATGTATAGTCGTTGCCATCATGTCCTTACATATTCTAGTAGAAACAAAACCCAAGAAAATAAAAAAGTGAAAAGGTTCATCATGAAAAGAACAATCTCAATCTAGAATTTCTGCTGGAAATAATATTGCCAAGGTACTCCTGCCAAATTATAAATTTCTTGAGGTTTCTTCACTGGAGCTTCAGGTCCAAAGGATAGATGAGCAGCACTGAAATTTTTGCCTTGGAAGCCAGCAATACATAGAAGCTAGATGGATTAAATTTAGTACAAGAACCCTTAAAAATTCAATTGTTTTAAACCAAATTCATCAGCGCTGTTTGCATCTTGGTACACAGCACTTATATCACTTGTAACAATTCCTTCTCTGCTTCCTCAATGTTACCTTACAAAGGCTAGGCTGGTTCCAGGATCAGAATTCAGGGTAGAGCTGGGTAGCTCTCTGTGAGTTGGGGAGGAGAGGTGTATGTGTGTGTTTTTTTCATAGTAGCCCATGGACACAATAAAGCTCTGCTTTTTCAAATAAAATTTTAGTTTGTGGTAGGGACAGTGCAAAAGTGGCACCTGTCTACTCTCCCAGGCTTAGTCCCTCAAGTTGTAATACTTTGCAGCAGCAGACATTTAATGCATTTTATCACAGTTCCATTCCAGTCAATTCTTAGCACTCAAAATTCCTCATGAGTGGCCACAGAGTACAGTTCCAAATACATGTGGCTGACCTATGCAGTAGCTTTCCAGAGACAGCTAGCCAGCTTTGGAAGTGCCTTGTAGAGGCATTCTGATTTGTAAATCCCCCTTGAAGTGTCATCCCTCCACTTGTACAGTGCAAGTGCACTTGCTCTGTTTTCATTTCAGGCAATGTGACAAACTCATCCCTCCCCTCCCTCCTCCTGGAAGCAGAAAAAATAGGGTTTAAGTATTCATAAAAGTATACCCTTCTGGGAGACAATCCCCAGCCTCCAGGGAGAGTTTGGGATGAAGTTCCTGTTTGGAACCACGGATCATCATGTTCACAGACTCACAGCATCTTTTGAAACTCTAAATCCTGCTGCTTTCTCCTTTGCCATTCTTTATCCACATATGCTGTTGCAAATCCATTAATTTCTTCAGCCAGGCATGTTGCATCAATACGGACTTTGTAACTGAGGTTTACTTGCACATAATGCCTGAACATTAGGCAGCAGTTTTGCTTTCTTATTTCTGTTCTGCAGTTCAAAATGTAAAGTATCGGGGCAGAATCCCTGTTCTTTTGTCATTAAAACCTTTCACGTTTCAATCCTGGTTTTAACTATAAGTGGTAGATTAGAAGTGACAAGAACTATGTGCTACTGTGGCTAAACCCAGATTTCCCCGCAGGCAGCCTGTGCTTCGCTCTCGAGGCTCCGCAGATGCAATGTCACTTGTATCATGCCTAGCAAAAACTAATTTGATCTTCATTATCTTTTGTACAGCAAGGCTATCCCATCAGGGTCAGTGACCTGAGAATTGACGTCTGTTATACAGCCATTTTAAATAAATCAGTGCTGTATTAGCTGTAGGGGATCTTTTTAAATCATTAGCACACGATGGTTTGTTTCACAGGACCTGACTATTATGGCATATACCACAAACCCAAAAAAGTTTTAGTATCATTTTGCCAGGATTTTTCAGTCCAAAGATGTTACTACCTTATCTTGGCTTCTCTTGCTCTATCACCTCCCCCACCCCGAACACTTTAAAAGCCTTTTTGTACTATGGCTAAGTAAAAATCTAAGTGGAGCTGAATGCTTACTCCCAAACTGCAGAAAACAGCCCCAAGAAAATGGCTGTTAGAAGTACCCTCTTCCCATTTTGCAGATCTCCTCCTGTGTTACAGCTCTGACAGTCACAGTTTACACTTTCATTTGCAGCCGAATGATTTTAGCATTCATGTAAACCATTGCTGTCATTAGCAGTCACGGTGCTACAGGGTTACCTAGCCTTGAAAGGATCCTTTCACAAGTAGCTTAGTGTTGGGCTTACGTTTCCCAGTACCTCGATGCCAGGTTTCTGAGATTCAGTTAGTTATTTTCTCAGAAATTTTTATTCAAGTGTATTTTCAGTGTATTTTTGCATAGCAAAGGTTTTGGACTTTGAGTTTGTAAAGCTCTCCCAGATATGTTCTTCTGGGCATCAGTTCATGGACATCAAAGTCCACCTAGTTCCAACACATGGAACAAGGGGCAGGGACACCCTTCACCAACCCTTGGCTTCTCTGGGCAGCCTGTGTCAGGCCCTCCCTGCCCTCACAGGGAAGAATTTCTTCCCAGTATCTCATCTCCCTTCCTTCCACTTAAATCGCTAAAGGAAATCATTGCGATGAAAGTAATGGATTAGAGTTTTAGTGAGTGTATCTATGTGCTTGGAAGAGTTTGGGGCTTTGCTTGTTGAGTTGTTTGTTGTGATAGAATTAATGTTGACAAATGTTCTCTTTGGCAATATTAATAAGTTCACTATCATATAACCAGCCTAACAAATTGTTTGTTAAAAAGTTTAATGTCGAAGAGGTGCAAATAGAAGACAATTGGCTATGTAGGGCTACAGCAATCACTGCTTCACGGTGATTCATTGATTGAGAAAGTGGTAGGAGTTTTCAGAAGCAGTTCTGAAATGTTGTGGGTGGTTATTAGACCACTGATAGGCTTTCAGACTAAGAGAGGTATTAAAGGTTATCGCATGGCTTTTACTGTCTCATTCTCATGTCAATTACAATTGGGGATTTTTGCAGATGCCAGAGAAAATTCCTGGTTTTCTCTGCTGTAATTAGCAATTTAGTGTGGGAAGATGTGATTGGAATATAGTGATGTTTCCTGATGTGCAGGAGGTAATGTTTCTGAGTGTAGTCAGCAGCTTTTTAAAGTGGATTTTGCAGACATGAGTTGACAAGATCTCAAGTAAAGCACTTGAGCAATTTCATGTAGTTTATTTCATGTAGCTTTCACATGTTGTGGAAGGATTATCTATTAACTGGGTAGTCATTACAAGGGTTTAAGGCAAAACTCTGTACATATTCATCGAAGTATGTATTCTTTTTACTTAGCCTTGAAGAGTAGGTAAAGAATTTCCTACATGCAAGCCAGCTTAATAGCCCGATAAGCAAATTAATTTTGTCTTAGCACGTACTCATCTTGTAACTTTTGCAATGGACAAAGTGCAAACATATAGAGCCATCTTCTCAACTGGTAACAAAAGTACAATTTGCAGGGTATTCACATCCAGGCATTAGTATATCCTAGCTCTCTGCCTGTTCTCCCAGAAATCTCAATATCCAGAAAAAAAATACTTCCGTGTCTATAACAGGGGACTGTAAAAAATGGAGTAATTGACTGCGAAAATGCTGCCTGAGTGTTTCAGGGGCAGATGGAAGAATGATAATAGGAAATGTTAATTCTCAGAGATCCTAAATAAGAGGATCTATTTTCATCTTTATAAAACTGAAGCTCCAGAAGAGGTAGTTGGAGAAACCTGACGGTTCAGTCATGATATAATAAGGAAGAGCCTTCATAGAATGCAAGCAGAGGTGGAGCCAGGCAATGTAACTGCAAGTCTGCAGAGATTCCTCAGAAACAGCCAGACACTCTCTTACTTCTGAGGGCTCTTCACCTCAATCTGTAGGCAGGCACTCAATGGCTGTACAGCAGCATATCACTAAAGATACTCAGAAATGTCTCAAGCAGTTTCTATTCTATCCATGAGGAAATTAATTTGTCCAGTATCAAAAACTGAAAACACAGAGCATGCTGGAGCACTCATTTCTTGCTAATCTCGCCCCTACCCCCCACCCCACCCCCCCCCCCCCAAGAAAAAAACCCACCCCCAAATAACCCAAACAAGCAAACCAAAAAGACAAAACGGATGAAGGAAGACATATAGACTCTGGGGCTCGTACCATTGTTTCAGAACTTTTCAGCCTAGATGCACAAACTGGAAGATGCCTGGAGGAGTCAAAAACATATGGTGAGCTGCTGAGAAGGACAAAGAAGACTCTCCTACTACAAGAAACTGAACAAGAGGTGAATGAATAAAAGCACCAAGATAGAAAGCTGTACCCTTAACAGTGAGATTGAAGAGCAGCTGTCTCAAGCAAGAGAAAAAAAATGAGGTGTAAGAAGCAATGGTGACGTTACTGTGAGCTGCTGGTGCCCCCAGTCCAAAAACTAATGAGAACCAGGTAGCGTGGTCTTGAAGTAGAGCCAAAGCCCTGTATCAGAGGAATTCAGTGGAAACAAGGAGCAGCTGTCATCAGTAGGCAAAGCTAATGAAAAGTTCAGGGAATGTGCTAATTTGTTTAAAAATCTTTAAAAATGCAGACTGAATCAGAACAGACCCTGTAGTTCTAAAGGATGTTAAGGTGTATTACAGGGACAGGAATCTTGAACTCTGAGTGGAGACAGCTTGGGTGAAGTTTAAGCTTCCAGTTGTGAGTGGAAGCATCCATGTGTAGTGGGCTGTCCCTTTGAGGGCCAGTCCGTTGGATGGGCTGACTACTGGATTGAAGACAAAGAAACTCTCTAGGTGCTAGATTATCTCCTCAGGGTGTTCAATACACTCATCTAGGCTTCCTTTCCCATGAAAGGTTGGACCAGTTGATCTTTCAAGGTCCCTTCCGACCTGGGCTGTTGTGTGATTCTGAGTCATGTAGCTGAGGTCTCTGTAGGTGGGAAGAGGATGGAGATGGAATATCCTCCTAGAACAGGCAGCGTGCTGCAGCAAGAGCCGCCTGCACATGGGAGCACCTCCAAAGAAGCCAGAGCCAAGGGATCACTGGGGACCATGGCAGCAAGAGCCTGCAACACCTTGCCAGCAGGGAAATATGAGAAGCCTTGGGAGAGCTGCCAGACAGACGTCAGTAGAGGACTAGGAAAAATGGACCACATCAGCAACAGCCAGAGCCAAAATCCATAGGCATGACTAGACACCCTCATTCCCTTCCTGACCCCCATGCATGATGTCCTAAGAAAGAGGGTAGCACCAGCCATTCTAAGGTGGGAGATGCTGCTAACAAGCCATTTACTGAGCTGGGTTGGGTAATCAGATTAGCAGAAGGCACTGCCAGCTGTTCCCTACGTACGCCAGTATGCATATTCATTTCCATATGATCCAAAGGTATTTTTCCCTCAGTTTAATATCTCTGTACCTTCAATGAACAGCAATACCTGAAAGGACCCAGGTGTTTTTTAGGAAAGGTAGCAAGCCCCAAACCCACAAATTGAGTCATACTTGTATCAGTTTAGAAGCAAGCCAGTTGAAGTTCTTTGTATGTCCTACATTTTGAAGGAATTTCTCCTGAATTTTGGCAGTTCACAAAAACTATTAAACTTTTTTTGGCATGTTAACGTGCATCCATCTATGTGCCCTGCAAAGGAATGGAGGCAATAGGGAAAACATCTGTGCTGCAATTCACTCTCAGTCTTCAGTGTGCTTTCACCCTACTCTTATCATGTGACTCAAAGGGACCACAGAATATTCAGAGCATGATCTCCTGTTTTATGAGCTCATGTACATTTTCTTTGTTACTTAACTGAAAATGTTTTTCTGTGGCAGGAGGAGTGATATATTTATGATAGGACCATAACAGCTTCCATTTCCTGGTGAACACATTTGGGGTGATGGCAAGTTCTACTAAATACAGCTTTCCTGTCTAAGAAGGTTCAGCCTCTCCTCTAGTCTGTTAAAGCCAGAAAAAAAACATGTTACAGGAACAGATGGCACAGATTTTTTTTCCTTCTCTGACTTGAGTTGGTAGGTTCTGAAACGGTTTCTTTTTTGAAGAACTGTACATTTTGGTGGCAGCAATAGGCAAGCCTGGTGCTGGGCTTGGTATTTAATACATAACATGGGATTGAAAAAGGGAGCTATTAGGTGAAATACCGAGTCCTTTAGGAGTCTGGATTTATCTCATCTTTTTCTTCTTTTCCTACAATAAGAATAAGAAACAACTAGTTACAAATGTTTTGCTAAATATTTAACTGTTTCTCTCAAGTATGCTTAGTATAATTTAACAGGTTTGTCAACATCCTGGCCTGGTTTTGGTACAGGTCAAATTACTGCTTGCTATTTATGCTTTTTGCAACGTATGATGTCACGTTGTGGATGAAATCAATAAGTCATCTTGATAGGAATTGCAGTCATCAACATGAAGAACAAAACCCCCATATTGCTAGAAGAAATAGTAGTATCTTCTAACAGAAAGAAAATCGTGCTCTTATGAAATAAAGATTAAATACCTTAAACGAACCTCTGTGTGAAACATAGGTGCGTGCTTCCCTGCAAGAGTAAGCTTCAGAGAAAGGAAGGGATAAGGGGATCACTCTTGGGCCAAAGGATGCAGTGAGCACAGGTACATTCCTGAACTCACAGCTTGGTATGAATGTCTGAGTACCATCCCCAAGTTGCAGGGCTGACTTCAAGCTATGTTCCTTTCCTGTTTAACCTGCTTGCCGGTGAGACTCAGCCCATAGTTCGAATTGTGTTGAGCTCCAGTTCAGGAATGGTTGTTTATGCATGTTTAAAATCAGTCCTGGTTTAGAAGGCTCATTTCAGTGAGAATAAAGCGTGTGTGTTAGTATTCTTAAAACCTACAGTTGTAATGATTGGGAATGGTTATTAAAGGTCGTTGCATTCCGTATGTTAACATTACCTTGTGGTAATATATAATTATAGTCACAATTTATTAAGAGAAATTATTACATTTTGGTACTACAAGTGAAAGATGTGGTAATGAGGTACACTAGCTAAAACTACAAAAGAATGGTAAGTGGAAACAGCAAAGTATTTTCATTTTGAGGTAAAATTGTTCATATCAAAGTGTGTTTCTCTTATGCTAGTTAGCTACCTGCTTTTTTGGGGGGAGGGGGTGTAGTTTTTAAATGGTGTAATACAGACAGGCAAAGAAACTAATTGTTTCTTCCTAGATTAGCTAGATATTGTTTTAGGTGGGAAAACTTGATTTCCATCTCTGCTTTCATAGCTTTCTGTTGAAACCACTTCAGAACAATCTATTATTCTAAGCTAAGAAGCAGAACTATTTTTTTAAATTACTCTTACTAACATCTAAAAACAGGAGTAAAATGTGATAATTTGCAAAATACAGCATTCTGTAGTAATTTGGTTTTCTGGAAGAGTATTTGTATCTAAGAAGAAGTTTTCCAGTTGAGAGGGGCAGAAGGACAACTGTGCTGACGCTGGTCACTGCCTGAGCAGCAAGGTGCATCTAAACACACAGCAAATGCTCTTACTTCTCATGTGTAGGTATTAAATCCAGTTGAAAGAGCACATACGTTGGAGAAGCCTTCTGCTAAACACATGCATCCAGTTTTAGGTTCTCCTTCCTTCTTTATTGCTTTTGGTGAGCGCTGTTCCATGAAAGGTATTTCAGGTGTGTTTGAATTCAGTTCCAGATTTTTGTTCTGATTTTGTGGCTCAAGTGCTTCCATACATGGTATGATAGAACAGCTTTGGTTTTCTACTCTAATTGTATGTGTTCCATGACAGCAAAGCAGCCCTCAGATTGGGCAGTGTTGCATTGCTGTTTGGAGAAGTACTTGATTACAAACTGGCTATAATCTGGGTTTTGCTTAAATGGTCTTTAATTATATTTGACCCCTGTGTGTAAATGCGACATACACACATGGAATACAGGTCTGGACTAGAACTAGTGCTTCCTCCCATTTTCCACAGTTAAAGTACAACTCTTAATGAAAGCTTTTTCTTCTGTAAACAAGGTAAACTAGTTCAGTATAGACTGATAGTTCCAAAATGGAAAAAAAAAAAAAGAGACACTTGACAGGTTGTCTTGAAGTTTTACAGGAGATCGGCCCATAACCTTCAGAGAAGCTAGGCCTTTACAAATACAAAACCAATTTAGAGGTACTGCAGGGAGGGAGATGGGAAATAAAAACATCAGATGCATTTAGCAATCTCTCAATAAGAAGTCCATTCTCTGATTAAACTCTGAACAGTCAAAGCTTTGTGTGTTCAACATGCTTTTAGGCCAGATTTATGACACTATGAAAAAAGGACCTGTCTAAGAGCCAAACCTAGGACAGTTTTGTTAGCTGTATTTTAATTAGTATTTCTTTCTTGAAAGCCCTAAGACACTGCTAAGTGCTTAATACTCTCCAGCCACTCTGCATCTGTAAAACTGAGGCATTGAAGAGAAAAACTAGGGACTTTTAATGGTCTTTAAAACATTACCTAAATCACCAAGCTCTTAACTGAGTGTGAAATGTATTTAAGATGCTAGAAGTCTGATGCTGATATTTTAATAACAAGAGTGAGTGGCAATAACTATTTCAAGAGAGCCAAGCAGCACTGAGCCGCAGTGAAGTTCTCTTTTTCTCTCGATTACTCAGTATTTACAACCTGGGTTTGCTTTTTTCCAGTGACCTTTAATAGTTGGTCAGAGGTCAAGAAATGTGGATATTGGTGTTAAACTGGCTACATGTAAATGAAGGCGTAAATCCCAGGAACATCTCGTTCTGTGGTTGCTCAGTCCTCTTTCCTTCCTTGAACAGTTGGTAGTGCAGGCATTGGCAAGTTCTGTTTTTAACATCAGTGACAAAACATTGTCAAAAAAAAAAAACCCTTACAAGGCCTAGGGCTGAGTAAAATCAGTAAGATTTTTTTTTTTCCCATTTGATTCAACACAGGGAAAATGACTAGATTTTTTTGGGTTTTTTTAACATCCATGCTATTGAGTTACAGCTTTACTGTTGCTTAGTTTTTCTTGTATAGGCACTACGGTTACATTTTTGTATGTCTAGCACTGGGAAGGAAAAACAAAATGGGCTTTAGAATGGTGGGTTTTTTCCCATCTATTTTGCAAAAAACCTCTTCTTGCACATAGGTATCTTTGCTCTTTCCACCTGCTGTACTGGTAAATAAATTATGATCACCAAAAGAGTATTTCTGTTGATAAGATTAGAAATATCTTGCTGTCAGCTTGAAATAATTCATTGCTTTTTATGCTATCTGCTCCTTGTGTCTTTTTAGTTGTTACGATAGCTAACAAAACTCCCTACACGTGAAGTCTTTTTCTTTGAGGTGTTTCATCATCTACTGTTCAATTTTTCAGTTTTTCTAAGTTTTGAACTCTGGTTATTTTGGGGATTGGGGTGTTCGGTCTTTGAAATTGGTGTTGGGGCTTTTTATTTGGTGGTTGTTTTTTTTTTTAAATTAGCTGAACTCAGTATGTGATACTCCATAGCATCTGATTCACTACAAGAAATGTGTGGGGTGAAGGCTATCTTTCCAATATATGCTTCTGCTGCCTAAATGTAACAAGGCCCTGAGACACTGGAGCTCACAGACATGACAGCAATGAAGCAAAATAATAACTGAGAAAAGGGACAGTGGATCAAATTAATATTGACATAATATTAATTAATATTAAATTAATTAATATTAATTAAAATTAATATTAACCTTAAATAACAATTCCTGTTGCTCTAAAACACTACTGCAAGCTTTTCTAAACATCCATTTACTGCATTTGCTAGGCGTGTAAGAATAGGCACCCATGAATCCACTGAAAACCAGTGATGGAGTGGAAGAAGGCAGGTGGCAAAAGCTGAGTTGCACCAGCCCCATGATGAAATTACTCTGCTTCTGCAGATGGGAGGAAGCATGTAGTCAGTAATGTGTAGTAAGCATGTAATGCAATGTAGTATTAAAAAACTCACAGGATAAGGGATCTGTTTTCAGCATGAGATGCTTGTCAGTTCCTTGATTATTTTTTTTTTAAGTACTCCTCTGTTCCCCCTTTCTCTCCCTTTCCACTGAGCTTATTTTCAGTGTTTTCTTGATGGTGTGCTTTCTGATTTTCTCAGCAGGAGCTTCCAAATCTGATTTTTTTTCTCAGACTTGCAAGGCTTGAGTTTCATTTAGTACTGCTTTCTTTCCATTCTGTTTCAAATACCTGTGTATGTTGTAAAGTACCTGGGTACCAGTTTCTCCCCAGTCTCTGGTTTATGGCCATCAGGTAACTAACTGATGGCTGTTTCAGCAGACTGTTGTAGTTATTTAAGAATACACACCACCTAGTCTACAAATTAACAGCCACCGACATAGGTGCAACTGTTAGACAGCTACTTCTTGGAATAGTTTAGATTTTGGCTTTTCAGTGGTTAAAACAGGAGGAAAAGCTATTGACTGCTCAGACAAGGACTAATCTTAAACATTTTATTAGTTTCAGTAAACTGATATCCTCTAAGAACTGATTTCAAAGTCTATTTTTGGCAGTGCTAAAACCAAAATGGATCAGAGATTTACTGACTGGATCTGAATCTCTTAAAACAGATCATGAATACATTGTGTAGCATTCTCCTGTGAATCTGGGTAGAACAAATCTTTTGTGGATTATAATCTAACTCCAAGACCTTATTCCTATAACACAAGTAGTAGGTTGTTTTTTTTTTTCTTCTGTACATTGAAATTTATGATTTTTTTCAGTTTCAGCTTTGTGGAATAATAGAATTTCTCACTGGTGCTGCTTGTGTAGAAATCTTTACAACCCAGGAGCAGTGATGGATACAGCTACTGTTCTTTATTCATATTCATTTTTGTGAACAACAGGACAGTGTTGGGCAGCAGTACAGGTACAGGAGGGGATTAAGTGATGATTACTTGTGTTTGGAAAATTGCACTTGTTTAGTTTAAAGGATCACTAAATTTAGAGGAATGCATTTCGACTGCAGAATACTCTGCTTCCAACTCTTTCTGCTAGGCCTGCCGAACAATGCAAATATCAGAGTAGTAAAGGGTATTGCAATAAAAGCACTTCTTGCTTTTCCCTTTCTGTAGAGTGGACACGGACCACATTGACCGGACAGTTGCTGGCAGTGGATAAAAGCTGCGCGTTCGAACCCAAGCAAATAATTCAGACCAGTTATTCACACCGTCTGGCAGGTCCGTTCACCGTTTCAGTAATGCTCCCTCTATGCAGCTGCCAATTAGTATGCTGAGGATTGAGAGAGAGAAGCTGGTAGGATGAGATACTGCAGAGAGTCCTTTAAATCGGTTTATTAGAGTCTTCCCAGAAATGAATGGGAAACATTTCGGAGTGATATGTAGCTAAAATGGTATCCTGTTGAAGTAAACGGTGGTCAAATGAACTTTCTGTTGCAGCCGTTCCAGCACAGCTATTAGGACCAAATATAAAAGGCTCTTGGAACATGTCAAGCTTTGCTGGCTTGCATCTTTCCATCCTGCCTTGCAATAAATCCTTTTTGGCAGATTCCTCATACTAGTCCCTTTTTCCTCGTGAGGAGTATGCAAGCCAGATGGATTTAGGGTTTATAATGACCCTTCTAGACTTCCCACCTTTCAAAGTCTAGCCTTTAGATGGTCTTGCGAGCTTTTTGACCGGTCTGTATATTTGTTCTTTGTTCTATTCTAACAGAGATACGTTGACACTGTCCTGTTCAAGGAGATAGAAAACTGCTGTGACAGAAAGGAAAAGCTTCTTTCAAGTCGCTGTTCAAAAAGGTAAGAGTAAGAAGGTATTTCATATGAAGTCAGGATTTTTATGTATCTGTGGGATGTGCAGGTGGAGCCACCCCTCATCTTCCTCAACTATGTTAAAAATGCCTCAGTAATTTTGCCTGAGTTTTTAAAGTCAGTCTGGGACCAATTTATAACTTAGGAAGGCTTTAGGCAAAATCTTTACATTTTTGAGAAATATTGAATCCTTATAAATGGACTCATTAAATAAGATCAAAATTGAAGACTTTTAGCATTAGATGATGCTGTTACCTGCTGCTGCTTACAGGGGTTTTGTAAGAGCTGGAATTCGGTTTGCTTGGATACCCTTGTTGGCATATTTCATGCATTAATTAGTATTTATTATACTAAAATTGAAACTGGTTATACACTACGGTTAATGGAAAACTTGTTTTGATGGTGTTTGTGATGAGCAAGCAGTTCTGTCGATAGCCCCACCTAGATGAACTCTATAACACTACTGCAGTCAGAGAGCTCTGTCTTCCTCTCCAGTGTGTGACATAGTCACGGTGCTGGGAGGTGTATATGATGCATTGAGGCACTTGATGGGAGAGAGCCACAGCACTGTGTCAAAGCTGGGACACGTGCTGCTGTGCACAACCCGTTAGGAAGCAAACTCTCTCGTGGTGACACATTATCCTGGCTCCTATCAGAACACCATCCAGGTAAAGATGCAAGCAATCTCTACTTAAAAACAAAAGAAGTCTTCCTAGCAAAAGGTACCCAAACCCAAGCTATGACCATATACAGAAAATGAAGCTTTATAAGTATATTTAGTAGTATTTCATTTACTTGAAGGGACATCATTACATTATAGCACAGTTATTTTGAAAGAATGTCTTACAAGCACCTTTATATGTGCTTTCAGCTCTTACATAGAGAGATTAATTTACTAATAAGATTTTTGGCTTTAGTCTCACATTATTTTAATTAAATACATATATCCTTACAGAGTACAAAAAGATAATGTTTAGCATGAACAATTATAGCACTAAAAATCATGACAAGGAGAGAAGTGTACCAGAAGTGGTCTGACGTAAATAACCTGTGACATAATTTCCTATAATTTAATCCATTTTCTTTGTCAGTGATTATGTGGATAAGAAGTCATGAGCTTGAATTTCAGAAACAAACAAATGAAAAAAAAAAAGGAAAAAAAAAAACCCAAACCCAAGCCAGAACCATTTCAAGTTATTTATTAGAAACTATTTGTAACAGAAAGAATGAAAGCAGCTTGTCTGGAAAAGCTTTACAATCTCTAGGTATTTAACAACATATTAGATGCAAATGTGTCAGAATGACATACATTTAGGCAGCTGGCAAGGGGATAGAAGAAATAACTCCTGTTTCTTGTGACTGAAAACTCTGAAGAAGTAAAATTAAATGCTATGTAATATTTTCAGTTTTGTGTACAGAAATACAGGCCAAGATATACACAACCAGTGATTGGGAATTTCTGTTCGGTTCCAGGGGGATTTTTACTGAGCCATTTCCCCAATAGTACTACAAGTTTGCAGATAAACTTGAGGGGGTTCAGTGATGGACAAGGATTGAGATAAATAGATAAAATGTTAATGAAATGTGGACTTTGCCTCTTCATAATCAAAATCAACTCACTCAACTCTGGTGAAGTCCATTGAAAATCTCCGTTCCTGGTACTGTTTCTTAACTGGCTTATGTAACCTGACTGCCTACAGGGAAATGAAAAATAGTGTCACAGGGTGGGTTTTCTTCTCTACTGTTCTCCACTTTCAAGGGTAATTAATTTTTTATGAAGGAATTAGGGGAACCAGTGGACTTCCACTCTGATTAAATGCCATCTTTGTGGCCTGTCCTGTAAGTATCTGTCATGGTCCTTGACTGCAGAAGTTTTGAAAGTGGAGAAAAGTAGAAACAAGCTGAGAACAATTAAAGACATAACTTTTTACAACTGAGGCTTGTGAAAGGGCCTTAAGGGACACAGGCATCCAGTCCCTGTTCAAATGCTGTCTGTAGATGCGAATGCCTAACGTCTTTTGGCAGATACACCCCAGAGGGTTAGGACTGCTCAGTTGCAGCGTGGAAAAAGAACCTGTCCTCATGCAGTCAGTGTAAGATTAAATATTCCAAAAGCGAGTTAAACTGTAATTTTCTTGCTGTACAAGGTCACAGTGCAGTTCAGATTTGCAGGCTGCCCCCAATCAAACCTTCTCCTCACCACTTTCTCTCTGACAATGCCTCATAATGCCTTAAAAGGCAAAGCTCCATCCCAAGAGTTCTGAGAGATTTAAGTTTATTAAAGGCACATGTTCTTAACTCTATGTAGGAATACATTTTTCCCTTAGGGACAGAAATGAAAGGGCTGGGAAATAAATGTGAATGTGACTTATTAGCCTCATGATAGCAATCCATTTTCTTACGTTACTGTCTCCATAGGAACTGTTTGTGGTTTTGTCCCCAAAAGTCTGCTTCAAATAACTCTAAGAATGTTGTTTCAGTTTTCGAGTGCTGCTGGTATCAACCTAAGAAAAGCAGAATTTCTAATACATATTGTCTGAAAGAGAAATATTACCCTTTATTGATGCTTATGTCTCAAGCTAATTAACATGGGGCTTCTGCTATTGGCTTCTTTTGCACAAATTGATAGAAAGTGGAAATGATCTTGTATTAGTATTTCCTGTCTCAGGACTGGAACATTTTCCATACCAAGTGACGTGTTAAAGAAACCAGAACTGAAATATATAGTGCTTGGAGACGGCTAATTACCTTTCCAGTGGCTGCAGCAACTGCAAGCGTTGCTATACTCATGTTCTGCTGAGAATGACATCAGC
Source organism: Gallinula chloropus (assembly GCF_964237585.1). NCBI lineage: Eukaryota > Metazoa > Chordata > Aves > Gruiformes > Rallidae > Gallinula > Gallinula chloropus. The sequence goes on from NC_140090.1 coordinate 44,904,721, forward strand.
ATTTCAGCTCTTTGAAGATGAATGCTTGGACAATACAGCCACATCCACAGTGCTTTATTCTCAAGCTGGGCAAAGGCCTTTATAATGTTAGTGAAAGCAGGGTTTGTTCATGACAGTCCTCACCAGGACCATTATGCTCCTGAGAACATCTGGGAACTTCTTTACCTGGAAAGCAACTTCCACTCTCTGCTCTGTGCTGCCATTTCACATCATGTCCCCCTGGACCCAATATCACCTACGTAAGGAGGTGGTTCTGTGGCAGTTTTGGCCTGTGGACTCGTGTGAACGTTAAGACACCAATTTCTTTGTGCGTTAGGCAAAATTTGTGTCTGTTACAAAGGCAGCAGTAGTGACGTGACCATTAAACTGGGCTAGGTGAGCCTGCAGTGTGTGGTGGCTTTCATTGCATGGTCACGTAGCTGGCAGTCAGAATTCAGCCTGGGAACATGTTGATGAAAAGAAATGCGGTGCTGGCCAGAGGACTGGTTTTTTCTACCACCTGATGACCAAAAGGCAGGTTTTATTTCGATACAAATTAAATTAGTTGTTATCATATTGATTTTGACTGGGCTAGTAGCAACAAGCAATTACAGTAAGTGGGAATTTAAAAGGTCTATTACTGGCCATTTTAATTCACAAATGGCCTGGTTAAAAATTTCTTGCCTGGGAAAAGCTCCTGTAAGGCTTCGGAGGAAAGTGTTCCTGGGCACGAGCACTGCAGCATGTAGCCAGAAGTGATGGAGGTTGGACAACATGTTTTTGTCCTGTCTTCTGGAGAAATTACAGTCTCAATGGAGATGTTTTGAGTAGGAGGTCTGCTATGTGGCATACCAATGCACCGTCTACGGATATTTTAAAAACAGCAGCGTTGAGCTGTGATTTGAGGAGGCAGGAGTAATAGTGATGGGAAGAAGTTTATTGAAATATAGTAGACTCTTAGGGGGTGAGAAATTTACTTGCATTAGGACTGGGACACAGCAGTTGGATTTTCAGCGTAGTGGTTAACATGCTTCCTTCGTGGTCATAGTATTTAAATTCCTTTAAGCAAAGGCCAAAACAGAAAAGGGAAAAAATGAAGCTAAAAGACAGGCTAAAGGTTCCTATAGATTTAATAGCAGAACTTCTACACATCCCGTCTTCCCCTATATCCAAAGCCCTCTTACCTGACTGTTTCTTGAGAGAACTGAATCTTGCACCTTCTCCCACCAGCTTATGCAGCTGATTAATCAAGCTCTTTCTGCAGTCAGTTAGCCTGGACACAACAACAAGAGTTGGCTGCAAAAATATTAATATGGTTTCTGGTTGCACAGGAAAAAGCATGAATTGGCAGCTTGGTGGCAAGGTAGGCACTGTGCAGAGGTAGTTTGTATATGTTTTCAAGACAGGAACGTTAAGTATTTTTAAAAAGGAAACTACTGGAGAAGGGTAAAGAAAGAGTTCTACAATAATATCTCAACAGATGTAAATATATAGATAGAATTTTGTTAAAAGACATGTTGATTTGTTGCAGCTTAGCATCTAACACTGGCCCTGGAGCTGTTTCTTGATGTCAGTATCTGTTTGATTTCGAGGGCATAAAAATCTATAGGAGAGATTCAGAACTATAAAGCAATAGCAAAAGGCGAGTAAGAAATTACTCCAGTTAATCCATGGCTACAAAGGGTTTTCTAAATCGTACTTGTTCAAGTGATACTTGTGTAAATGCTTCAGCATGTTGCAGGTTCTAGGTCTGCCTCCTCCCACTGGTAACCAGGAGAGCAGCATGCATATAAACACTGCAGCCAGCCCCAGGCTGAAAAGCCTGCCTCTCATTTCTCTGCACTGGTGTGGTGCTCCTGGGGCTGCTACCAAGGAGAATTGGGCTCCTTTGCACAGCAGCAACACAGACTGTCTGTATTTGGGGATCTTGCAGAACTACTTGATCTTAAGTTTTTCAGAAAATTTAAAGTCACAAAAATTTTGCATAGGTTATAAACAGTAAAGCGATCTGCTGCAGTGTATCTTGTGATTGATGATGATGATTGAGATGATGATTCACTGAGCACTTTTAAAATATTAATTCTCACATCCATTAGAAAGTATCCCAAGAACTTGGGAAACCGGTCTGCCTAGTTGTAACTGAGAAGACAGCACATCAGCATGGAGTTTTTGGCACTGAAGCACACTATTAATGTATGGCTTGGTTGTTTACTTAGACTGAAAAACATGTTTATAATACTATAGAGGATACCTGGAAATGATATCCTCTTCCATCTCCCTGTAAACCATCCAAACATCTAAACTTAGTGAACTTAGCAGACATTATTTCTCCAACAAGAGAGAGAACAGTACTTAGCATATGAAAAAACATTCCAAAGTGATCCTCAGCAGTTAGAAATTTTTAATAATATGTCTAACAGCCTATTTTTGGGGAAAAATATTCAAGACTGGTGGATTTTAATTACCTCAGAGAGATTCTGTAATAGAAACAGTAAGCAAGAAATTGCAGTTGAAATAAGATAGTTATCTTTTGTTGTTGTTCTTTGTTAAAGGTATAAAATTGTATTATTCTATTTATGTGACTGAGTTTATTCGAAAGAGTTTTTAGAGGCCAAGGGTTGAAAACACATAAAAACATTTAGTCTGAGACCTCCAAAGTAATGCTGATTTTGTGCTTGCATTGTTTTCTGCTCTTAAGGAATTTTTCCATGTTTTTCTCCCTGTACTTAGAAAGGGAATTCTATCATGTGTGGAGTTGATGGTATGTTTACCTGAAATGTTGAAGCCTCAGACATTTCCCTGCTTTAGCACAGGAGATTTATGTAGAAAGTTGTGTTTGGCTGGGGTAAAAGCTTGAGCAGGATGCTTCTGGGCTAGAGAGCATCAGCAGGGGTCATTCCTTGCCGCAGGGACTGCTAACGCATAAACCCTCTGACCCAAAAAATTTGATGGTGGACCGCTCAGCTTGTGAGATGACATAACTTCTGAGCATGGGTGGGAGCAGAACCATCTATGGAGCTTTTAATGCATGTGCAAAGCCTTGGAAGTAAGACAGCAACATCAGGATTTAAGCATCTTGAAGTCATGTGGCTGCTCCTTTGGATTCAAGGGGAGGAGGAGGTGGCAGTTAATGATTTCCTCATTTGATCAGAAGAACCTTTGTAGGCCTTAAATCCTTTCTAAATCCTTGTAGGGAACTGGGCCGTTCTCTCTTTTAGTTTTATTATGTGCTTGGTGGCCATGAAATATTGGAAGGAAATTGGATGCGATAATGTCATTACGAGTCTATAAATAGCATCACAGTCTTCATTATTATTCCAGCTGTACTGAAATTACCTGTGCTCAATGTTGAGCCCGAGCAGGAGTGAGATGAACAAGCTGCTGGGAGAGGAGCTTGCTGGCATGCAACATGCCAGTCATCGTCGCAAGTTGTTGCTGCCGCCAGTCGACGAAGACTGTCATCGTCAGTAGTAGCCTGTCTTTCTCTATTCTACAGAGATTTGTACTCAAACCATTGATGACTGAAAATTCCGCGTTTTGTTTGGGATTGTATCATCCAATATTTGGTCAAAAATTGTCTCCGTTTACAGTCTCACTGTAATTAGATGCTCAATACCGTGAGATAGATGCTGGAATTTTCCTGCATGGCAGAGGTAGCCCCAGTTTCTAGCTGTATAGCTATCCCAACCGTGTGTGCGTACATTGTGGACAGCTACATACAGTGTCTTGTAGCTGGGGCAGAAGCCCACAGGGTGGGAAAAACAGAAGGGGCGAGAGGCAGTAACTGGTTTGCAAGTCACTGAAATCCTGATGCCCCCCTGTCACCTCACCCCCAGGAGCAGCTGGTGGCCGCCCCTCCCCCTTGTGTGCAAGATGGGGGGACTGGGATGGGACTGGGAGGCACGGGGGGGCCATACTGGTCCATACTGGTCTGTACTGGTGCTGCCCTGGTTCCCCCCAGCTGCGGTGACCTGGGCCTGGAGTGCAGCAGGGGCAGCCTGAGGTTGAGCGACCCCTGTGACCCCTCCAATGATCCTTGAGACCCTACTTTGGGATTTTTGGGATAGGGTAAAATTCCAATTGGGAAGCCCGCAGCTGCTAGGGGCTGGTATTGAAGAGGCTGGCTGGTTCTGTGCCAGCACCTGGGAACAGAAGTAGCTGCAGGTCCATGCCTATGCAGATTGGTGTCAGGCAGCCTTGCCGGCTCCGCAGCCACGTGGTTTGAAGCTGGGAGGGCGGTGCCTGCCTACCATGTGGCACCTACCATGTGGGATGCTTGGAGTATGCTCACCACGTGCCTGAGGGATGCGCAGCGGGGAGCCTGGCAGGGGAGATGTGCTTCTCCCGAGGGCATCTGTCGCTGGCTCTGCTCACCACTGACCTGCTTGTGCGTCTGCGCCCTCGTCTGTGTCTCTGTCCTGAGGCCGGTTCCCTCATGGGAAGTGGTGTCGAATAACAGGCTCTTCTGCAGGCACTGGCCTCAGGGCCAAGCTCTAAGAGCCCCGGAGCAGGGAGGAAACCCCCAGGCTGCCTGTGGCTCCTGGTGCGCTCTCACCCTTAGAAGGGGCGGAGGAGAGACTTTCGTGGTTACCGCCTTCAGGTTTCACTAGGCGCAACATGATCCTGTGAGTGGTGAGAGAGCGTAGTGGGAGCAGGCCAGGGGGTCACATTTGAGGGGTAGCTGTCTGCCTCATCTCCTGTGTGCTCTGAGCATTCAGGAGGCAAACCGCCATTGGTATCACAGAGGGGCGTCATGTTTTGTCTGTTTACCCCACTAGTTACCGTTCCCAAATTGGGGCTCTCATTAATGGATGAAGCTCGGTGGGTAAATAAAGTTTTGGGAGGATGAGATGGAGGTACGATAGCTCTTGCAGGAACCGCTCCTCAGCACCTCTATTTTGTGTGGGGACAAAATACTGTATTTGGAGGCAGTGGAAGTAACTAGGAGGGGATTGGGTCAGTACCCAGAACAATATCTAACTTCATATTTCTAAAAGGACGTTCTTAATGACAAGGAAGAAATAATTTAAAATGTTAATAAGTCATTGAAAATGATAGACCTTTTTCTTGCATAAAATGGTTTCTTATCCTTTGTTTAGTAGTGCTGCAGGTACGTAATTCGCCAAATAGTAGAAAACTCTGTCAAATTTCTTATAATTTAGACTTAAAAAGAGAAGATATTTTATATTGTAATTCCTAATAGAGGAAAAACTGTGCTTCACACAAGTGGCATTGCATGGTACTGCTCAACAGGAATTGGACTTTGTGGTTTAATTTTCTTCTATGTGTAGTCTTCAAGTACTTCATGTATTTCTCTTGTTCTCCCCCAGTTTAGAAGCTGGAAGCATTACCAGCTGGATATAATTTTGAAAAACTTTGGTAAAGGCTTCTCTATTTCAGGGGATGTAAGCTGTGGTTATAAAACAAACAGGATTGTGTTGCTTATACAAGCTGTTACTTTATATAATGTTAGGGTATTCTAAATTGTAAATATGAGGAGAGGGTCTGCTTTGTGGAACTCATTTTTCCACTGTTACGCAGAAATGTTTTTGTGTGTTTTTGAGACATTTTTTGAATCAGGTAATATAAGGGTTTATAATCAGGTTCCGTTTGTCTGTCTGATAGACTGGTTGTTAATTTTCATGCCAGGTGCATAACCTTTGTCGTTAATGACCTAGGGTATAAAAATTCTTACCTTTTATTGTTTTGCTCTCACTAGTCATGTTTAGGTAATGCTCTTCTATTGTTGCTCAGTATCATAAACTAACAGTATATGTATGGAAAAGAGGTTTTCAATGTTTTTCAAGATGCAAAGTTTATTAAAAACTGCTTTTCTCCCAAGGAATAGATGGTGGTAGTAGAATAGTAAGTGATATTTTCCATAGTTCAGGTTAGGTGGCCGTAATATTAAATGTGTTTTTATGCTGATTATGAATATATTCTCAAAACAGAAAAACACTCCGAGACTGGGGGATGAAACAGCTTATTTCATCAATAGCTTTGGTACTAACAGTGTTTTACTGCTTTGGCGGTCCTGTTCAAGGTTTAATTAATGGAGCTGCTAGTGGAATATATAAGAAGCAGTACTGACTAGCCTAGTTGTATTCTCTGTTGTACTTCCTGCAATATCAGAAGAATCACATCATGCCTTCTTTTCCTCTGTAGGGGTTCACCATTGCCTCAGTGCTGCATCGTTTTAATAACCATGCTTTTGTTTTGGTTTTATGGAACGTGACTCTGCTAGCATCAGCTTCTCTTAGACATTTCTTAAAGTGCATGATTTGCTACAATTAGTGCGACAACACCGAAAATAATCATTTTATTATTACGTTTGTTTCACTAGAAGGGTCTGGGAGAACCCCCAGAAAAAGACCTGCTCCAAAGGGGTAGTTTTTCCAACAGTGGCTTGGATATTTTCTATATCAGATCATTTGCCTTAATTATTTAAAATTCTTTGTGCTCAGATTCTGTTTAACGTGCTGTTATGTGGAAAGCTGCTCAGTTTTCTGAAAGAGAAGAAAATTTAAGTCACTTCTGTAGTGAATACAACACAGTTTAGAAGCACTAAATTTTCAGCAGATAATCTTCATGGGGTTTTTTGGGGTTTTTTTTTGAAGGCCATTCTTTGAAGGATGAAATTTTCTTTGTCTCAAAGAAATCTATTGCCTATTATATTTTTTTTCTTACTTTTTGAAGGGTCTGTTGATGACCTGCAGTTTCGTAAATGTCTACAGCTTTCATACTGGTAAGATTCTGGGTCATCCACTGTCATTTCCAACAAAACTTGATTAGGAAGCACATGTTGTGGCTTTAGGTGATGTGTATATTTTCTCTTGTTATCCTTAAGCAGACTGGCCTCAAGACTGTTTTGAATTGTGCTCTACAACCTATCCAGCAGAGGCAGAAGAAAAGTCCTCTTTTGTGCCTGCTGTGTTACCCCATCACATAAAGCAGAGGCAGACATGACTCAAGACATCTCAAACTTCATCTGCCTTCCCTATGAGCGTCACATTTGGATTAAAACGTCAGTGTTGTGCAGTGTTGCATAAATTGTCAGGTATATCCTGTCATCTGCAGGGAGCCCTTAGGCTGCCTGAGCAGTTCTGGTGGCATGGGTATATTCTGCAAGTGCTAGGTCCCGTGACCGTTTCTAAATCAGCATTGCTGGAGATGCCAAAGGAACCCAAGACCTCATGACTGTTTAACACTCTCCTTTCAGAGTGCTCTTGAAAACATGAGTGTCTTAAAAAGTCTTGAGATGTAGGAGTCTTTGATAGTCTTTAAAGTGCTGCTAACTCTTCCTCTGCTTCTTGAACATGCAGAAAAGCCCAGCTGCCACACAAGCTGTAGAAGAGGCTGGCAGGAATGCATGTTGGCTGCTAGCAGGTGTGTAATCCGGATTAGAGTTGTTCAGATGTTCTTGGATGCATCATTAGCCTGGTCTCCATGATGGCTCTTGGCTACAGAGTTCAAACACTTCAGAAAAACCTAAAACTGGCTGTCCTGTCTCAAAAACTTTTTCGAAAGGAGCCATCTGTAATAAAGTGCATGTGTGTATTAGAAGAATTTAAATAAAATCTTTATTATAATTATGAACGGGAAGATCTCAGCAAAAAATTGTAATACAGGATTTGCATCCTTACAACTTGGCAGCCTTGGTGAAACATTTTTGTATCAAGGATTGAAGAATGAAAGTTGATATGAATTTTGAAGAATGAGAAAGAATGCAACTCCTGAGCATCCTAAACATCTGTCTTAAACTATAAGGGAAAGAAGGCAGTTTCAGGTCCGTCTGAGAAACTACTTGTGCACCAGCTGTTGCAGGCAAGGTTCTGGACACCGAGGTGCACCGAAAGTAGCGCTTTGTGTCATCGTGATGTGTACAGCAATTGAAAAGAGAAAATGCTACCTGTATTCCAGCCTGCCACAAGGATGAGGCCCAAATCTAACCCGATTTTGCACTAGGAAGACAATGCAGACTGTCTTATCATGGGAGCCACCAGTAATTCAGCAGCAGCTGAAAAGGCTTAATGTGAATGTAATTCTCTCCTCCAGCTGGGACCAAGCAGTCGGTTTGAAACAGCTGCTTTGAGAGGCACAGGTGAGAGAAGCTTCAAAACAGGAAAACAACTGAAGAAAAAACAACCATGCAGCATTGGGTGGGGACAGCATGGGGAAATGGCAGAGGAAGGGGAAAAACAGTCACTGGTCATTGAATAAGAACAGAGAGGAGCGTCCAGAATTAAAAGTTAACTTCTTCCCTCTGATACGGAAGTGGAAGTGAGAGCTGCAGAGGTGAGGGTCCAAGGATTCTGGTGGCTTAAGTCAGAGAAACACCACAGTGCATATAACCCCTCTGGTCTTCCAGCTACGGTTTTTAAACACCACTTTTCCCCCCCCTCTGCTTTCAGGTCCAACCCCCTGCATGGAAAGACAGGTGATCAAGAGACATTTATACTATGTCTAGCAGTTTTCATACCAAGGATTCTGTTGTGGCTGATGCCTTACCGTTACTCAGTGGTGCAAATGCAGAGTGTTCTGAGGAGAACCTTGTGCAGGTAAGTGATTCTGAGAAGATTGGTCAGCCAGTGGAACTTTGACAAACATTTCTGTTTAAACAGTTGTACAGGGAGGTCAGTGATCTAAATTGGCAGTTAGTCTGACTCGGATCTCAGTGCCTAGGAGGAGAACTGAGAAGCTGCTGAACTTGTGGTTTTGCAGACTTCACTTAGAGCCCAGCAGTGTTTGTTACATACTTCTCTCAGTCTCTGTTTCCTTATAATGCTTACCCTTTTGGAAAGGCATGGTTTTTACACTGCTGAAGACTCCTCTTTCTTGAAAAATGAATGTGTTCATTATCCAAGATCTTGCTAAGTTCCAAGGCAGCGAGTGTAATATCATAGGGAGCAAGATCACCAGCAAAGCTCTTCAGACTACAACATCATAATGTGATTACTTCTATTAAAGACTGGGGCAAAAAGGAAGGAAGTGACCTTTAATTTTTTCCTCCCAAACCTGCTGATGGCTGGGGAAGCAGTTGGTAGTGAGTGTGCTTTCTGAAAGGGATAGATTTGCTGGATTCATCTTCCACTGTGGAAGAAGTGTTAGCAGTTCCTGCGACTTGAGTAAGGAATATGAAGGGGATGGTGTCTAACCGATAGAATTGGTGTGTAAGGCAATATGGTGCTAAAAGATTGGGTTTATGTTTATAGTCTGCTCAGCATTCTGCCACTTGTTTTATGTCTATAGAGTCTTAGTTTAATGTCATACACACCATCCTGATGATATATGCTTGGATTTTCATGTGTTAATTCTGCAGTACACAATAAGTATGCATAATCATCTAATGTGAAAAATAGATAAATCACAGGATGAATGGTTTAACAGGTCGAAAGAAAACAAAACCCATATAATTTATCTGGGAGATTTTTCTTCTACCGGTGATTATGGAGTGGCATAACACAAAATAAAATGTTTGCAGAGTTCTGGATATGGTTTTAAGCAGTCCCTCTTAAAATAACCAAATTTTCATTTTCATTTGGGGCACTGTAGTAAGCTGGTAGCTTACCTGCACTCACATTTTTTCCCCTCTACATCAGCAAGAGCAAGGCAAGGCATTTTTGAGGAAAATACTTGGGACAAAAGGTCCTTAAAGATCTGATGGATTTATATACATTACCTTTGCCTTCATAGATGTGTTCTGTAAAGCTCTCAAGTACAGCTAGCTGAATGCGAGAGCAGACTGTTCAGCCTCTGGAGAAACCCCTTGCCTTCAGGAGAGATCACCTTTGGCACAGCAGTGTGACCCTGAAGTGAACTTCTGAGCACAGGCATGGAAATATCCCTGTCTTTATCCTGTTGCTTCAGTTGTGAGAATGAGAAAAGCCAGAGTAAATTAGTCTAAACCGCCACACCAGCAGAGTTTCCCTTTATTAAACAGTCTCTTTCACTGTATTTATCAATTCTTTTTTTTACTCTTGAGATAGTACTAAACCTAAACTGAAAGATCAGAGGGAAGAGAGAAAAAAAAAAAAGGAGGGATCAAGTAAATTGTATCTCACTGAAAGGAATGACAAAGCTCCTATTGACTTAAATGGCTGCATCTCCTGTTGTGTTTTACTTTGAATTAGTAGTGTGCTTTTGACGCAAATTTGATCATGTGCCTTGCTTCACATTGCGAGGTGATCATTGGGACACAGAGTTCCTTTTGAACTAGACCAAACATAAGGATGTGTTCCAGAAGTACACCTAATGTGCCTCAACCTCAGACAGACATTGAGGCTACGGGATGAGAGAAGGGCTAATCTGAAATAAAATTGCTGTCAAATGGATTAATGTGGGTATGAAGTTCTGCGCACCGCTGTTTGAGTTTTTTTCCCAGTCTCCTGCTAGGCCACATGATTGCAAGTATAGTTCTGACTGGTGGGTCAGGGATTGGTCCGTCTGCCCTTTATTTTGAAAGGTGCTGTGCTTTTTGATGCTTTAATAGCTTCCTTAAAAAATGTTGACTGTTGAGATGGCTTACAGAAATGAGGAGAAATTCAGTTGAGATTTTAATATGAAATTGAAATTATGACAAAAAAAGAAATATCTGGAATTAATTTTATACTGTGATTCATCTTCTGAGTGTAAAAATACCACAAACTATCATTTAGAGGACTTGCTGTTACTAAGTACAGTCAGTGTGCTTGGCTGGTTTAAAACGTAAATGTCTTTGAGAAGGTGACATTTTCAGGATGCGTGTCTGCAGAGCCAACTTATCACCATGAATGTTCTGCTTAGAGATAAAAAGCTAGTCTGTATTTGCTTTCTTTCTAATACTACAGATATTCGTATCTTGTGAAACTTCACAATTTACTTTTTGAAGGGCTTCCTAAATTAAAGTTTCAAAGTAAAAATTGAACAGCTGTTTTGTGACAGGGAACAGCAACAGATAGGTGTTATGTGCGTTTGTGCATTGTATTAACTTTGTGCAGTCTTACAGCACATGACTTTTTAATTGTGACCATGTTAAAAATGTATTACTGGCGATCTGAATTAATTAGAAATAATGTAAAAATCAAGGGCATAAAAAGACATGTCACATGGCATGTGTTTGCTCATTAGATATGACAGTAACTCTGCAGAGGAAATTAATATTGGTATGTATGTTGAAACAGAAATACACTGGAGAGGAAGAGAAGCTGAGCACTGCTCTTTGCCAGCATTAATAATGGGAAAATAAACCAGAAATTAATATTGACTATGATGTCTAACATGCTAAGCATGTTCCGTGGCTCAGTAGGTTCGTCCCCGGTACAATGTGATTTCCCTGACACAAATGGCGATCCCAGGAGTGCTACTATGCTTCAGGCACGGAAGACTCCGTAACTGAGTAATTTTTCCTAGCTACCATTATACTGCAAAACTCGTGTGAAAACTTGGAGCCTGTGCTACAACTTACACGGGCTTTGTGGTTTACATGAAAGCCAGAGCAGGCAGTATACACCATGAGCACTGCACAAATTTCTCCATTCAATTTTCTGGCTCTATTCACATCTAGCAGATGTGTGTCACTGTTGTTCTTTCAGTGCTATTTGTTCTCTCTGGTAGCAAGCCAGCAGTTCTGGTTTCTTGGGAGCTAGGCAATGGGCTGTTGTGCCAAGTATATACTTTTTGTTGTTCAGTTCTGAACACCCTGAAATTATGGCTGTAACAAGATGTGCATCTACATTTACATTACATTTCAGAAGTATTTGCAAATGTTTTGACAAGTGTGTTTGTCTTTTATCACTGTAGTTAGGAAAAGCCCCTGGTTCTAGGGGGTTTTGGTGGTGGTTGGCTTTTTATTGTAAAAAAGATCAGTAGTTAGTAGGTAAATAGTTAAGAAGATCAGTGATGTGATGCTTATCTTTTCAGGTTACTGCCTATTAGAAGTGCCTCATCTCCACCAGGATTCTCCAGTAGAATAGCAGATGAGACACAATGTCCTGATACGGTTTCCTATAATTTTCCTCAGTTTTTTTCCTTTGTTCCTACTTCTCTCTTTCTGAATCTTGGATCAGGTACAAGGAACTCCTGCTACAAAAGTTCCCATAGTAACATCACTGAGGAGCTGTGAACAAATGGTGTGCCATCAGCAGACTCCTACTTTAGATGCAGCTGTGCTGACTGGTGCCTTTGATGGCTTAGCTTAGGGTAGCTAGGAATTTCTGACCTTCACCTCACTAGACCACAGAAAAACTCTTGCGCTATGTTGTGTCTCCAGCAGAAGGGCCTGTTGCTTTAGCTATTCTACAGTTACTGCTGGGGATTAAACCTTGATCAGTGCATGAAGTCTTCAGGATTTTAAGTGCCCTGAAGTAAGGAAAATTTCCCCCTTTGTGTTACTATAGCACCCCGCAGTACCATGGGGGGGACCTGGTTTCTGTGCTTTTCAGTGATATTCCTGACACACGCAGGTTACATGCAGCAAATGGTATTTTAGTAGTGAATAGAAAGATAACCTTTCGATCCTTCTCCCATGTCAGATGACAATGGCCTGTGATCTGAAAGGTCAGGGTAGCATATCAAAGTCGATACCATACCATTGAAGCACCAGTTTCCTGGAGATGAGAATCTAAACAAAAACTTGCAAATATCTTTATTGACTCACTGTAACCCAAAATAATTTGCCAGTGGACTTCTTTTCATTTTTGCCTTTCAGGCTAGTTCCACTTCCTCTAATATTTTATTCTTGTAGTCTTCTTGTTGGTCTGCTGGTTTATTTCTCTGTTAAAAACAGAAGCCACATTCCTTGCATGTCAGTAGCAAGCAGGAGTGTGATTTACTTTCAGTATAGATAAAGTGTTTTGAATGTCAAAATGAAATCCTCTTTATGTTAATCTGCTGTTGAAGCTTCTGACCAGGGTGTTTCATCTTCTGTTCAAGAAAACAAAGTGGAAATTAAGTGATCAGCTGAAAATTTCCACAGTGCATAAGAGATACTCTGTTACCTGTACCTTCTTTCTAGCCAGTCTGGAGAGGCATGCATATTCTTAATAGCAAAGCTCTGTGCCATAGCTGCAAACCAATTCACCAAGCTCCTAATTTGTTATAACTTAATGCTTCTGAAATTAGAATGGAGAATGTCCTTTGTGATAAATACAGATTGCCAATCTGCCTCAAAATTAGTTTCACAGAAATAGTAGCAGTGCTTAGTGTGTGAAAATTTCTGTTGTTCTTGTGGGGTGAAATACGGACTGATTGCGATAACTGACTGACTAATAGTAAATTTTACACCCCTCTGATAATGCAGTTGAATACTGAGATTTTTTTTTTTAACAGAGGTTGTTTTTGTGGCCTATGGGTAAAGTCATGTGATATTACTCAAATTCATGAATTATGTGAAAATGCCTTGTAAGCTCAGAAAGATCACAAGGTCCTTAGGAGTGCTGTTTGAGGTCAGGCTGTACGTTTTATATGTTTGGAGAGGGAGAAAATGATTGTTACCCTTTCTTCCAGTTCATGCCTTCTTAGGAACAACTCTAATCATCTAACTTCTATGTCTTTCAATATCCTAATAAGCTGAGGGAGGCAAAAGTCTGCAAAACAGACTCTGATATCCTTTGAACAGAATGGAGGCAAATGAAGGTAAAATTTGTTGTGGCTTATACCAGCATAGTTTTTGATTTTGAGGACTGCCATTGCTGCCTCACATCACCAGTGTTTGAAGAAGACAAATGGGTAAGAGATGTGGAGAAATTTCTCATTGTTGATTGCTACTAAAGTAGCTAAACTTGTGAAATCGATCCAAGTTGAGGATAGTCATGGCAAAAATGGAGCTCTAATAGAGAAAAAACATGCATGTGTGGACATATAAGTGTATGAGCATACAAGTGAGTGTTCATGCTCTATTTACCTCAAAAATAGGCTACAGACGTAGTGTCTATCAGCTTCGGTATAGCTGCAAGGACTATTAATTTATTCAATTGGTCGCCAGTGTAGACAGGCCTACATAGCACTGACAACAGTTATTTCATAGAAAGTAGTATGCATTTTACTTAGATGCTAGTGGCCACTCCTTTGCTGGTGTTCAACCTCTCTAAATAAGCCTGAAATTAGCAGAATTGTAGAAAAGATGTTTTTAAGACAACTTGAATTCAGACACAAATAGTGGTATAGAGGTAATGACCCGGAAGTCAAGGAAAACACTGTTTTATTAGTGACGGAAACCGGATGCAATCTTCACCTTTACTAATGAATAAAATCTTAAACACAACTTTTTCCTTCCATGCAGGATGATGAGGTATAAATTATTTTAGATAGTGCTCCTAAAATGAACACAGGAGTCTGCAACATTTTATGGAGGCAGTAAAAATTAAGGAGGCATTATATGTGATGCATATCAATCCATCAGCATCTATCTGTGTGCATTTGACAGCAGCCTTTCTTACTGGGTTACACTGATAAAGTGAATACAATGATTTGTATCCTCTGCTCCACAGCAAAAGATCCATTTGTGCTGTATGAACATTATACCAAGTATCGAGTTTATACTGGGAATTTAATTGTAAGAATGTGGACTCCCAGTGCATCCCTTTGAGCAAGAAATCAGGAAAGAGAAGCAGAAGACCTGCATGGATGAGCAGGGATCTCATGAGTAAACTCAAAGAGAAGCAGAAGGTCTAGGAATTGTGGAAAAACAGTCAGAGCACCTGGGAAGAATATAGGAATGTTGTCAGGGCCTGTAGGGATGCAACGAGGAAGGCTAAAGCCCACTTGGAATTGAAACTGGCAAGGGACATAAAGGATAATAAAAAGGGGGGTTTTAGATATGTAAATAGTAAGAGGATGACCAGGGATAATGTGGGTCCCCTGCTGAAAGAGGCAGGTTTCCTGGTAATGGGAGATGCTGAGAAGGTGGAGATACTGAATGCTTTCTTCACTTCAAAGGCCCCTTGGGACCCTGAGACACTGGAAGAAAGTAGGAGAGTTTGGGAAATGAAGATCTTCCCTCTGGTTGAGGTGGGGCTGGTCCAGGAGCATCTCAAAGGGATTAATACACATAAGTCTGTGGGCCCAGATGGGATGCATCCATGTGTTCTGAGGGAGCTGGTGGAAGTGATTGCAGAACCGCTCTCTAGCATCTTCGACAGGTCCTGGAGGACAGGAGAAGTGCCTGGAGACTGGAGGATAACCAATGTGACTCTGGTCTTTAAAAAGGGCAAGAAGGAGGATCCCAGCAACTATAGGCCAGTCAGCCTCACTTCTGTCCCTGGAAAGGTGATGGAACAGCTTGTTCTGGATGCCATCTCCAAGCAGTCGGAAGAGAAGAAGGTCATGAGGAGTAGTCAGCATGGATTCACCAAGGGGAGATCATATTTGACAAATCTCATAGCCTTCTATGATCTCATCACTGGCTGGGTAGATGGAGGGAGAGCAGTGGATGTCATCTACCTTGACTTCAGCAAGGCTTTCGATACTGGCTCCCTTGACATCCTGATAGCAAAGTAGAGAGCATGGGATAGAGGAGTGGACAGTGAGGTGGATTGAGAATTGGCTGTCAGACCGAGATCAGAGAGTGGTGATCAGTGGAGCAGAATCTGACTGGATACCTGTGACTGGCGGTGTTCCCCAGGGCTCGGTGTTGGGTCCGGTTCTGTTTAATATCTTCATTGACGACCTTGATGAGGGAATAACATCCACCCTCAGCAAGTATGCCGATGATACAGAGCTGGGAGGAGTGGCTGACACGCAGGAACACTGCGCTGCCATCCAGCGAGACCTGGACAGGCTGGAAAGCTGGGCGGGGAGAAACCAGGTGAGATTCAACAAAAGCAAGTGTAGAGTCTTGCACCTGGGAAGGAGTAACCACTTGTATCAGTACAGGCTGGGGGATGACCTGCTGGAGAAACGCTCTGTGGAGAAGGACCTGGGGGTCCTGGTAGATGACAGGTTGGCCATGAGCCAGCAGTGTGCCCTGGTGGCTAAGAGAGCCAATGGGATCCTGGGGTGCATCAGGAGGCGTGTGGCCAGCAGGTCGAAGGAGGTGATCCTCCCCCTCTACTCTGCCCTGGTCAGGCCCCACCTGGAGTATTGTGTCCCGTTCTGGTATCCCTTATATAAAAAAGACAGGGATCTCCTGGAGAGAGTCCAGAGAAGGGCTACAAAGATGATGTAGGGCCTGGAGCATCTCCCTTATGAAGAAAGGCTGAGTGAGTTCAGCCTAGAGAAATGATGACTAAAGGGGAACCTTATTAATGTTTATAAATGTTAAGTATGGAATGCAGGGGGAATCAGCCAGCCCCTTTTCAGTGGTCTGTGGAGACAGGGCAAGGGGCAATGGCTGCAAGTTGGAGCACAGGAAGTTCCGCACCAACATGCGGAAGAACTTTTTCACAGTGAGGGCCACAGAGCACTGGGACAGTCTGCCCAGGGAGGTGTGGAGTCTCCATCTCTGGAGATATTCAGGACCCATCTGGACTCCTATCTGTGCAATATGAGCTAGGGAGCTGCTTTGGCAGGGGGGTTGGACCCAATGATCTCTCAAGGTCCCTTCCAACCCCTATGATTCTATGACTTTCAGAAAACATGTATATAGTTCTTTCTAACTCATCAGAGAAACTGTGTTTTCTTGCTGTGCTGAAGTTTTCAAATGTTAGAAATTGGTACATGGAAATTGCACTCTATATTTTTCGTTTGATTCCAATGAATGGTTATTATTTAATAGAATTTTCTTTATAGACATCCTGTGTATTTTATTACTAGAGAGTGGGAGCATATACTGTGTTTTGCGACTCAAGTATCATAGACAATTTTAGAATAAGCATGTAAATCCAGAAGAAAATATGGTCAAGCTATTTTTGTGTTGAATGTTACCTTACCATCGTATTTTTTCTTAACCCTGAAAAATACATGATTTGATATGTTGGCCTGTAGCAGCCAGTGCTATTTATGCCAAAAGAAATGCTGGCAAATTGAGAGGAAAACATGTGCCAATGTGTGGCAGTGCGATTCCTACCTAACGTTTTCATGGAGGTTTATAGTACTAATGCAGGCAAATAAAAACTATGAAGTGGCCAAGGAAAAGTGGGTGGACAATAGCCAAGTGATGAAATTGAGTACGAAAGAATCATTTACCCAGGAAAGCATTATGTTTAGCACAGGAAGTTCCACACTAATACGCAGAACTTCTTCACGGCGAGGGTGACAGAGCCCTGGGACAGGCTGCACAGTGGGGTGTGGAGTCTCCTTCTCTGGTGATGTTCAAGCCCCATCTGGACGCGTCCCTGTGCAATCTGTCCTGGGGACCCTGCTTTGGCAGGGGGGTTGGACTCAGTGATCACTGAACGGCCCTTCCAACCCCTACAACTCTGTGATTCTGGTTCTTCAAAATAATGCAACAGTCAGATCAGGGCAGGGGAGACATCGGAGCGATAATGGACAAGGTCAGTTAAGAATCTTGATGGGAACTCTAATAGTGGGGTCTGACATTTCTTATCTCAAAAGAACTTTATATTAAGTCCTAAGGACCTTGTCCGGTCATTATGCACAAAAAAGTATCTTTTAGTCAAATACCAATGTCTCTGCATAATTTTACTTCTTTTTGTGAGAGTGGTAGAGCTTAGGCCTATATACCAGTCCTTTGACCTCCCGCCGTGAGGCTCTAGCTGTGCATCCTTGATCGCTGTGGACTTCAAACGGACAAAAATAGGGTTGGATCTGTTTGGCTAAGTTTTGTGAATTTTCCATAATTTTATTCATTTCAGTAAAATGCAAGATAGCTGTTTATGTTTGCATGTTTGTTCTGACATAGAGAATACCTGTTTTGCTGTAATTCCTTTTTTAAAAAAAGGAAGGTGCATAGTGAACTGGGTAGTTACAGAGTAAACCGTTCTAGGCACGGGCGAGCAGCACCATCACAGGCACAAGACTGCTTGGCACAGGGAAGGGAATACTTCAACAGGGAGGTATTAATTACCTGAGTAAATGGTCTTGACTATGTGAAAAATGTGGAAGCCTGCACACTAGTGGAATACTGATGGAGGGGCTGCTTTGAGCATGCTGCGTTCCCTCCAAATTCCCTGCGTCATGATTACTGCCTGGAGCCCTTTGAATCAAAATGTAGGTCAAAGCAGCCTAAGGTTGCTTTAAGTTCCCACGTTGCTCAAAGAAGCATTCAGACTGTACTGTAATATATGGCTCCATGATTGCTCTCTACTTTGTTTTAGTCAAGCACAGCTCTCAAGAAAGAAAGCACCTGCAACATAGTAACTTGTAATGGCATTCTGCCTGGGGTTTACTTCAGCTCTCCTTTATTCAGCTTGAGAAATGTGTACTGGCTGTATATGTTTATATAACATGCTTTGTAAAATAAGATCTCCAAAGAGGAATTACCAAAGTTTAAGTAGACTGCTACTGTGTTGGAAACAGTTTTCTAGATTCTGCTCTGTACCAGTGGAGAGCCATCATGAAGTACAAAGCAGAGCTTTTTTTCTCCTAGATGTACATCAGAGCAGAAGCTGCCCTTTTGAAAATGTGCCAAAAGTACCTCTCAGAGATGGTTTTTTGAAAATACTTGTCCCCAGCTCAATGCTAATGCAATTTAAGTTCAAGGGAACAGGACTATGCCAACAGTGAACTCTTCTGAAGGGGTTATTCACCTCCACAATCCTTATTTCTATCATTGTGCTTCAAGGAGAAGGCTTAAGAGCAGTGTTAGGCAGGTGTTAGTTCTTAAATATCTTGAGCTCTTTTTAGAACTTTAATAGGCAACCGTAATTCACTCTGAACTCTGCTGTTGTTCATAAACTACTTAAGTTGTGCTGCAGCAGTTTATGCCGGTTCTGAACTCATACAATGAATTGTAACCTTTCTTCAGTTAGAAAGTAGCTAGTCTTTTTAGTCTAGTTCATGGAATTTGTTATTTAATAGGGTTTAAGCAGATTGTTTTACTGACTGGGGGGAGAAAAAACACTCCCCCCAATTCTCGTATGGATCTCCTGTAACCACTGTATAAAGTTGGGGTTTTGTTTCTGTCATGTAAGTTGAAAGGGAGAACAAAGTACTGTGGTAGAGATATTTCATTCTTCAGAGGAGAGAAAGCATAAGAAGAAGTAGTGTCTGAACTCTTAGGACAGTCTGCAAATTGTACAAGTGAAAAACTGAATGCCTTTTCTCCTTGTACTGGCTCTTGCCTGATCTCTTGTGGTTTTACTTGGTCCTGAAATGGGATTAATTGTGAGTGATGTAGGGTCCAGCTCTTGCTGTTTGCTTTTGACCCAGTTCACCTACTGTGGCTCTTCATCAGCTGCCCTGCCGTGGATCACTGCTATGTCAGGCAGTCATAAATCACAATGTCTCTCAGTCCCAGTCCTCCACGGGGTCACAAACCTACCCCCAGCAAACCTGCTATGGCACAAATATCTCTCTCTGTGTCTCTGTTTCTCTCTATGGGCTGCAAGTGCTGGCAGGGCCTTGCTCCAACGTGGGTCACAGCATCTTCTCTATGTCTCCACCTGCTCCATCCAGCATGGATGCCTCTCCATGGGCTACAGGTGGGGCCTTGGCCTTTTCCATGGGCTGTGGGAGGGGACACCTGCTCTACCATGGGTATTTCCATGGTCTGCAGGGGCATTTTTTCTCTCTGGTACCTCCTCCCCTGCCCTCCCTGGCCTTGGTGTCTGCACAGCTCCTTACATCTCCTCACTCCCTTCTCCGGTGGCAAAACACAGCTCCTTCCATTTTTTTTTTTTTCTCCGATATGTGATTCCCAGAGGCGCTGTGAACATCGCCGATTAGCTCGGCCCTGGTCAGCTGCCACTTTGGCCTTGAATTGCCCAATGTTTACATTTTGGGGCTGCAGAGAATTCCAGCAGCTCCTCACAACAACTATTTCCTACAGCCCCTGTTCTATCCCAGCACCCAGCTACGCAAAATGGCAACAAATGCAAAGCAATGCTAAACAAGAAAAATCCTTTTTGCCACTGTGATCACTCCCTCTTCCACTCCACCTGCCTTAGTATCCCATCTGTTGGATGAAACGTGTTTTATGTCCTCCCTATTTTTCCTCTGCTGGTACTTGCTCACTCTTTCACACGTACTCTCTCCCTCTTTCTGAACTCCATCTCCCACAGTGCTGAATAAAATGAATGGAGTGAGGAGTTTAGATTCACTTCCTTTGCACATTCGACTTCTAAGACTCACTGGTTTTCTTTCTACTCTGACCCTGGTGCTGTTTTTAAGACAGTCAAAGCTTCCCACTGGGTTTACGGAAATTTCCCTGTGAAGGACTAGTTTCTTGCCTCTCTCAGTTTAAATAAATTAGACTTTTAAATTTACAATATTGCCATTTATTTTTAATATGTAAGATAGTGTGCTTTGTGAAGGAGAAAACTGCAGCTTTTAATTACTTAGTATTTGTTTAATTTCCCAGTAATCACTACTGCAAATTCTGATGGATCGTAGCATATTTACATTCATTTTTACCTTATTTCCTATGTTTTTCTTAGAAATGCATTATTTTGCCTCTTGCATTGTCATTCTGGAGCTCTGAGCCATGTGGTGATCTTGGCAGGATTTTTGAATAATGAGCATTATATTTTAAGGAAAAGAGAGTTGTATTGTGTTCTGAAACATTGCCATAACATTTTAGTTAATATGTAAAATAATGACATGAAACAAAATTCTTTGGCAGGGCCCTGTTGTGCAACTGGTGCAATGCAAACACCTGTAGTAAAGTGAACAAATGAGGGCCTGCTGTGATCAGAGTACATGTACACTCAGTACAGAGGGAATAACCTGGGAACTAGATTAGGAAATTCACGGGCAGTCACTTAGTGTGTTTAAAATAATTGAAGGAAAATACATAAAAGTCTAAATTTAAAAACCACTTCCACAAACCAACTACCCCAAAAGTGAGGCGTTTTTGTTCTTTTCTGTCAGATCTTTCTATGCGAAAACTTTGGAAGCTTTCATATAGGTTAGATTGTCATCGTTTCACTGAAGGTAGCGTGCATGCTGTATTTCCAGGAGGGTGTCAAATTAGCGTTGCCATAGCCGCTTACAGACTGCCAGGATTTGGTTAGAAATTGATCTCCACGGCAATGCATGACTTAAATGGCGAGTACTCGAGATTCATGCAGTTTCGAAAAAACCCTCAACCTATGCAGCAAGGCTTGCAGGTTATGGTTCCCTAATAAATATTGGAAGAATACTACATAATTTTACATACCAGTAGAGAAGATAACATTATTCTTATTGTGACTCTTGAGCTGCAGTACAGCAGAGGCTGGCACAAGTAGGGGGCTGTACTTCAAAAAACGCATGACTGCAGGCAGTAATGTGAAAGCCTGGAATAAACTTTAGCTGAAACTCAGTGCCGTTCGTAGTATTGTGTGGTGAGTACTGGACAGAATGTTGCCAGTTAGAAAGTCAATACTGTGAACTGGCAAGGTACAAAGCATTTTCAAACAGGATATTGGTACAGCCCTCATGCAATAAATAGCGTAATCAAGATTGTGACTAAATAGAGGTGAGATGTGCATTGCCAGAAGGCACACGTTTTAGCCTGGTTGTTTGAAGTAGCACCCTAGAGCCAAGTGCAGGGCTACACATAGTAGTCTGATTTGCATTGTTTTAAGTACTTCTTTGTCCTCAGATCGAATACATACAGCGATGCCAAAGCTTACAGTTGAGACAGATTATTCAGAAAGTGAGTTAAAATGTTAGACCAATATGGCTGATTAACTTGGTGTTGTAAATAAAAAGGAGGCTGTTTAGGCCTGGTATGTAGAGAGTTGCAGTTGTTTTACACTGGTCACAAGTTTTTTTTAAATAAAAGTCTTTAGGATTACTGCCAAATATGTGCAGAAATGTACAGAAAAAGACTTATATAACTTACTTTGGTCATAGAGCTAAGATTTAAGGAAAAACATTACTTTAGAGAGAAAAGCAGAACAGGACCATCACTTTCAAATTACATAGTTGCTTTGGAATATTAATCTGACTAATTGAGCAATTATTAAAAATACAAATACGTAAATAAAATCAAGAAAACCGGTCAATAATAATGTTTGGGGATTTGACAGCTCTTCAAGAAAATGGTTTACTGCTTTCCCAGTAGTAATTAGTGACTGTAAATCACAGTGGTATTCTGAGAAGCAGTGCTCCCTGGAAGGTATCCCAGAACATATTCCCAACATGCTGTGGAGAAAAGTAGCATTTAGTCCAAATGATAGGAAGAAAGGAAAGCTGTCCTGAGGATAAGGTACTACCCAGAAAGGTCTTAAGCAATCAACAGTCAGGTAGTGCATGAATCTTGGGGGTTTTATTGGGTTAAGCAGAAAAGTCATAGGGCATTAGGTGTGATTTGTTTGGTAATTACCACTTGGAGAGAGTAAATTCTGTGTGGAAAGTAGGAAAGACATTATTGTTCTGAACATTATTGGAAAGTAGGAAAGACACTATTGTTCTATTTTATGTAATGAATTCATCTTGAAAACTTATAGTGCTTGGTGTCCAATACTTGTTTGGTATCACAGAGCTTATTTTGGCATTTGGCAAAAAAAAACCCCAGTTTTAGGAAGTTAACTTGTGAAGTACTATGGAAGTGTTTCCTATTTTGATGTAGGGGTTTGAAATATTACAGCAATAGAGAACAGAGATCTAAAAGTCCCCTCTAATACTATTAGGAAAAACAGATACTAATTCAGATTTCTTGCTAACAGAAGAACACTGCAGAACCCATTACAGATTACTTAGGAGGAAATGGCTGTGTCTGATTACATAGGATCGAAAATGAATTATGTTAATTTGAAAACACTATTAATGATAATTAAATTTCATTCCAGTTTTTGAAATTAAAGATAATCTGAATTGAAGAAATTGAAGTGATTATAGAAGCAACTTTAGAAGGCCTAAATAATTATAGCTTTCAAAAACATGAAATAGAAAGGGGAAGGCTACTTTCTTTTACTTGTTGGCAAAATTATACTTGCAAATTGAGACTTAATAATAGCAAACAGGAGCTACTACCTTCTTTGTTACTATCTATCCAAATAATTATTGTTAGAATCAAGTTTTCAAATGGATGTCATGCTCTCAGATCTTAATAGCTGCCTCTGAATATAGCTAAGAGACAGGAATATGGCTCAAATAACACCATTAATATGTGCTGTTAATATCTGTTCATTTCTGAGAGCAGTTTCCTTCAAATCTGTTCTCTACACACTGCTTAAATTTTTCCTTATTTCTGAGTGGCATCATGTTTAAAAAAACCCGATTATTTCGTTTAATGTTCTCATTTAGAAAACTTAATTGAGGTACTTCAATGAAATAAGAAAGGGTTGTGGTGAAAGGTTTGATAGATAAAACAGCCGTTGTTGAAACAACAAAGCTAGTTAGCCATTTGGCGTCATTAGTGCTGTATGTGCCTTGGCCCCTCACATGCAGCTCTAAAGGGATAATACATACCAAGTGTCATGAAATATTTGGTGTATAGAGGACAGTAGCTATTGTAGTGATAATCCAGATTTCGTGACTTCAGGCTTCAGCTGCAGGCACTAAAGTCTGATCTTACAGACGTGTTATATCGGAACTGCTGCTGTAGTTTCTGTTTTAGATGATTATTACAATGGTGATGAAAGTTACCTGTATTAAAAATTTGTATTAAAAATAACTAGTAAACTTGATTATTACAGTAGTGATACAAAAATTGCTTTGTGTTCCATCTGGACTGAATTTTAGAACACTGAGGTTTACTGGCATAAAAAAATTAAATGCTCAGTTGAAGGTTTATTTGCTGTGAGGAATGAAATTACTTGGTTGAAACAGTGCTTTGGAAATCATTTCTCTGTGCCTTAAGGAGCCGGGGCTAAAGCTCGTTTAAGCTTCATTTGGCTCCTCTCTTACTGTGAGCCAAAAGGTGTCCAGCACAGCTTCTGTGCCGGCTGTACCAGCTGGGATAACTGTGAGGCACATGCCTTGAGTGCTGCTTTGCCGGCTGGCACTTCATACTCAGTATGAAACTTGCAATATGCAACTTGGAGTGGAATCAGAGCTTGACAGGAATTAAGTAAAAGTGAATAAAAATTTTGACCTATAGAATTGGTTTGCATTAGATTTAAATTCTATAATTGATTATTTATATGTTTCTCCTTTAATCCCTTTTGCTTAAAGGTCTGTTTCTGTCCTCTTCTCTGGAGTTGACTGAAATTCATGTGCAAAAATATAGCCATGTCTAATTCTCTGCTGATTTCTTGAAATTAATGCAATTCTTGTTCTTCCGTAAGATGTGAGGGAACCTACAGCATTGAGAGGAGGATGAACACTTACACTACACTTACTAATTCCATGTTATTTCATGAGTTTTTTTAAAATTAATGACTGTCATTAATTTCATCCAAAGTTTCATGTCATTCAGTGTAGCTCATTCTCAAAGTGCAGTTTCATGTTAACATCAAGAAAAGGGACAAAATGTAGGAGTGTGATTTTTTTTTTTTCTGTTTTTTTTTCCTTCTGCTTTCACAGTCACTTGCTTCTGTTGGTTTTCTAATCCAGTTGTGATAGTATGTGGCAAATTATACTGATAGAAAATGTGAAATCTGGATCTCAGTCTAACTTTTGATAGTGTGGTACATCTGGAGCATTTATATTCAGAGTTTTTACTTCTGCAAATGTAGGGATTATGCTTGTTTCTGACTTTGGTCTGGATTCTGAACTCCTCCCAAACCATGAGTTCTTACATGTCTCTAAACTTAAAAAAATTGCTTTAACTATATTGTAATTGAAGGGTCAGATAGTTACTGGGAGGGGTGGGGGAGCAAGTCACTAGGCACTAGAAGAATTTGTGTTCTAGTAAGGTTATGAAACCGTTACTAATTAAACTAATACAATTTTAGTCTCTTCCTTTCCTCTGTCATTTTAGTCTGTGGCTGTTTTTCATAATGCTTATTCTGTAAATATCCAAAATGTTTATTGATCACCACTGTCAGACTATTCTAATTAAGAGTGAAATTCATTAAATGAGTACATGGGAAACAATTCCATCTGTCTGTAGAAAACTAAATGAATGTTTGGTAGTATGTCAATTTGGGATTGCAGTGTAAAACCCCCATGAATAGAAAGTGGTTTTCGAAACACTTGGATCTCATTATCAAAGTATAACATGGTTGCATGTCAAGGTTATCAAAATTTATCTTGAGATAAACAAATCCTAAAAGCACTTAGTTAGTTTGTAAGAAAGGCTCATGTAGAATTACATCGTGTAATCAACGGAGCACAAAGTGAAAGAACAGGAAAATGCAGTAGGAATGAAAAACCTTACAAATACTCTGATCCTTGCAGAATCACCTTGATTACTGTGTGCAGTTCTGGGCTCCCCACCATAAAAAGGACATTGAGGTCCTTGAACAAGTACAGAGAAGGGCAACCAGGCTGGTGAAGGGGCTGAAGGGCAAATCATATGAGGAAAGGCTGAGGGAGCTGGGGATGTTTAGCCTGGAGAAGAGGAGGCTGAGGGGAGACCTTATCACCACCTACAACTACCTGAAGGGAGGTTGTAGAGAGGTGGGTGATGGTCTCTTCAGCCAGGTGACAGAAGACAGAACAAGGGGAAATGGCATGAAGCTGTGCCAGGGCAGGTTTAGATTGGATATTAGAAAAAAAAATTTTTACTGAAAGAGTTGTCAGGGAACAGGCTGCTCAGGGAGGTGGCTGAGTCACCATCCCTGGATGTGTTCAAAAAAAGGGTAGATGAGGTACTTAGGGATATAGTTTAGCATAGGATGGGAATGGTTGGACTCGATGATCTTCAAAGGTCTCTTCCAACCTTGTGATTCTTGTGAATCACAGTGAAAAAATATGCCCATAGAGCGGGGCAGGCTGAAGAGCGAAGAGAAGGGAAAAGCATGGGATGAGGAATGCTCCTAATAGTGGAAGCAGGGGATAGCTCTTGAAAGAGAGGAGCAAGAACTAGAGCAAATAAAAGGGCAGAAAATAAATTTTACTTCAAAGTCCTAAATATACTAGTTTTGATAATGTTATATTTCTATTAACAGTATATTACACTTCAGACTTTAAAATACCTGGTTTAGGAAGGGTGCTTATTTCACAGCCTAGATGTAACCAGAAATACAAACTTAAAGGCAATGGTGTGTCGGTACTTAGCAGAACCTGTGCTAGGTATGCAAATAACGGGTAGATGGAACATAACACATTTTGTAATGCAAATCAGTATGTGGAATTGTCTCTTGCTTTCAGTTGTTTAGGTTTAATTCCAGAGTTCAGTCATAAGCTCTAGCAGGGAGAGAAAAAGGTCTTGCATTCTCTGGTTGTGGTACATGTAATTAAATGAGGACAGCCCCCCCCCCACCCCCCCCCGCCCAAGCCTTGGTGTACCTACTATTCCTTGTTTCAGTGCAACTTTCGGAATTCCAAGAAACAGAAAATTACATCTAGACAAAATTGAAGTGCAAGTTATAGGCATGGAAAGTTTTAAGTCCAGTGGAGTCAGTGTTTGCAGCAGAGCTTTTAGTTGGTGTAAGTTTAGGTCAATATTATCATTTTTCTCTTCAATTAAATGCTGTTACAAAATGGTGTGCCACAGTAAGTTAATACAACAGGTTGTCAGTGGTGAGTTAATTTAAAATTGCAGTTTTAACATACCTTATTCTTGCTGCAGTATAATCTAAATTTAGCAGTCTAAGATTTAGCATAAGGGAAAGAATTCCCTTAATCTGATAAAATGTTCATGATCTGACAAGGACTCTAGTCAAATACAGCCTGTTATTAAAATCCTACATAAGGAGCACTAACATGAAATTAAACCAGACAATAGTAAAATGCTTGTAAGATTTCTTTGGTAAGTTATTTTCTCTTTCTATAGTTCTCTGATGTTTTTCTTTAATGTAAAGTACTTCTGCTACTGGCAACAGCGTTAAAGGTACATAGCTGAAATGGAAAGTGCTTCTCCTGAAGAACAACTAAGAGGTAGCTGAAGGGAATTAAAGAGTTCTTGAGGAGTGAGTCATGTGTTAGGTTATTAGTAGGACGGATTTTGTATTTCAAAGCTGCATTAACATTAGCTGTTGAGTTAAAGGTTCAGACAGCCTGGATGAGGGTAACACAGTGCGTCAGTTTTCCCCTTTGATTAGATCAGTTTCCAAAAGGTTCTTCATTCACAACATCAATGTTGTTAATTGTCAGCACAGCTCTGTTAATTGACACTAGCGTTAGTTTCTTCTATTCTTGACATGACTACAAGTTTTGTCCTATGTAGGATTTTTTTTTTCTTCTTCAAGTTCTTCATCCAAATATCAGTCTTTCCCCTCCCCCTTTTGTGGACTCATTTCTTTGTTTCAACTTAATATGTTCTTCCAGTCTTCGCTCTGTTACTCGTAATCATAACTCATTTTCTCTGAATCCATAAATGGCTCCAAGGGACAGGCATTTCTAATAGAGGATGTTTCAGAAGTTCAGACTAATGATTCATGAGTGTGAGGGTGAATGCCAAATTGCCAGGTTACTGCTCCAGCATTTCACTGCTCTGCTGGAATATAGATTTCCAACACATGGGCCCAATACAATACTTTCAGCAGGATGACTTTATAAGGCCTCTTTATTACTTCATTCATTCCTATTTCTATAGGCGGCAAAAGAAATACTATGTTTTCAAATAATTTCTCATGTTTTCAACTGACTAATTATTGCTTATCAGTTAATTTAGAAGAAGGATCTTCTTGCACGATATCATGAGTAAATGCTGTGAATCTGTAATGAAATACAGATGTTGCTGGATAGAAGATGTTATTGGAAAAAACAGAACTCTCATGGATTTCAAACAAATGTTGGCTAGCTGATATTTATAGCACAGCTGCATAAGGACTCTATGCGGTTCATTCTGAAAACCATTAGAGGGGTGGTGACTTAAGTCTTTCATGGCAGTTGTTGATAGTGAGGAAGAACTGAATACACAGGCCTGTCTTCTGGTAACTCAGTGTTAGAAATTCTTACTGAACATTGCCACAAAACATCTGTTCCCATTGTCTCTCCCTAGAAACTTGAGATTTTTCTTTATGTTAGGTGAAAACACAGAGGAACGAACAAAAGATATCTGGGTGAAATCTAGCATGTCACATAGAGCATGGGCTTAAGCAATATTCAGAAGCATATCTTCAACAGTTTATGATGTGCACTAGATGAAAGAGTACTTAATTAAAAAATCCCACTGTCTATTTATCTACGCCTGTCAAAATAAAGCATCTCTTCCTTTTAACAACCGAAGGTCGGATTCCCATTAGCGGGAACAGAGCTAGTGACATCAACACACAGAAGCAGAGAACACATAACCTATTACAATTATTCATTGAGTTATTGCATAACATGAGTTATTCATGTCAAGCTACAACCAAGTGCATTAGAAATCCTGGCAAGGCACCTGGCTATATATGTAGGCATCCAAATACCTTTAGCTCATAGAAATAACAGACTGTTATTTCTATGAGGATTATCTGGGGACAGAGAGGATGGTAAGCAACATACTCTAACAATACCGGAATTTGTTTGTGAGTGGTTATCGAAACCATATTTTCTCCTCATAAGGCTCTTCAGTGAATAGTAGGACAATGAAATTAGGACTTCATGCCTCATAATGACACACAAACTTTGAGCAAAAATGGTCAAACAGAAAACAATTTTTATAACGCTGAATCTGGACAGAAGTGCATGAAGAGAAAATAGTACCACTGAACTCTGTTGTGAGTTACTCATTAGTCAAAAGCTTTTGAAAATACTACTCCTACTGTTCTATAACACACTGAATTTCCAAGACAAACAAGTTTTAAACATTGCTGAGAGAATCCAGATAAAATTAATACAGAGTGGCTTTTGTTCTCTGTAGAGAACTATAGATCAGAAGTTGGCAAATGTTTGGTCACATGGACCAGTAAATGTTCTACTGAGATAGAAGACTTTAAAAATTGCATGGGATTTAATTCCCATCTGTTTTCTACAGAGCTGTCCCTCTCAAATTATATAGTACGGGTCAGCAGTGACCTGACAATGCTGAAGATAATTTTCTGTGATATCCTGATATGTACACATACCTTGAACATCCCTGCAGCTACATCTTCATTCGTTTGTGGGATTTATGTTAAAGTTTTGTACAGGTGCGGCGCTTTGTAAGATGAACTCTTTCACACCTTCACAGAATCACAGAATTATCAAGGTTGGAAAAGACCTAAAAGATCATCCAGTCCAACCATTCACCTATTACTACTAGCTCCCACTAAACCATGTCCCTCAATACAACATCTAGTCTTTCCTTGAACACCCCCAGGGTCGGTGACTCCACCACCTCCCTGGGCAGTGCATTCCAGTGCCTGACTACCCTTTCCAAGAAGTAGTGCTTCCTAATGTCCAGCCTGAATCTCCCCTGGCGCAGCTTGATACCATTCCCTCTAGTTCTGTCACTGTCTACACGGGAGAAGAGGCCGACCCCCAGCTCACTACAACCTCCCTTCAGGAAGTTATAGAGAGCTATAAGGTCTCCCCTGAGCCTCCTCTTCTCCAGGCTGAACAATCCCAGCTCCCTCAGCCGCTCCTCGTAAGGCCTGTGTTCCAGACCCCTCACCTGCTTAGTAGCCCTCCTCTGAACACGGTCCAGGGCCTCAATGTCTTTCCTGTAGTGAGGGGCCCAAAACTGAACACAGTACTCGAGATGCGGCCTCACAAGTGCTGAGCACAGGGGGACAATTACCTCCCTGTTCCTACTAGTAACACTATTTTTGATGCAAGCCAGGATGCCGTTGGCCTTCTTGGCCACCCGCGCACACTGTCGGCTCATGTTCAGCCGTGCATCAATCAGTACCCCCAGGTCCATTTCCTCCACACAGTCCTCCAGCCACTCCGCCCCAAGCCTATAGCGCTGCCTGGGGTTGTTGTGGCCAAAGTGCAGGACTCTGCATTTGCTCTTGTTGAACCTCATGCCATTGGCTTCAGCCCAGCTCTCCAGCCTGTCCAGATCCCTCTGTAGGGCCTTGCTACCCCCAGGCAGATCCACACTCCCAGCCAATTTAGTGTCATCTGCAAACTTACTGAGGGTGCACTCAATGCCCTCATCTAGGTCATCAATAAAGATATTGAAGAGGACAGGCCCCAGCACCGACCCCTGGGGAACACCACTCGTGACCGGTCGCCAGCTGGATTTAACTCCATTTACTACCACTCTCTGAGCCCGGCCCTCCAGCCAGCTCCTTACCCAGCCGAGGGTGTACCCATCCATGCCACGGGCTGCCAGCTTCTGCAGGAGAATATCGTGGGAGACAGTGTCAAAGGCTTTGCTGAAGTCTAGGTAGACCACATCAACAGCCTTTCCCTCATCCAGCAGATGGGTCACTAGATCATAGAAGGAGATCAGGTTGGTCAAACAGGACCTGCCCTTCATGAACCCATGCTGGCTAGGCCTGATCCCCCGGCCATCCCGCACATGCCGCATGATCTCCCTCAAGACAATCTGTTCCATAACCTTCCCTGGAACCGAGGTCAGGCTAACAGGCCTGTAGTTCCCCGGATCCTCCTTACAACCTTTCTTGTAAATGGGAGTCACATTGGCGAGCCTCCAGTCTTCTGGGAGCTCACCAGTCAACAAGGAGAGCTGATAGATAATGGAAAGCGGCTCGGCTACCACCTCTGCCAGTTCCCTCAGCACTCTCGGGTGGATCTCATCCGGCCCCATGGACTTGTCGCAGTCCAGTTGGAGTAGGAAGTCTCTGACCGTTTCTTCCAGAATCACAGGGGAGTTAGCATGCTCCCCAGCCGAGACTACCAGGTCAGAGAGAGGAGTACCCTGAGGATAACTGGTCTGACCTTTAAAGACAGATGTAAAGAAGGCATTCAGAACCTCCGCCTTTTCCTTATTCTCAGTGATCACATTCCCAGCCTCATCCCGTAAAGAGTGGATATTCTCCTTTGTCCTCCTCTTACTGTTAATGTACTTATAAAAGAGTTTGTTATTCCTTTTCACCCCAGCAGCCAGGTAAAATTCAAGCTGGGCTTTTGCCTTTCTGAGGCATGAGGAAGAATCTGGCTATTTGGTGGTCAGATAAATCTCAAATGCTGAACGGAAAGTTGTGTAGCTTGTGATGAGCAAGTAATTTTCAGTGGGGCATTTCCTTATGTGGGTATCCTTGCCTGTCTTAATATTAGTTAAGGTCCAGTTTGCCAATATAGCAGGTCCTGAATTTTAAGATTGCACTTACATGCTTGGGTGACTAAGAACAGAATGGATGAAGGCTCTTGTGGTTTTTTGAGGCGAGATACGTTCTCATCACATTCAGATCCCTTAACCAAGAAAGTATACTTCTGACTTTGCGTAGCTAATTAATAACTAAAGGTGCTCCAATTGTTGGATTCTACATGTAAGAATGGGCTCACCGGAAACAGGTATTACCTGTAGGGAAAAAGACTGTTAGCTAATGTGATACGTTTCAAGGCAATCTGAATTTCATGTGCAACCTTAGAAAATTTTTTCCTACTTTTTAAAATACTAGACAGTTCTAGGATGCATCTTCCCTATTTATTTGTTGTTACACAATTATTATTTGATTATAATATTTATTAATTTAATTTATTTTATCAATCTAATTGTTTTAATTTATTCTCTTTATTTTAATATGAAGTTATTAGAACACTTCCATTTTGGAGGCCATTGATGAGAGAGAGCATGCTGGACATACAGCGTGTTTCAGAAACCAGCATAGGAAGCTTCAGTCCTTACAAAGTAAAGGACATTAATAGAGTTCCTTTGTGTTTGTCTTTTCAGGTTCTTGACTTGACCATGCACATAAGCTTGCTTAAGGAATGCTCAGCAAGAGCATTCCACCTGTAGATCTTCTGGTCTTCCATATCTCGTAGTGGGCTGTGGGTGGTGTTCTGACGAGGCTGTAGGTGAAGTCCTGAATCTTAAATTTCAAGAGAACTAGAGCTTGGGTGTTTTGTAATATGTGAGAAATTATGGCTTTAGAAAATGGGTTAATCGATCTCTATACACATATCTAAATCTGTTTTGACTGAAATACGAACTTCTCCCATAAAAACCGAATTTCCCCGTTTTAAATATAAATTTAAAGCAAAATGTGTTTTATGTTCCTAAAAGAATGCTTCATCTTTTTGAGGGTTCAGAATTATAGTTGTCTGGAGGTTGATGCTTCTTCATGTAATAATGCAGCATTTTGCTATGAAATATCATTTTGATTTTTTTCTTGTTGTCTCTTGTTCTTCTGTTCTGATAGTCTATATATCCAGGTAGACTAAGAGGAGAAGAGGGAACAGCACTGAGTTATGCTTTGGTAAGCTGTTTTTGTAATGACTTGATTCGCTTTCTCATTCTGAAACAGCTCACTGTCATCAGTTTCAAAGTCATTTAATAGCTATACTAGATCTAAATCAAAAGTGATGCTCATATTTTTACTTGGTAGTTGTACAAGTTTCAAGTCAGCATTGGTTGTGCATGAATGCACACATTATATATAGTGCATGGAACCCACCTAGGAAACAGTTAACTGCATTCACTTATAACAAAGAAGAGCAGCTTTTTTTCCCTCTGCTTTCCAGAGGCCAGTGATGTCTCAGCATTTTACTGTTAGAGTCTTGATTTCAAAATTTAGTAAAGCATTTGTTAATCAGTAAAAGCATCCAGTAAAACACATTTTCACAGAGGTGCATATTTATGGTATTATGTATGCTGCCTGTGTTTTTCAGTGAAGAAAGTATTATCAGTACTGGGCAAAAGGGATAGGATTCTGAAAGGAGAAGGTGGTCATACGAAAGTTGAGGAAGGGTAGAAGAAAGAGCAGGGTAGCTGGCAAGTTCACTTGAGGAAGCTACACTTGAAGGGAGGGGGGGGTGAGGACATGAAAAAATCATTAAATAAGTAGAGGTGGTATATGGTTATGGAAGAAGGAAGGGATAAGAGGTAGTAAAGGAAAAGTTTGATAGTCAGTAAAACCTGAAGGACAAAGTCAGGCTCCAATGCCTCAGTAAATGAAAATGGTTTTGTTCTGTTTGGTTTGTGAAAGGAGTGGTAGGCCTGAGCAAGATGAGTCCCCTTCACTGCTGCAATTTATATTAAGACGCTTCTTGCACTGCTTTGGTTTCAGAAGCTGGTACATCAGAATACGGAAAACAGGCTATTAGTAAGAGAAGCATTGGCTTTCTGTTTCTGGCATTCCTACTTGGCACCTTAGTAGGAGTCAGGGATTTTTTACTTTTCCCCATATACCTCCTCCCTGTATAGTATTCTGGGTGTGTTTTCAGCTTGTGTGGAGCACAATGCTTTGTGAGGAATTGGGAGTCTAGCCTCATGTCAAGTTGCAACCTGGATTCAGTTTATTAGCTGATCTTGGGCTGTCTAATTTAACAGGGTCCACACTTTAGTCTGCTCTGAAATTTGTTTGCTGTGTTGTTTGTTGGAGGTTTTTTGGTCCTTTCTCTTCCCTTCTTACAGAGACATTGAAGGTTTACACTTCAGTCTGGTTTCTGTGTAGAGTTTATCAAAGATCAGTGCTGAAGTGATCTTATGTTAAGAACATAGGAGAATGAAAACAGAATAAATTGTTTGGATTTGCACATAATGAAAACAGAGGGTGAAATGGGACCCAGAGATATCCAGAGGCTGGGCAAGTAATTCTTACGGCTTCGGTGTTTGAAGTGGGAAATGATGAGTCTAATAGAAAATAATTACCTTGAGCTTCTCCTTTGTAAGTATACACAACTGCACCACGCTGCTCCGAGGTTAGATTATGATGGATAATCTATTCCTAAATTAAAGCACACAGGTTTAAGGTATATCAGAGCACAGGAAGTGTGTTGTACAGATAAGGAGGACAGTTGATAAAGTGCCAAGAAGACTACCCCTAGGCTTTTATTACATTGTCCACTGAGAAATGAGGGAATGGTCTAGAAAGGAGGAATAAAGTTGATAAATCCTAAATATGTTTTACAAGAAAAAAAACAAGTTATGGGTAAGATAAATACCTACATGAAAGTACAAATGTGTTTCAGTTCATCTTAAAGTAGTCACAGTGGAGAAAGAATGAGAAAGAAGGTATACTCAAGGTGTCCGATAATTTTAATGTATGCATTAGGGACTATTTTGCTGAACAGTGTTTAGTGACACAAGGCACATGAGGTACTTGACATAATTCTTCTCACTTCTATTAGATTATTGGTTTGATGATTGGTCTTGAGCAGCTGTAATATTGTTGTTTCATCTTCAGTTCAGCTTAAAAGTACTGAAATCCTAGCCTCATCCTGTTGCTGTCACTATAACTCCCTGGTGAGAAAGGTAAAGTTACAGAAAAATTAAAGAGTCAAATCACCTAGGATTTTAATGGTTTACATTTGTGCTGACTTCTTAATTTTCTTGATAATGTGAAAACACTTCTTTATCTTCAATACTATGGGGAGTATTTATTAATACTGATAGATTTTAAACCATTCTATAGATGCTTTTACCAAGCAAAAATAGAATATTTGAGCATTTTGCAATTACTCAAGCAATGTGTTATATCACAGTTCAGGTTGGGTTTTACCTCAGTGAATTTTTTCTTGATTTATGTTTGTTTTGTTTTTAATATATAGTACTTTTCATGTTCATCACTTACCTCTTGACAGTGTACATCTCTCATCTTTTCACTTGTGTGCTCACCCACCAAAATAATTTTTACATTAAGAAATGAAACATAAATCACTTGAAAATGCAAACAGATTAGATAATTCATTAATAACTTGGAAGGTAAAGAAATAAGAAAAAAAATCTTTTTTCTATGACGTAGCACTTTGTTTTGAGTAATACTTTACTGTACCTTCTTATGGCTTAGAAAAAACTACTGAACCAAAGATAAAGAAGGTGTCTTATCTTTGTTGTGGTTGTCATTCCATGATCACTTCTTGGTGATGTGCAGCGGGGTGGCTGCCAAACAGAACTGTTCCAGCCTTTTTGCAGCCTCTCTTATGCTGATACTTTTGTGGTTGTACATCCAGACAGGTAAGGGGGCTAATGTGGCTTTAAATTGCTGTGCCCCACAAATGCAAGCAAGCAAGCCTCTGGAGTACAGTCAGGGTGGGAAGCTGAGAATGGGACTGGCTCATTTGGCAGCAGCCCAAGTTTACATTATTTTAACAACATCGTGAATCAGCCATCTGAGTTCTTTATTTAAGTCTTCAAAAAATGTTTCATATGCTATATGTTAGCTATATTTATAATTCTATTAACAGTGATGAGATTGTTTACATTTTTAGTTCATGCACATGAGTTTTGCAGCATGGAGAGCATGGAGGATTTATTTTGATACATTTGGGAATTTCAGTAAAGCTTATTGGTTTTCAGTTCAATTTACAACTAATTGGATATCAAGCTTTGAAAGGTGACACGGGTCATTCGGACGATAAGATCTTGCCTTCATCTTGTTTGGTTGCTGAGGAATAGGTGATTGTGTGCACCAAATCCAGCTTTCCAAACTGTGCGAATGGAGTGCTTCTTGGACAAAGCTAGACTAATAAAAGGTGTATTCTTTAATTTTATTTTTTCCTGTAGGCCCCTGTAAGCTGTTAATATTTTCCAAAAAATGCTTGTGCTGCTCACGTGGTAGAAATCAGAAGCTGTGCTTTTGACCATTTTTATAACTCTTAACAGTTAAGTATGAAGAAAGAAAAGGTCTAATGGTTGGTTGGTTTGGAGGGTTTTTTACTGTCTGCTACTTTGTCTTAGCAAGAATAAGATAAATGACATCATAAGGTCTGAAACTGTAGAAGCAATTTTTTCTCTTAAATAAACCCGGAATTTCTGGATGTAAACCACTGGGACAGAAGGCCCAGAGGAGAGAATAGTTCTCTTTACCTGCATTTGGTGTAATTCTTCAACATGGTTACTGGAGTTTCTTTGGGCAAAAGAAGAAAGAGATAAGAAGGTGGAGGAAAGCATAGGAGGTGAACTAAGTATCTTCAAGAACGTAAAAGACTGTTTTGGGCTGAAAAGGTGCTGCCTTTCCCACATATCTGTAGTGCTTATGGCTAGGAGCATGACCTTAAAACTCAGGATGAAAGCTTCCGGATAGATGCAGGTTAAAACTACATCTTGAGAGGACACAGATTTCTGTCAAATGGGTTCCCCAGGGTGACAGTAGTGTATCGATAATAGGACAAATTTTAAACAGTGAAGATAATGTCTTGCAGTAATGACTGGGAACTACTAAACCTCCCTTGAATTCAGGAGATGGCCTAGCTAATCGAATTCCTTCCTGCTGTATGACCCCAAACTTTTTAATGTCAAAATAGTTACTGATTTTCAAAGGATTGATTTTTGCAACTTATGTACAATACTTGTCCTGTCTTCATAAGAATCTTTTAGAACCAACCACTAGATACCGGATTATCTAAATATATCAGTCCAACATGTGAGTAATTTAGGGTGACCTGTCTTTCTAATGAAGCATGGATGATAGCCCTTTTGAATCATGGATTGATCTCAGCATCCTGGGAAATTTTTCAGGACTGTGCTTTGTCCCATACTTTCACCTCAATGGGATTTTTTCTGGATTCTTTCAAACTGAACCTAGGAACAGACAGGTGGTCATCCTGTATGTGTGAAGGCTGCTTGCTCTTTTTACTGTAGTAGTAAAACCCATAAATCATTGTTCTCTTAAAGTCAGAATTTCATGCTTATTTTTGTTCAGTGGACCACTCCTACTTCTGCTATAGACCCTAGCTATGTTTAGGCAGATGTCTTAAAGTGTAGGTGCCCATCTGTTTATATATACACACAACTTTCCCTGTTTAAAAGCCCATGTTTGAGTAATGAGCACAAATTGCCTGTCAAATAGACTTTTTTGCATAGATTTCTCTACAACATGGTCCAAGAATCTGCTTTTCAGCAACATATAATGTAACCAGAAAGCCACAGCAAGGATGATGTGCTATAGGAATAGAACAAAAAAGGATCAAGGATATTGCCAGTATGGTAGATCCTGTTTGTCTAATAGGGAGTATGTGTCTTTACTGTCAGGGCAACAAATTGAATAAACTGGTTTATGCTAAAATACTAAAAAACCCTGTGTAATTGAGATGCTGGAGAGCCCTTGGAGATAAAATTTAGGGGTGAAAATTCAGCGTATGAAGTGCAATTTTGTGCTGTTAATAAATGCAGAGCTGCATAATCTCTCTCGGCTGTGAGAACAGACTTTCTAGGTGTGGGTGTCAGCTCAGGAGACTGCACTGCAGTGCAGTAGATAAGTCTGTTACTGTGCAGACAGGCTACCTTCCCACAGCAAAACCCCTCATGAACGTCTGTGCGTTTTCTACCTGGAAATAAGTTGGCTTCTCTCAGAATTAAAAAGTCTGTGACTCTGGAAGGAAGATGCTTTTTCATTCTCAAAGAAAGTGTAGTAAATAGAGTATTTCAAACAAAAGAGATAAATTACCATCTCAGGATCACTTTGTGTAAAATCCCAAGCGAATACTTTCCAGGAAGCCATTTCAAATTCTGGTGAAATAAAGCAAAATTAGCCCATGTTACATAGGCTCTTCTTCAAATATAGACTTCTTTTTTTTTTAATAACAAAGGTGTTCCACAAGTTAAACTTTGTAGAAAAAAATTGGCTCTTCAGTTATTTTCATAAAATGTCTTTAATAAGAGTTAATGAACTTCAGGATTGTGTAATGAGAAGCCTTTAGATCACAGAATCACAAGGTTGGAAAAGACCTTTAAGATCATCAAGTCCAACCATTCCTGTCCTATGCTAAACCATATCCCTAAGTACCTCATCTACCTGTCTGCTAAACACATCCAAGGATGCTGACTCAACCCCCTCCCTGGGCAGCCTGTTCCAGGCCCTGACAACTCTTTCAGGGAAGAACTTTTCCCTAACATCTGATCTGACCCTGCCCTGAGGCAACTTGAGGCCATTTCCCCTTGTCCCATCTCCTGTCCCCTGGCTGAAGAGACCGTTGCCCACTTCTCTTAGATGTTACTGACATTATCAAGATGATTCTTTCTAACAGGACTGCGTCAGTGTTTATTGAAGGTAATGTTTGAACAAATGCTTAGTTTCAAATTCTGAGGTTGGTCTCAGTGATATGAGTTCAGTGTGGGCTCGCTTGCTTTCCACTGTGGGAAGCCCTTTACCAAACTGGAAGTGTAGATATAACGTCACCGATGATGGGCAAATGTGCACTTAATGAGAAGCATAGAAAGCAAGGTCTTTGCAATGCAGGTTCTGATGGGCAGAAAGAGCAAAATAATTACTTTCAAATACTGTTCTAAAATAATTTCAAAATGGGTGAAGAGAGAAGTTGGCTTCCCAAGGTGTATTCTAGAGATGAACAGTTCATCAAACAATGCTGGTTTACGCCTTTTATTTTGTTTGCAAAGTGTTCTACAACAGACTGAATTTTACAGTTTTCTTCTCCTGAGTTATTCAGTAAATGCTTAATGAGGACAAACTTCATCTTGTGGATTGTTTACTAATTGTGTTTTCCATATGTTTATATGTTTGGCATTTCTGTTCAGGGATTTCATCGCTTTCATCACCTGCTTGAGGACCATTTTTTTCTAGAAATGATTACATGTGGCATAATGCTGGGAAAAATGTGGGAGCACTAAAATCTTTACTTTCTCTGGGACACAATCTTTGAGACCTTGCATGCTGAGGATTTTACAGAACTTTGTTTCCTGTATTGAAAAATACGTATGTTTGCAGCACTCGAGATGAAGTGTTGTTATTAAAAGCAGCCTGATGGTGGTGTTAGCAGCTTTCACCTGTGCTGTGGGGCTTACTCTTTGTCAGCTATATACATTCATTCTCAAGAAAAGATAGCCAACTACTGTGTCTGCACACTAATGCTATGGTTTATGTTTTGGGTTTGGCACAGACATCTTCAGACAATCCAAACATTGTAATCTTCAGCTTTTTACCTTGTGAGTTCAGCTTTTCCCCTGTTGCTTTTTTTGCATACTCAGATCTGCAACATTTCTGCTTCCTTATTGATTTAAGTTACTTGTGATGCTCCCACCTTTTTACCACCCTTCTGCCAATATTCACATAGCAAGGAAGCGGGGTAGCCTGCCAGGGTTCAAGTGTTGCGTGTATTTGTTGTTTATTTTTTCAAACTCTGTGTGTTAATGTGGTAACTCACCTGCTGGAAAACCAGAAAACCTCATCTCCATTCACTGCCTGACTCTTGGAAAAGTAATTGAAGTAGTGTAGATGATTAGACTGGCTCAGAGTACAAGTAGGCTGCATATTATATGAGTTCTTGGTATAGCTCGGGTTCAGTTTTGAATGTACCTAGGGTATCTTCTAGGAGGAAAGATTGAATTATGCCTTTCATTGAAGTGAAATGGGAGTTTGACATTTATTAAGAGTTTTGGAAGCATTACAGTGTCTGTACTGATGAAATCCACAATGTCTTTACAAAACCAGTTGTATAGATTGTGCCTAAGCAGCGCGAATGTTTAGACTGTAATACTTAGCAATTTCAAAACACAACATGTCATACTCCTCTGACCTCTGCTCTGTATTTATTTCTTCATAATTGGGGAAAAAAAGGAAGACGAGCACAAAAATCAGACTACGAGTCTGCCTGTCTGTCACATAACATATGAGCTGTTCTTTCCCAGATGAAGTCACTCACAAAAAGCCGTTCTCTTCCATATGAATAGAAATCAGCCCTTGTGGAAAAGGATGTTAAGGGAGGTCTGTGTAAAAGAATCTCACCAAACTTCTAAGTATATATCTTTTAAGTATGGAGTGTACTTTTAAAACAGGATAGCCTGGTTTTCTCTTGTAGCACAAAGAGCATTCAAACATATGGACACAGTTTTAGTCAATATTATAGCAGGAATAACTACAGGCAGTGATTATTTCTCTAGAATGGAAGAAGGATGATTAAAACTCTGATAAGATGCTTTGAAACTTTAAGCTATGCAGGTTCCATACATGAAAGAGGCTGACTGTAAGGTCCTCCATAAGAAGCAGGATGACTGTGCGGAGCAATACTTGAGCCCCATCTGAAGACATGCTTAAATAACTATGTGTGATACTAGTAAGAGGACTTCATTTCAGCCCAGAATCTGTCTGTACAGATGAAACTAGAATTAATCTTAGGTTTCTACACAGAAAATCTAAGAAATACTGATGTCTGAAAGAACTGACTTAGGAAAAAAAAGTCAGAAAAGAGGCTGTTTTGGACGTAATATTACTGATGTAGCTGTGGCACGTACATGAAAAATAAAGGTTGGATGTCACCCTAGTGTTGATCTAGGCCTAGGAAAAAGCCTCTTGTTTAGCTAAAGAACTAGCATCTGCTTGGACTGTCATCTGAGTGTCTGTCCAGATTTGATCCATGTGAATCAACAGAACGCAGCAGAGTTTCTGTAAGGCCAGTACTAGCTCACGGAGCTGAAGACTGACTGCCTATGTTTTACTAGCATCCATTGTGAAAGGTCTGACAGAAATGGCAGCCCCTTCGAAGTCATTGATTACATTGTGTCCTTTTCTTCCTCTTCTTAATGACAGCCACTCCTGCTAATGCCAGCTTGGTAACATTTTAAGAAAATGTTTTGGTTAGAAACTAAAGGTTGTTTAAGATCAGTTGGTTAGAAGCATTTTTTAATATTCAGTTCACAGAATATTTCAAAATTGTTTGGATTTCCTGGTCCCATTTTTTGGCACAGGGGGTTTTTAAAATATTGAGAATTTTTCCAGAATAGTAAAATTTTACTTTCAGCTCTTCTTCCTTGCTTTGGCCATGTATAATCCACATAATTCTTTTTTATAAGTGGACTTTTTTCTTTGTGATTTCTAAATTAAAAATCCTCCTTATCGAAGATTTTTTAATGCAAGAGTTTAAAACAAGTAGCAGAAACTGTGTATTTGCAGGACCAATGTTCTTTGTAGTTAGCAGATTGAAGACTGACTGCTGTCTAAAGGCAAATGCAGAGAAAAGAAATAGTGCAGCAAATTCATGTAACAATGAAAGCAGAAGGATAGTTTTTATTAACATAAATTATTAAAAGGAAGACACAAACAAAATATAATCTTTACATAATGTGTTTCATTGCTGCGTTTAGTTCAGTTTATGCTTCCTTAAAATTTCAATATGCCTGGTTTTGGCTGACAGTAATAGCTTCCATATAGAGACTATCTAG
Source organism: Gallinula chloropus (assembly GCF_964237585.1). Lineage (NCBI taxonomy): Eukaryota > Metazoa > Chordata > Aves > Gruiformes > Rallidae > Gallinula > Gallinula chloropus. The sequence goes on from NC_140090.1 coordinate 44,945,864, forward strand.
TGAGAGCTGAGGTTTGGGAATTTGGTGAAAGAGTAGTTTTGAGATTTGGCAGCCCAGCTCTGAGAGCACTTGGGATTGTTGGATGATGCTACTTGTGGTTAAATATTCAAACTATCATGTGGTCTGAGTTTAGATGACAGGAAAGAAAGCTCTTCGGGGGGGGTCTAAGTTGTTGTATGCCACTTCAATCATCTTCTAGAAGATGATGTATCAATAACTTACATGTAATCTGTCTATCAGAATGATTGAAAATATTTCACTTAATTGGAAGACTTGAATCTCAACACTTTGCTTGAATTTTAGATTTCATGTGTGTTTATAAATACGTGTACTGATACCTGGGTGTTAATGTTGAACATAATATTTAGGCGGCTAATTCTGTGGTGAGAGAATCATAGAATAAGTGGGCTGGTTTTGTGTTTCAACCAAATAGATCTAGAGAGCTGTGGAAGAGTCTAGTTTCAATCTCCATAACAAGAATTCATAAATCTATTAGGTGCTGCTTGTCACTACTTCTATTTCTGTAAGACTCTCTACGCTGTGCTATTGAGGATCTTGTTATGTCAGGGCTGCAGTGACCATGCCCTAGTTGAGTCTGCGACCTCAAGGAATGTGGGCCTGGCAAAGAGTGACATCAGGACCCTGAACTTTAGGAGAGTGAACTTTAGGCTGTTTAAGGACTTGTTGGCCAAGATCTCCTGGGCGGTGGTCCTTAGAGACAGAAATGTTGAGGAAAGTTGGCTACTCTTTAAGGATGCCTTTCTGAGAGCTCAAGAGCTCTCTGTCCCTCTGAATAAAACCAATGGTATCCTGGGCTCCATCAGAAGAGGGGTGGCCAGCAGGGACAGGGAGGTGATTGTCCCTCTCTACTCTGCCCTCGTGAGGCCCCATCTGGAGTCCTGTGTCCAGGTCTGGGGCCCCCAATAAAAGAAAGATGTAGAACTGTTAGGGAGGGTTCAGAGGAGGCCACAAAGATGATCAGAGGGCTGGAGCACCTCTCGTAAGAAGAGAGGCTGGGGGAGCTGGGCTTGTTCAGCCTGGAGAAGAGAAGGCTGCGGGCGGACCTCATTAAAACTTCCCAGTACCTGAAGGGAATATATAAACAGGAGGGGATTCAACATTTTAAAAGGGTAGACAATGGCAGGACAAGGGGGAATGGATTAAAAATAGAGGAAGAAAGTTTTAGATTGGAAATTAGGGGGAAGTTTTTTACAGAGAGAGTGATGAGGTGCTGGAACAGGCTGCCCAGAGAGGTGGTGGATGCCCTGTCCCTGGAGGTGTTCAAGGCCAGGTTGGATGGGGCCTTTGGCAACCTTGTGTAGATCCAGGCCTGGAGGTTGATGACCCTGCCTGTGGTAGTGGGTTGGAGCTCTATGATCCTTGAGGTCCCTTCCAACCCATTGCCATTCTATGATTCTGTGATTTTACTCTGTTCACATCCACCTCTCTGTTAACTGCTCTACTTCATACAGCCTTATATGTGTTCAGCCATCTCCAGGAAAGCAGGGCTCTGTCATGCATAATCGTTACCTAGGAAGACAAAAGTTGTCACTTCAAATGTTCCTTGTTTCCTACTTCTTCCTCCAGCTCCATATGCTTAGCAGGATGCCGTGTGGTGTGAGCTGTCCCTTTGGTCATTTGGGCTCAGGTGTCCTGTCTGTGTCCGCTCCCAGCTTCCTGTGCATCCCTGGCCTACAGACTCGTGGAGTAGGGTGAGCAGAAAAGGCCATGGCTCTGCGTAAGGACTGCTCAGCAATAACAAAAACATGCCTGTATTCCCAACACTGTTTCCAGCACAAATCCAAAACATAGCCCCATACCAGCTACTCTTAAGTAAGTGAGCTCTTTCGCAGCCAAAACCAGCACAGTGCTTTAGGACAGCACGGATGGGGTGTCATGTGTTAGTCAAGACTTTAGCCATTGACTGAGTGGAAATACTGCATCTCTTGGCAATAAGGAAGTGACAGTCATCCTCTTCATTGCCTTTATTGTCTTAACAATGACATGGTATGCTGTGTGTATTATAACAATGATAATACGCTATCTAATATTAAGTAATAATATAGTGTATTATTATAAAATAACGTGTAATAATTCAGCATATAATATAACACTAAATAGCTGTATATATAATATGTTAATATAATGGCAATTGTCTTCCAAGAAATTATGTAGAAATTAAAGGATTCTTTTCAGGAATAATTTGCAGGAAGTTCTCTTTATTAAAATTTCTGTAAATTATATGGTATAAAATACCAACTGATATCCATGGTGGGGAGAACTGCACACATACGCAAAAAACCCAGCCCCAAAGCAAACCCACAGATATAACAAAGGCAGTTGTGTGACTACAGCATAAGGTAAGTCAATACAATTGGCCACAGTAGACCATTCTTAGCAAAATACCCCCATGTTCATCAAGAGATGCTCCCGGTATGGCCATTCTGAGAGAAAATGTTTACCATAATGTCTACATGTGTTGCTCAGTTGGTCATTTAATAGTTTCTTGTGATTTAGCCATAGGTCATGTCCCAGTCTTAGGAAAAGGAGAGATTTCTGGAGGGGTGGTGGTTTTTTTCTGGTTGTTTTTTGGGGGAAGGTGTTTGGTTGTTTGTTTCCTGTTGTTAGGGTTTTGGAGAATAAACCACAATATCTAATGAAAATTCATTCTTTCATTTAGTTTCCTAAATTTTAGGAAGTTTCCCTCATCTTTTCTGCACAAACTAACATCAAAGGGGAAAAAATGTGGAATTTCTAGGAAGAGCAATCCAAGTACTCAAATCATATTCTCAAAAATAAATAGCGTAACACAATTACGGTGCACTTCTAACTCAGCTCTAGCTTCGTAAAAGATGGATAACTTCATGAAACAAATAGTTATTACAGTTGTGTGTCCCATTTTGGCTTCAGCATGTCCTCTTGTTGAAAAATCTGTAGCACGGGCAATTTAAAAGGCAGTGTTGTCTTTCGCTTGACTGTGTAAGAAAGATAACCCATGAAGAAGGAAATGTTGAAATTTATAGAAGCCTGGGGGGGGAATTTCTGCCAGATTTACAGGAGCTGTGATTTTGGATTAGGTCAATGTCTTTTTTACTGTTTTGAACAAACTGAAGAAGGTGGGCTGAGTGCTGAACTAGATCCTCTCTTGAGGACTTGGACTTGTCTATAGTCAGGTCACCGTTGGAGTTAGGGCCAGACAAAACTGGAGATAGTGCAAGAAATTCCAAAGAAGAGTTAGACCCATTCCTGGACAGGTGGACTCATCCTCAAAGTTTTTCTATCCAACCTGCCAAAAAAGCATCCAGAGATGCACGATCCAAGAACTCTTGAAGCAGTGATGTTTGATAGGCTTTCTGAGATAGGTGTGATCACAGGCTCCTAGCTGTTCTTTTGAGTTCAAAAGGTCTTTAATTGTAGCAGTGTAAGAGGTATATTCAAATGATGTTTCAATTAGTAAATGCTGTTTTACCTTTAAAGAACCTTACCACAGCAGATACGCTTTATGGAGCCCCATAAAGGCTGTTAAGATTAAATAAGCAGAATTGCTAATTAAAGCTGTTACAGATGTGGTAATTATTTTTTCCTATCTGAATAAAATGCCAGGGAGAACTTCCAAGAAAGAAATTAAAGGTAGAGAAAAGACTGAGCAAGATGAAGGGAGAAAGGGAATTGGGGCAGGGGGCAGGTGTGATATCTGACTAAATTGTACAGAAGAGACAGAATACAGTCTTTATGCTTGCAGATATGATGGCAGGGTAGCAGAGAGATGTCTCCAGTGTCTGTAACTGAGAGCAGCCAAGTATTAGTTGTCCAGACAATTATCTCTAGGTCCTCTTTATATCTGTATTGGCAAACAGGCGCAAAAGCCAGGGACTCCTGCTTTCTTCATAGTTTTGCCATCACAAGATAACTTGATTTCCTACAGTAATTGCCCAGACCTGTTCCAATACCCTTGAAGCACTAACATGTGGTTTCCTCACATGTTATGTCATTGAAGTGTTTCTGTGCAGAACAGCTAAGGAATGTGAAAAATGGTCACTTTTCTCCTGAAAAAATCAAGCTCAGTGTGCACATGCTGTTCATCAAGACTGCTCTGTGCTGCAGATGACAAGGGAAAGACAGCCTCATGTTCCTTTAAAAGTGTATTAGGTCGTAATAATTCACTAACGTCAGAAGATTCATAGCCAAATGTCTTAAGAGCAGAGATTAAACCTGTGGCATGAGGCTTTTTCTGCCTTCTGTTCTCTCATCTAGAAGGCTCTATGGGTGTGTTTTGTTTTCAGTCTTTTTGTTATTTGGTCTTTAGGAAAGACATATATTTAGCGTTTTATCACCACTACTTTTTCATCAAGCAGGATTTGGTCTTACCTGTGAATACTTCAAGCCATTTTCCAGGAAACCTAATTAGTTCTAATTATCAACTCTAAACATACAGACATATTTAGAGCTCATAAACATATAGAAATATTAATATTGTATATTAATTGCCACTAATTTGATAAGACACTAAAATATTGTAAACTTAGATGGTATAGATCTGGTAAACATCTCTTAATATCCAGAGAGATAATTAGAAGTTAGAGTCTGTGCAAAGGGAAAACAAAGTCCATTTGCATTGACCTTAGCGGTCTCAATCTGTACACTCTCCTCTTTCATAAAGCAATTTTAACTAAAGCACATCACAATTCTTCAGCATAGAACAAATTTTAAACTTCCTCTTAGGTTGTGATGGGTTCCATAAATTGTTATAGTAATTTGGAACTTTACTGAATAATGTGTGTATTTCCCTATTAAAAATAAGCTCTCCTAAAGTTTCTCCTTGTGAGCCTTGTATCTTTACAATTATTTATTTAGTGGAAATTAATTAGCTTGTTAAAATAGAATTGTGTGAGTTCTCACTGAAATGTAGTCTGAAAACTCTAAATCAGAGTCATGTATCTAGTTTCTGCCTCATTTGATCAGACCTTTTGAAACTGCACTAAGCTATACAGAAAAGTGCTCCTGGATATTTTGGGTCCCTAGAGAAATATAAGTTGTGTGGCAGACCCAGTCAGGAATTCTGGTTTAACTGGCTTTATCAGAAATTCTGATACATTAATCCCTAAACATTGTGTAAGAATACAGCTGTTGCAGATGAAAGGTTTCTGAGCTGTTCAGGAGAGACAAGGACTCAGAAGATGTGTGTTTGGTGCTTGCCTGAACCATTGTTCAGATTTTTTTCTGCCAATTTTAAGCTTACACAGGGGGAACAGCTCTAGGAGGAAAAAATGCCTATCTCAGAGGAAAAAAACCTACCTTAAACTAATTCATAGGCTGGTTGTGTGGTGGCATTGCAGAAGAGCCAAATTCAAGTCCCTATTCTTCCAATAAATTATATAGCTATGGAATTTCTATGTATTACTTCTTAGCAATTAGTGTTTTTTTTCTCCTATCCTCAAGTACCAAGCTTAAGGATTACATTAAAACATAGTGATGTCGAATGATGTAATTTGCATAGTGACTACTCAGAGAAAAGTGAGCTCATCAAGAGAAAGCACCAAAGAAGTGTAGGAGGAAACACAGAGAGCACACGAAAAGACCACCCTCTTCCATACTGTCTTTGTAATACTTTGCAGCTGCTTCAGGCCAGGTGTCCTGCCTGCTTTAAGAAATCCCTGCTCCAATGGTATTGCAGTGCCACCCCTATTGCGTTGGAAGTAGCTGTTTGTGGGAGCTGTATGGGTTACTTGTGACTGCAAAGTTAGAGGATATCTAGCTAATTGTGTCATGTTGAAGATGCATTTGTTTTAGCCTGGTCAGTCCTTGGTCAATGCTTAGGAACTGGCAGGGTTGAGCATAAGGGGCTGCGAACACTTTATGCCTTCAGTGATTGGTCCTTGATACACAGTACAACTGAGGCAATGATGCAATGCAGATAAATGCTCATTTAGGCACAGTAATATCCTGGTCTCACCAAATTTTGCTCTGCACAATCAGGAACCTGTTTATCATTGTTGTCTTAATTATGCAGTGTATTATACATATGATAGCCACTTTTGCTCTCAGCCAGATGGTAGTCCTCATCAATATTCAAAACTGATAAAGCTGTTTCAAGGAGCTGTAAACAGTTGAATGCTGATACCTCATCTTAACTTTTGCATCTTAACTTTCTCATTTAATGTAACCACTACTTTATTCAGCATTTGGAAAAAACCTAGCTGTTCTCTTTCTTTCTGTCATTGAGAGAGAGAAGGAAAAGGATATCAAGCAAAGAAAGAAATGAAGTCATGTGTCAGGAGTATGATTTCGTAGCATTTTGAGACCAGATCATAATCTGGGCTTGGGTTCTAAATTTCTCCTTAGTAACACTGAGGAGGATTTCCTCAGCCCAGCTGTGGTCCCAGATGAGGCGTGGTGATCTCTGACCTAACAGCAGCAGACACAGTGACAATGGGTCAACGAGCTTAGGCAGCCAAAAGTCTAGGGCTAAAACTGTCTGGTAGGTATATGGCCTTTAATATGTATGGGCGAAGATAGTGCAGATGTGTTATCTGCAGAGGGAAAACACATGTCATTTCTCTGAATCTGAAGTGATGCCATGGCTCCCAACAGAGAATCTGGTGATCACCAAGAGCTTTTATGCAGTTGTAAATGAGTAAAACCTGCCTTAAAATATGGAGGAGAAAATTCCCTATTGCCAGAAGAATTTTTTTCACTTTTTTTTTTTTTTTTTTAATTAGAACAGACATTTGACACTTTTCTTCTAATCAACTTTCTGTCGCGGAGACGTTTGGTTATTCAAAGTTTGCTAAAAGCAAGAGGAAAAAATATTTACCCAGCGTTTGACTGTTACTGCATTTGAATTAAAGGCAATATTTGTAATTATCAGAGCAAGAAAGAAAATCACGTGAGCATGTGTGCCATTCACTCTTCTATATCATTACATTACTTCAAATTTATTAGGCAAGTCTTGGTTTAGTTTAAATTTTAATTGTAAATAATATTACCATGTATTGCAAACAGTACTACCATTCTGTTGGAGTATCTGATTTAGAAAACCTGAACTGATCGTGAGTGTTGGAGTGCTTGATGTGGGCCCCTGTGGAGATTTTATCCTCTTTTTTCTTTCCCAGTTGTATTTGTCCTTTTCTTGTCTCACAGACACCTCTTTCTTTGACCCAGATGTGCTTAAATCATACAGCCTAGCAAAGCAGAAGTCCCTGGAAAGCAAAAAAATTTTTTTCTGGACAAGACTGACAACTGTCATTCTTCTTTTCCTAGTTCTCTTGGAAGTTCCTCACTGAAATCTTCCCTAGTGCTTCTCTCCCACTCCAGCCTATGCTGTGAAAGGTACAAACTAGAACAGAGCTTATCTGTTGGCATCCCTGATGCATTCCCATTTCTTGAGCACAGAAGCTGCCGTAATAGAAAACGTAGCTGACAGAGAACAGTAATGAATGCCAAGAAATAATATGTTTGATTCCATTAGGGTAAACTTGTGTTAGAGCAATCAGAATCCTAGACCTTTTATTTATTTTAGTTTATTCATTTGAAAACATCAAACTTTTGTACTGTTTTGGAGTATATTGTAATTCGTTCCAAAGTGGTTACCTAGAAGAATGGCTGTTATCACACACAGAATCCACGATGGAACTCTGAGTTGGAACTAACCTGCATGTGAACCTCTTGGCACACTGTCTGTTTTTCAGTAGTTCCTTTTGGTTTTAACTATTCTGTGTTACTAGAATTAATTTTCAGGACTCCAAGTTGAGCAAGAACACAGTATTACAGACATATTCAGAAATAATGAACAGAAATACAGTGAGTGAGACAAGAAGGTCTTAGGAAAGGAGAAATAATACTACAGAGAAAAGCTTGGCTCTGAAGGAAGTGGGTGCATGGGGTATGGAATATCCAGCTTAATTTAGTGGAGGCTAAGAGTAGAGAGAATTTTAATTCAAATCTTTCTGAACAGAGTGTTAGGATAATTCCAGTAAAGCAGACTGTTGACATTAGCTTTATTTTAGATTGCCCTCTGGTACAGCCTACTTAGGATCTATGGTATGGCAGTGCAAGTTTTTTTGTGTTGCTTTTCTGCTTTAGCTTCACATTCCTGTGTAGGAGTGAAATAAGCCTTGGTGTGACCTGGTACAATTCCCGCTGAAAGCTTATGCCAGGGAGGCATAAATTGATGTTGCAAGCTTTCACTGATTTATAAAGAATTGACCTAAACATTGATTTTAGTTTTCTGTTAACTGTTGGAGTAAGCATTTCTTTGTAGGGCACTGGCACTTCAAGTTGTTAGAACAGTTTGAGGAAAATCTGAAGTTTTATTTGCGTTGATACTATTTTGTGTTTATCTACTATAAACCCCTGTGAAATTCACTTTATCAGTGAATGGATAAAAGCTGTAGTCAAAGTGAAATAAATCAGTTCTCCGGTTTTGTTAAAATGCATACCCTATCCCTGGGAAAATCATGGCATAAAGTAAACGATGCAACATCTGCAAAAGCTGTATACCTCATCTGCTTTGAAATTTCAGTGTACTTTAAAGACTTTAGTTTGGTGTTTCCTAGCCCAATTGTGAAAGTGATGTTTTCAAGGATACATTTCTGACTGGTACAGTTTTTATTAGCTGGTCCTAGTTAGCATTCTTCATTTTGCATTCCTGTCTGAAAACTAAAAAAAAAAAAAAAAAAAAGAAAGAAAATTACAAGCCTTCAACTAACAATATGAGTGGCTGAAGATTTTCCTTTCTGTCTTTGACCGACCCACTGCTTTCTGGTGTTCTTAACTGTAGCAGGAGACTTGAATAGCAAAATAGCTGAAAAGCAGAGGCTAGACCTGGAATCACTGAGTTGGAACATTTGTATTTAGGTTTGTAAATTAAATTAAAAGAATTTCAGATGCTGTCATTCACACACAAGTGTCACTTGTATGAATAGAGATCTCAAGATCCTAGCAACTGTAGCATGTCACTAACTTTTTGAGTGTCTGTTTTATTGGCTTCTGTGAGGAGGTGCTTGGATGTAAAAAGAGAAAAAATATCTGTCACAATTTATGGAAGAGAAAGGCCAAAGTAGATGGAACTCGGTCGATCAGTGTTCAGGCATGCCTGTAGGAGTCCAGAAAAGATGTGAAATTTTCCTGTGCTTGAGTTGCCTGAAGCCATTCCTCTGATGTAGTGAGAGATTGTACCAGTGTGCAACCAGTGCCCTGGGCTCTCAAAGGTGCTCCTTATTATCTATGTGGGTTCACATGCTAATTCATCCCACACATCTCCACTGCACCACTCATTGTGCTTGATAGTGGCTGTTCAGATCACAGGTGCTAGAATTATTTTGTTCCCCATGGCCTTATTATGAACCAAACGCTTTCTAGGCCCACACACAGACCTGTCTGTCCCGAGACATATACCATCTCAGAAGAGGTGGCCAGTGCTTCTTTGCCGTGAGACGTTTTTTCACATGTGAAGGAATTCTTTACGCAGAATGATAGGAGGGGAATGCTAAGAGGGGTTACAAAGCACAGTGGGTAAGGCCTTTGTGTAGTATTTGTCATTTTCTGCATGTTTGTGCAACTTCACAAACTTGGAAAATTTGTCTTTTCTTTCTACTTTGAAATGATTAAGTAATTATTAAGAGTCATGCTCTGGTTTTCCACCTTGCACTGGTTCCATTTGTAAAGTGATTAACTCTCTGAAACTGTTTGTTTTGAGTAGAATGTGAAGTTGAAAATAATGGAGGAAACCAGGTTGTCCAGAGGGAGCCTTTGTTATATGACAAAGAAGCTCAAGCTAATTGTTAACTTCATCCCACAATTTTATATGAAGGGTTTTGTATACATTATTACAGCAGTCAAATGTGTGAACAAAATATTGCTAATTGATAACCTGAAGGGGTTTTTTTCTGATTACGACTTAGGTTAATTAAAAACTCAGGTCAATACCTGCAGGAGATGAGACAATTTTTCAGCATATGACACAAAAGAGAAAGAGGAAATTCTGGCTGAGTAGCTGGACTGTCTGTCCAGCAGTGATACGTTTAGAACATTTCAGAACAGTCTCACAGAAAAAATTGCGGAATCTCTCTAAATCTCTGTTATAATCAAAAATACGTCAAAGTGAATAATTCTGTGGTGGAAGACACTGAATTTGATAGTTAATACATATTCATGAGCTCTGGCTCTTAAAATTGCACTGAATCATAGAATGGTTTGGTTTGGAAGGGACCTTCAAAGGTCATCTAGTGCAAGCCCCCAAGAACAAGCAGGAACGTCTTCAACTAGGTCAGGTTGCTCAGAGCCCAGTCCAACCTGACTTTGAATGTTTCCGAGGATAGAACATCTACCTTCTCTCTTGGCATGCTGGGGTGGTGGAAGCAGAAAAGGCCATGGCTCTGTGTAAGCACTGTTCATCAATAACAAAACCATCTCTGTATTACACACGCTGTTTTCAACACAAATCTAAACCACAGCCCATACTTGCTACTGTGAAGAAAATTAACTCTATCCCAGCCAAAACCAGCACTACACAGCCACAAGTGTGAGTAGTGGTGAATGTATTTGATTGTGGAATTCATGAATAACTGAGCAATGCTAATGTATTCAAGTTAAACACTGAGTTCTTTTACTAAAGTGATAGTTTGTATATTAAATTATAGGTACTACTTCGGGTCATAAGAGAAGTTCTTATTCAGGGACTGAAAGGCTCGGGAAGTTTAGTGTCACTGTGAGCTTTAGAGGGCCTAACAACAGCTGAGAATAGAAAGAAATAGAACATTCAAGTGAAAGGAGTTATTGCGCTCTAACTGAATTCATTTCTGTACATTGAACAAAGCACAAGTTGGGTTTTTTTTTACCTGCCCTGAGCCTCTCTACAGAAGTCTATCTTAACTTTTTTCTGGACTGAAAATTTCACGAGGAATTTTATTTAAATTAAGTGAAAAAAAAACCCACATTTATTCAACATTACTTTTGTACATTGCAGTAACGTCCATAGAGAAATTTGAAAGTTGAGGCTGAATGCACAACATCATATGCGCCCTTAATGTAAGAATATATGTTCCTATATGTTATGATTGAGCAGGTACTGACGTGAATGTCTCTGGTTCCTGAAATGCAGTATGCTATTTCTTCAGCCTGGGAGCATTGTCCCACAATTTTTCCTCCTAGAAGTCCTTGCACTTATAACTAGTTTTACCAGAGACAGTGGGAGAGGGGTGTGAATATGGTGTGTTAGATTTGGTCATTAAGCAAGGATAATTAATATTTTGCAATAGGGAGAGCAATGCAACAGATTTGCCAGATATGTTTGGGAAACATTTCCAAGAGAAAAATCATGAAACTGTGTAGAAGAGACTGTGATGGCTGTACTTATATGAATTTCTGCCATAGTTTGTCAGAAATTTTTTGGCCTCTTTTCCGGTTTACTTGGTTACTCTTTGCATGCTTTTTTCCAGACTAACTGAATGTCTACTAATTTACTATTTTCAATTCAGTTCAGACTCATTCACCCTTTTTTCCTCTGACCTTGCACCTTCAGAAGCTAATCATCCTTCTAGGATTACATTCTGCAAATCAGTGGCCTAAGAATGAAGTATAAATTCAGTTCTCTCTTTACCCATGTCCTGGTTTGGGCTAGGATGGAATTAATTTCTTTTCTAATAGCTGATGGAATACCGTGTTTGGGAGTTGGGATGGGAGCAGTGCTGGTAACACCTTCATGTTTCTAGTTGTTGCCAAGCAATCAAGGACTTTTCAGTTGTTCATATTTCCCTGCTAACAAGAAGGGAAGGGATACAGCCAGGACAGGTGACTGAACTGACCAAAGTGGGGGTATTACATGCCAATTACATCATGCTCAGCATAAAGGGGGGCTGATGGGGGGAGGAGCAGGCACCTCCAGGTTGGCAGTTTTCAGGACAGTCCAGTTTTTGGGATGGCTCAGAACTGTGTGGCTGGAGTTGTGGGCTTCGGTGAGAGACTGCATTGTGTATCACCAGTTTCACATATTTTGATATAAAGTCCTGTTACTATTGTTATATCTATCTTTCTGCTATTCCAGTAAACTCTCCTTATCCCAACCCACGAGGTTTTGGTTCCTTGCTTTTGGTTTTTTCCCCCTTTTCCTTCTCTCTCCCCCCATACCCCCCACTTCCTTTTAAAGAACAAGTGGCTCTGTGGAGCTCGGCTCTCAGCTGGGGCAAAATCACAACAACCCATCAGGATGCTCTTGTAGAAGCCTACCTTTTCTCTACAGCTTAGCTATAATACATTCCATTTTGTTCATGAAAGCTAGATGGCTGCCTAGATCTCACCTTGAAGTAACAACTGGGAGGCAACTGATTGGTTACCAGTGGAGTGTTAACATTCACTCAAAAGGATTAATCTGAGTTTCAATTAACCCTGAAGAGATCTTGAGAAACAGCTTCATTAAAATGTATTTGTAGGTGGATTGGAACCATACATTGTTTATAACTTTCCAAAATGAAAAGACTGTTTTCCTTTTATCTAGATAGATGATGTTATGAGAACAGACAGTATGACAAGACTGTAAATTCTCAATGATCTGGAAATGCTGTAAAATTGCCCAACCTTACATAAAATCTAATTTGGATAAGACCAATTTTGGGAATTCCGTTCTATAAGCCTTGTTTAGTTGAGCCCCCAAACTGGAATATTCAAAACGTGTGGTAAACATTAAATTCTTGAATTACGTGTGAACGTCATCCCTTGGGCTCTGCATCTCTAATGCTAAACTAGTTTGCAAAGGGTAAAAAAGACAGTGAGATTTTAAAATAGAATGCTGTGTTCTGGTCAGATTCACATCTTTGGAAAACGAACTAATAGGCAAGTGAAAAGAATATTAAAAAAGAAAAGAAAAGCTTCTGCAAGTGAGAGATTAAAAATGCAAATTTAGACATTTTCCTAACACTTAAAAATTGTTGCTTAGTTTAGGAAGAATTGATATGTGGGAAAAGCCCCCAAAACCTCAATATGATTCATTGTCGTGAAATGGTGCAAATTTTTTTTTATTTAAGTATATATTCAGCAAGGAAGTAAAAGTGAAGACATTAATAAATTTTCATATTTCAGCCCATGTTTTTGTATGATTGGTTGGGGAGGCTGCTTAATATTCTTGAATAGCAGGAATAAATTTTCTCAGGCAATTTGCAGTAGGAAGAAAGAGCGGCCTCTTAACGTTTGATCCATATGTGTATTAATACACCAGAGAATAGAATATGACTCTAAGAGAATATTGCTATACTCTTCTGCTTGTTACAGTGAATTGAGATATTTTCAGTCCAAATCTATATAGCCCAGGCTGCAGTTTTGTAGAATCTTGTCCTGAAGCCAACAGCTAGCTGTCAAATACGCACTTTATATGCTTCAGTTTTTTAAAGAGGAAAATACAGTTCATCAAGGAGATACAAGGCAATAAACATTTCTGAAGCTTAAATTCAATCCTTAAAATATATAGCTTCTTTTTGCTATGACTTTTGTTTCTCATGTAGTAGTAATTATTTTGGTGTGCTAAAAGGAAGTGTGGTAACATTAATCAGTTATTCCTTTCTTTCCTGAGTTCTGATAATTCTCTTTCCAACATAATGATGCCACTTTTCTTTCCTCAAGAAGCTTACAGGCTGGTGTAGTACCTCTTACTTCTTAAAAAAATAATGTAAATAATTGCCTGCATATAGACAATGTTTGGAGAGAGTTTGAAAAAGAAGATTCTCCCCTTACCCAAGTACCTTTTCCAAAATGTTGGCTAAGCCTCTGGAAGGAAAAGGTTTGAAGTTTCATTAAAGGGAAAAACAGCTTCATTTTTTCCCATCTCTAACAGAAGAGGCCTTTTTGCTCACTAATCTCTCCTCATCCCTTTGCATTCTGAAATGTGCCACAACAGGGGAGCAAGCCTGGCTACTCCGTGACTGGCATTTGGCAGGTATGACTTTGTTGCTTCACTGCCTTTTGTAATTTCAGTGTGTAAAGGCAGAAGTAGCAGATAGCAAAATTCATCAAAAACTGGCAAAAGAGCTTTCGGAATTGATGGCAGTCATCTTTTGGGGACTCATTAAGAACATTAAGAGGCAAAGAAGAATGGAAGAGGGCATGTGTCCAGCAGACCAATTTGATGCTCTCTGGCATATGTGAAAAGCTGCAGTCATAACGGTGTACAGATCTTAAAAATGTTTTTTTTAAAAAGGTGATAAATGAGACTTTCACATTTTCCAAGGTGGAGGAGAAAAAAAAAGACACCTGATAGAATAGGGATAAACAGAATATAAAAATATATATTTAAGGAAGTGCTGTGTAGCCTTTACTCCCCTCAGAGTTTGGATATAGACTGTGTACGATGCAACCGGCCTGGAGTGTGCTTACTTGAACATTTTCAATGGAAATAGGAAATCTAATACAGACTTAATGAGTTACATGACTTCCATGAAGTACTGAAGCAATATGTGCATTAGTTAAAACATTTGGCAAAAAGGCAGTTGTGAGAAAATAAAGCAAGTGAAGGAAAGAATGATGATTGCACCAATCATGTTTGCTGGCAGAAGTTAATCTAGGACAGCTTGCTAACATTTGCGAAAGCGGACATATAAGGCTGTAGGAAGTAGAGCAGTTAACAGAGAGGCGGATGCGAAGAGAGTAGAATCACAGATTCATAGAATGGCAATGGGTTGGAAGGGACCCCAAGGATCATAGAGCTCCAACCCACTACCACAGGCAGTGGTACTGCCACCAGCCTCCAGGCCTGGATCTACACAAGGTTGCCCAAATCCCCATCCAACCTGGCCTTGAACACCTCCAGGAACAGGGCATCCACCACCTCTCTGGGCAGCCTGTTCCAGCACCTCACCACTCTCTCTGTAAAGAACTTCCCCCTAAGATCTAATTTAAACCTTCCTTCCTTTAGCTTTAATCCATTCCCCCTTGTCCTGCCATTGTCTACCTTTTTAAAAAGTAGAATCCCCGCCTGTTTATATGCTCCCTTCAGGTACTGGAAGGCTGCAATGAGGTGTCCCCACAGCCTTCTCTTCTTATGGGAGGTGCTTCAGCCCTCTAATATCTTCGTGGCCTCCTCTGAACCCTCTCCAACAGTTCTACGTCTTTCTTGTATTATGGGCCCCAGATCTGGACACAGGACTCCAGATGGCGGCTCACGGGGGCAGAGTAGAGAAGGACAATCACCTCCCTGTCCCTGCTGCCCACCCCTTTTCTGGTGGAGCCCAGGATACCATTGGCCTTGTGAGCTGCAAGAGCACACTGCTGGCTCATGTGAAGTTTCTCATCTACCAGAATCCCCAAGTCCTTCTCAGCAGGGCCACTCTCAAGGAGCTCTTCTCCCAGTCTGTATCTATGTCTGGGATTCTTCAAGCCCAAGTGCAACACCTGACACTTCACAGTGTTGAACCTCATTAGGTTCCTCCGGGCCCACCTTTCCAGCCTGTCAAGACCCCTCTGGATGGCTTCCTTTCCTTCTATTGTGTCAACCACACCACTCAGCTTGGTGTCATCCGCAAACTTGCTGAGGGTGCACTCAATTCCATCATCGATGTCATTGATAAAGATGTTAAAGAGCACTGGTCCCAAGACAGACCCCTGGGGGGGGACGACACCGCTTGTCACTGGCCTCCACCTGGACACATATCCAATGTAATCAGGATGAATGCAAAGATGTTCTCACTCAGTGTAAAAACCAGCAATGAAGAACATAAACTGTGGAGATGTGACTAAGAAACAGTGTTAGAGAAGCAGGATTTTGGGGATGCTAAATTGAAAATAAGCATGCAATATGGTGCTACCACAAAAATGCAAATATGAGGATATAACAGAAAAGGGACTTTTCCTTTCTGTTGCTTTGGACTGAGCATGAAAGATCGTTTTCTTACAGAACGTTCTCTGGCTGAAGTGGGATCACCAGAATTGTTATGGAAACAGTTGTGCTAGGTCACTGTGTCAAACCAACCCTAGCCAGTTCCATTAAATCACAGTAGCACTCACTTTGCCTCTTTTCAGAATTCACTTTTCAAAACGACTGCGTTTGTAATTACCACTCTGAAGTGTTAGACAAAATACTAGCCTTATTACAGTCCTTCCCTGTGCTTGGCCTTAGGGACATTGTCCCTTATAAGTTTTGCTTCTGTCTTTGTCCTGCTTGCAGAACATTTGATTTACACTACTCATCTTCTCCAGGTTATAAATGAAAATTGCTATTCTGCAGTTTGTTTTGTGTAACCTCTTTATGATTCTTCATTGACTTTTCACCTCCTCCTCTTTCAGCACATACAAGAACAAGTATTCCTTCTGACAGCTGTTTTTCCCTCGGCTGCTATCATCTTCATCTGACCTTTTGCACATAGTTTAAGATGCTGAGAACTAAATATCCTACAAGGAATAGACATGCAAACTTTTTTAAAGGTTTTTGTGTTCACCTTAGGTAAATCATCAACTTTTCAATTACCACCAAGTTAAAATAAGGCCTGTTACAGAGGACTCTCTAAATTGGAATCCTAAGGAGGAAGAAGTTGTGACATCGGATGTCTCTACTTCCATTACAGTGATTTCTGTTTCCAACAACTTTGTTCTGACTCATGCTTTCGAAATGGTCTCTTGCAGAGTTCTTTCCGTGTGTTCTTTGCTTAATTTCCTTTTTAGCATTCTGCTGATCCTCTATTGCTGTCTGAGTCTGTCTTTGTATGGCTTTTGACAGATGCTTCTGTTTTTAACTTGCTGCAAGCTATGGCTGTTAGTTTCATGTTGTACATTTCTCTGGTAGTCCATATTCTGGATTGTACTGTCACATTGCTCCTTTTTGTTCTAATATGCGAAGACATGCATAAGTTTAGCTTTAGTGTTATTAACTAAACACACAGAACTCTTCCTACACATAAAAGTTTCCTCTGTTTGAAGTAAGGGCGGCAGTTTTTCCTGTAAAGTTGTCTGAATGGTCTCTTCTCATGCTCCCAGACTGAATACCATGTATTTCATTCAACGCTCTTCTTGCAACTCTTAATACAGGTGACATAGGCCTCTTAGGAGAGGCTGCTGTTGTTTTTCAAAAGAAACATTACTCTTTTACTGTCAGTGCCTTTCTAATTACTTTTAAAACAACAGCTGCATGGTACGCCATATACAATTGTACTTCAATGTTTTTTAGGCTGTAGTAAGATTTGTTTAGGTACCTGAAAAAGGAATTTGTAAGTTCTCAACTCTTCCAAAGTACTGAAAATAGGTAGGGTTATTTTTCTTCCTCTTTAAATCCCGTAAGACCTATGTAAGTTCCTGGGATAACAGCTGATGTTAGACAAAATTGTGGTGAAAAAAATGACAGATAAATCAGAAGTAACTGCCCTTACTGTTAATGGCTCTTGGTGATGGAAATTAAGAAAGCTGTTTGAGAACACTGGACTCGGATACAAAAGCATCAAGGAGTCTCTCAGTGACAAGTAGTTCTTGAACAGCTGGCAAAGACACCATCACTCCAGCCAGATTCCAGTTCAGATCACATGTATTTTCCAGAAACTGTGTAAGTAGATTTCCTGCTCTTAGGTTATCTAGATCTTGATGCTTGAGTTGGGCAAAGTGAAGTGGGTGAGACAGACATTGCTGGGTTTGCCAAAGGGATGGGACAAGAGTTCTGCCTGTGTAACAATTTAAATTTTATGAATTCTTTTTTCTATTACAAAGTTATGAGGCATTTACCTCACTCATCTTTGCAAGTCCTGTAGGTGAGGTGTGATACAAGAACAAGTAATTTTATTGCCTAGTCATACTTGCCATGTGGAAATGTAGCTGTAAAGACATTGTGATGGAGAAGGAGACCCTTTCCTTATCGCCTTGGCCATATGAGTTACCAGTAGAGCTACCTCTTCCTTTAAACTGTAATTCAGACACTTTTAATGTGGAACCACCAAGAAATAACAAAAGATCAAGGAAGGTATGATTTGAAAGCCAAAAATAAAGAAACATTTAAAATACAGTTGTTATACAGTAGGTTATACAGTATTTCTTCTTTTCATTTAACGATGACTCAACAGGGAGACATCTGTAATCACACCAGAGATAAGACCAGACAAAATGCTAGACACTTAGGTACAAAACACACCGCATATAGTGGTGGACTTTGCAATGACCTACAGGGGAAGTTGAATCCACACTTCTTCAGTGAAAACCTACGGGTAGGCAGTACAATAATGGTAATAGAATATTTAAAAGGGCCTTGCTTATGCTTTGTTTTGGTGCTCATGTGGTCTATGACATTGGAGATGTTACTTGATGTACTTCTTTTTAACCTTCATTTCAGGTTTAGATTATAAAGTGTTTAGGGCACTTAAGGAAGTCTCCTAATCTGTGTACCTACAGGATCTTTAAAATGGAGCTTTGGTCACATATGAGGCCACAAGGCACTGTTGTAGCACTGCAGTAGCTACTGGAAAGCCAACTCTCTCTGAGAGGAACCCAGGACAGGGACCAACTCACATTGGTAAAGAATACAGGTACACTGGGTAGAAAGTAATGGTGTAGGTGCTCTTCATTAATGAATTATGATTTCTTCTTGCTTTCAGCAGTGGAAGATCAGAATTCTACTTCATTTCCAAGGATGCTTTACAAAAATTCCTAAATTAGCTGGATTTAGTTATTTGTAGTTTTCCTATTCAGTTCATTACTCTTTAAATGTGTATTTCTGTACTCGTGTAGCTTAGCAAAAAATCAATTTGTCCAGGAAAAAACAGTGTAAAAAGATGATCTGGGCAATTAATGGTTATTTAAAGCCTAAATTCCACCTGCAGTATGCTTTTACTGGGTTGTACTTAAAAATCATTTAATGCAAAAATGTATATATACCTCATACTCTGCCTTCATTAGTTTATTATTTTTTTAAATCTATTCCTTCCTGTCCTCCAAGGCTGCAAAAGTCTTGGGGGGGTTGGGAAGAAAAATGTACATAATATATAATCATTCTGTTCAGGGATGTAATCTTATAAATTGCTATACCGTGTTAGATTAAAAGAATATTATTAGACAGGCACCTTCATAAAACAGGATCCTGCAGAAGGAGGCTTCAGTGCTTGTTTAAGCATTGCCAAAAAGGGACGATGGGAACATAACAGTGGTAGCTTGCTGCAACGAGAGGGAAGAATGCTGTCAATCAATGTGATTGATAAAGCACTTCAACTTTATTGCAAGCACACACTTCCTTTTATACTATTCCTACCACGTGTTATACTTCTCATATTCTAATTGGCTCTTAACTAAAGGTTGCGTTTACATACTCCACCCATCTTGCAGCCTGGGAATCATGTCTCTTTCTCAGTCCCAGGAGCACTGAATCCTTGTCACACCTCCTGCTCCCACATCTTGTGGCCTTGCTGCATGATACACAAGAATATGCTGACCGATTGTTGATCCTTCTGTTCTCACCAAGACGGCATGGGGCCTAATCTTGCTAAGCTGCACAGGCGACTGCTTGAACAACTGCTCCATAGGCTCATGGCCTTGCTTTTCAAGCCATTCTGCAACAGTAGCTGATGGCATAATAAGTATCCCCTGAAATATGTGACCGAGACCAAATTTGAAATGAGTTGATTGGCTGTAGTAGTGTATTAGAGCCTAAGTTCGTAGAAAGAATGTAACATTTAAGGCCACGAATCATACCTGTAAAAAATAATCAGGACTGAAGCCATAATTGAAGTGGACCATAGCATGGTCCAGGTCTTAGTAACAAACACTCAGCTGTAGTAGAAGGTAATGTAAAAGATTGAATTTCTCTGCTAGCCCTTTGATGACTTTGATTGTTCCAACTGAAAATCCATTTCAGACTATCGTTTTGTGATGTCAGTTTACATTTTCTGAAGTTTAGAATTTACAAGTTACTCAAAGTTTGTGTAGAGAATATCTTATTTTAGATCAGCAAATACAGCTGAGAAAAAGGAGGCATGCTTTCAGGCGCACAAGGCCTTCTTTGAATCGGAAGAGCCTGTATGTTTATATGGAAGACATTGCTGTCCTCGTTCACATCTGGATCAGTATAGCAAAGCAATTCTTTGAGTGCAGGAACTGTCTTGTTTATTAATGAGAACAAGCAAATTAAAAATGCTTGCTCAAAGTGCTCATAATTATCTTATGTTTTCTCAATATTAATTTGACACCACCTAGCTGGGTTGGCACTAGCAGGAGCTTTCCGGCTCATTACGTTGTCCTCCTGCTGCATCCAGGAGAATTGTCTCTGCTTGTTTGAGCTATCCCTTTTCATTCTCTATCCTGTGTAACTTCATTCTCCATTCTCTATTATTTATCATAGATGCATAGAGTAGACTGGGTTGAAAAAGCCCTTAAAGCAATTCCAATCCCTACCCCCTGCCATGGGCAAGGACACCCTCCACTGGCCTATGGTGACCAAAGCCCCATCCAACCTGGCCTTGAACACTGGTACAGATCCAGAGGCAGCCACAGCCTCTCTGGGCAGCCTGTGCCCACCACCCTTGCAGGGAAGAAATTCTTCCTTATATCTCATGTAACCCTACGCTTTTTCCCCCTAAAACCATTCCCCTTTGGTACTGGCAGGCTGCTGAAAGGTCTCCCTGGAGCCTTCTCTTTTCCAGGCTGACCAACCCCAAATCCCGCAGCCTGTCTTCATAGGAGAGGTGCTCTGTGTCCTTCTTATATTGGGGGTCCTGGAGCTGGTACTCCAGGAGTAGTGAGGGAGGATCACCTCCATCGACCTAATAATCAGAAGTCTGTTGATACAGCCCATGATATGGTTGGCTTCCTGGGCTGCAAGTGTACATTGACCAACCTGAGGGTAGGGAGGCTCTTCAGAGAGATCTGAACAGACTGGACCGATGGACTTGAGACCAAGGGGATGAAGTTTAACAAGGCCAAGTGTAGAGTGCTGCACATGGGACATAACAACCCCATGCAGCGCTACAGACTTGAGGGAGACTGGCTGGAGAACTGTCAGGCAGAGAAGGACCTGGAGGTGTTGGTTGACTGCAGGCTGAATATGAGCCAGCAGTGTGCCCAGGTGGCCAAGAAGGCCAATGGCATCTTGGCTTGCATCAAAAACAGTGTGGCCAGTAGGTCTGGGGAAGTAATTGTGCCCCTGTACTCGGCATTGGTGAAGCCACACCTCGAGTGCTGTGTCCAGTTCTGGGCTCCTCACCATAAGAAGGATTTTGAGGTCCTCAAGAGAGTGCAGAGAAGAGCAACCAGGCTGCTGAAGGGGCTGGAGGGAAATCCTATGAGGAGTGGCTGAGAGAGCTGCAGATGTTTAGCTTGGAGAAGAGGAGGCTGAGGGGAGACCTTATCACCACCTTAAGGATATGGTTTAGCTTAGGATGGGAATGTTTGGACTGGATGATCTTCAAAGGTCTTTTCCAGCTTTGTGATTCTGTGATTGCTGGGTCATGTCCAGCTTTTTGTCATCCACCTACATCCCCAAGTACTTCTCCTCAGGGCTGCTGGGGGCTCACCTCTCAAGCCTGTTAGTTTCCCTCTGGATGTCATCGCTTTCCTCTAGCATGTCAGCTGCTCCACACAGGTTGGTGTCATCAGCAAACTTCCAGAGGGTATGCTCAATTTATGCTGATCTACTTTCTTCAGCAGCAGTCTCTTCTGAAGTCCATCCTTTGGTGCATATGAAGTTTTAAGATCTCACCAAATAGCTGTCTTTATTCTACCTTTTCTGGTTCTTTGAGGGCATTTTCTCTTTGACTTCTTCTGGGTTTCTTTTTATTCTCTCTGATCTAAACAAACTGCCCTAAAGGCAGTTTTTCCTTCCTTCCTTCTCTGCATGATAAATTTCCTGGCTTTGCACCCCATTCCTTTTTTATACGTATTGCCCTGTTATCTTTCTAGCCATATATTTTAGCCATATCTATTTGAAATCGTGTGTTGTGATGTTTTTGAAAATAACATAGTCCAAAACAATCTGGAAGTGTTCTTCTCAGCTGTCTTCTCTTTCTCCTGATGTGCCATGTGCTTGCTTTGTTTCTAGGCTTCTTTCTACCACTTGAGGGGCCACAGCAAAGAGCCTTTTTCTTTTACTGCCTCTCTGTGGTCCTACCTGTGGCACAATAGCTTACCTTTAGCCTTGTGAAAGTCAGAGCCCCAGCCTCAGAGAGCTGATCAGGTTTTCCTTACTGTTGGCAAGAGAAACGGACACTTGTATTGGATAATTCAGTACGTTTCGAATGCATACAGATTGTTCAAGCAGGAGAGATGAATGCAGATGTCTCTGTTTTCTATAGAGACACCCTGGCACACTCGTGTCTATTTGCTATCAGTGAGGTATCTACATTAGTTACCAGAAATTAATTGTCCTTATAATCTGCAGTTTGTGTCTGTGCAGCGTGACTTCCACCAGAAGCTGTTAGAGAAGATAGAAGGAAGGTCATCAGTATTTGGACATGGGTACATTTTCTTTAATGTGTCCCTTCATGAAGAAGGGATGACTCTTAAGTACAAACATGATTCTGATTTGTTCTCCAAAAAAATAAACAAGTCTCACTTGCCCTACTGGAATCCATCTGAGACTGATCCCCTGTTTCTTTGCCTTTTTAAAATTTGGGCAAAGTTTCTCAAAGAAGGAGGCATAAGGTTTGCAAGGTAGAGCTCAGTTACCTCAAAGAAAGTCGTGAACCAAACACCATATTGAAGCAGGAATCCATCTTCTAGTGAACAGCAGATGTCCCTTAATTTATGTGTGGGGATTTTATAAGGGGGGAGGAAAGCAAAATGAAGGGAGGTATAGGACACAATGCTAGGAAATGAGGGACGCTGCACATTGAAGAAGAATGCCTTTTCAGGGTAAATGTACAGAAATACCATTTGTGGGCCATTTTTACCATGAGTGGCCAGAGAAACACTTTCACTTTTGTAAGGTAAAGCCTTCTATAACTATCAGTACCATGCGATTTGTATTTATTTGTAAAAAGTATTACCATAAATCTCACAAATCATTGATTTATAGTTAGGAAAAAAAAAACCCAAAGAGAAAAAAAATCAATCTCCTTTCTGCTGTTTTAGTAAAAAAATAACAAATGGCTGTAGTGGTTTTATGTGCCAGGAAGTTCTTAGATTTTGGAGGAATTTGTGATTTTTCTCACCTTAAGCTTGCAGAGATCATGTCAGGGAGGAGTGCTGAATGAATGTTAGTCTTGTGAAATGGAGAAGGGGGGTGAGAATTATATGAATTCTGGTGTTTGTAAAATGTTAGTACAGTTTTCTCATAAGAAGTTGCTTTCACATCAGCTGCTGAGATGATGCAGGAGTTGTGTAGGCCTGCAAGACATGCTACTTGACAGAATAATGGAGATGGAGACTGTCAGGAGGAAATGCAGCACTGTGTTGAATGGTTCTTTCTTGTACCCAGGTGCATCATTGCCAACACCCAAAGTAGGCCTGGACAAGGAGTCAGGTATGTTTTATGGGAATCTTGCATTCATTTCAGAACCTGCAAATGTCCTGAAATGGGAAACTACTGGCTTTCAAGTTCTCCTTTCAGTCTCTATGAGTGCCCACCAACAGCAGGTTCTATTTGTTTAGAGCTAAATTCAGTGGTGTGTGAGCTGTGTATCTTGAGTTTGACCATCAATGAACTGCCTGGGAGAAGGCTGAGGGTTTGAAGTTGTATTTTTACTTGTGCACTCAATCGAGATGATTTTTGTGGAGCAGAACTTTAGTGTATGTGATACATCCTTGTTTCCTTTTAATCACCATCTGACCTCCAAGCAGAATACACGGATGTTTACACACAGAAAACCTTTAAAATTCATTGTTACAATACTGAGTTACTGCTGCAACCATCTGGCCAGAGACTTGTCAATTAGCAATTGGATTGATAAAGATGTTCAGGTTCAAAGCAAGTCAGGACTGCATATCCTGAAACACACAGTGTGTGAATAGCAAACGGGTTAAGACCATTGAGAGCAGACCAGAAGCTTTACTGCTGGAGATCAGTCTTTCTCTCCATCAGCTGGGAAGGAACAAAGTCAAAGATAGCCAAGAGAATAAAAGAAAATCTTCCAGATTTCCAATAAAACCATTCCACATAGATGATTTATTATTTTGACTTCATTTTCCTGAAATAACCAGGGTCTCAAAAAGCTCATACTACCCTTCAGAATTGCAACAGCTAAATAGACATATCCAAATAATGACCTTTAAAATTTCTATATTAAATATATACTTAATAGTAACAGGGAGAAATAATACCACGTTCTCATTTTAGCATCAGAATTTTCAGTGTTTCTACTAGCAGCTACACTCACAAGCAACCAGTAGACTAGTATAAGCTCACTGGAAACTTTTTAGATGAGTGCTGTATATTAACAAGCACTTTTAAATGTGGGTCTATTTATAGGCAGGCTTTGTACATGACATAGGACTAAATATGCTAAGAAATTGTGTATTGCTATTCTGCTTAGAATACTAAATGTAACAGAATTTGCACCTGGCAATATGTTGGTATCTCTTAAGAGATAAAACCATATAAAACCAACGGATTA
Source organism: Gallinula chloropus (assembly GCF_964237585.1). NCBI lineage: Eukaryota > Metazoa > Chordata > Aves > Gruiformes > Rallidae > Gallinula > Gallinula chloropus. Next base: position 44,970,358 of record NC_140090.1, read on the forward strand.
TATAGGTTTATTAACACATAATTGTTGCAGTATAAACTATTTGTTCCTTTCCCCCAAGTGTAGGCCTTTATATAATATTCATGTATTTACATCTTTACATAACATGATGTGTGCTTGCTTTCAGGAGATAGAGCCCCTGGAAATTTGTGGTTTTGAGTTGGTTCCTAATTCCTTGTCAAAGCAGTGCAGTTTGAGGCAAATCATAGAAGCAGGCTGTTCTGTGGGATGTATTGTGGGATTTTTCCCATACCCCTAAACCAGGTTTGATATCAAAGTATCACAGGGATTTTCACCTTTATGCAAAATAGTCTATTGAACTATTCTGACAAAGACATTTCTCTAAATATTTCTTAATGTCATAAAGCACCTCTTCTCTTAGAGATCATGTATTATAACTGGTACACTTTGTAGAGTGGCATATCAAATAAGGGGAATTTTTTTTACGTTGCCAAGATACCGAATAATCAGCATAGAGTTTATTACATCAAAACCAATTAGCTGTCGTCTACAGAGATGCAGTACCTTGTCATTAACATTGATGTGATAACACATGCATGCTCTGGACGTGTTTTAATCAGAGAATAGTAGCAGTCTCTTGTTTTCATTAACAATAAGTAATGCTTGCTTTTTTGTCGTTGTTGTGTAACTTTGTCATGGAGCTGTTAGTAAAAGACACTGTTAAAAACTGTATTTTTACATATTTTGGGGAAAGTGCAGTCATTTGAGCTACATGCTTGCTGTGATATCAGAACTACAACAAATACCTACAATGAATTGTAACTGTAGTGTTTTTTCTGCTGGTGGCGTGCCGTGCTGTGTCTCAAACAGGGCTGTGAGGCAACTGAGCCGTGCAGATGCTGTGAGGGCATCAAGTGCACCAGAAAGACTGAACTGAGCAGAGGATCAGGGAAGCCCCATTCTGCCTCGAGTGCCAGTTTAGCACTAGACAAACACAGCTGCCAGTCTGACAGCCCGTGGTGTTTGTTACACAAGGGGTATTCCCTTCCCTGCTGCCAGACTTGTGGGATGATCATGGTGATTATTATTATCGTTATTATAAAATTTGAAAATTCTTTTAAAATATTTAAACACTTTTTAAATTAAATTTTTAACAATATTTTAAATATAAATTTTAAATTTAAAGTTCCTTACTGCTCCTTCCACAGAATGGGTATCGTCAGAAAGGAAAAAGTCTTTGATCTTTATGACCACCACCTGGATTTGGTGATATTTTTCTCTCGGGTATACATTTATGTATATACATTTATGTATGTTTGTTACAAGAGTAACAAACATCATAATAGTTTCTTCATTAGGGACGATGATATTCATCCCTTCTGTTTTGAAATTTGGGCTAACCCATCTAATTGGAGGTCTTACAAGGTCCATGCTGCAAGAAAGCTTTAGTTTTTCTGCATTCTGACTTCTGGCATCTGAGGAATAGAATAGATTCTTTCTTTCCACAGATACATTTCAAGTTAGGTTTGAGATGTCATGTGAATGTATCGTATGCATAACAAAGCAATTTCAGTAGGAATAATGATTCTGATGAGGAGATACATAGCCTTCATCTGCCACCAGAGCAGCTGGAAGCTGTTGTGTTGTGTGTGGGTTTCGACCACTCGCCCAATGGATATGAAACTCAAAGTCATCCAGAAGCTTGCACATAAAGTTTATCTGTCAAGGACGTGAGTCAAAGAACAGTGTGTTCTGCTCATAAAGAGAACTTACCTGTTTGCTGCATACATTACCTTCCAGTTGCTATTCCAATGAATTCCAAGTACTTCAAGGGCCTAGGATAATAGCCTTTATTTGGCATGCATACAAAAACTTCACGTTCATTAACTCAGTGCAGCTATGCTAATCAGTCCTTGAAACGACAACCTTCTGTTTCACCCATTTGCCTGTCCGGTGCTGAGACTTATTTTTATTAATATCATTTTTCCTTGCTTACTTAAACCCCTTACTAGTGTTAGGAAACTTAATTTTAGCAGTGCACCTAGAGGTAGCAACCTTCTTTTCCCCTTAATAAAATTATAATGTTATGATAACCCAATGGTTTGGTTGTAGTGGCTGTCCTGTCTCAGAAGTAAAATTCTGATGCTATATGGGGGGTTGAAGCCAGCCTGACGTAGAGCTGTTTGCTTCTTGGATCAACTGCATCTATAGATGTGATGAGCAGGTGAGGTTTACTTGAAACATTAAACCGGTAAAACCAGGCATGAGCTTAACCAATACATAACTTTTCTCAAGAATTCTTCAGACACCTTTGAAGTATTGTTTTGGTTTGTGAAGTTGTATGAATTAGTTCATACTGAAAAACTTAAGAGAAGAACACAAGCTTTTTTTCATTATTCCAACTGAGTAAAATTTACTCTGAACTGTGTAATAAAATTAATGAAGACTTTAAACTACTGTTGTAAAGCAGAGTATTTTGCTGTATTGGAGTGAGTCCTGGTCAGCATTAATAGAAGTTACATTTCTGTGCTTTCATTATTCTATTGGGGGGAAAAAAACCCACCTAAAATTATTCAGTTAATTTTGAAAAGCCTGGGGGTTTTTATTTATTTATTTACTCTTTCTCCGTACCTGGTGTTTTCCTTTATAAACACACTCGAGCCAGAAGCATACATGTGTTCTGAAAACTGTTGTTTTTAATCATGTTTCCAATTGAAAAGTGCCTTTCAACTCAAATTAATGCTGTAATTTGTGACATTGACTGGGGACAGGGGCTGTAACATGGACTTGACAGAAAGCTAAGTTGAGTGGAAAAGAAGATTTGCTGGACTCAGTATAATTATTTCCTTGGAAAGTAAAGCGAATGAGAAGAGTTTAAGGGTAGCAGATAAGAAACTGTATATGGTTTGAAATTAATTTTAATTGAGACCAAATGATGCTTGAGCATCTTTTCCTTTCATGTAATAGCACTGGAATTGGGGATGGAAGCACAGGGCTGTTTGGAACACAAAGGAGTTCCTCTTGTATGAAAGGAGACTTTCATTTCAAAGCCAGAGAAAACTCAGGAGCTTTTAAATCTGAATGCTGAGTTCTAGAAGTCAAATCCCATTCCTCAGAGTCTAACCAGACAGCTGTTACCAAGTGAAGTATTCCATCAGACTGCCCTTTTGCCAGCACCAGCAGACATTTTCTTGCTGGAATTTGGCTTGGAGAATAGAAGTTGCATTCTGATAATAGCTAAGATGCTTTCAAAATCAAAGGCTTGTCAGGAAGTTTATCTCATGTTTGGAAATACTAAATGCCACTAATCCATTGTTGAAATAACGGACAAAGACAGTGTCAGCAGGGCATTTGTATATAGTGAGGTGTGGAGTTTTCATTAGCTAGCTAGTAGAAAATGGGTCTGAAGAGAGCAGAGGTGAGACCCACTTGTCAGAAGGTTGATTTCTACTGCAGTAGTGCAAAGTCTGAAAACATGTTGGGAGAACGTGTCAGGCACATCCGTTTTGTGCTTAAGAACTGCAGCTACGGGGTAGCATGACTCCTGTTTTAAACTACCTTTCAGTGGCTGAAAACAGGGGGGTGGAACAACAAGGGGAAAAGATGGGAAGAAAAGCCATGCATATCTAGAGATTTCCCTCTCTAATCTTTATAATTATATACAAAGCCATCTGGATAACCATACCAAATCAACAGACTTAGAGCATAAACAAATATGCTAGATTCAGGACCACTGTGCTTTTTTTAAACGTAATAAATTCATTTCCATGTCTTACAAAACACTGAGCATATTAATAGAACTCCCTAGGGAAAGTGTTACAGAAAGTTTTAAATATATTTATGTTTAGGCCTTAAAGTCATGTTTCTACATGTTTCAGTGGAATAATCTAGACACATCAACATTTAGAACAGCAGTTTTATCTGTATTAGATTATATTGTTACCTGCTAAAGAGGCAGCACAAGCTGTCACGTAGGATTGACACTGTTGTCTCTGGAAATAATGAGTTTTATTCGCTCTGTCCATGGTGCCAGTTAATTGCACAAAACCTCACAGAAACGGAGAAAAGTGGCTGTCATTAAGGAAAAAATCTATGTTTGGCCTAACATCTATGCCAAAAGTTTCCTTCTAATGTTTTTTTAAATAAAAATTGTGATCTTTGTTCTCACCAGCAAGCCAGCTCCCAAGCAAGACTTCTCTATTAACATTTACAAATTTGGCTCCCCATGGTTCTGAGTCACTGCTTTATTTAAGTTCAACTTGAGCTATCTCAGCGAAGGCGATAGACATAGCATCTTTTCTTAAACTGCAAGATAAATAATTGTTTATGTTTCTAGAAAGAAATACAAGGTAAGCAGGAGAAAGTATGTCCATAAAGATGCAGATATAGATACATTTACCCAACAAATTTAGAACAAAGCTGCAAATTAAACATTTGTTTTAGCATCCTGTATCCATTGAACGGGCATGTGGGGTTAGTTCTGCTCCTGTTGAATTCAGTATCAAAATAGACGTTGATTATGTATAGGATCATGTGCTTGTGTATTGTTGGCAAGAGTAGCTGATTCATATTTGTTGATCACGGTGTATTTCCTCTTGTAAGCGTACGCAAGATGGTACATTATTATATGCCACATTTGCATATTATTTTTCCATGGGTTTTATGCTTTGTTCATTCAGCAAGGTGGACCTGCTTAAATGGGTGAATCAATGTCGCATAATAGAAAGTGTTTGATATAGGTGAAGCCCTATTTGTTGTGAGTATTGTAAGTTTTGCGGAGGACCAAAGAAAAGAGAAAGGGAGGAGGATCGTCTCAGAGGTGGATTTGAGAGGTTGCCCTACACAACTGGTATTTGGTTTTGTCCATGCAATAGACCATCTACTTTCCGCAAATTAAGGTGCTGGACTAGGCAACATGAGGGGCTACTAATAGCTTGGCCTTGGTTTTGTTCACCAAACTTACCTAATTTTCATAAGTTCCATCCAAATGAGGTTATTTACCTTTCAGTGTTATGATCGTTTTCTCTCTTTTAATTCTTTTGTGAATTAGGGATACTAATTCAGTATTGGTTGATCAGAGTACATTGCAGATTAGTCTGTTACTCTTTTTGTGAATATCCTGGTTTTGGTCAGGATGGAGTTAACTTCTTTTGTAGCCGCGGGTGGAATGCTGTGTTTGAGAGTTAAAATGAAAGCAGTGCTGATAACACCCTGATGGTTTTAGTTGCTGTCAAACAGTCAAGGACTTTCTCAGCTCTTCATATTTCTCTATTCATGAGAAAGGAGGGGCAAAGCCAGGGTAGGTGACCCAACTGACCAAAGAGTATTCCATGCCAATTACGTCCTGCCCAGTATAATGGGGGGCTGATGGGAGGAGGAGCGGGGCGGCTCCGGGACGTGCAGTTTTTGGGGGACGGTCGGGTTCCAGGACGGCTCTGGATGGCACGGCCTGAGTTGTGGGTTCGGTGAGAAACCGCATTGTGTATCAACAGTTTCATATATTTTTGCTCTAAAGTCCTGTTAGCATTGTTATATTTTATCTTTCTGCTAATTTAGTAAACTATCCTTATCCCAACCCATGGGCTTTTTGGTTTCTTGGTTTGGGGGTTGTTATTTGCCCCTTCCTTTTCCCTTCCCTTGCCTCACGCTCCCCCCCCCCCCCCCCCCGCCCCGCCTTCCCCCTTCCCCTGCTCTTTTCCTTTAAGGAGCAGGCAGCTGCGTGGATCTCGGCTCTCAGACGGGGTAAAACCACGACGGTGAAGCGCTGCAAAAATACAGGGATGAGAGACATGGAAAAGTTCATCCAGCATTAATCATTCTGTCTTTAACTAATGGTCAAATAGCATGCAGTAAATACACTTACATGTTAACATGTCTTATAAGGAACAATGAGGATTAAACAAAATAATACCTGCTGGGTGTTTAATTGACCAGCATTCACTCTCAGCAATAACTGAGGCTGGAGTTCTTTGGGAAAAAGAGTTGTGATGCAAGATAATTACAACTCATGCACAAGGGAATGGCCTGTGTTTGCTGAACTATCAAATGCCTGTAGCATCAGGTCCCATGAGAAAGCAAATTAGACTAAATACACCCTTGATCCTGTACAATGACTTTGTTATATTCCTATGAAATATTTTTAATCATAGAATTATAGAATGGTTTGGGTTTGAAGGGACCTTAAAGATCAACATGTTCCAACCCCCTGCCATGGGCAGGGACACCTCTCACTAGACCAGGCTGCTCAAGGCCCCACGCAGCTCAGCCTTGAACACCTCCATGGAGGGTGCATCCACCACCTCCTGGGCAACCTGTGCCAGGACCTCACCACCCTCGGAGTGAAGAATTTTTTCCTAGTATCCAATCTAAATCTGCCCCTTTTGAATTTAAAACTATTCCCCTCTGTCCTATCACTGCATGCTCTTCTAAAAAGTCCTTCCCCAGCTTTCTTACAGACCCCTTCAGGTACTGGAAGGTGGCTATAAGATCTCCCTGGAGCCTGCTTTTCTCCAGGCTGACAAATCCAACTCTCTCAGCCTGTCTTCATAGGAGAGGTGCTCCAGCCCTCTCATCATCTTTGTGGCCTCCTCTGGACCTGGTCTAACAGTTCCATGTCCTCTTCATGCTGGAGACCCCAGAACTGGACACAGTACTCAAGGTGGAGTCTCACAAGCATGGAGTAGAGGGACAGAATCACCTCCCTTGACCTGCTGGCCATGGTCCTTTTGATGCAACCCAGGATACAGTTGGCGTTCTGGGCTTCAGGTGCACATTGTCACCTCATGTTGAGCTTCATCATCAGATCTGAAATTCTTCCTCCCACATGAACAGAGATAATTTTTAGATAGAGCATCTGAGAGTCATTTAAGTATCCAGACGCACAGAATGCACATGAAAACAAAGACTCAGGAAATTTGTCTTCTAGGATTGTAATAACAGATCTTAGACTCATCCTTCAAGACATCTTCCCAAGATCAGGGCCATGCAGAACTTGATCTCTGGCTCAGACAGCAACAAAAACTATGAAGTCTTTTAATGCCTATGAAGATTTACATCAGGCTCACAATCCGGTCTCCTTTTATCTTAGGATCAAGGTAACTTACAAGTTGTCTCACATCTGTCTGCAGTTTTACAGTGTTACATGTGATGAGCTAGTATTCTTCAGAGTTGATTCAGTTGCCCTCAGGCCAAAATACTATTGGACTGTGACTTTTCAATGCCAGCAAGAACTCATGAGACTCAGCCACCATTGCTCTCGGACTTATTTTCTCATACCAGGGGAATATGGAGACCCTTCTTATCCCAGCTCTGCAGGATAATTAGCTGTGCTGTAAACAAAGGATTTGCATCCAGGCATTATTTTCTATTCCATTTTAGTGTGACTGTGTCCTTAGAGTATACAATTTAAGTTTTAATTAGTTATTAACGGTAGCCATTGCAGTTAGATAATTCCATGAAGAAAAGGGAAAATAAATTACTTGCAACTAATCTATGTTCCATTTCAGCACCCTGAAGATGAAGGAGGAGGAGGGAGAAACACTGGTTGAATACACACCATTCCCCCTCCTGCCCCAAATGTCAATAACAGCTTATTCAAATTTATTGCTTAGGTTTCTTGGGGATTAAAAAGTTTTGCACCTGCAGACGGTACTGTGGTCGCTGGTGAAAGATTTGCCAGAAGAGGTTCATGTACGGACAGCTAGACATGGAAAATTATAGGAGGAGATGGGAGCTACAGGCTGCGATTATGTAGTAGAAAAAGACTCAGTCCAGAAGCTTGTTGAAAACTCTCCTTTTTTTCCCTGGGAATAATATCACAGCAAAAGTTGGTTTGTAACATTGTGTGACATTGCCGTCTTATAAAACTTCGTTTTATTTTTAGTACCTTCTGAGAGATTGAGAAGCAAACTGCGTGATCCTTACTATAAAGAGTTATGGATCTTTTGTAATTCCTTTCCATAAATATGTTGTGAGTAATAACCTCCTGAAGCCAACCGGGATTGTATGTACTGACACAGGAGTTTTAGTCAATACTTGCATAAAACTTTGTGATGGAAACTGCCTTCTCCCAGCCTTTATAAAGAACAGCAGTTACAAAATGAAGTAGGTGCCAATAAGATTGCCGGAGGAAAAGGGAATTGGTCAAAACAGTTCAACTTTGGTAAAGGAGGAAGTCCACAAATCATCACTGATACGATTTTGGGATCTGTTAGGGAAATAGTCCTCCAGCTTTCCTTTCCAAAACTATTTTGGTTTATTTCAGTGATCTGTGGAGACAGGACAAGGGGCAATGGCTGCAAGTTGGAGCACAGGAAGTTCTACACCAACATGCGGAAGAACATTTTAACAGTGAGGGTGACAGAGCACTGGAATAGGCTGCCCAGGGAGGTGGTGGAATCTCCTTCTCTGGAGATACTCAAGACCCGTGTGGACGCCTGTCTGTGCAATATGAGCTAGGGAGCTGCTTTGGCAGAGGGTTTGGACCCGATGATCTCTCGAGGTCCCTTCCAACTCCTATGATTCTATGATTTATATTAACTTATAATCAGCCTACCAAAAACCCTGCCTTTCCAAAATGCTCACTGCATTTCTACATAGCATGGGTGTCCAGAGATAAGTAGAGAAGGAGTGGGCAGTGCAAGTCAGCAGAGGTTAAGACCTCTTTGAAGGGAGATGCGACGATTAAAATGAGATTTTGATCTTGTTAAGGTAGTGGCATATTTTAGCAAGGATTTGGCACTCATGGCTCTTTCGTTGTTAGATCTCTTTAGAAAAAAAAAAAACACAACATAAGTTTTACCTGGTTTGGGTTTTTTTTTCTGTTTGATGTGGTATTGGGATTTTTTTAAGAGAAAAGTAAACCTTTTTTAACAGGCTGCACATACCAAGGGGGGAAATACCTTGGGATATGCTAAGTTTTACAAGCAATTGGACACTGTAACGTAGGAAGAAGTGGCTTGCATAGTAGAAACTAAAATGTTCTTAGCTGTAGCTGGTGTGAAACAGGACTTTGCCTCCAGTCAAACACAGAAAACTGTCCTTCAGCTCAAGTAAATTGGCACAATTTGTCCCGAGCTGAGTGTTCTGTTAAGATACTCACCTTTGATCATTGTACTAACAGACTTAGGTGTTATTGAGCCTGAAAAACTGCCTGCTGAGTAACTCTGGATTGGTAGTGCCATGATTCCTTTAATTTCAATGGAGCTGTATGATTTAAAAGTAATGCTAATAGCCATTTGCAATATCTCACATATTTTTCCCTTCCTAATGATACAAGGGGCAAGCCTTTTATTCACTTCATGTGGTCATGTGTTAATACATAAAATCCTTGGAATAAAAGACTTTCTGGAGGACTGGAATGATGATTTGTACATCTGGTCTGCTCTTTTGAACAGCAGAAGGTAAGAAGTTTTTTCTGTCTCAGTCATCTTTGTTAGCTCCTGGACCTGAAGGAATTAGGACTCCTTTCAAGTCATTAAAAGTTCAACCAGCAGCATCCTCTGTCGTGGTCCTGAGATGAGTTGAATCATCATATTTTCAAATGTTGTGCTTTCAAAACATACTCCCCTCCTCTTCTTATGTGCTTTCTTACGGCATTTGAAGCTTGCACTCTTGAAGTTCTCTACGACCGACCCTTGTGCTTCTTGGGTATGTTATTCCTTTTTTTGTTCTTGGTAAAGATGATCACTGTGACCATGGATAAAGAGATGGGAGTTTTCAGCTTGCAAGACTGGTCCCCAAACCTTCTGAAGAGTTTCCCTAAACTCTCCCAAACTTCCTTTACAAAGTTGTGTCAGGTGTGTCATAACACCCTGTATTTGAAGACAGACTGTACTTCTCACCCACTGAGCCTGCAGGACTCATTTCTTCTCCACTTCTCTTGAGGAAGTCCCTCAGGCACGCAGGCTCTCTCATTTTAATTGTACAAAGATACTGCAGCAAAAGCAGACCTTTGCAAGTACTGCCAGCTGACTGGTGAAGAAAGGGCTAGTAGGAAGAAAAGAGAAATAGAAGTAATTTGATTGCTGTCTTACCCTCCAGGGATCTGAGGCGCCATACACGTGTTCTGCCAAGAGTGTGGATTTGCTAACAGATACCTGTTGACATTGTTTTGAAATTTTTTATTGTTGATGTTAATAGAAGTTGTGTTTTGTTTTTTTTGTTTGTATGGATTGAGATCAACTGGGGGAAAAAATCAATACAGAGAGGAGAGCTCAAGCTTCTTTTCTGTTGGAGTTGAGCTTATTACCTATTAAGTGTATCAACCTAGTAGTGAGTTGGCAGAGAGCTGGCATGAAGACATCTGAGGATACACTGCAATCCAGAACTTCGCTTTCAGAGTGAACGAGCTGTTATTGGGACTCTGTGAACATGAAGATGTTCATGTGATGATATGAAGAAAGTGGCAATACTGTGATTTCTTTCACTGCAGCTTGGTGGTGCACTTTGTAATTACTTCTTAAGTTTTAATGGCAGTCATATTTGAGTGGTTTAGATTATTATTAATAATTGGCCTTAAGTGTCTCCAGTGAGCTGCTCAATTTATAATCTGAACTTAGGAAATATTTAATAATACTAAGCAGAAAAAAAGCGATGGAAAGAAAATGAGCATATGCTTCTAGTCTTCTAAGAAATCTTTTTTCTGCGCAGAATGTTTTTCTTTTTTAAGATTCAGTTCTTACTTAAATGATACGATAGAGAAGAGGCATTTTATGGGTGCTACACTTGCATAGTTGTCTCACGTTATTGTTTTTATTTAAATTAGCTTTCTGTCACCACCCTCTTACCTGTTTCAGTGGTATTTTTGAAGATATGTCTTAAAATCCAGGAAAGAAGGTTGTGCATTTTTTTGTTTGTTATTTTGGTTATTTTCTAGTTGTTTTTAATAAAAGGCTCAGCTGCAGCAAAAAGGAAATGCTGGACACAGTAACACAGGTGAGATTTAAGCTATCTGAAAATGTAAATGATGAGTGTATTTGTCCTGATCATGTAGAGTTAATCACTGGAATGTTCTGAAGTACTCACTTCTACTAGCTTAGAGTTGTGCTAACATTTTAGAGATACATTATGTGACCTGCAAGCATTGCCTCTGGACTGCACTGATGTTCCATGCCTTGGTTCTCCATCATTAAAGTAAGGGTAATACCTCCTTCCTCTTGCCCTTTTGGTGTGTTTTAGTTCAGTTTGTTGTGGGGTTTTTTAGGTTTTCTGTTTGCTCATTTTGTGTGTTTCTTTGGAGGTTGTTTGTATGTAGCTTAAATTTGGAGGTCTGGGACTCCCGCCACCGTATATCAGCAGGATAGAATCCTTAAGTACTAACTGTTACACTAATCATAATAACACATAATAGTTGTTACTTCATTGGCCATCAGGATACCTGTCCAATATTAAGACGGTGATCCTCTTCAATGCATTTTTCATAAAAACAGGTAGACATTTTTTCATTACTGTTCTGGTCATTCCAAAAATCTGTTTCCTATACCTACTACTTTGGGGTTTTATTTGAGTTAGAGCTTAACATGAGCTGACAGGAGTTAGTAATTTCTTATGTAAATCAACGTGCTGTAATTCACCTGGGTTTATTTTCTCCTGAATTGTTCTAACCCTTTCCCCTCCCCCAAAGTAGTAAGAATAGCGTGTTTGTGCACTGGCAAATGTATGACACTTTCTCAGGGGGAATATTTAATGGTGTTAATTTTCAGAACCATAGAAACGAAAAATGCTGAGAGCTCCCATCATAAAGAATATAGAAAGATGGGTTTCTCATCAACATGCATGCTGTCCTTAGACTGTCGATTATGAAAGTTCAGACACAGACAGTAATTTCTTACCTAACTTACTGCTCATTCCTGATTTCTATGAGGCAAATAATCAGTGAAATATTTAAAGGTACAGAAGGAGTACCTGCATAAAATATAAAATTAATGCTGCTGGTGTGAAGTGAAAATGATTTGTTTATGCTCTTTCACAGTAAAATATGTTTTAATTTTTTCAGCTGCATTGCTGCAGTAATTTGAAAGCCAAATCACGTCTACTTAGGGGCATTATTACAAAACTGGAATTAAAGCTCAGCCTACTCAATCTATCTGTATCATAAAGCAGTCAAAAAAATCCTGATGACAGTTGAACTACAGATAGTTTATCAAGTTTTATGGACTAATGGAATGTAGATCACCAGTACTTGTGTTAGCAATGATTTTAATGGCCCTGTTTTTAAACGAAGTCATTGATTAAAGAGTATCTGTTAAAGAATGTGTCTGATAGATCTCTAGAAACTATTTCTACTTTGTTTGAAATCTTTCAATTGCACTGTAGAAAAGAACTCTCAAATCTGGATGACATGCGAAGGGATATATCAGGATGCAATAGATACATAGTAGGATTTATCTACTGTTTGTTTTCAGTCATGTTTCTATTTCAGAGGTAAAACTTGAGGGTTTATGTCATATTTTGAAAAGTATCCAGTGGTGGCAGTTTTCTAACCCTTTTCTCCTCTGCCACCTTTAAAACTATGCTTTCAAGCAAACTGGAGACATCAGAGGGTTTTAATGATTAGCTGAAATGACGCTGTCATCCTGGTGAAACAGAGCCTCTGTATTTCAGGTCAGGTCGTTGTGCTTCTGCACTGTGTGGGTGCTCAAAGGTGCTGTCTAGCTTTAGGGAAAGCGGTACATTAACAAGGAACTGTGTTGTACCACAGGTTTTACACCATCCCTTTGAATTGGAGGGGTTGCTGTTAGCCACTACTAGGCTAAAACCACCTCTTGGACGGCAGAACAAATCTAGTTCCCTCAGTTTCTTCACATGACAAGTTTTCCAGCCCCTGACCATCCTGATGGCCCTCTGCTGAACTTGCTTTGGTTTATCTGATACTTGCAGTTGTGAACTGTAGCGAAGTATAATGCTGTAAGCATATACCAGACCTGTTTAGTTCAACTTTGGTGTTTATTTAACAATAGGAAATAATTTTCTTTGCTATATTGGCAAATACCTCAGGCTTCTCATTAGTAAATACATTGGCACCTTCTCTCAGATGGGACCTCATATTTACTTCTTCTCACAGTTAATCTTTTGAGGTTAGCCAGAGTGTTCCTAAGGCAGAAAGAGCTTTGCCTTCCATTCACTGTTGTCATTTCTGGTGCTGTAAGCATACAAGTACAGTAGAAATGGAAGAAAGGAGGGAAGGAGGTTTTAAATTAAATTAACTGTTACTGGACTGAAATAACTGTTATTAAAATCAAGCTGTCTGCTTCCCTCTGATAATAGATAATTTTTTTCCTCTGTACCTTCATAAGCTGTGGAGTAGTACTTTTTCAATATTTTAAATTCTTGGAGAAAGATAATAAAAGGAGTCAACGTATATTTCTAAATTACATAAACAAAAGGCCATTAATTTAAAGCTACCTTACATGGCAGTCTCAATCAAGGGAAGAGACCCCTCTTATTGTAATTCATGTGTTATGGATGTTTACTTCATTCTATATTTACATATGAATTCCTGTTCATCATCTTCTGCATAAGTCACAGGTCTGAGAACTGAACCCTTGTAGAAGAAAATGTGTTAGTACTTTTCTTTTTCTGTGCTGTTCATAGCTAGATGAAGGGAATGAAAAATTAAGTAGAAAACTCAGGCAGCCACAAGTAACCAAACTAAAGTCTCGATTCTTCAGGGATAGAGGGGCTTTTACTGACTTCAGAGGATGCCATGTGAGACTGATGTTTAGCATGAGACAGAAGTCTCACAGTTGTTGACAGTGATATTCCCAAGAGGAATTCCTTCTGCAAATATTTGAAAACCAAGCCTGAACTAATTTAGGTGATATTTCACAATCAGTTTATCTTGCAATAAGTGAAGTTGGTCCTGCTAAAGTCATTAAGTGCATAAGCCTGTCACTGAGACCTCTTCCAAAACACGTTTTGGTGATGCATAATACTAGGAACTTTCTCTCTACAAACTCCCTGGATGGTTTGGTGCCTGATCACATCAGAGATGCCTAAATCAGTGTTGCCAGCTCAGCTGGTACCTGCTGGGATATTTTAACCAGGTTTTTTGTCCCTGTTCTTGACTTTGAAACACATTAGCGATTCCCATGGAATAGTTGGTGGTAAGATGGTTTACTACTTCTTTATAGCCATTCTGTTCTACCCACTGTCATAAAAAGTTGAGAAATGTGTCTAGGAGAGTAAAGGCTGCTATCTGTAGAGAAGGGCACAGGTAGGAGATGGATCATCTCAGTCACTGGAGGCGAGTCCAGATGGAAGGGTGTAAAGGGGTTGGAGTCTGATACTTGGAAGATATTTTCCCTTTTTATTTATACTTTGAATTAATTTTTCTAGGTTAAGAATATGTTCTGCATGTGAAACCTGTAAAGGTCTTGTTTGCTTCTTATCTATAGAGCAAGAGTTGTAAGGAGTGATTGTTGAAAGGGCATTAGGAAACAGGAGATGGATGAATTTTCTCACGCTGTTGTAGAAGTCGTGTTAAAAACAGCTGACAATTAGAAATCCTCAGAGAAATTTCAGGAAACCAGAGTTGATACACGGATTGAGGAGAACCTGAGGCTTTCTGTCCTTTCGAGGACTGCCTTTCAGACCTTACTGAGTCTTTGCAAGCAGGGAAATGCTGCCTGTTTGGATTCAACATTGCACAGCTCAAGCTGTTTGCCTGTAATAACTCAATTCCCTCACCATTTACTCTCACCTCACACACGTATGTTTGTTTACAGTATACAGTAAAGTGGCTGCACAAGGGGTTTTTGAGAAGTTCAGATTTTTCACTCTGTACTGCATTTTGATGTGCTTGACGTGAATCAATGAAATGTAGATAATTCAGGATTGTATATGATTTCTGACTTAACAGAACCTGCACGGGGTTTATCGATGTAATAAATGTAAGGTACTGAAGATCAATTTCTTGTGGATTTATTTACGTTGGCTAAGTATTTATCCAGCAGTTAATCCCAACCTGTTCAATTCTAGCTTCACACCTGCTTAATGATAGGTACTTACTTAGGACATTTGGCAGTAAACCCCCGCTTAGCAGTAGCACTACTAAGCTGTAGCTTAAGTTGGTGTATTAATAGCAACAAAGCAATGTGACTTAAGGAAAAACAAGATCAAAAAAGCAACCTAGAGGTGATGGAACTATATTTAATGTAAGTTAACTGACATTACATTTGTACATTGATTAAGGTATAATGTTCCACGGATCAGACATGTCTCAGAAGTTACATGTGTCAATGCAAATGATTGGAAGGTTGTTTTTCTCATATTAAGCAATGAGACTAGGAAGGAACAACGAAAAAGTCCCTAACTGCCCACTTATATAAGCTGTGAAGTAAAAATATCCAGCTAAGAGCTGCGAGTGGTACAAAATTTGGTTTTAACTCTTCTCTCTATGCACCCAGTGTCGTGCCTATCATCTGATGAAGGAGGTCCTCTTTCCTGTCATGATTGTATCCATTCTTAGTACATTCTGTCTGTCCCTCTGGGTCATTTAAGTACTTTATCTACAGATCCTTTTTCCTGAGAAAAGGCGCTAAGATACATTTTTGCTTCTTGTTCTGGTGGAGGAAAATCTGTTTTGAAAAATATTTCCTTTGCTATAAATGCCTAAATGAGGAGAATTCTTGAAAATGTGGCTGTATGAATAATATGAAAATTGCAGCACTTGGAGTCGTGCCTCTTTGAGCATTTTGTTCGTAGTTGGTATTTAACAGTCTGTGATCAGAGGGAAAGGACTGACTCATTACTGGTTCTTCTATCCAAAAGGCTGCTGGTGAAAGAGGAAAGATCCTGCCTGGGTTGTGGGTAGTTTGGAGAAAGGCAAGTTGTGCTACTCTGGATATTTTCAATAGTTAAAAGCCAATCGGGAATTCCCAATTATCCCAGAAAAAGAGCTTTGACATTTACAAGGCACAAGTGCCTGCGGAATGTCTTTGTGTGTCTGAAGATGTTTCTTAGGGGAAGGAAGTGCCTAAAGAATTTTAATTTCCTTTCAGTGGTATTAATGCAAATAGTCTCTCCTTTTCACTCTCTCTCTATTTCTTTTTGCCTTGGGTTGTAAAGGCAAAGCAGTGAACTGAGATCCAAGTGAACTTCCTAAGCAGCGCACTATGTTTTCTAAAGTTTCTGGTAATGCCAAGAGAGTTGGAGGCCATTCTCTCAAACAATTCAGATCAATATAGTAATGCTTTCTTCCAGGCATGTGTAACAAGTGAATTTGTTCCAAATGCAATCTGGTGCCTGTCATTGTTCTTTCTTCAAGTCATCTGTTTGAAAGGTGAGGATGGAGGTGAAGAAGTGTTTGCAGGGTTGACTTGGGTTTAGCATCTCTTTTCTTTCTACAGAGAAAACATAATTTGGAACCTCCAGAGGAGGAAAATATTATAAATGTTGTTTAGAGAATAATTTACCAGCAGATGTTTGCTATTCTCTTGCAACTGTTTAAGTAGCCGATCAAAAAAAAGCTCACCATGCAGAAGGGGAAAAGAAGTGTATTTTTTAAAGTAGCAACATATCCCTTCTAGGCAATATATTTGGCAAATATAGCAGGATGTTACTTCTGTTCTTTTTTAAAACCTACTATATTAAACATCTAGTAAATGTAGTTAAAATGTAATCAAGCTTTCCTGTAGAATTTTCACTTTTATGTGGATGCCAGTGTTTATTACCTTAATTGTATTTTAAAGAGGAAAAGTAGTAGAAACATTGCTTTAATTAATATAAAATGCAGGACCCTTGCTGTTTAATTTCTACTAAAGGAAAGTCTACGTAACTCATGAGTAGTTTGATATGTAAGAAGAATCCATAATTGATTGACTTCCTGAATAAGGGTCCCCTCATCTTCTACATCAATAACTAATAGACTTGATCTGGTGGAGGGCTTACCTCCCAGAGCTGGTTTGACTGATTAATGTCTGAGCATAGGCAGATGTGTTGAAGAGCATTGTACGTTGAACAGTGTAGGAAGCAGGAAGTTAGATGGTAAATGTACCTCTCATTATGAGCGTGAGCTCGATAGGAGCAAAGGGACTACAATGGGGCACCAAAGAATGAGAATCTGCTCTCATAATAACAAATACCTATCCCAACAATTTCTCTGGGGTTCTGATTTCCTCTGTATCTGTAAAGTTATACTTAAGAGACTGACTGGATGAGTTTTTCAGATGCATGGCTTCGAAAGTAGTGGTGTTTGTTGTGCAGGGGCCCTCGGGGTTTATGTAATGGGAAGAGCAATGCTAGCAGAAAATGGAGGATTCCTCTATGCACACTGTAAGAAGCCACTCATTGGAGGATAAGACAAAAAGAGCTGTCCTCTGCTTACTTCCTTCAAAGCAATGGAAAAATTTCAGGCTTTGAAGCGGTGAATGATGCCCTAGTATCTACTGCTGTACTGTAAAATTCAGTTTACCCTAATGAGCATGAGGATGAAAATGTCTCTTACTGCGTTCTCACTCAGTTGGGCCAACTGAATTAACCAGCAAAAGTGTTTTCAACAAGCTGCAGTGTAACAGCAGCACGATAGTCTGTGCTGGGGAAATCTGTGAGAACACGCACATTACTTGAAGGGTCAGAGAAGCCTCACGGTTGAAGCCCTTTATGATTTACAATGCCTGGCAGGAACAATGAAGCTTCTTTACAGGAAACAGAAGTAAAGCAGCAAGGAGCCCACTGTTTGGAGTTAGTTGCTTCTCTGTGTCAGCCAACACCCGGTAATGGGGAGAATGAATGGATTGTACAGTCACCAGTTCTTGGGGAAGGCTGAAAGCTCACAGAAACAATAGGGGGACCATTCCTATAAAATTTCTCAAGTGATGCATGAGTTGTCAGAGGTGTCTTGCTACATATTATGGCATCAGTTTTTCTACTTGAAAATCTAAGCAGAACAACTATTAAAGAAACTTCTCTATTTGGTATTTGTTTGTACCTGCCAGTGCTCAGAGTTATGTATTACTTGAAAAAATTGCTTTAGAGACCAAATAATTAAGCAATTTTAATTCATATCCTGTGAATGCTCACAGTTGTCTTACTAATTTGTTTACATATTCCTGTTCAAACTTGCAGTCTATGATAGTAAAGCTGTCTTTTGGTACTATGAGTTTATGCAATACTCATAGATCTTCTGTTTGTTTTATTAGTAAGTATAATAAATGTTTATTAGTAAAATCACAGCATTATTTTTACTTGTAGATTTTAGAGAGTCCAAATGGAATGTATGTTGGTGCTTTTCTTTCTGCAGGTAAGGAAGAGAAAGCATAAAGAGGTAACTTGCACCTGTTAAGCATCACAGAACACATCACTAGCAGAACCAGCAGTACTGTTGAGTTCACTGTCAAACAAGTAGGCCAGCCCAGTGAGTTATGTGCTGCTGTCAGATGCCAAAGAAAGGTAGTGTACTGACTTAACCATTGCACTTCCACCACAGGATCACAAGATGTGGTGACCCATCAATAATATTGTAGCTGTTAGATTTACACTTGCTTATTCTGGGCTGAAGAAACATGAAGAAGCTTGGGAACGTTGATTAAATTAAAATGACAGGGTTTGACTGTAATCTAATGATACAAAGCAGAAAAACTGACTACTGAAGTAAATTATTCAAATATCTGCCGGAGGCTTTAAGCAGTGCTTGCCCCTCTCGAGGTTTGTTTTGACAAACAGTGCGCCGTTTGTGTACTGTGAATCGATCCTTGGAGGAGTTCTGGCTTGATTTCCAAAGCTGGCCAACCAAATTTTGGTTTAGCAAGAATAATTTATTTTACTCTGGCTACTGCCAGAGTAGACCAAATATAGGTGCTAACAGCACATATATTAATTACAGCAGCCACTTACTAATTTGGCAGTATAATCTGAGGAACTGAATGAAGATGACTTGCTGTGTGCATTATTTCTTTGTATCTTCCTTAACTTCCTAGCAGTAAATAAATCTTGAATTGTGGAAATGTCCTGCTGGCTGTATAGTATATATGGCCTTTGTATAATTGATGGCCAGACCGACAGATTCTGTTATGTTCATTTTTATGGTCACTGTCACGTAAAGAGTAAGAGGCTGAGATATGGCCGGAGGAGGCCCTCCCCTTGAGTCACGAGGTTCAGAAAGGACCCCCTTGCTTTCTGAGCTTCTTCTCAGAGAGGAGTCTAGGTGCATCTAGGTCCAGTCTTAGTCCCAGACTTGGTCAGTGGTTTATGTCTAAAGGATTTTTTTATATATATACATATAACCATGTATCTGAGTCTAGATTGTCAGCTCTCCCAAAGGACTTTCACTGAAACAGAGTTGCAAAGTTGCAACTAACAGAAAGTTTATTGAAGTGACAGATACAAAGACTTCAGAATTGCCCTCAGTAAATACATTTGCTGCAATAATGCTAATACACAATTGTAGTGTTCTAAGGAATCTGCTTTAGCAGGGGAATTGGACTCGATCTCTTGAGGTCCCTTCCAACCCCTATGATTCTGTGATTATAATGCCAGCAAAATACTGTCCCAAGTATTCTCCCCAAAATGGTGAAATCATAATGCTGACCAAGGAGTCATCCCTGTCTTCGGTGGAGGAGGAGCACTGCTTGTCAACTGTTTCTTTGGGGTCTTCAACTTTCTTCTCTACATCCCCCTGGGGCAACTTCTTGATATTCCAGTCTTAACTGTCCCCTCCCTGGGGTGATGTTTAACATGGTATGGGTGGAGAGCTGCGTTCTGTAGTAACGTTTCACATATACATCTTTTAGCTCATTATCATATTTAGGGGTGTCAACTTCAATATTAATTTTGGAGTTAGTGAAGCAAAAGGTCTCACTCCAGGCACTGTGGCCTTTGAGATTCTGTGTAGAAACTGTCTATCTGTTTATTCTGCAGTCTCTAGCCAAAACAGGGATGTCCTGCTGCTGTAAGACTCCCTTCTTGAGGCTGCTTCTCCTCCCAACGTCGTGGATCTCCATCCGCAGAGCTTGTATAAGAGGTAAGTGGACACCAGTGTTTTTAACCTCATAAGTGCAATGCGTATTAACATTAAATTCTCTGTATATGGCATTGTTCCATGTAGGTTCTCTTTTTTTTTTTTTCCTCCTTTCTCTCCCACGGTTCTTTTCCAGGAAAGGGAACTTGCCTTTCACTTCTAGTTAGTCAAATATTCTTGGCTTCTGAGAATTACAAATATGATTTATCAGGAATAAGGTTGTGTTCTATTTTCAAGTTTGTATGCTGGTGACCTCCCACCTTTTCAGAACACTTTGTGTTTGCTACATGATCATCAGCAGACATAAAATCTGCATTGACGTTGGTTAACTAATGTGCATAGACACAATACAGGATTAATTTGAGAGTCTGGCCAGTATAAAATCAGTCTGTGTGCTCTTCCACTGCCTGCATCATCATTCTTAGTGAGAACTGCATGGAGCTGCTGTTAAAGGCTTCCCATTTGTAGGTATCTTCCACTGCCAGTGTTTACTATATGAATTGTTGTTTATGCATATAAAGGTATTGTTTACTTAGAAGCTTACTGGTGTGGTGCTGAAATTGTTACCCAAGGTTCTGCATTATGTGGGAGGTGGGAGTGGACTGTCACAGTACTTTCTCCTGGCCTCAGATTGAATTAATCTTTTCTCTTTGATCTGGGATATTGGAAATGGCAGGGGGTGATGGTGGGGTGAGTTTAAATAAAGCTGTTGCCAACAAACAGTTAAAAAAGCCCCCACTCTTTTTTTTTTTTTCTTTTTTTTAATTCCCCAGTCTGAACCACTCTCCAGTTCTGAAATTCATGTTTACCTAAGGGGAACTCTCTAGAACTGGATGGGAGGGGAAGGGAAGACGAAGGTTATTAATTTTTTTTTATTCCATTCAAGATCAGAACCTTATAGTATAGCGGTTGTAGTGAAATAAAGGAAGAAAAACTCCCATGGAATGCTCTGACAGTACTTTTACCTGTAAGATTCCCTCATGACATTAAAGCACAGGAGAGCCTAGAACTTTAGGGTAAAGGAAGGACTGTTTGAAAACAAATCACTGGTGGTCTGGGGGAGAATTAATCCTGAGTTTGCAGTATCCCAGGAGAGCCAATATCCACAAAATTGGGGAAAAGGAGAAGCGGGTGGTAGGGGAATACCTGCTTCTACACCTAACAGACCTTGAGAAATGTGTCTAGCTGTTCTACTATAGCAGAGAGAATGAATTCATCCTGCTTCTAGTTCTGCAAGCTGCTTTAGGGTAACATGGATAGAAGTGCTAGCCCAATTTTAGTAGAATGGAAAAGACAAAAGTGTGACATTTTTAGGATGATAATGTAGATAAAGACCAAAGTTTATTTAGTATTAATTTCATTTTACTGCAGGATTGCACAGTCAATGCAGTAGTTTACCCAGTATACTCCCTACACAGCACTCATGTTTCAACTTTAACTCTTCCTGGGGGAATGGAGTTTATTGATGGCAAGCTTCCAACAGTATAAACATATCGCACAGAAACAGCATTTGTCACACATCCAGGAAATATGGCATGCAGTATTACAACATAATTTAAAAGAAGATAATAACTGAAAACTGTCCATCAGAACAGAACTTATTCCAGAGGCTTAATGGAGGATAAATGTTTTGTATCACAGAGATCTGGCTCCCATTTTCCTGTGAGTCTATGTATGTAGCAATTTAGCTATGTGTCGAGGTAGAGTTTGTTGGGGTGGAGAAGGGGAGAGTAATTTGAGTTTTTTAAAATATTTTGTGTTATTTAAGATATTTTGTTAGAGCAAACTACCTTCAAATAGATTTGCAATCTGAAAATAATCTCTCATAGCAGAAACCCAATTTCAGTAATATTTTGGGGCATTTTTATTGTGCTCACTGAGGTGAATTAAACACACATTTATGCTTAAATATGTGTTTTTAAAAAACATTGGACAGAGTCCTACTGCTGTAAGTGGTTCAGGTGGTTCAACAAGGAGTCTGCAGAGGAGCATCACATTGATTCCTTTTACAGACTTGCAGTGGACCCAGTCTGGTGAGTGGCATGGGATGCCTCAGTCCAGCATTGGGTCCTTACCTCAGTGCCAGCTCTTCTGCCCAAAGGTGGCCCCTGAGCACTGGCATTCCAGGATTTCTACAAGAAATCCCCAGTGCTGTGGCTGTTTTGTTCTCTCACCAGCAAGGGAAACAACTCCCTTAACCGTTCCAGCTTCCAGCCAGTTCAACCCCTTCTGCAGTTGGGCCTTTTTGCCCTCTATGCCAGGTAGTTTCTTTGGACGCAAATCACCACTGCTGAGCAGTTACCCTTTGAATTTCCCATTCAAACACTTCAGCAGTGTACAGACCCATTTTGTTCCCAAGGACTTGAAGCTCTGCGCTCTACAGAGCATCCCGTACCTGTGTTGAGACCACTAGGAATATTCCAAGACACTCCAAGGGAAGGAACCTCCCTGAAAACTGTTGTTTCTCTGATCTAGCCCCTTCTTATCAGATGCTCCAGAAGTTTTGCAGGAGTAAATCGTGGTCTGCTGTCATCAGTCCTCAGCATCAAATACTTCAGCAGTGAGACAGCTCTGCCAGAGATCTGAAAGCTGTTAATCCTACACACAGATCCACCACCCATAATTCCAGTCAAATGCCCTTTGAAGGATAGATTGACACATTTAAATCCTGATGGCAGTGTATAAATTCTACAAGGCAGACTTTTAATATCCTAGTCTACGGCTACACTTTCTAATTGTTGAGAATACTTCATTCTGTTCCTCCTTCCCCATCTTCTTCCTAAGATACCATTGCAGGATCTTGAAATCTTGTCATCATTTTATCCAGGTGCTATAAAATTGATCCCCTATATGCTTTGATGCAAATGAGTTTTTCAGAAACTACTTCCCAGGTAAAAGAATGAATGGTAGGAAATGTTTCCAATGTTTTGATCAAAAACTTCTCATTTGGAATGGTGTCTGTGCGGGCAGTACTTGTGTTGAAGGAGGAAGTAACATTCATTTCTCAGTCTGTAGGACATACGTGTCTATATCTGCATGGGATCGTTGTGTTAGTTCTCAGCAGCTAAGAACCAGTAGCAATCAGTACAAAGCCCTGCTTTCAGCTTCCCATTTATAACAATTCTGCGTCCTGTTGCCACACACCTTGGATATCAGGTTGCATAAGACCTTCTTTCTGTGGACAATTGCTTTATAAAAAAGCATTGTATCTGCCTTAGTGATGAACTCAGTATAATGTTAGGTGAAGTAAGATCATGGACATCTGCATAAATATGCTGAAATTATACTGTACCTTTTATATATATGTATAATACCTTACCACCTGTAATTTTTAGGAGTATTCACCTTGCAGTGTGATTTCCAGGCCTTCCTGACTCATCAAGTAATTTTACCAGCAAGCACAAATTAAACCATCTGAATTTGTTGGGATGTAGCACTCAACACATGTACTAGATGCTTACCAGCATCCCCTGTTGATCTGCTGGCAGATTAGCCACGTTCAGATTTCGGGCGTGTGTCTGGTATTACACCTCCAGTAGTGGAAAATTCCAGATGTTTTCTACAGAGCATGTCTTTTCCTTCTTCTATCCCAAGTGAAATCTCAGAAGTGTACTTCTTGTAGGATCAAGCACATTGTTTGTACGCTAGAATACCTGTGCAGAGCCCAGCTGCATCTTCTTGAAGACCTCCTCATAAATTTTGGAGGAGCTGCCCTTAGATGCTTCTGCAGACACCTTTTTGCCAGGCAAAACACAGGGTGAATGCCCTGCCTTTCCTCACTGTGCAAATGCTCCAGCCCCTGGCCATGTTGGTGGGCATCCACTGAACTTGCCCAGCTGATCTTGTTTTTCATTTGCCGTGGAGCCCACAACTGGGCACGGTATCTGGATGTATTCTACTGGGTGCCAGATAAAGGGGGATAATTACAGTCTCCTGGCTTTACTGTGATTCATAAAGTCTAGGCAAGTTTTGGCCGCCTTTGGTGCCAGAGCTTCTGCCCAGCTTGCCATCTGTCAGGATGCTGAGGTCCTTTTCAGGCAAAGCTGCTCCCCAGCTGGGCAGCTCCCAGCTTATGTCATTGCTGGATGTTCTTCCTTCCCACCTGTAGGACTTTGCACTCACCTTTCCGGCATTGCATAAGGTTCCTCTCAGCGTATTGCACTGTTCAATACAAACATAATTTCTATTAAAAGAAAATGACCTTTATGCAGTGAGTTCTGAACAACTCGGACACACCTGAGGAATGTTCCAGCATATAATCTAAATGCTGGTTGTTACGCTGTTGTCTTGCCTTGCCACTGTTACATATGTAGTTATCAAATAAAACAAAAGGAAGCAAAATAAAAATTCTTCAAGGAAATAAATGAGAGAGGAAAATAAATTAGTATAGCATTTGCATTTTATGAACTTAGAAGGTTTATTTATTCCTTTGTTTAAATGACTTTTTCCTCCCCAATATTTTCTTGTATAGCAGCGTTTCCAGTTTACCATTAAATTTCTAGTTTTAGCATTTATTATTCTTCAACTACATCTAATTCTGCTGAACACTGTGCACACTAATAACACTTTAAATGTAAAATGACCAAGAGAAAGTGTGGGATTACATTAGCCCCAATGAATTTCATTACAAAAATGGAAAAAAAGAAATAACATAGGCGTTTGGGGGAGTGGGGTGTGGTGCATGTGGGAAGAAGAAATAGGCTTTCACTTCCTCTGCATCATAACCCTAACCCAGGCGAAGGCTGAGCTTCCAGCGAAGTGTATCTTCCCTTTCCTGCACTACCCCCCTTCAGTAGGCATTAAAGGCTCTCACAGCCAAGCTCTACTTCACAGTCTACCCATTCCTTTGGCACTTTCTTTCCTCTAGGGACTCTACACTTTCCCTTCATTCCAGACCTAACCCTCATCCCAGTTCTGAGCATAGGCTCATCTTTTGACCCTTTGCTGTGCAAAGAGGGAACCTTGGCAAGAAACTGAAACTGAAAATCTTTCCATGAGGTTAGTAGTTCATCACCACCTAGCAGTGTTCTGCCTTTGCTTGCTAATGCAGTATCAGTACTGAATCTAAAAGCGTCAGTATAATACTTGTTTGCTTCGCTGCCAGGTACTTTTGCACCAATACCCCAACAAGGTTTTTTGCGCCAGTGCTGGAAACTAAGTCCATGTTCTGCATATCAGCCTGTGTTTTTCCAAACACTTGCAAAACTTTGGATTAAGATACTTCAGTGTGGGTGCTTCAAAAAGAAAAAGATTCCTAAATCAAGGTTTTGCCTCCAGAAGTTGTATAATATGGATACATGGGGCATAGCCTGCCACAGTCACATCAGCCCATGGAGAAAAGCACTGAGTTCTTACTATCAGAACACAGAGGCAGTACTTAGAATTATCAGTGTGAAAAGTCTTAGGAAGCAAAGTCTTGGGAAAATAATTCAATTTATTTCTGTGAATATTCACTTGGATTTTTAAACTAATTACTGTTGAGTACTTTGAAATAATCCTGTATTTACTATTCATGGCTGTCGAGGGAACCGGTTTCTCTCCTGTGAATTCTCACAAGCAGGATCCAACTGCAAACAACAAAATGTTTATATCAAAATTCCCACTGCTCTTGTTATCTGAACTATTCAGTAAGGAACAAAGTGCCATTTAATTTCACAAATGATTTTAAAGAATGTGTTTGTCAAGATAATTTCTGAATTTCTTAAGCAAATTAATCTTGATTAATGAATCTATTCAATGATCTTTGAGTATATTTGAATTTCATCACATTTAACGAAATTGTTCCTTTCAAATTCTGACATATCCAGTAAGAATTGTGAATATTCAAGAAAATCTTGCTGCTAAGGCCATGGACTCAAACTTTGACCTCAGTCTTCCCTGCATAGAATCATTTGTTATCTCTACAATCTCTACAATCATTGGCATAGGCCAGAGCTAGTTTTTTATTCCGTGTTTGCAAAGTACATAGTGCTGACCTCTCTGACTTCCACATTATTCTTATTGTAACTTAAGAAAAAAGAAACCAACACCCCGCACATATTAAAATATTTTTTTCCAGAACTGGTAAACCAAATGTAGTTTATAGCAGATGCTTTTCAAAGCATCTTCACGTTTACGAGTGATAAATCCTATTAAAAAGTCAATGGGAATGGAGATTACTAAACCTCTCAAAGAATTTTTAAAAATCCTTTCATATTTAGAGTTGCTGTATAATTTTAATGAAATAATAATTTTACTGTGTGTCTGAGCAGGGTCATGGTGAACTACTGTGGTCGTTACCAAGGACTACACATAGTAAGGAAAACTTCTGATGTGTTCCACTGCAATATTCTTTATCTTCTGTTCAAAAGAGAAAACTGTCCGGTATATTACAGACATAATTTCAGCAAGAAATGAGATTATTTATGAGGTGCTAGAAGGAATGCAGGTTGTTTTTTTTTTTTAATATGAAATAGGATTAAAAATTTTAAGGATTGGACAGACAATGAAACAAAGGTACAAAAAGCATGTTTGAGGCCAGTCATTGAAGAAAGTCTCAACAAAAAAGGGTTTTCGATTTTTTGGGGGGTTTTGTTCCAGAAGCTTCTACTTAAAGTGTAAAAGTGTGCTTCTGAAACTCAAATTGAAATGAATGCTTTCTGCATCTTCACTGTCACAGCAAATTACAAAATTAATCATAATTTACAGTTAAGAAAACAATCTGCTTTTGATGTATGAAAAGAGATCGTGATAATGAAAATAATAAGGTCATGCAACTGTATATGCATAGGGATAACATCACAATGAATGTCCATCAGTACAGAGCAAGACTTTTTTGTCATAAAAAACAGGGTTTCAAGGCCAGGAACTGTAGGTGTTCTCTGTGTGCAACAGAAATTCGAATCTTTTTATTACCTTCTTGCTCTTCTACCGTCTTATCTGATCACACTAGCTCTGGCTGTGTACAGCTTGCTGCAGTCATGTCACAGAACAGTGTTTTGTGATAAAGGACAATTTCGCGTACATTTTTTTGGTATTTCATGCCTAGGTGATGTTTAGGAACTGTGGCTCGAACACTGCTGGAGCAAGGAATGGGCTGATAGAAGCCTTATGTAATTCAACCTGGGCAAATGCAGAGACCTCACAAACTGAAGCGAGGGACATGAGAATGGTCAAGGTGTGGAGTGCTTGCCCTGTGAGGAGACTCTGAGGGAAGTGGGCTTGTTCTGCCTGGAGAAGAGGTAGCCTCAGGGACACCCAATAGCAGCCCCTCTAATACAAGGTCATCGAGAAGATGGAGCCAGGTTCTGCAAACTGGTACGTGGCGGGAGGGTGAGAAACAACAGGAATAAACTGTAACCAGAGAGGTTCAGCCTGGCTCCAAGGAGAGCCTTTGTCCCCAGGAGGACAGCCCTGCAGTGGGTCAGGTTGCCCAGACTGTCTATAGTATCTCCCTCCTGGGTGGTTTCCAGGGTGTGACTGGATATAGCTCTGAGCAACCTGGTCTGGCCTCACAGCTGACCCTGCTTTGGCACCTCGAACTTGAAGTACCCTGTGGTCCTAAGTCATCAGTAGTTTCTGAACTGAAGAGGCTTGCTATGGTTTGCTGAAGCTGTAATTTTTTTTCAGACTTTCAGTGCGTTAGAATCTTTGTTAATCACTATGACGCCATTGATACCAGTATGAAAACACGGATGTATTTTTTTAGAATAGGTAGCTGAAAGTTCTTCCTGTTTCCTTCTATCCCCTTCCAAATGTATTTTAAATTTTTTTACAAACCTGTTTATGTCATTTTCTCTGTGGAGTTGAATGCCTCTTTTACTTCACATCAGCACCTAGAGATTTATTTTTCACATGCAGAAACTAGGATATGCAAAAAGAAAAAAAACACCCAAAAACCTAATGCTTCAAATGTATTCCAATGTTTTTCTGCCTAGCTAAAAACATGACAGTAGGAGTTAGCTGGCTGATAAGCAGAGCACCTGGCAATCATTAGGGATTTTTTTTTTAAGGACATCATAAAGCCAAAGAGATTTTTAGATTAGATTTTTCACTTAAATCTATAATTTATCTCTTGGAAATCAAATAAAAATTTAATGGGAAAGAAACAGTTAAAAATGCTCTTAAAATCTGAATTTTAGAACTTATAATTTTTCTAGAGATGTATCTATAAATGGAAAAAAGAATCATTTTGAAGGACTACAGTTTGACTGTAATAGAGTTGTGGAGGCAGCAAGTGGGATGAACAGCCTTCTTGTCTGTGCGTCCAACTGCTTTATGTTGCGTACTGTGGAAACGGCCTTGTACAGACATACTCTTTTTTGCTAAAATGGCTTCTTTTCCTCGTTGTGCTCTTTTGCATGCGTAATTATGTACATGCCAGTACTTTTCTATTTATCATAGAGTTGCTGTTTGGCTTTCAGTTTGGTAGCTGAGTATCCATAGACCTTGGCATTTGGGACTACAGATGCGGTGTTTTAGTAATGCCAGGTATGCGTTTTTCACTTGCCCTCATTGCTTTTTCAAAAAATACATGCTTATTCAGCAAACTTCTGAATTTGAGAGTCTCTCAGCTAGATCTCGTTTGCTAAGAATTGTCATATATTTTACTGTTTTGCGTGTTCTCTGGTGATAATTATTCGTCTCATTCTTTAAATTTGAGACCATCCTGGGTAATTTCAGTAGCTATTTGCTGATCACGTTTTTCAGCCCAAACTCAGTAATTCCAACTTGGTTCCATGAAATTCTAATTGGTTGTTTCTGCTGGAGGGAAATCACGGTGAGTGGTATGTAACACACATACTCGCCATCTCTTTGTTGTCACCATTAATGTGGGTCCTACACGTGCCATTGCTAGCTGTCCAGTTTGATTTGGCCAGTCCAAGGTGCCCTATGTCTGTTTTTTCCAGTATTTTCTTATCATCAAGAACATTTTCTAATCTCAAGAACATTGCTGAGATCCCTGAAAGTTCATATTTGCTAGAAATAAGTAGAGAGCATTGATCTTTCCCCTCCGTTTTACAGTGTCATTACTTCTTACTTCTCATATTTAGTGGTGGTTCTTCTCAGAGCACCCTAGATGCTTTTGTCAGGGGCCTGTATGTTTACTGCTTGTTTGAGATTAGTGGACTTTGAATACTGCAAGTCTGATAATGTACCCTTAAGAATGTGCTTCCCGTTACCGAATAGTAATCTACCTTCTTCAACTTTCAGCCCATACTGAGCAAAGGAATACAGAGGTAAATATCAAAGCTTCTGATCCCTAGGAAATACATTCTAAATTGATGTGACAAACAGTGACTTGACCAGGGCTATCAGATGTATTTGTGGCAGAGCAAGGCTTGCATCTGCTTCCCTGGCTTGGCAACAGCATTGTCATTTTTTCCTCCCAACAGTAAGATTGCAATTTTCAATTCTCCGTATAAACTGAAATTTTATTTCATGAATCCCACCTCTGCTACCAACCCATTGTATAGTGTCAATCAGAGGAGGGGATGAAGCGCCTTTAGCACAGAGGTAGATGGGTCAACTTGAGTATAAAGTGCTTTTTTATGTGTCCAAGCAAACACTTAGGGTAGTCACATCTCTTCACCAAATGAAGCAAATGCAAAGGTAATTTGATATTACTAAGATGCTCCTCATATGACCTAAAACCAATATGGGATCCTGATATGTGAGATACTGGCCAATGCACAACATGAGGATTACTAATTCTCTGTCAGTATTTCTACATAACTACTGACTAGTTTTCTAAATACTTTGAAACATGTCCACCTGCCAGATAAACACTGCTACACAGCATTTAGGGTTCTTTCCTCATATGGACCTGGAGGATTGTAACTTTCGGTTGCAAAGAAGCAGCTCCACTTTTGCTTGTAATTTTTTAGACATGCTGTCAGAAATCATATTTTCTGTAGCTGAGACACTGTTAACAAAATAAGAAGACATATGCCTCTCCATTTTTAAGTGGTGACCAAAATACTTTTAAAAACTGTAATCATAAATTTTTGAAGAAATATGCATTATGCTCAGTTGCACCGCATAAAGCTGGCAATTCAGAACACCCTTTCCTCTGGAGATGTGTGTCCTGAGTCTACAGTACTAACCAGATGATCTGGTCCTTTTCTCGGCGAGGGGTGGGTGGACATGAAATCAAGAGCTCCTCTGGTCAGAGGGAACATTCATTCCTGTTGGGTAACTGTGAGCAAAAAGCTAAAGTGTTGCAGAAGAATCGTAAGCATCTGTTCAATGCAGCTAAAAAGTTTCCTGAAGTGAGTGAAGTGAGAACAGACTGAGAAGTCAAAAATAATTTATAAAATTTACTGAGCAGCTTGTCACTGGAAAAGACACTTGAGGAAGGTTTACGCTACTGCAGGTTAGGAGAGATGCACAATGGTTGTAGCATACATAAAGGTATTCCACAATTTTAAGTTTTAAAATAATCTAGATGTTAAGTCAGTTACTTTAGTTTTGATGCAATATTTAATAGAGGGTTTTGGGGGCAAGAAGAAGCACGAAAAGGAAGCGAAAAACACATGCTCATAGTGTTACTTTTACCTGTGTGCTCTCTCCCTCTGTGTAACACAACCTTACGCTGAACTGTACCGCAAGTAAGCCTCATAGAAACTCTGTGTGGTTCCCTGAAGCAGAAACTTTAAAAGTCTTTCAGGACTTTCCTAAGGTGGAAGGTAGAAGGTATTAGACCTGTGAGTACCTTTCCAGTGAACTGCTGTGATCCATGCAGTCAGCTGGGCCTTATGAACAGTCCTGGTAAACTGGTGCTACTAAACCTCATGGCTGTGCGTGGGTATTTGTTAGGCATCATATTAGAAATGTCATTTTAGGCCCTTGTGATAAGCTACATGACCCTGCCAAAGCTGAACTGGATGCTGGTGAGGGAACGGGGGATGTTCTTCCTCTCAGAGTATGTATTAAACACATGCATGTTCCCATTTGTCAATCAGTATTCCATTTTCCTTTTATGTCTTCAGCAGTCTCTGAGGATTTAGTATGTGAGGGTGTGTGGCTAGCAGATGGAGATGCCGAAGTAAAGGATACAGAGAGTGATATGCACTTCATTAGAAGTAAACATTTTTTAAGAGTTAGCCTTTGATCACAGAGGAGTTTGAGGGCTGCAGGAATAACCCGAGTTCAGGGCTCTAGATGAATATTCACGGTGTTTGTCTCGAGGACTGTCTAATCCTACCTATCCTCTGTGGTAGTTAAAGACAATAAAGGCAAGGGGAAAAGGTGTACTATTTGCAGGACATGGTGCTCAAGCCATGACTGATGTGATGCGGTATGGTCTCAGTGCCAGTATCCTAAGAGAAAGTAAGTTTCCTGTAGAGTTGGCTACATGTAAGACTTTGGAGCCAATGGGGAGAAACCTGTGGCCACTGCGGCAGCCAGGCAGCATCCCTTCTGGTGACGTGATGCTCAGTTCTCCGTTTTTATGTGAGTCTAGGTTCTGGCAGGTGCTGTTAAGTTCAAGGAGTGGAGGTAAAAGTTCTTAGATGCTTTCTATTCTAAGTAGGAGCATTTTGGCTTTGGCATGCGTAAAGTGTCACTGAAAGTAAATTTTGCGGAACTAGCCATACAGACTGCCAGACAGCATGTAGGAAGCTTGGTCTAAAACCATTCCAGAGCATATTGGTTACTTCACTACCTAAAACTGCTTTTTTTTTTTTTTTTTTGTGGTGAGACTGACACGAGAAGGCATGCTGCAAGGAAACTATTACTAGAAAGTGCACAGATTAAAAAGCTTGCCTCCCATCTTAATTACCAATAAAGAACTGTACTTTGATTAGGAAGATTTAGTAAATCATCATTAATTCTACGTATTGAAGGTTATATTGGTAATTCCTTTGATAAATAGGATCTATTTCTTGCCACTTGTTTGTGATGTGTTATCAGCAAGCTTAAAAATCTGATTCCAAATGAACACAAAATCATTCTCTAACCATATAGACCACTTAATTTTTCTAATCTTATTCTCTCTTGAATCCTGCCCAAAAAGTCATTATTCATTTCATCATTAAGCTAGAGGCTCTCAAGTTTTATTAAAAGTCCAATTCAAGAAAAGAAAGCAAAGGATGGCAGAAGAGGTTTTTGACTTCTTGTGAGCTCTCCACATCATGTGAATTTGTTGCAGCAATACATTAACCTTGCCTTCATACAGAATCAGTAACTCAGAATATCTAACTGTTTGCAGTCATGGCTGTTGATCCAAACTTTGTTAGATGGGAACATTCAGCAATTAAGGGTAGATAATGTAACATACCGCAATACCTTGGGAATCTTTTTGCTTATGTGCATTCTGTACAAGCTATTACTATTATCCAAAGGTAGTAATGTAGAAAGAGGTTAATCTAAGAGTTTTTCTTTCCATTCTGGTAGATAATTACTGGGTCTGAGGAATCAAAGTAAAACGGTCAATTATTGTAACAAATAGAAGATAAAAGAGTGAGCAAGGATTCTTAGAAATACCTTCAATATAAAATATTTAGTAGCAATAAGAATTTGTAGTTATCAGGAATGACCAGTCTTTTCTGGTGTTGGTCAGTGTTTTTCAAGATCATGCATATTTTACCTTTTAAAAACTTGAATTTCATGTCTGTTTTCTTTCAGTGTGTGTTATCACTCTGCCCTAATGCATCAATATTTCCAGCGAAGTAAGCAGATTTCATGTAGTAACTTCACCCTCATAAAGAGCAATTTTAGGAAATATGACAGCAGGGAATGTGCAAATTAGAATGTCTTTGAGACAAACGGGGATTTTATTGAATTGCACTCATTCAAGATCTCTGTGGTACGTGCTGCAGCAAAGCTGGAGCTGCCTCTGTCGGGCTGGTGGTGTGTTCCAGTGAATAAGCCCTCATGAGAGCTGGGAGTTGTGAGCACAAGCACAGCATGTCACTAACATGTTAACACTGTTGTGTGGAGATGTACCAGTCAGCACTATCTTGACCTCTCCATGCTACCATGTGCACTGCACACATAGGATCGCTTTGCATTTGTTTGTTTTCAGAGTGAATTCCTAGTGGCTTTGGGTTACAAATACTTTCAGGAAATTGTGACTGAGACATCTGAATCTGGAATAACAGCTTGAAAAGCTGTGACCCGCTTGTCCTTTTCGTTTCAGAGTGGTGCTCAGCTCCAGTGACAAAGCCAGTACAATGCAGTATCATTCCTTACAAAAGAAAATAACGTATGAAAGAACCGCAGGCTTGCATGATGCTGGATTCTGGAACAAGAGAGGCCTCACAATAGCCTTACTGCTGATCCAGCTCAAACAAATCCCGACTGTCAGGTAAGGTTACATAAAAGAGAGCCAACTTATTTAACACTCCCATTCAGTCTAGCATGGGCGATGTATCACAAATATTTCACATCTAAAATGCTCTGTTCTAGCATCTAGGAGGGCTAACAAAACTGGAACCAGAGAGACTATGAGTTGCTGTTATACAGGAAATTTGCCCAGATAATACTCATGATTGTAGTAGTGTAAATGCTTGCTCTGTATAATAACTTCGGCAGAAAAGGTGATGGCTGTGATGGTTTGAGAGAAGTACCAACAGTAAAAGCAGGTTATATTTCAAAGGTTAGAAGTGTGAAGGCGAGACAGGAATTAGCAAGAGTCCTTGGTAATTAAGACAGTTTTCTCAAGAGATCCTTTTCCCTCCCCCCACAACGACTACCACACCAAAGGGGGCAGAGAGTGTGTCTGAGCCTGTGAATTAGCTTGATTAGAATTTGCAGTTGTGATGCAGGAATATTAAGTGAAATTCTGTAGGTTGACTTGAAAGTTAGGCTAAATATCTATCCATCTGGTTTTTGACATTCAACTGTCCTATGCAAAACAATTCATAGCTGTTAAGGTTTGGTTACAGACTGGATCACATCTAGTGATGTGTCCTGGTTTTGGTCAGGATGGAGTTAACTTCATTTGTAGCAGCGGATGAAATGCTGTGTTTGGGAGTTAAAATGAAAGTAGTGAGAAACTGCATTGTGTATCCACAGTTTCATATATTTTTGCTCTAAAGTCCTGTTAGCATTGTTATATTTTATCTTTCTGTTATCTTAGTAAACTATCCTTATCCCAACCCACAGGCCTCTTAGTTTCTTGGTTTTGAGGTTATTTGCCCCTTCCTTTTCCCTTCCCTTTCCTCTCACACCCCCTTCCCTCTTCCCCTGCTCTTTTCCTTTAAGGAGCAGGCAGCTGCGTGGATCTCGGCTCTCAGCCGGGGTGAAACCACAACATGAAGTAATCTGTATTTCAGTAAACTGAGTGTGGTTCTGAACTGTATTGTGGAAGTCATAGCAATACAGTCTGGCTCGGGACTGAGAATTGTGGAGCTTGATCACTGTAATGCAGCTTCTTAATCATAACTACTGTGGGGTTTTTATTGAGTTATTAGGAACAACAATAAACCCCCAAACTGCTTTAATAGATATACATCATCTAAACTGTTGAGGAATTGAGATGGTTATTACTCATTTGCTACAGTTAGAGTAAATCACATTGTGATGCTTGGCATACTGCTGTACCTACAATTCTGCAATCTTGTCATAAGTGAGGGCTATGGAATATGGTAGCGTAGCCAGTGCAAAACAAAGCTCATTGTAAGGACATATATTGCTTAAGATTATTTAGATTCTAGCTGACATGTTGGGTTTTTTTCCCTAGAAAGAGCTGTTGGATTGAAATTTCTCAGTGAGTTGCTGACTTCTCAATATTCATCCATAACTCAACACTGTGAGAGTTTATAGTACATGAAGATGGGTTCCATCCAAGAGTTCTCAATAAAAAAACTTAGAACAAACAGCTAAAGGCTCCTTCAGAGAATCCTGTGAGCTACATCCTCTACCTGTGAAGACAGTCAGGCTCCACTGAAGTTGCTCTTGTTTACCTCAGTACTGGCTCCTGAGTCTCACTTGGCTGCAAGGGCAGGGAAGTTACTCTTGCCAAACCTGATGCTAGCCTGCCTGCTGTAAACCAAAGTTGCTCCACTCCCATCTACAGACACAAGCAAGTGCCTTCTCCATTGTTTTGTATTGAGTTCTGAATGTCAGGAATGACTACTGAAACAAAATGAAAACAAGCCAACATTGTTGTTTGTTGCAGTATTGAGTTTTCTAAAGCAAATAACTACCTAGTAGTTACTTTTCTGCATATTGCAAAACCTGCGGCACCTGAGATACCACTGTGGGTAGCAGCCAACCCTGAGATCCACCCTGGTGAAAGGACTGGCAGCCTGCTGTGGCCTCATCACCTCTTCCACCTGTGCCAGAGTAGCAACAGGAACCAGCTGTGTAACACGCACAGTCCACCCAGCAGCAGGTGTCTGGATTGCTTTTAGAGGACTTGTAATAGAAACAAAGCACACTTGACACAGAGAGCAGGAAGAGCACGAGGGAAACACTTTGGAAGAGTGGTGTAGAGCAGGTCAGAGAGCTGCGAGCACCATTCTTCAAACTGCTGCTTGAACTGCCTGTCACAGAAGTCACTCGTGGTAAGGCAAAGGAAGGAGCAGCCCCTGTTGTAATAAGTACAGCTATTCTGGACTGTGACCTGGAAGGGCAGATGGAAAAGCTTACGGAAAACAAGATAATAAAAAATAAAATGATACAGATGCTGGAGCACAAAGACATGGAGTAGCCAAAAATGCTTTTGGTCATGCTTGGCATTTCCAGTGAGATACACAAGAGACATTTCTTTATGGGTGTGAAATGGTTCCTGTTCATAGAGCAATAGAAACAGTTTTGTCACTGCAACTGTTTACAGTAAGTTTTTTGCTGATAGTATTTGCTGATAGGCACGAATCATGCTTTGTTACACACGTGACCTAACAGAGCTAGAAAAATCTTAATAGAGCATTTTAGCTTTAGTAACTGTTGCCACCTGGCAAAGGGTGGCAAACAGCCCTGCCGTATTCTAGGGTAAGGTCATTGCAAGTCAGAATGGGGCAGTCTCATTTCTGCTGCACTGAGCAGAAATACCCTAGAACAGGGAGTTTGGAATATTGTGTGTCTACCCCGGATGCTTGTATTTTGAACCAAATGAATGTGGCCATAATTACCTGTGTGGTTTCTTGTGTCCCTTCCGGTTGGGGCTGCCCATCATATTGAAAGAGTGAATGCTAGTGCAGCACGAGTCGCTTCTGCACAGCTCTGTCAGCAGCTGTCTGATGTTTCCTCCTTGAAAGCCATGGGCTGTTGAAGAAAGCTTGGGTCTTGTTTTGAGTACAGCTTTGATCAGAAATGATGTGTCTATCAGGGCTCTGCTGGTACAGAACGCACCTTTTTTGCAGACTTGTAGTGCCACATGACAATGCAAGTGTGTAGAAGTGTAAGTGGGGGGGCAGGATGGAGCCAGAAACTTGGGCAATATACAGCAATACCAAACACCACCTCATGTTGTACTGTGGGATTATCTGCGTGTAATGACACACTCTACCTGCTTTTGCTCTCACACAAGGCCGAGGCTTGCAGGTGGACATCTGAAGGACTCACAAGAATGGATCAAACTGGGAAAACAGATTCATGTGGCTTGAAGAGTTATCTGTGGACAATACTAGAATCAGAAGTATCTCTACTTTCAAATAACTATTTTGCTGTAAAAACTACTGCTGTTTGTCAGACTTCCAATTTTCTTGCATTTTCTTTGTCCTTTCGATGTTTTAGGTATAGGTAGTTTGAAACTTTTATGTTTCTAAAACTGCCATTTAAGGTGAAGCTCAAAAGGCTAACCAGAATTATTTTAGACTATATTATGGGCACAATACACTTCAAACTAATTTTCATATAGGTTAGCTCAATAAAAAGGGCTCTTACACTTCCAAAAGAAATGCGTGTTCCACAATAACTCCTTATTTCTGTCAAGCTTTACTTATATTAGCCAGATAAGTTAAAGCAAGCACTTTTGGAGAGAGGAATTCATCATAGTTTATATGGTTTTGTTGCATACGACAACTACTAAAATTTCCCAGGTTAATAATGCTGGTGCTGAGGAAGAGACACGTGATCAGAAGTAGCATTTTGCTCTATTGACACTAACGAAGATTGGTAAGGAGAAAGGCTACTTGAGAACCATTTAAAAAAAGGAGGGAGCATGGAAACATTTTCATATATTTCTCAATAAAACTAGAATATGATGACAGCTGAGAATTGACCCATTAGACTTAAGGAAAAGATTTCCCAGGAAAGGGAGGCAGTAGTAAAAGTCTTAACAACTTAGAATCAGTTAAGTTAATATTTTCTACAAACCTTAATTGCTATGGGAGGAGGGCAGGGCAGAAAATAAGAGAGTCAAGACTTCATGCCACAAATAGTGTTTTGTAATTTTATTTATGATACCCTCAGCCTCTT
Organism: Gallinula chloropus; assembly: GCF_964237585.1. Lineage (NCBI taxonomy): Eukaryota > Metazoa > Chordata > Aves > Gruiformes > Rallidae > Gallinula > Gallinula chloropus. The sequence continues at coordinate 45,007,619 of NC_140090.1, forward strand.
TATCACCAGCTGCAAAAGACATAGGAAAGGTTTTGCTGGTTTGTCTAAACTTAAGAGACAGCAGGACATCATTTTAACTTGGTAATAATGTGGGGTCTATTATGGTAGAGAAGGGGATTGCTGGCTTACAATTTTTTACAAAGGAATATTTGTTTCATTACCAGTCTGCCTGTTACACAGACACTGTATTCCATCCAACTTTGTAGAACAGTGTTGGGAAAGCTTAGCACTATCTTAAATGAGAGCTTCTAAGATGCAACTTAGTAGTACAAGTGTGCTAGATTTTCAGAGATGTTTTATTCTTCAAGATAACATAAAACCTGTCTACAGCTACTTCATTAGTGAGGATGAAACAGTAATCATGTGAAATATGAATGGGATATCAGTTCATAGTGCACTCTATCACAGAACTCTGACTTCTCTTGTACTTAGCAGAACTACTAGAAAGTTTCTTTTACTGTTTTTCTCTGGCAGATTGCCAATACAAAAGAGTGCTTAGTCCCCATCTAGAAATACCCATGCATTGGGGAGAGTTGCATTTCTCTTCAAACTACAGTGAGAAAGGTGTTTGTGATAGACACACAGCAAGAACAGAGCATGTTACTCCTTGTGTTACTCCTGCTGCAATTACATGCAAGAAGAAACCAAATTATAGAGTGAGGGCCAAATTTCACAGCAGGGTAATGAGCAAGGGTGCCTAATACCAAAGGAGAACAGAAGCTTCACTGAGTTATCAGATTTTTTACTTGTCCTTATTTTTCAGAAATAGGAGCTAGAAGATACATTCTTCTTCTGTAGCATGTCTGTCAGTGCTAAGTACACTAGTTGGTTGCTGATTCACAGAAAGAACTTCAGCTTGGTCAGCCCTACTTAGGAGTCAATCATAAGTAGGGAAGGGGAGGAAAAGGACAAAGTTATTTTTCAAGTATTATGTCAAAGTTCTTTCTTTTTGAACTCACTCAGGGTGGGATGAGAAGTGGTAGATCCTAAGGCTGGACCCTGTAGGTGATGTTAGCAGTAGCCAAAGGAGGAGAGAGAACATTCCAGCTAAATACATTCTCCTTAATAGGCAAAAGTATTCAGATGATGAATAGTACCAACCTTCTTACTTCTGCCAAATTGCTAATTAAATCCCCTCACACCCATATTTAATATAAAATTGTAGTCTAAAATCAGATTGATTCTATTAGTGCTTTCTACATTGTATCTGACACAGGAAATACTCAGTGTATTAAAACAGCATTTATTTTACCTACTGCTTGGTTGTTTGTCATTAAGTTTTATTCTCAGGCTTTCCTGCTCTGACCAGCTTTTTTATGTATTCCTAAAATCAGCTTGGTTAAAGTGGAACTTTGAAAGATTGAAAGTATTCATGGTATATTTGGTTTATGTAATGAGGTCAACCACATGGCAATTTTATTTGCAGCTCATAGTACTGAAGACAAGCAAATTATAATTTGAGGGAGCAAATGTTGTCAATGTTGTTTCAGATACTTTTAATCTGTCAGATTCAGGGATTTGCTCATAGTTCCCAAATGAGAGAAATACTAAGATCCTGGTCTGTCACTATGATTTCTGCCCAAAAGACAGAGTATTGGATAACTCCAATAGTTGTGGTAGTTTGTAGTTGTAGTAGTAGCTAGTAGTAGTTTTAGTAGCTACAGTAGTGAGCAGGCAGATGGAAAAAGCAGTCAGCCTTGGAGTGAATCTTTCCTGAAATGTTCAGTTTTTTACATACTAGTACTTCTCTCTTGCTTAAAAATAATTGTTTGTTGTTGTCATGTTTTCGCCTCAAACAGAGGTTATAGTCACTCTTGTTCTGTGCATTTTATTGCTAAGGTGTTTCAACAGCAAATAAACCCCTGAGGTTACAAATAATAGACAGTGAATAGCCCCCCCCCCCCCGCATCAACAGAAGCATGGCCAGCAAGTTGAGGGAGGTGATTTTGTCCTCCTCTACTCTGTTCTCATGAGACCCCATCTGCAGTACTGCGCCCAAGTCTGGGGTCACCAGTACAAGATGAATGGCAACCTGTTGAAGCGAGTCCAGAGGAGACCACAAAGATGACCAGAGAACAGAAGGGCCTCCCCTATGAAGACAGACTGAGGGGTTGTTCAGCCTGGAGAAGAGAATGTTCCAGGGAGATCTTACTATGCGGCAATTAGATTTTACCCAATTCTTGCACATGTTACACTGAAGTCAGTGCAGTTGCTGATTCAGTTTTAGGAATAACATCTTTTTCTGTGTCTTTAAATTTCTCTTCCGGTTTAAATTTGGTCTCAAAAACTGTGTCACGGGCTTTAGAAAAAGTAGAAGACATGTTAACTTCAGCAAGAGATACATAGAGACACCATAGGTGGAGGTGGGTGTAGGTTAGTTCTGTGATCCACAGCACACTTCAGGGAAGATATTTTTTGACTCTTCATTAACACCAATTATCAAAATTACACTTTTTATTACAATATTGGTAGGCTCGTGAATGCCAAAGGTGGTGGTGGTGGGGGGGGGTGTTTCTGAACAAGCAGTTAGTTCATTTGAAACCATTTGTATGGTATAGATGAGGAAGAGGAAATAGCTTATGTATTTGCATGGCTGCTAGTTAGCATGTAGAGCTTATTTTCAGAACACTCTGTTCTGAACAGAAAACTGTTCTGAATTCAACTGTTTATTGGGGAATTAATTATATGGGAGGACATTTCAAATGGAAATACAATGCCAGTCTTTTATTGAGACCTTTTGAAATACTTTTGCAATTTTTGTTTTTAAGTTAAGGGGTGTGTTACTCTGTAAAAACAGCAAATTTGCTATCGTTGAAGCTTATCAGATACTTCAGACTTGGCGAGGAACAATGTCTTTCACTGATGGACATTATTGTATCTAAGCCATTACAAATTCAAGGAAGTTGCTCTTCCAGCAAAGCTTTTCCCATACCACCAGCACAGTCTCTGTGATACTCCGTATCACAGGTAGCTCTACCAGCATAAATGATGCCATCAACAGCCTAAAAAGCTGTTTTCTGGGCCATACTTGAGGAAGTGGCTAGTATGCTCTTGTCTCATTAGTGGTTTGTGAAATTGAACCAAAAATTCAATGCAGATTGTTATTTTGCTTGGAGGCAGTTCAAAGTTTACCCACTAAATGATAATGGAATCACTGAAGGACTGAAATTGTGGTCTGAGACCCTCTTGAACTCAGAGGTCCCAAATACGCTAAATGGAAATAGACAGCTAGAGCAAATAAATCATTAACAACCATCTAACAATTAGAAAAATGGGTGACTTGTGGTAAGAAACTTGGGTTCATTCCTATTTTGTCTATCAGGAAGCAATCTGAGAAATAAAAACATCAGAGTAATGGGTCTAGAGTGAGTTGCAAATGCAGCAAATAGTCAGGGCTTCTAACGAAGGAAGGGTCACTCCAGAGACCTGTGAAAGCAATTACTGCACTAGGATTGTAGCATGTGACCAGCGGTGGGCTGTGCTGCCACTGGGGGCAGTGGGGTAATTTAAATCACTGACACAGCAATGGCTTATTTCCTCACTAGGAAGTGAATTGGGTATTCCCTTCTTTGGCTTCTTAGGATGCATGGTGAAGGAGCATATGCTAAGATAACTCAGTGGTCATTTGATGCAGAGCATAAACTGGGATCAGTTGTCCACGCTCTTAATTCAGTACAAGAATGAGGTGGATCAAGTGAAGGTGGTAAAAACCAGTTTCAAAACAAAGAGAAGAGCAGGATTCCCTATGTGACAAGTAATTGTGCTGTGGAACCCCCCAGCAAAGAAACTGCAAATGCTAAAAGTTTTGATGAATTAAAGAAATTAGTTATTGTAAGAGATGTGTCAGGAAGTCCCTAGGCCAACAATAGTTCACAGTTAGAACCCCACTATAAAAGCTAAAAGAGGTAGAAGAATTTTACCTTAAAAGTGCTCGTATACACTCTTGGAGGTTGGGTATTGGCTCTTTTGACCTTTGACTGATACAGTACTGCTTCTCTGATGTTAAAAAAAAAAACTGTCAGAGAAGTTTGTGTCACTTCTGTAGCCAAGTTTATGTAAGATTTATTATAAAAGTATGTCCTTTAGAGGCCCCAGGACTTGAAATACTTACCTGCCCAAGAAGAAAGGAACGTGCTATATTTTAAAAAAAACCCCACCCAAACCCAAGCAACCAATAGATCTGTTCTGATCTGGCTTATTTTCTGATCATGGTTTGTTCCCGGTCTGTAGCCTCATCCACTCAAGCGACCTGCTAAAATACGTACTAAATTTCTGTCAAACTGTGTGAATGTTTTTTCAGCAGCTCCAGAACTTACAGCATTTCACAGTCAAGTGGAAGGTAAAATCTGACTGTGCAGCTGTGCTTAGGTGTCGCTCTCATCGCTTTGTTTCCTCCCCTCTCCCCTTTCTTTAAAAGAGTTAAATAATCTGTTTATTAGACCAGCACGTGCTGTGATACCCAACCAATTTGAGTTTTGTTTGGTTCAAGAGTCACCTTGTTTTGGTTTGTGTTTTAATAAAAACTAGCTTCAGAAGTTGGAAGGCTTTGGTGATATAAGCATGCTCACCTTCCTGGTGCGTATTTATTTCAGAGGGTAAGCGTTCAGGTCAGGGGCTTTGTCTTGCGTGCCTATACAGAGCATTTCCTGCTTTTACATTGGGATCATGTAAATATTCAAGAATATAGCTTGTTCTCTGTACAGGATGCTGGAGTACTTGATGTAAAGGTTAATGAAGTCTTGCTTTTGACACAGCTGAGAGTTGACATTAGCTCTTTTTTAGAGTTCTGAACCAGAGGACATGTAGGTTAAACAGCTTGCACAAAGCTGCACATTAATTCTGTGGCTGCTGTAGGAGGTTTTGGGTCCCAAGCTCTCTACAAAGCTTTACTTTCAGGGCTGAGCAGCTTGAGCATAAAAGTTAGTGAATGCGGTTAATACTTACCTAAAACTGTTTTGATTAAAATTAGTAGGTTTTCCAGTTTAATACTTGAAATGAGCCTAGAGGGATAAAGTTTCTTCAGCTCCAGAATACAAAAGGGGGTTTCTTAAATCTACTTTTATTTTTTAATTAATGCTGTGAAGAAGAAAACATAGATCCTTTCCATCCAACCTAGCTTACTGAACGGTGTAGATAAGAGGTGCTGAAGGGCTTGAAGTCCTATAAAGTTCAGTTGTTCATTGGCCTAATAATCCTGAGAAGCCAGGGCTTAGGTTCTGCTTTCATTTGCAGAAGCAAATTTAACTTCAGGAGCAAACTCTGTCAGGTAAATTAAGCACTGTGACACTTACAGGCAACTCTGCAGATCTGGTTGAATGGGTCCAGGGTTTATGGTAATATCTGGATGTCTGTAGAGATAGGAAGAGGGAGGATAACAAATCTGCACTTTGGCCATAATGGCTGTGATAGGTAAATACACGTTGTGTATGCTTATCTGTGTATGTGTGGGGGTGCATGGATTAGTGGATGGCCACAGGTCATATTCCTCACTGAGGAGCAAATGTTCTGCTTCCAGTGGAAACCAGCAGGAACATATGAACACATCTGATGCATACCCTACATTCAAGCTTAAAGAACGACAGGATCCCAGAGCACAGGAATAATACCTGACTACTATTCCTACATGTTCAAAATCACAATCCCTGGACAAAGGATTGGGTATCTAGAACTGTCCTTAGTAGCGAAAAGGTCACCTGAGTAAGAGGTCCAGCTGTTGGGAATCAAGCTTTGGTCACTTTGTTATTGTTTACAGTGCCAAAACCCACCTGTGTGTTTAGAGATGGATTTGCATGGGGATTCATTCTCATTTTGCAAAGTATCATCCATAGAAAGATGGTAGGGGGGAGGGAAATGTGTGCTTATTCCAGGCCCACTGCTCCAGAATCAGGAATTCTTGTACCTGGAGAACCTGTGCCAGTGCAAACTTGTAAGGATGTTAGGCAGCAATACTGTAAGTAGTAACTGAGCAAGTGTTCTGGGGATTTCAGTTTTGAATTTAAGCATCTAAGGAATAATTAAGTAGCATTCGCACACCAAAAGTCACTGCCAGATGGACAGTGATTGTGACACAAGTGTGGCTAGCTTAACATTGAGGTTATATTGAAGAATTAGGCTCAATCCAAATGCAACCATAGAATAGATATTTTTGTGGAGATGTTTTAAACAACTGCTGGGAAAAACTGAAAGCCTGAGCCATCAGAAATACTGAGCTGCCCTGGGCAGAAGTGAAAGATTAACGTTCTTGAGGGTAAGACTTGGATTTTTGCTGCTGTCTGATAAGTCAGTAAGAGAGGAAATGCAACTTCTGCCTGTGCTGTGGGAAGACGTGTTTGTTATTTTCTTAACAGCTACAGCTCTTTCAGAGTTCAGTGAAGCATTCCAGCCCTAATGGAATTGCAGCTTGGTGCTGAAATCTCCCACGAGAAAGTCTTTGAGTCTTATGGTCCCCTTCCTCTTCTTCTATGGTGAGATGAAGGTGGCATCTTAAGTGGCTCTTTACCCTGCTAGCTGAGCTATATTTTCAAGTCGTAAGAACTTACCTTCTTTACCTTTGCTTTTTCTAGTATCCCCAGTCTGTTTCTCAGTATCAATCAATTGAATTTTAAGTCAAAAAGCTTTTCAGCTCACTGTGTGCCTAAACCTTATGCTGAATTAAAAAAAAAAATCAATTCACATCCTATGTTTGGTGGTGATTTCCATCTCTATAGGATAAAGATGTTTTGGGAGAGGCTTAACCTCTTTGTTTCCATGGCAGAAAGGCCATTAACTAGACTCAGAGGCTGTTGCAATGAATATATGAAACCTTTCCTGCCCAAGGTTGAGCTGCATCCATGACCTGGATGCTCTTCAGGAGAATGCAGGCAATCTTAGAGCATCTCTAAGGAATTTCTTTGTTCCTGAGACTTGTCTGGAGCTTTGTACACACTTTTCCTAAGAAGTATGCTTTGTGGAAATTGCCATGTCTACTACAGCTCTCTGATGGGTGACTTTCCAGGTACTCGTCTTCTAGGAAGCCTTTCATGTCTGTAGTCTACACAGGTGTGGTGGTTTGACCCTGTCTGGAGGCCAGATGCCCACCAAAGTTGCTCCATCACTCCCCTTTTCAGCTGGACAGGGGAGAAAATATATAGTGAGAGTCTTGGGAGTCGAGATAAGGACAGGGAGAGATCATTCTGCAGTCAGTATCACGAGCAGAACAGACTCAGCACAGAATAAAGGAAAGAAAACGAATTTATTACACTACACACAAGGCCAGTGACGCTAGAGTTGGGTAATCAGAAGTGCGACCAGATCTTGAAGCGGCTCCCCCCACCCCTCCCTTCTTAGCAGACTTCACTTTAGTCAGGATTTCGCTCCCTTCTTTCCCCCCATTGTGGCACAGGGAGGGGCAGGGACTGAGGGAATGGGGGTTTCATTCAGTTTCTCGTGAGCCGTTTTCCTTCTTAGCAGGTAGTGGGGGGCATTCCTCACACTCTGCCCGTGCTGCACCGTGGGGTCCCACCCATGGGAGAGAGTCCTCCACAAACTTCTCCAATGTGAGTCCTTTTCCAAGGGGCTTTGGCTCTTCCCCAGTTGCCCCAGCATGGGTCACTGCTATGGGTGCAGTCATCAATCACAGAATGTCTCTCAGTCTTTCATGCCCAGACTGCTCCAGCCTGATCACAGCTCCCCCAGCAAACTTGCTCTGGTGTAGATATCTCTCCCTCACTCATCTTTGTGTCTGTTTCTCTCCATGGGCTGCAAGTGCTGGCAGGGGCTTGCTCCAGCACGGGTCACAGCTCTCCTCTATGTCTCCACCTGCTCCCATCCAGCATGGGGCCTCTCCACGGGTTGCAGGTGGGGTCTCTGCCTTTTCCATGGGCTGTGGGGGGACACCCACTCCACCATGGGTTTCTCCACAGGCCGCAGGGGCATCATTCTCTCCGGCACTGGGGTGGTTCCTCTGCCCCCCTTCACTCGCCTTGGTGCCTGCACAGTTTTTTACATCTTCTCACTCCCTTTGGGGGCAAAAAGCTACTGCTTGCATTTTTTTTCTCCTAAATGCGATTCCCAGAGGTGCTGTGACCATTGCTGATGGGCTCTGCCCTGGTCAGCAACGACTCTGGCCTTGAATCGGCCAATGTTTACTCTCTAGGGCCTGCAGACAGCTTCTCGCAGAAGCTCCCCCAGCAGCGCCCCCTTTCTCCACCAAAATCCAGGGCCACAAAACTACAGCAGGTTAGGGATATAGTCAGCCAGAGGCACAACTGCTGTGAAAACGGAGAGGTTATTTTGATTTACCTTGATATTTTCATGAAAATTCCTATCCTTACATGCATTTTTTTAATGCCAATGTCTTTCTATTTTGCCTTGGAGTTCTACCAGGATATAATCTGCGATCTGGGACTGAGTTCCACTCATACAAGAGTGCCTGTGGCATCATAAGATACCTTCTCTATCCAGACACTGCTAGGGCTAAAATGTCTCTAGCTTTGTTTTGCTTGTGTCCACCTATGGTGTGAATATATTGACAAACTCTGCATCCCAAAGAATCTCCTGGTGTTTTGGATTGCTTTAAAAATATTGGTTGGAATTTTTGTTTTCATTCTAGCAACTGCCAATTTGAAGAAGTATGTCTAGTATATATTTGGGGGATTGTTACATGGAAGTATTTACTTACAAAGACGAGGCTTACTAGTCTCCTTAGAATAGTTTCCCCTTAGATGTGTAAAATTTCCAAATTCTCAGAAGCAGGTATGTTTTGGTAAGAGAGGTGAAGGCAAATTCATTTTAGAAGAACAGGGATAAAATAGGAACTGTTCATACAGCTTCTTACTAGCACACAGTTTTAGAATGAATGAGGGGGAAATGTAATGCTTTTACCCCTCTCCCTTCACTCAGTTTTGTGCCTTTTTCTTTCACAAAACTTTTTTTTTTTAAATCCTCTCGATATTTGCTTTTTTGTCTCACACCTACCCTGTCATATTTGCTCATTTTAATTTTAGGGGATGAGGAAACACTTTTTATGTCTGCTGTCTTGGCAGATCAGCTGCTTAGCTTGTTGCTGCGGGATAGTTAAAGAATGTGGCTTTTGTCTGAAATAATCAGCAGGTTGCATGAATTCCTGGTTGAGGGAGAAAGGAAGATGCACGTACATATTGCTCATAAATTGCCATAGTGTAAAATCTCTTTGCCTGTAGACATTTTGGTTTTGGTGTTTCCTGTGATACTGCTTCAATCCAGCTGTGCCTTCAGAATGTGGTCAGGATCCTCTAGAGCTTCGTTCCACACCCATTATTTGCTCACGTTGTTGAATGTCTTCCATTCAGCAGATAATAAAAGCACTTTTTAAAAGTGCTACCGCTTCATAACCATCTCTGTGCTGGCTTCTTCACTTACCTACTTGTCTCTGGTCTGAAATCCAGACTATGCCTAAAATTGCTCCTTATAAGAGGAGGCCTGCAGAATTTAATGAGGCTATTAACAAACTTGAATCTGGGTAATTGCTTAAACACATTCCTGAATGCAGGACTAACAAAATAAAAGGACTGTATTAATAGATCATTAAGAAGCAATTAACCTGTTTTTTTTCTTCTGACCTTGAGAACTGTGATCATGGTAGTGTGTTATTAATTCTTTGGGAGTCTGCCTGTATGTGCTCTTTTTGTATGATTCCATTCAAACATGGTTTTTAAGTTATGCTGAAAATGTTTTTGTCATATGCCTGCTATAATTCTAAATAAATTGTGATGCTAAGAGAGGTCACTAACCTTGGCATAGTCTATGAGCAAATTCCTGGCATACATTCAACTTTAGTTGCCCTTTTTTAAATCCTACTATAACAATTCTGCTTCACTGGAGCTGTTCCAGATACCGATGGAAACGAGATGAGAATTTATTTGCCCAGTTATATGTGAATTAAGTAGCCAGGTTAAGCAAGAAGGATGGCTAAGGTTAGCATTCTAATAGAAAGTTGTCCCTAAACCTTAACAAGAATGCTTTCAATACATGCTTGCTCCAAATACCTGATGTAATTCTGATACAGCTGAAGCTAGTGCAGGAGAGACAACCTTGGAAGTACCACTTGTAACGGAGGAAACACGAACTGCTGGAGACACACTTACAGTCACTGTAAAGCACTCTAGATTTCATTGAATTAATTGTGATTTAGCACTTCACCGATTGAGTCGAAGTTGTGGAAATAGATTTCCAATACTGCAGTCATAAATTTATCTATCTATATATGGCATATAGAATTTGTACATGCATTAATGAATATTTTAATATGTGGTATATCTGTCATCAAAGAGAAAACAGTTCTGTTCTGTGAGTTTGAAAGAAAACCTGGGCGTTGCAATTTCTCGCTCGGTTTCTTTTATGAAGATTTGAACTCGGACATGGTAAAACACAGAAGCCTCTAGCTTTGTCTTCTGTATTTATATTCATGTGGACAGTGCTTGTTTTGTTATATCAGTATGTTCAAATTTAAGCGGGCAACAGAATGGCTGTATAGTGTTTACACTACAAAGAATGAAACAAATTATTTAACTGAGCCTTCCAGTTTAAGGCAAAGTGTAATTTGTGAAACATTGTGAAATTCGTCTTTCCAATGAAATAATAGTGTTCAATTAATCACTCTTTGACGACTTGTGGGATACTTAAAATTTCAAGGATCATAAAATGTTTAGATCTAAACAGTCAAGTGATATACAGTCTTTGCTGTAAGAGCAAGACTAGCTGAAGCCGAATGGCAGGCTTTAGGATTTAACTGCTCTAAGAAAACTCCCAAAATAATTCCATTGTTTCATTGTGTATGATATTTTCTCTATTTTAAAACTGGTATTCGTTGATGTAAAGTTTACCAATGTGCTGAAGAAACAACAGGGGAAAAGTAGCTAAATTATAAGCCAAAAGCAGTGCCTGTGAAAGAGCACAACAGAAAATTGGCAAAGAATTTTCCTGTCCACACAGGCTTCCTGGATCTGCCCAGAAGCCAACTGTGTCAACCTAAATAGGCCTCCATGCTGGCTTTAGTTTCCTGCTGGGACTGAAGCCATGTAATGTCAACTGGGTGACCAGTCTCTGTTGGGTTTTATATCTGATCAGGTAGATTAAAGAAAAGATACTTTCTTATTTAAGACCTTAGAATTTTGAGACCCTTCTGTGTATGCTTCTATTTGAATTTTCTTATCCATATGAATGCTCCTTTGCTTGGCGTCATGCTAAACCAGTTGTTTCCACACTTGTTTCTCTTAGCCAGTCTTTTTGTTTGATCGATTTGCAGTTAAACCCAGCGGTGTCTATCTCTTCTATCCTCTTCTTTGTCTTACTCTCTTCCTCTGTTCAATACATTGTCAAATGGTTATCTTTTTTGGGCTGTTGCTTTTTTCCCCACATGATCACGTGAGTGTATTTTGTAAATTTTGTTGTTAATCCTATTGACAAGGTCTTTTGTCATATCACTCTTTCTTAAAGTCCAGTTTTAAGATTGTTAATGAAATTGTAGGTACAGCAGGTCTGGAATCTGGGGTGGTTGTATTTGATATAAGTAACATTACTAACCTCCCTCCCAAAAATCTGTGTATCTGGTCTTTTTTGTAAAACAAGCAGCATTCAAAATGCAGTCTCTGAAGTGCCCCTTTTTCTCAGCCTCTAACTCTCATAGCTATAGTTTTGCAAAAGCGTGGGTTTCTGGTTTTCACGCTGACCACTGCTGTGTTTTTTTCCAGATTTTCTCTTTGGTTTTAGTTCTTTACTACTTAATTTTACTACTTAATTTTTCTTCAGGTATTATTCTGATGGGAATTATTTTGGTCAGTTCTTGAGCCCACATAGAACATTGGTGTGTTGAAGAGTGTTTATTTCTCTTCCATTAGAACCATAGAATGATCTCCTCTTTACTCAAAGAGATTAACTGAGAATCTGTGTTCCTAGTGTATATGCACCATGTTGGTGTGTTCTGTGGATCCTTGGATGCACTGGTAATCACTGTTACATAGTCCGTACACTTAAAGTCACAAGCCTCCTCTCAAATTTTGTTGTGCTGTTTTCTTTGCCATTTCTGCTAGAATGCTGGATAGGATGATACAGGTCACCTTTTCCTATGCACCTTTATTGTTTGAGAAGCCACTCTTAGGTTATTCTCACTTGTGGTACAGCAAAGTTATGATTATGCAAAGTTTTACACAGTAGTTTGTCTTAAGCATGATAGAAGGCTTGTTTCAGGCATCATTGGCTAAAATCAGTCGTTTCCCACGGAGTCAGATGCTTTAGTGAAGGCAACAAACAAGAGAGGTGGTTACTAAAATATTGGAACGTGACTGATCAAGGTCTTCGTGTTTGCCCCTTGTGCCTCTTCCAAGTTTAAGTTCCACCAATTCACATTAGTATTGAGTTGTTTTTTAAAATCCTTGAATCCTTTCTGGGATAATGACCTTACTTCCATCCTGTATCAGTGAGACTGATGTGTAGTTGTATGTTTCTTCCAGTACTCTTTCTTGAGTCCTGGAATATGCATTGATCTTTTCCACAGGTCTGGCTGCCCTCCAGTTTCCCATAGCTTCATGAGTATAGAAAGCAGCTTTTCTGCTGCCACTGTTCGAGAGAAGCTTTATTAGTGCATCATCCCACCTTCGAACTATTCCATTCTTCATTCCTTTAGCTGGATGTGCTGCTTTAAACTGTAACAGCGGTGGTTCTGTTTTACCTGCTCAATCACTATCATTCGTCTGTTCCTTATCCTTGTATAGTTTCTGACTGTTACTTCTGTCTGCAGTGTTGTTTTTCTACCCGGATTGTCCCTGACTACCCATGATGGGAGCTTTTAACCAACACTGTAATGACAGTGCTACAGATACCTTATTGGAGCTAACAGTTACACTATCTTCTAATTTTTTTGTGCACCTTTTGAGCTCATTGCAGTTTTTAAGAATTACTTATTTGTAGAAGTTATTACCTGCTTATATTTTCATATCCTAAATAACCCAGAGTAGCTTACCTAGGAACCCTTTTTCTTTGAAATGTTCTGTTCTCACATGTTGGAAGAGCATTAGTAATACTTGTTTTATTACTAAAATGTGGTCTGTTACATTATGTTTGGATATTGCTCTTATTTCAGTTTGAATAGTGCTTGAAACCAGGCTTTACTGTCTGCAGTATTTGTTCCGTACACAAAGTGGAAGCTCAACAAATCAAGGCCTTCTCTTCCTTTTACCCTCTAACTCTCAAGTACAGCTAATGAATCACAAACTACACCAGAATAAATTCTCCTTTCATGCTGGAGTGATCTCTATCTGACTGACTGTGCAGGTGTCCTTCTGATTTCCTTGGCAATGCAAGGGTATACGCATTTTGCTTGGACATACTTTCAATATATAAGTCCACTAGCTGATAGCCCTTTCTTTTACTTTCTACTTGTATATTTTTTCTATTGTGAAATCAGAAATTACTACTTCTATTCATAGGTCTGTGTGATTTACAACATGTATTTGGTATACATCTAAACAGAATTCCTTTTCTGAGAGAATGTACCAGCACTGTGGTACTCGGAGCAGTGATATTTTTGCAGATATTTTATATGTAAGCTGTGTTGTAGTGATACTGCAAGTCAAGCTATTGTGCTAATGGTCTCAGCAATGCTTGTTGCACGTGTTCAGCTTGGTACTTTCAATGTCTTGCAGCTCTTATTTTTCAGTTTAATGCCAGGATACTTTACCTGTAGGTTACACAAATTGAAGTTTTAAACAGTAGCTTTGATAATAAAGCTATGTCCTGAGTATATGAAAATGGAAAAGATGTTCTAAAGTCTCAGGTGTCTAAAAAGCACTTGAATGAAACCTCAAACAATCTTTTATATGCACAGCCCCAAGGCTAGAATCTTTCTTCTCAGAATAAGTTGAAAAGAAAATATTTTCAGGCCGTGCAGAAGGGATGATGGAAAAAAGTTTAAAGCCATGTTGATAGCTTCGCTGGAATTAGTATATCTATGCACATAGTTGTATGTAGACATTGATTTAAACAACTTTTGTAGACATCATTCTGCAGTCTTACAGTTCTGGGTAGCCCTGTTATTCTCAAGAAATTATTTGATGAATATAATTATTTTCTTTTGAAACATACTCATTTATCTGCAGAATGCGAGAGATGAAATGTTTTAAGTACCAGAAATCTGGTCTTATTTTCGGGGAGTTTGTATTTCTGAATTACCACTCCTCTACCTGAGGATTTATCCAGCCTTCTGAGCAATACAGTAGTGTGTGAGGCAGAGAACCAACATACGATTTGGTTTTCTCCAGTCACATCAGGGACACAAGCGCAGAGAACCGAAAGAGCACAGAAGAGCAGAGCATCCTGTATCAGAGACAGGGTTAGCGGCACAGATTACAGCGGGTCAAACGAAAAGCGAAATTGCATGTCCTCAATAAGTAACTGCCATCTGGCCGACTTTGGGTACAGATGTCCTATTTCTTTTTAGCCTGAGAATGCAACAACTGTTTCAAGGTTTACTTGGGGGGCAATGCAGCCTGTATGGAGGACGCAGCTGTGAAGTAGACATAAAGATTTTGGGAAGTAATTAGAAAAGATTGGATATTCTGTTTTATTCTCTTCAGAGATTTGTTCCACCTGGTTTACTGTTATTACAAGCATTGGGAATATCCTTGAAATGTCAAATAAGACAAAAATGTTTATGCCTTTTTTACTATATGTGTAAAGTGTTTGGATAAAAGCTCTTGAATGCTATAATTTTTTTTAATGCCACAGTCTTTCTACAGACCTGAACTACCAATAGTTACTAAACAGCTTACTCCAACAGCATGCTTTAATTTCAAAGAGTATTTACAGCGTAAATGTTCACTGAACTGTTGATATCAATCTAATACCTCATGTGATCAGGATCTAAAGACCAAAATTGGTATTACTCAAAGCTAATACTTTCCTTGGTGGGAAGAGGAAGCCTCCAGTAAATTGGTGGATCATGTTGAATTTATTGCCCATGAGAACATACTCTGCCTACAATAAAAAAATGCTGCCACGCTGATTTGAACAGTGGTTTATACTAATTTTTTTCCTTGCTTACTTGTAGAGGTGGGGACTAAAGTTGATGGTAACATATAGGCACAGATAACACAGTAACGCAGCAGTTGAGGTATCATTGTGGTGGCAATACTGGAGCAGCATTGCAGTCTAGAGGGAAAAGCTTGTATTTGCTTCAGTCAGCCTGGGGTAAAACCTGGAGGCATCCCACCATCACTGATAGTTTTCATAGATTCTCTATCAAGTTCTTGTTTGTGTGTCCGTCAGGCTTTGGGAACACTTAATGCAAGAGCTGTTCTCAGAGTTTTTTACTTCCTCTGCGTGCACAGCACGGCTTTCCGAGCCTCCTCCCACGTGCAGCGCTTGGTCATTAAGTGGGCAGAAAACATCATGTGCTTTCGTTTCAGCTGCAGAGCGAGCTAGAGGTTTGTATTTTTGCCCATTGAAGTTGACTCTAATTGCCAAATTTTGCTTTCAGCTTTTATTGGGTTCAGGTCTTCTTTCAGTACATTCAAGAGCCTGTATTAGTGGGCCTTATGCCTTTATGGGGCCTAGGCCTTGGTTTCTTTTAGCCTGTGCTCTGTCATAAATCTGTCCTACACAGTTGATGGGCATACATCCTGCCTGTGCTCTCTAGAGGGAAACCTTGTACCTACCAGATTTGTTTCTTTAGTTTTCAAACCTAGGGCACCTCAACACCATGACAAAATCTGGAGATAAATTGCAGAACTAAAAAAAAAATAAAATTCATTCTTATTTCTATTTGTTGCTATTTAGAAACACAAAATTTGGATTTTTCTTCCTATAGCTTAAAAAAAAAAAAAGGATTTTTCACCCTTAGCTCATGAGTTTGTATTATTAAACAAATGCTACTCCCAGCCCTCCTTTCAGCTGTCTTTGAGCCTTCCCTTCCCCCTCTTAGACAACGTTCTTGTTAGAATCTTCTATAGGAGGCTCAGTGCTAAAACATTAAAGGCCGAAACAACAAAAAAGAGGCTTTTAGAGGTTTTATGCATTCTAGCAAGAAAAGAGCGTGGACAGCAATTCTGGCTGAAAACTGTCCCTCTGTAGTACTATACCTGGAAAGTTTCAAACTGACTGCAAGATTATTATATGGAATTAGACCCTATATGTTGCTTCACACAATAAGATGTAAACCGATGTTTGCCATGAAGATACACTTATTGAAAACTAAAAGCAATGTGCAACCTCTAGTACTTTAGATACCTAACAGGTGCTGTTGCACACATCCATTGACTTGTATGTTTACGTTAATGTTGTCTGTAATGGAGACTCCAGTAAAAAATACTTGAAGCACTTGACATGCAGAAGCCAGCAGATGTGCAAAACCAGCTTGTCAGAAGGTTACCATATGGTCTGAACGTCCTACGGCATGTTTTTTTAGAAAGTTTAAATTCGGATCACATCGTCAAACTAAAATGTATGTTTCAAATAAGTGCTTTGCTATTTTATAAATGCATAACATTGCTTTGGTAGAGCAGTCAGTGAAATACTGGTACCTCCAGGGGCTTTTATGGACAGGACTGAAGGGACTGTGTTTGTAATTGCAGTATTTTGATGTTCTCATATTTTTAAGCTGACCTAACCCCCTGCCAGGACCTAGTCACCTTGACCTCCTTGACTGGTCATTCAGATTTCACTCGTCACTGGCCTGGATCTATCCATGGTTTTACTTGCTCTTATCCCTTCTATGTGTGGTTGTGTGTTAGACTTAATTTTTCAGTTTTAGCTGTATTAAGATCAGGAAAACACATCATAATGCTTTTATTTTGGTTTGTTGGGATTTTCTTTGGTAAAAGTTTTTCATGCAACTTGTCATTTGGAACTTAGCAACCACTGATCTATAGCACGCTAATGACAGTTACTCATCTGTTGAGAGAACATGGAGCTAGAACACAAAACCTCAGTGGCTGAGCTTTCAGAATCCAGTTCTCTCTTGTGAGCCTCGAAGTGCTACCTTAGAATTCATAAGAAAATTAGTGAGTTAGGATGTTAGACTTCATGTAATGGACACAATGAGAGAGATCAGACGGAAGAGAGTTGTTTCAAGGCCAGAATTTCTTACTAGGTGTTAATCCCAGTATTGCTGCCTTTTTGGTTGGTGCTTTCTGGTGGGGGTTTTTTTGCTGTCTCAATGGTATGTGATGTATTTTTGTAAAGACAGCTAATGCCATAGGATCACACTTTGGACTTTCCTGAGGCTCAGTGACTGATTTGCACTTCCTTTTTGGGAAGGTGGGAAGGAAGGTAATTTTTCAAGTATTAGTCTGTTGGTGGTGGTTTTGTTTACACAAAACCTACAGTTGAGCAAGACTCACCACAAACAGTATTTTAGCAACACAGAAAAGCAAGTAATGGTGTTTCTTTGATTCACCGGCTGCCAATTTCATATCACTTCCAGTACTGCTTTAATTATCCAGTATTTTCTTCTTCACTTGATGTGACATAAAGCAAAATAGCTCCAATTACATAAATACATGGTTAGGGGATTTTTAAAAGGCTCATTAGGTACCATACATATGCATATTTTGCTACAACTGAGTGCAGTCATGCCCTCAAAGCAGTAAATCAGTCCTTTCATAATCTCATTGACAACTCTTTAATCCAAGCCTTGCATGTGTAGTCTGGAGGCAAGCCACCATAAAACAAAATAACTTTTTTCTCCCAACAAGGGCCTCCAATGGGAGTACTTTTGGCCTAGGTGGGCTTATCTTTGTCTGAGGCTTTTCTTAATGCTGTGAGTTTTTCTACCAGAGTGTAAACCACTGGAAACCTGACTCCAAAATGTGGCAGCACTATTGTGACATAGACCACTGCCACAAGAGTAGTCTTACGAATGTCTCAATTATACTGTAATATGATTAATGTTAGTTAAATATTTGCCTTTAAATACACAAGGTCTGACCCTTATAGTTTGGACTGAAAAGAGCTTTTAGTGACCCAACTGAAAGTGATTTTTTAAAAAAAACTTATTACGTACACTAAGAAATATTTCCTATGTAAGACATGATTCTACCAAGTTCCATGGCTCCAGGGGAGTATTTTACCAGATTTCCCTGAAGTGCTTGGCATCGCTGAGAGCAAGTTAAACTTTGACAGCAGCAAAATTCTCTTGTTGCCTTCTGGAGTAGTGAAAAATCTTAAGGGAAACTGGTGCGGTTCATAATCTCTCAAAACACAGCTGCATTGGGTGGAAGTAGTTATGACATTAAGAAGCTTTCTGTGTGATTGTTTGACCTGTGTCCCCGCTTCTGGATAAAAAACTTTGATCGGAAAGCTTTGTGCCAGGGAGATGTGTTTTGTAGCCGTAGTTTGTGCTCCCAGGCAAGAAGTCTGTGAGAGGTCAGTGGTTCAGGGAGAAGTTTTGTACTGATTCCATTTCATACCTATTAAATTTTATTTAACTCCTTTAAAAATACAAGCAGAAAGAGAGAGTCCAACTTTTTTCTTGTCTTCAGCTTTACTGTCTGAATCTATAGCCTACTTGAACACGTGCCTACGAACACTCCTACTTGAGTAAAGGGAAAACATGACAAAGTTCCATTGAGTATGCATCATAAAGGTGCGCAAGGTTTTAAAGTTTTTGTTATTTAGGGACTATCCAAGGTATTTTCTCCTGCTGAGGGAGGAAGAAGGATGTGTGTGGCCAGAGAGAAAAGATTTAGTTACTTGAGAGGAGCCTGGCTTTGACACTGTAACTTAGACTTCACTTTCACTTTTAAGATACTTAGTAAGTTCCTAGGCTGCCTGATGACCAACAGAAACGAAATACTTTATTGAGTTTATAACCAACCAACTAGGTTAGCTTACTGCTACATTTAGTGTTTATAAAGAGTGATTAGTCATGGTATTCATCTTTTGAGCTAATCTATTTAATTCAACTGACACTGAGGCTAGCCTATTGATGTAGTAATTTTCCTTTGATTTTGATTTAAATGCTAAATTGTGTTACTCTTCTTCATTACAGTGTGTTAGTATTACTCAAGTGACTCTGGGTGGGTATATTTTCTCTTGTTCAGTTTTTTTATTTCTATAAAAGCCAAACACACCAACCTGCTGCTTTCTTCTGTAGAGCTCAGTGGATCCAGGTCCTTCAAAAATCTGGTTAGAAACACACCTGTCTCCTGGTGATTTGCTCTTACCCAGGGCAACTTCACATTTTATAAACTAGGAAGAGAGAGCCGAGGAAGAAAAAGTGTAACTAACTTTCTCTGTGCAGGAGAAAGTCTCATGAGCATTGAGTCTGTTCTTAAAACTGAAGACTTTGAGGAGATCATTTATTAAGATTTTAAAGCACTCAGTCTAATTAACATTTACATACATTATGTGTAATTGCTTTCATGTGCATTTGCCCAAGAATAACTATGGTAAGAACTGTGTATTACAGTAAGTGCCTCCCTTTCTCCGGCCCCAGGAAGAAAAAAAAAAGACAAAGGAATCTGTATAACTACGAAGCTGTCTGTTACTCAACTAATTGTTGAACATATTCTCACAGCTGCAGTATCTGACAGGTAGCATTAGCATTTGCTAACATCCTGGAGCAAGGCAGCATTAGGCAGTGCCTCCGGATGAAGTTACCGGTTTCTGCTTTCTGTGGGTTCAGTACGAAGGTAGCCCTTGGGTGAGAACAGAGCATGGGTAAATAGCAATAGCTGGGTTACATCAAGAACATGCAGCCTTGCTCCCGATGGTCAGAGCTTTCTCAGCAGCTGCAGTTCTCTGTAGCTGTGCATTTTGCAAGGACAGCTAATCTGTACTGGCATGGCTGGACACTAAGTGTTTAATCCTAAAAACTTTTCATCTGGCTCATAGCTTGTGAAACTGCAGTAGCAAGTTCAAAGGGGGTTGTGTAAGAGTGAGACATGCACACTGGGATTCTGTACTGGGAAGTGGGAAGATATCCCTGAAAGAACTTAACTCTGAACCAGGGATTTGCCCACATCTATGAGGCAATCCATTCTCCGTTGATATTTCTCCTTTTGAACCCACTTACATTTTTAGCTTTGACAATATGTGGAGAGAGTATATTCCAAAACTATATGCTGAATGAAACCCCTTTTGTTTCTTTTGAACCTGTTACTTGGCAAGTTTGTAATAAAATATTCAATATTGTACAATTTATAATAATATATGCTAGAATTGAAAATTAAACTAGTTACTTTCAAATAGAGATGTCCAAAGTTAGATATCTAAATTAATCATTGAAACCACTTACATATTGCCTTGGCATTCCTTTCAGAAAAGTCCACCTTCAGTTTGAAAAGTGGTGGCAGGTCAAGTGTTCCTTTCCGTTTCTAGAATTACGTGGGGCAAAACAAATGTAACTGAGTTTTATTCAGTGGAAAAGTCATTTTCACTTTCTTCCTCACCGGAAAAGAAATACGATTTTTGAAGTTGGGTAAGCCCATTTCCCATGCATTAATTTTGATGGGGGGAAAAAAACCCCAAGAACCAAATGAAGCATTTAATTTAAATTATGCTTCATCTGTTAATGGTATTGCTGCCAATTTTCAATAGCTAATTCTAATGTTAATGTAACTTGATTTCTGAGCAATTAAGCAACACATTTCATACTGGGAAAGTGATTAATTGGGATCTTTTGTCAGAAAGCCAAAATACTGGCTGGCACTGTGCGCGTGTGCTTGTGTGCACGTGTAAAATTCCAATGAAATACTGTAGGTTCATTAAATTCTCAGGCTGGACTCTAAATAGCTCAGGTACTTGCTGACAAAATACAGTGCCTTTCACCTTTGGGTGAAAGGTGTCATCACAGCCATCGCTAAAACAGTAGTGGTGGTGATCGCTAGGGAGAGAGCCTAGGAGCCTTGCTGGATGTGAAGGCGGATGGACAGTTCCCTTATACAGCAACGGTGGTTGTAGGCTGGAGCAGCAGCAGCAGGCTGGAGAAGAGGAACATGGATACATTTGTTTGTCCTGTTTGTGATCAAGCAGACTCTGACCTTTTTTAAGGGACTTCTCATTCACCGTGAAGTTGAATTGTAAAATTATTAGTCCCCCGAAACCTTGAGGCTCCAAATCTGCAGCCTTGTTTGTGTTAAACACCACTGATATACGTAAGCAGCCTCCTCTGAAGATAGTAGTCTAGCTGATCTAAATGTGATTAGAAAATCCAGTCCAGTATGCTCAGCAACTGCTTGTTGAGGTCTTTTTTTAATCTATAGTGAATGTTTGCCATTGTCTGAAGTATAAAAGAAAGAGTTTGACCGGCTATTGACCCTGGCACTTAGTAAATGTGCAGGATTTGAAGCTTGCCAGCATGGATTTGCTGCTTGCAGAGTTTGGAGGGGGGGAAACATTTGAAGACATTAGCTTCCACGGTGGTCTCACTGGATAAGGAGCAAGAGAGAATCAAAACAGTCTGGCAAGATTCCCCTAGGAAGGAAAAATGAGTAACATCTGAGAAAATGACAGAGATGCAGGTAAGATGCAAGTTGTGATCGGCCGGTGGGGATGTGTGGGGGGAGAGGAGTTAGGAAGGGGGAGAGTACAGAAAAGGAAGGGGAGATGGCAAAACACAGAAGTATTTAAAGCAAAGTTGGCTGTGGGTGAGATCTGTACTGTTAGCTGAAAGAGGAGCATGGCACAAAGAACACTTCTCAAAAATTCCATCTGCCACTCTCTCTTACTGCAGGCGTTCTTTTCAGCAGTAATCCTCTGCTCTATCGCATTGTTGCTGATACAGCTCCGTGGCTTGAGACAGCAGGAAAGAGCCATCACATTTTCTGGGAGCTGCAGAAAGAGAAACCTTCCATCAAAGGAGGTAGAGGAAGGACAGAAGGCTCTGGGGAGACCTGGTTGCAGCCTACCAATACTTAAAGGAGTACTACTGGAAAGTGGGAGAGGTTCTGTTCACCAGGGTGACAGGACAAGCGGCAATGACTTCAAGCTGAAAGAGGGCAGAGTTAGATTAGACACTAGGAAGAAATCCTTCCCTGTGAGGGTGGTGAGGCCCTGCCACAGGCTGCCCAGAGAGGTTGTGACAGCCTCTAGATCCCTGGCAGTGTTCAAGGCCAGATTGGATGGGGCTTTGGGCAGCCTGGTCTACTGGAGGGTGTCCCTGTCCATGACAGGGGATTGGAACTAGATGGGCTTTGAGGTCCCTTCCAGCCCAAAGCATTCTCTGATTCATTACAGAGGTATTTTATCAGGACCCTATGAGCTGAAAATTTAAATTGCCAATCTGCTCAGAGTAAACAGTTGACTAATTGTTCCTTCTTGTGCCAGATAGTAGCATTTTATTTTACCTTTTCAATTCTTTATATTCTTCTTTTAAAGTGCTACTTTCCCAAAATGGAATGAGAAGAAATGGAATTCTTTTCCTGAATTGTCTCCCTAATGTTCTTCCTCAGTTTACTCACTTTCCTACTTGAGTCTTTAATCTGGCAGCCCAGAAGTTTGTCTTGTTTCTTTCTTAGGTGAACGTCTCCTCTTTTTCCTCCAGTTCCTTTCCTCTGTCCTTTCACTGCAGCTTCATGACTTGATGTCTTTCTGCATGTCCTCCTTGGCAGCTGCCCAGCTATTCCCTCCAGAGCTTACATCATGATGTACAGTTTAGGTGTTGAGTTGGTTTTAGGTTTTGAGTTTGTTGGGTCAGGAGAGGCAGTGGTGTTTGATTTATTTCCTCATGTTCCACTTTTACAACCATGTTTCAATGGTATGTTAATTAAGTTAATTAACATATGTCCACAATAAAGATATGTTTTGATATACAGTTTATGTCTAGCAATGACCGACCCTGCAGTAGATTTGGTTAGATACAGTGTTACCAGTTTGGAGGTAGGGATGGCGAGCACCTGAGCTTAAGAACGCTGCGGGTACTTCCTCTATCAACTGTAAGATTGCCACTTCTCTTGATGGTAAGGAGACAGACTTTAAGAGCTAAGTGCCAGCAGACTGTGTTGGGATTCAGTAGATGCAGTGAAGCAATAACTCAACCAGGGAAGCTAGGAAATGGTAGCAACTTGGATGATTACCAGTGCATGAAACACACGCAGCCTTTCCGTGTGCCTAAGTTCTGGGGCAGATTCCCCTTGTACATCTCCTGCTGCTATCTTCATCCCCACTGTACTTCACAGATGCTTCAATCCATGTCCTGCACACACAGAAACCCATGCTGGAATCCATGCTCAGATGTAGGATGTTTTGTGAGCACTCTACTCGCAAGCAGCTCTTGGGGCTTTGCGAGTTGTGTGTTTCACCTCATAGCTGTGATGGCTGTTTTTGTTTCCAGTTCAAGTGTTTGAAGTACAGGGAATGCACTATGTTTAGCGGGTGATGCTTTCACAATCCACTGAACTTTTAACATGCACAGCAGTGCGCGTGTAATAGACTTCTGTGTGTTACTCCTGCCTTTCTGGACATGCATTTCTACATTTCTGCTTTGCTCTGTGCAGCCAGTTTAGTCTGCCACAAAACATTGCAGGAAAACCTGATGCAAGCATTCTGTGACTTCATTGCTACTGTATTCTTTCTGAGATCACAGAATCACAGAATCGTAGGGGTTGGAAGGGACCTCGAGAGATCATCAGGTCCAACCCCCCGACAAAGCAGCTCCCTAGCTCATATTGCACAGATAGGCGTCCAGACGGGTCTTGAATACCTCCAGTGAAGGAGACTCTACCACCTCCCTGGGCAGCCTATTCCAGGGCTCTGTCACCCTCACTGTGAAAAAGTTCTTCCGCATGTCAGTGCGGAATTTTCTATGCTCCAGTTTACAGCCATTGCCCCTTGTCCTGTCCCCACAGACCACTGAAAAGGGGCTGGCCATTTCCCCCTGCATACCATGTCTAAGATATTTATAAACACTAATTAGGTCCCCCCTAAGTCTTCTTTTCTCAAGACTAAACAGTCCCAGTTCATTCAGCCTGTCCTCATACGGGAGATGATCCAGGCCCCTAATCATCTTTGTAGCCCTTCTCTGGAGTCTCTCCAGGAAATGCGCTAGCCTGGTCTTCCGCAGTCGCTACAAGCTTTCAGAGGTAATTTGGCTTTTAGATTTCTTTAGCTCTAAACATTTGATAAAGGAAGTTTTCACAGTTGAGTGTGTCTGGATATAAAATAAGGGGCTGTGATTAAGGTACGGCTTTATTGCCTTAAAAGAAATTTAAGTTACATATATGGTTATAAAATTCTATTCTTTGCTACAGATAATACTAAAAATGCAGCAAAATCTTGGACATCTGCTTTTAGGTATTACAAAGAACCTAGAAATCTTTCTTGCTTCAATGTGATTGATGAGCTGGCTATTCCAATTTACGTAGGGTCATGGTAAAACAGAAATAGTGCTGAAATACTCTGCTGCTGAGTACTGGTGAATAAGTTGCACTGCTAAGACTTGCTTTATTAAGTAAATAACCAGTATATATAAGGTTCTGTATTCATGGAAGTATCTAACCAGGAGCAAATTAATTTCAGTTTCTGTTCTTTAATAATTGTATAGTCATAAAAGTGAAGTTGAAACTTGGCATTTGACCTGCTGAATTTCTTCCAGTTAAATTCCATGGGTAATTGATCAGGAAGATATAAAGTATCTGGGTTTATTTGGGCTATTTTTGAGGATATGCTGATGAGTTAGTAGTAATCTCAGTAACTAACTCAGTACTCATCTACGGGAGAGTTAGGCCCCTCCCTGCCACCCCTCCCTTCCCCCCAGATTTGAAGCTAACTACTTCTGTCGCTCACCTTCAATTTTGGCAAACACCATTTGTGCTGCTATTTCCTATGTGAACTCTTTGTTTCAATTCAATAAATAGCATAAGAAAGTTTGAAGTAGGACATGTTTTTTAGCAGAAGGGCAGCTACCAGCAGTAATACCTCTCTTCTCTGAATATGTCCTAAGTGTAGTTCGTTTATAAGCATTGCCACTGGTTTATAATCCAGGCAATTTACACTTCCCATCTGTTATGCTTACCTGTCGAAGCTGTTCCATGTTCCAGAGCATAGTGTACATATTCACAGGCTCAGAGGACAGAATCTGAATGAAAGCACACCCCAGAGATCTAAAGAATCAAAGACATCCCCCTGTTAATAGTGTTCAGTTTTGTGTGTTTATTTTAACACTGTATGGAACAGCTTTGAGAAAACAGTGAGAAGCACAGACGTCAGTTCAAATCAAACAGAGCTGTCTCCTGTATTTGGGAGCAGTGTGACTTGGTTGAGCAGTGTCACTCGCTGTGTGACATTGTTGACATTTTCCCTTTGGCCACCAAAATGATTCCTTTTGTACTTGTTCAGATTAGTGATGCACATTAGATTTCTCTCTGCAATTCTGTGCTTGTGAAGACAGTTTGGACTTAATTGTCTTGCACTCTTCAATGTCCTAAATAGTCTTAAGAAAAAAAATTCTGTTTCATGATAGTTCAAAACATGCCTATAGAGTCACAATACTCTCTTGTCTTTAATAGTAGCTTCCACATAGCAGTTGCCTTACTAAATATTTCTGCAAGTTTTGAAGAAGGGTTCTCAGACCTGCAACTAATGTGTCAATGCAGGACAAAATAAGTAAATACATAAATATTTCTGAAAAAAAAAAGCCACACTAGTCTTTCTGCAGAGTTATAAATCTGCCTTCTGTACTTTTCCCATCTTCTCTCAAATGCAGCACCAAAAGTCAGCTTGTTAGGAACTGATGGCACATGAGGGTTTTCCTTTACATGACTCTTTCAGTGTTTTCTCCCCATAGAGGTGACTGGTATTTGATGACCTTCTGAACCAGCAATTCTGTTTTCTGAAGCAGAAAATTAAGTTTTCTCTTCTTTGCTGTGAAGAAGCCAATGTGTGTTTCATATTCACGCTAGATTGTCTTGACACACCAGCAGCAGAAAATGTGGAAATAGTGTGTCCAAGCAGCTAGGACAGCAGAATGCGGTTTTCCAGCAGGATCTGTTTCAGAAATGTCTCATGGGTCCTGATTCTTATTCATATTGAGATACCTTTAGATTGCTCTGGGAGTGCAGAGAGCTTTCCCATGAATGAAGGTGTAACTCATACTCTTTGCGCTGCTGAGAGGCCATAGTGTAAATAAGAATCATATTCCCTATATATTCTCCCAAAACAGTAGAGTCTCCAGATTTCAGCAAGGCATTTGAATTTTCAAGTATGAACAAAGAAATGATACTTATGGTACAAAACTAAATTGAAATCTGATGCCGATCCCAGGTCTTACATACACAGGTGCTTCAGGGAAAGCTGAAAAGTCCCAAAAGGTCAGGTTGTGTGCCATCACGGAGATTAGTGAACAGGTGTCTTCACTTGCCCAGAGTTCGGATGTTTACCAGGGCAGCAGCTTACAAAGGCCTCCTGGAAGAAGTGCCAGCCTTTTGCACTGGGATTCCTACTCCAAGGAAATGCTTCAGTCTTCAGAATCCTGGCAGCCAGGTTTTTCGGGTTATGCTGCTGTGGATGTTCAGCCTAACACTATTGTTAGTGCATCTCTAGGACCTGGATCTGTGTGGGCAGATTCAGGATTGTTCATTAAAACCAGGTAAAATACTGGATGAATCCACAGTGACGCTTGTGTGGTATAGTCTTTCTCGTGGTCCTTCACATAGATGTACTGTAAACCTGCCTGGTAACGTTTCTCCTACACTCCTCCTGTAGTGCAGGGTGGGATAACAGGCAGAGAATAGTGTACTGGGCCCTGGAATATGGGCTTTCTGAGTACAGGTGGTACACAAGCTGTGTGTGTGTCAAGGTGCAGACACAGTGGGGGTACCTGTACCACTTCTTCAAATGTGCTGGGCCCAGGTTGGCCTCTCCATAGGTGGCACAGCCTTTCCTATCTCGTATGTAGCTGAAGTAAATAAAAGAGATTACGCTTAGATTGGGCTGAATGTTGAAATAATAGGGAAAAGAAAATACTCTTTTTCCCATCCTGAACAGAAATGGAAGGAAGGCTAATGAAATGAGTGGAAATGGCACAGGAGAGCACTACACTCATGTTAGAGATGGATTGAATCTTCTAATTCATGCTCTGTTCTTGGCAGATGGCTTAATGTATTGAAATGGACAAGAGAGCGTTACAGACAGCATGGCATCATAGCAGTACAAATGGAGACAGTTCAGGCAGTAGCTCATTGCAATTGGGGGGGTGACTGGGAGAAGAAAATGACTCTGTCACACTTGATGAGAAAAGTAGCAGTACAGCACAGAGACGAAGCCCAGTGCAAGTATTGTCCCTGCAGATCAAGTTTTAGATACCTGCTCAGACCATACAGTACCTTTCAGCTCCTCAGCTTACTGACTGGAAAGGCTCTACAACTTTTGCTAATCTGACAGCCACAGAGAGAAAACAGCTCTTTAAGCAAGTAGAGATGGAAGGGAGGAGGACCTTGAAACTGGACACTTTTCTTAATTTCCTTCCTCCTTTGGTAAATGTAAGCCCGACTGCTGTGCCCACCTCCTCGATTTCTGTTTCAGTGCTTAAATGAAAGATGATTTCTTTATTTCTGTGCATAACTGAATGGCAGAGTGCTGTCCTGAGTCCTTTCAGCAATGTTTTTGCTTACTTGCAGTACAGGCAGCATTTTTGGCATCTTAGAGCTTCTAGAAAAACAAGGGACTTCTTTTTCTTTTTTTTCCTTTCTAACTTTCAGGAAAAAAATCTCCTTGACAGTAAGCTTTACTCATACTCAGCAGTGACCTCCTCTTTAGAGATGGAGTAAATTAATAGGTTTGAGATGTCGGGGCATGCTTTCAGGTATCTAAGGTGCAGTGATTACATTAATGGATTTTCAGTGTGCTGTGATCAGTTTTTGGTTCACACACTGCGTGAAGTGGCGTTAGTCCAGCTAGTGATTCCCAGCAGATAATTTCCCTTGTGCTGGCACAGTTCTTGCATTCTCAGCACGGCAGGATCCCCCTCCACCCCGTGCTGTCTGCCCAGCCATGCCCTCTTGCAGGCAGGTTGCCAGATGCAGTCCCAGGCAGTGGTTGGGCAAGATGGGCAGTGAGCACCAAGCTCTGCTGCAGTCACCAGCAGCTCCTTTCCCAGCAGTATGCATGTGTTGATTGCAGGGAGATGAGGCCCTCTCTAGTCTGGGACCTCAGCTAGCTAGGCTACACGCTTAATCTCCCTAGGCACTCTCAGTGGTCAGCGGAAAGAGGTGAGAGAGCTGCCACAG
This sequence comes from Gallinula chloropus, assembly GCF_964237585.1. Classification (NCBI taxonomy): domain Eukaryota; kingdom Metazoa; phylum Chordata; class Aves; order Gruiformes; family Rallidae; genus Gallinula; species Gallinula chloropus. Next base: position 45,035,794 of record NC_140090.1, read on the forward strand.
GGTAGTTTGGGGCATGCCGCTGTTGCTGGGGCTCTGAACTGCCCACAGGACTTTAAATCCCAAGTGGAGATGTAGATGGTATAGTAGCCTGTTCAGGTGCCTGAAGCTGGAACAATGTGAATACCGCCAAACTTCCTGTGTGGTCTCCAAGGGCTACCACATCTTCAGGAATCAGTTGCAGATGTAATCAGTGACTGCTGGGTTCTGTAAGCTGGTGATTCTGCTGGTCTCGGCTTACGGTGACAGGGCAGTATGTTATGTCCAAGACTCTGCCTTGAATGGAAGTCTTCCAGGCTACATGTTGTCCTTCTACAGCAGCGTGTCACACATCCTGCAGCAAAGGGACTACGTGGGCGTGAGACTTGGAGTTTTGTCTGGCATTTTCTTCCTGTGCAAGTATTCCACCTGCTGCTCCAGTTTATGGTCTCCCAGGAGGTTCCAGGAGGGTTCTCTACGGTTTTATCATATAAATAAATAAAAGGCAAAAAATACATTTGTTGATGTTGTTCTGTACAGCTGCCACTAGGATATGAAGTCAAACAGAAAAGCCCTTGTTACTTTTCCACTTTCTTTATACTTTTTTTAAAGCAGATTTTATGAATGAGAATATGAAGGATCTAGGAGGAGAAGCCAGGCTTTCACGAGAAGACCTTTTCCAGTGTCACTCATTGTTTGGTCTCCTCGAGACCAGAGACACAGGACATCTCTAACAAGTCCTTCTGAGTAGTTGGACAAGCTCACATTCAGTAGTGTCTTTCATGGGGCCCAACAGCATGGACAGTATCCACACAATGATTTCTCAAGGCAACTTTTTTTCTGTTTTGTTTCCTGATTGTAGTGCAATGCATCAGCTTCGTGCACAAAAACACCAGAAGTTATGATACTGGCATGTAAGCAGCATCTTAGATGTCACTAGCATGTAAGATAATCTTCTTATCTTCACTGGCTTCCCTTTACAGCTTTTACATAATGTCTTGTGTACTTTACCATTCTTCTCACTGGAGATAACCCAGCTGTTCTGTAGTAAGTTATCTTGCACGTTTTTTACGTAGCACAGATAAGCCACGTACCATATCTGCGCTTTGTACTATGGCAAAACTCCAGGTGCTTTCACTAGGCGCTTGGCTTGAATGAAGGAAATCACCGGTGGCCCCAAGACATTTAATTTGCAACTTCCTAGGGAAGTTTTCTTATGTGTCTTTACCTCTGTGTGACTTGCCAAGTCCCCTTCCTTTCCCTATTTCTTTATGATATTAAGAAACCCGCTTTCTCCTAATCATAGTTTACTTTTTTCTACATTGCAGTGCCATTTCAACTCTAGCTTTGCATTGCTGAATGCTTTGTTAGCGAACAGTGGCAAAAGTATGGCATCTTTAACAAATAGAGTACTACCTGTGTATATTTAACGAGCAAATTAAAATCTCTTTCTAAACACTAATTACAATGAAGTCCTACCATCTCCTCCTGCTGCTTCTCCCTCCTCAAATAAAGGCCAGGGTCTATTTTTCCCATTGCAGTCTATTCTTCTGTGTCGCTTGGCATTTACTCTCCGCTTTTCAAGAGCGTTTCACTTGTTGTCAGCCATCAGTGAGTCGCCAGAGTATGGTGGCCTTCTGCATCACGTGAAGTTTGCCAGTCATTGTTTGCATCTTACTTTCTGTCATCTTTTGAAGTGTTTTGATTGAAAAGTTTTGGTTTATATGTTGCTGTTCTCAAGCTGAAATAAGCTCTGCCTGGCTTTTTCTGTTTGTAAACACTGTGTGTCGAAAAAAGTTCACCTAATTCGGGGGTGGGTGAGTGGGGAGGCTGGAGAAATGAACTTGGTAGTAATCTCATTTGATGGTGCTTAGTTACAATAGTCAACAGTTAAGTGTAAGGCTGAGCTATACACACAGGTTTCAATAGTGCCTAAACAGAGCAGGCGGCCTACGGGGAGTTGTAATACACAACTCAGTCTTGGGCTGCTTTTAAGCTCTTTGTCTGCGGAGACACCTCATGGGGAGCTGTGTAGATGGCTCCGACTTGAGTTGTGTTGTAAACCGACTGAAGCGGGCACTTCACAGAACCTGAAAAACTTGTATGGAGCCTTGCTAAGCCTTGGCTTCCTTCCACAAACATATGTCCTGAGTCCCAATCAAACCACTACTCAAACTGTTTGACAAGCCCTAAGGGTCCGCATTTGGTTTCGATGGGCCAAGACAATGGGAATATGCAAGAGATAGGGCCGGAGGTGTCAGGCCCAGCCCTGCATCCTGTCACACACATCAGCAAAATGAACCAAATAAAAGCCCTGGCATTCGAGCTAATACTGGGAGCCGTTCCTCCAACCTTAGGAGGAGACCCTTCCCCCTTAGCCGGGCGGCTGGCTGAGGTAATGTATTGGGAACCCTTACCTGAGAGACGGGGTAAGTGACTATGTGATATGTTTTAAGTGTGTCGTTCTGAGTGACTAACGTATGGGTAATATTTTGTGTGCTTGTGAGCTGTGATCTTATGTTTTAGGGAAGCCACAGTGGTTGTAATAAGAGTATTTTGTAGATCTTTGTGATCGTAGGGAAGCTAATTGCCTACGGCAAGTGTAACCGTGGGGTTTGTGACTGTTGTAGATAATTTTATTGGGTGTTGTGTTGGCAGCAGAGTATTTTGTGGATCTTTGTGATTGTAATATTTTGTGTGCTTGTGAGCTGTGATCCTATGTGTTAGGGAAGCCACAGTGGTTGTAATAAGAGTATTTGTAGATCTTTGTGATCGTAGGGAAGCTAATTGCCTACGGCGAGTGTAACCGTGGGGTTTGTGACTCTGTTGTAGATCATTTTATTGTGTGTTGTGTTGGCAGTAGAGTACTTTGTGGATCTTTGTGATTGTAATATTTTGTGTGCTTGTGAGCTGATCCTGTGTTTTAGGGAAGCCACAGTGGTTGTAATAAGAATATTTTGTGGATCTTTTGTGATTGTAATCAGTGTGGTCATACTTCCAAACTGCAATAGTGAATTCCCCATTGTATCCAACAATAACCTGCAAGTGACGTACTGAATCTGCATTCTGTTTTTTTTTTTTTTAGAATAAATTACTATTAATTCTATTTTAAAAACCTGCGGTTCAGTGTCTTTCCGTCACATTAAGGTATCCCTGCAAAGATGGGGTTGATACTAACTTTCTCAAAGAGCTGGGGGGAACAAAGCTGTTTCCTGTATACAGACAGAAGGAATTGCTTTTTGAGGTACTGACATGTGGGGTAAAAAAGCCCCGAGACATCTGGTAAAAACTGGTTGCAATATCAAAATCAATTACTATTCTGCTTTACTCTCTACATTTGATTTGAATTACTTTACAGAAGTTAATTAAATACATTTAATAATGGCATCACATGGGTTATTTTATAATAATGCTAGGAAAGGCCAAGTGACTTTCCTGAGGTTGTATGTAGGAAACAGAGACACACGTCCCAGATTAGATACTGTATTCTTGAAGAAACTGAGGAGCTTCAGTGCTAACCCTTACAAGAGAATAAAACCTATCCAAAATGTGTGCGGATTCAGCATGACCCATAAAACTTACCCCAAGGACAGTTACTCTTTGTATAGCCTTAGTAACTTGAAAATACATGGACGCGGACGGAAGCCATGCGCGTTCACAGTGACACATTAATAATGACGTCTTCCTCCTGCCACAGAGTAGGGTGAATAAAAATGGAAGCTTTGCTCCTGTCCTGCTGTGCCAGTACAAAAATGAGTTTCTTTGGCTGGGGATGCCAGGTGCCTTCCCAACATGGTACTTAGTGATCCCAGAGAGGTGGTGCAAGAAGTGAGACGTCAACACATCTTTAGAAGACAAATCAGTATTTTCAATTCACTTCAACTTCTCGTCCATTACATCCAACTCTATTATAAAAATCCACTTTCTCAATGCAGCAAATAACTGGAAGAAGAAAGTTCAACTGGTTTTAATAATCCATTTACCCAAGTCTTCAAATGTTTCTGTGTTCTTCAATAAGAAGAGCAAAATTATGGAAGATGATATTAGAAGTCCAGATTTCTTGTGTGAAAGAAACAAATTATCCAACTAATTTAAATGTTTGCAGGAGTTTGTACATTTGTAATATACTTGCGGTCTAGCTGTTCCTTGTCAGTTCCTCTGTTTGAATAACACATGCTATGCTGCAGAAAGTCGTTGCTGCTCAGGTAGTGAAAGATGTGGCCTGCTGCTTAGGTGGCCCAGCAAACAATGGAGTAAAATTGTCTTAATTTGCAAGTAGCATATATAAATGCTGGCTTTGCTTTGTTGCCATCCATTTAATAAGAATCATTATCATGGTCTATACTTTAGTCTCTTGCAACAAAGCATCCACAGTTGTACCATTCCCATGTGGGTATTCTATGCCTGGGCAATGAGGATGCAGGTCATTTTGCAGCCCTGAATGTTGGGGACCCAGCCCACCTTAGGTGGCTGCCCAGTGATCTTCCACGTTAGAGAAACCAGTACCTGAAGGGAGCTTATAAGCAGGAGGGGATTCAACTTTTTAAAAGAGCAGATAATAGCAGGACAAGGGGGGAATGGACTAAAACTAAAGGAGGGAAGGTTTAGATTAGATATTAGGGGGGAGTTTTTTACAGAAAGAGTGGTGAGGTGCTGGAACAGGCTGCCCAGAGAAATAGTGGATGCCCCGTCCCTGGAGGTGTTCAAGGCCAGGTTGGATGGGGCCCTGGTCAGCCTTGTGTAGATCCAGGCCTGGAGGTTGGTTGCCCTGCCTGTGGCAGGGGGGTTGGAGCTCTATGATCCTTAGGGTCCCTTCCAACCCAGACCATTCTATCATTCTATGATTCTATGATTTTTAAATGTCAGTCTCTGGAGACAGCTGGTTGCTTTGAGACCCTTTCAGACTAGCTTGTGTAACAAGGGATTGCAATGCAACGAAGAATTCCTGTTCCAAGGGAGAAAACTTGTTTTCCATCCCTCTTCTCTCTGAAATTCTTGGGGTTTTTTTATCACATACAAGTTTGCCATCTGTTTCCCAGAGGACACAAGTTTGAGGAGGAGAGTTTTGAAAGAATAAGCTAACCTTTGTCTAAACACATTGTGTTTTGCCAAACTAGAGGGAGCCCTTGCCCGCTGCAGTTAGGTTCTTGACTTTGCAAGTACAGCCTGCACTGTTTGCCATCTCAAGTGTTGCGGTTTTTGTAAAATCACCTCTGTGGGCTGCGTTAATTCATCAGTATTTTGCTACAGGTCCCTCTTTTATCATCCCCTTAGATACCAGAATCTTGGGGTACCACAGCGGGCAGTTAACGCAGCTTGCTGAAGCAGCTTGCCACTTCAGTGAAAAAAAAGGAAGTGGGATTCTCTCTGCTGGGGTGAAGTGTTGCAAATTATTACAATTAGGCTGCGACTGTAGTAGAAGCACAGTTCTTCAGTTTATCCAGTAAGGAGGTCTGTGTGGAAGGGAAAATATGTGTTTGAGAAATACGTGGAGTTTCTCTCTTAGCTGCATTTGCCAGGTTAGAAAAGTGTAAGGGCGTGATCGTATAGGTTTGACAGGAGGCAGGAGAAGCGAGGATAGGGTCCAGGTTAATATTGGACTTGTATAAGTAATACCAGTATTAAAAGCAGTGCAAAGTGATCTGACTGCTGTCCTGGCTTGTCTGCTTCTGGCAGGTTGGCCTGTTAGGCCGGTTCTTACACAGTGCTTACATACAGATGTATCCAAGAGTCCTAACGCTGCCGTTTTCCTGGCGAACCGCAGCGTGTCCCCTGAAGCCCATCTTTAGGGAGCAGCTTAAGGAAGATGAAAAGTGTCTGACTTCTTAAGAAGTTTTTTGGTGGTTACTTTCAAAACTGAAAGTTTTAATGTTTTTATATTTTACAGAATGTGCCTATCTGTTGACACTCTCAGGAGATCTTGTTCTGTGCTGCAGTTGTACTTGCGGGGGGTTTAGCTCCTGGGGTGCTGGCTGGCTGGCCAGCTGCAGTTGCTGTGCTCTGGCCATGAGCTGCAGCTGGTATTCTGGGTCGCATAATTTCAAAGGCAGAGAATTGAGTGTGCACCAGGAAATGCTATGCCAGTGTAAGGTTACACAACTGCCCGCTTACCATAGTACTGACCATGAATGCTAACAACTGTAGTTTATCCGTAGCTAAATTGTATGTGTGCATATTAATATTTATAAATACTTCTTTAATAGTATGTAAAATAACTACATTTACTTTTTCTTGCTAATATTTTATTAATGCAGTAATCATTGCTGATGTGTACTGTGTGTATATATATAAGTATGAGTAAGTAAATGATATAATAATATAAGTGGGTAAAGAATAGCAAAAGAGAATTACTTTTGTGTCAGGCTGGAGCAAAGATCAGCTAAGCATGGAAACAAAGAGATTAGGGGCAAATGGTTTGCAGCATGTGCACGTGGTCTTCTATTTGCATTCACTTTACTTCTGTATATCTGTGGCATGCATGTAGTCCCTGTGTAAAGCATCAGGGCTTCCCTGTAAGGTGAAGTGTGCCATCAGAGCTGTTGGCCAGAAGTGCCATCTCCATCGTCAGCTATTGCTTCATTTTTCATGGTTAGATTTTCTGTAATAATCCGTCTAATTTTGGGCAATAAATGTTTCTCTTGGCAACTCTACCCCACTGATTCCTGAGCAGCGTGGCTTTGATTGAGCAAAGCACTTAGGCACAATCTGAAGGCCAGGCCTGCTGACCAGACTATTTAAGCGCAGGCTTAATTATATTGTTTGCAATACTGGCAGCTCCCCGAGAGTTCTTTTCAGTGGGAATCATTGCTTCTGCTCACTGTGATAAAAGGCGATAAGGTAAGTTTCATTAGTATGTGTTAGAAGGTAAAGCATGTTACCATTTTTCTCACCAAATACTAGTTGCTGTCAATCCAGCGGCCATACCATACATCCCTGAACATGAACATTATCCTGAACATGAGCCACCAGTGTGCCCGGGTGGTCAAGAAGGCCAACAGCATCCTGACCTTGTATCAGGAATAGCATAGCCTGCAGGACCAGGGAGGTGATCATCCCTCTGTACTCAGCTTTGTTGAGGCCACAGCTTGAATACTGGGCTCAGTTTTGGGCCCCACACTACAAGAAGGGCATTGAGGCCCTGGAGTGTGTCCAGAGAAGGGTGACAAAGCTGGTGAAGGGTCTGGAACATAAGTCTCATGAGGAGTGGCTGAGGGAACGGGGATGGTTTAATCTGGAGAAGAGGAGACTCAAGGGAGAGCTTATTGCTTGTTACAACTACCAGAAAGGAGGTTGTGGTGAGCTGGGGGGTTGGCCTCTTCTCACAGACAACCAGACATAGGACAAGAGGGAATAGCTGCAAGTTGCACCAGGTGAGGTTCAGGTTAGAAACTAGGAGATGTTTCCCCTTAGAAAGAGCAGTTGGGCATTGGAACGGGTTGCTCAGGGAGGTGTAGTCACCATCCCTCAGGTGTTCAAGGAAAGGTTGGATGTGGTACTTAGGATCATGGTTCAGTGAGTAATATAGGGTAGGGGATGTTGGAAGTCTTTTCCAACTTTAACGATTCTACAGTTACTGTCTGTTTAGAGGGAGGAAAAAAAAAAAAGTATAAAGTTTTTTAGCCATGGTTTCCCTACACACACACTCAGTATCTTAACCAACATTTGCATGTTATAGGTAACACTACATTCCATTCTTCATTACAACTACCTGAATCTGTCAAAAACTACCAAGCTAACAAAGAAGTGAGAAGTCAACTGTATGCTGCCTAAGAACTTGGCAGGATGCCTGGTTTAGGTAAGTCTGTATCCATTGTCTAGGTAGCACATTGTGTGTTCCTTTTTTTGGTTTTGTGGCTTGGTTACATAGAAGTCAAATACTAATGACAGCAAGATTAATTCATTTGCAAAAGAACTACTAAGCTGTAGTCATGATGGTTCTAATAGCTTTCCAGCCCTCCTGCATTGTATGAACTTTGGAACCTTCCAATACTTGGAGGCAAATTCTGTGCCACATCCTGTGCCAAAGTGTGTGTATATATCTTCTTTAGATGCCTTATTTAAGGAAATATAGACTACACCATCAGGATGCAAAGCTACTGGACAAGGAATTAAAATCACAGAATCACAGAATCACAAGGTTGGAAGAGACCTTTGAAGATCATTGAGTCCAACCATTCCCATCCTATGCTAGAACCATATCCCTAAGTACCTCATCTACCCTTTTTTTCAACACATCCAGGGAAGGTGACTCAACCACCTCCCTGGGCAGCCTGTTCCAGGCCCTGACAACTCTTTCAGTAAAAAATTTTTTCCTAATGTCTAATCTAAACCTGCCCTGGCACAGCTTCATGCCATTTCCCCTTGTTCTATTTTCTGTCACTTGGTTGAAGAGACCATTGCCCACCTCTCTACAACCTCCCTTAAGGTAGTTGTAGGTGGTAATAAGGTCTCCCCTCAGCCTCCTCTTCTCCAGGCTAAACATCCCCAGCTCCCTCAGCCATTCCTCATAGGATTTGCCCTCCAGCCCCTTCACCAGCCTGGTTGCCCTTCTCTGCACTTGCTCAAGGACCTCAAAGTCTGTCTTATGGTGGGGAGCCCAGAACTGAACACAGTACTCGAGATGTGGCCTCACTAATGAGTACAGGGGCACAATCTCCTCCCCAGACCTACTGGTCACACTGTTTTTCATACAAGCCAAGATGCCATTGGCCTTGATGTGGCCAGGAGGGGCTTTTTTTTTTTTTTAATAAAAAAAACCCAACTTTGTGCACATTGTTCCATTCAAAAGGCAGCTGAACATGCTTTTGGTAATAAAGAAAGATGTACTGTTCAGCTGATAAGTCGCCACCCAAACTAGCTCACATAAATCCCTTTCTAGAATGGCATGTGCCTCTTAAAGTCTGAGTCACTGGTGGAGGATGCAAATGTGCAGGAAGAGCTGCTCCCTTTCTTTCCTTCGGTAACTTGGAAAACCAAAGCACGTTATTTTAGCGCATTCAGACCCTCAGAATTCACTTGGAAAAGAGGAATTTATGGCTGCTGGGGAGCTGAACCATAATGGTTCTTCAAAACGATGCCGTAAGGGCTCTTATGCTGACGAGCAGTTCTTCCCTTTGCTGTGTGTTTTGTGACCAGTTATATTCTGCAGTTACTACTTCAGGAGGTGATGGGAAAGTCAGTGCATGCATTTTGCTTATGCTGGACTCATGTCTTATTCTGGCTGTCAGCTGTGGTCCTCAGCTGTTGATGATGCAGAAAATGAATTGGCATTATGACTATGGAGTGCCTGAGGATGTGCCATCACCACCCATGTCACTTGATAGCTCATACTGCAAAAAGACGCTCTTTGCCACTTGGCTTGCCATACTGATAACCTACGTATGTTGAATTTTGGTATTTAAAAATCCCTAAATAAAGCCATTTGACATGCAGCAAGAGGAAAAGGCAAGACGTTGTTTCTTTTGGGAAGCATCTCTCTCTACTGGTGCCGTGCTTTCTACCTGTGCAAAGCAACCTTCAAGTTTACCGATTGGTCTTAGCCAGCCCGAATGAGGGATGACATCTTCAGAGAGCCACTCTGGAGGAGGGTCTGCAGTAACTACTGCCAAGGGGATCGTTTTCCACTGAACTCAGAGTAGCTGTGCTGATGGAGCCTGGTTGCTGAGCTTGCCACACGCCACTTCTCCTTGCTCTTCTGCTGTAGTGCTCGGAGAAGATGATGAAGGGCAACAGGACCTCGGGACATGGGGTGGTGGAGGTGTTGAGAAAACCTTTGCTTAAAAGCAGCAGCAGTGTCCAGGACAGAAGACAAAAAAGCTGATGGTGAGCACAGGTGTCAGTGTTACATGAAAACAGGAGAGATAAAATCAAGAAGGGAGAGCAGAAGGGAAGAGGACAGGTGGGTTAGGTGGTCACTGCATACGCCTAATGCTAGGAAGTTGTGAGGGATTCAGTGGTTCCACGCCTCCTTTCTTGGCTAACCTTGCAGACAAGTAAGCCAAGCACCTCTGTGCAGCCGCTGAGGACCTGATCCCAATTAAGGTCCTGAACACACATGAGCTGCAGCATCTCTGAAGGAGGGCACAGAGCCTGCACAGCATGGTTACAGCATGCCAGGTGATGAACGATGAACAGTAGTAAAAGATGCTCATCTGAGCAAGTCTATTCCACACTAGATAGATAGCCAAGGGCACAGTGCAGAAAGGTATGAAAGCAGCCCCATCCTGGATAGCAGGACCTCAGCTGCTGGTGCTTAAAGAGGCAGTGTGACTCTTCATGTGGGACTAGGTACCATCTACATAGGGCATAACATCTGTAGTGCAGCACTCTTTCCTCTAGAGGAGGGCTTAGTGACGACCGCGTAGCAGTCACTGCTGAGCAGGGGAAATGTGGGACAAACCAGACAACACTGTTGCACACAAAATAGGTGCACAAGGAGCAGGAGGAAGGGTTTGCGTCCTTGCTCATCTCGATTCCCGCCTATTCGAGCTGTGAGAGACATCACTAAGGATTTGGGCTTTGCAGCTTGCTGGGGGGACGTCCTCAGTGCCTTGATTAAAAATAAGACCTTATCCGAAACAATCAATCAGTGCACCTTACTGTACTGTTAGGGAGGCTTCCACCATTTCTAGAACCAGCTCTTGTGCTGCAAGCATGTGTCCTTGCTGTGGCTCGGATGCCAGAGTGAGTCAGAAATTGACCCCCTCAGCTTTCAATTCCTTTGATAGTAACAGCAAGTTTCTCTGCTCTTAACAGCAGACAACAGATTGAAAGGTTCTCTTTGCTTTTACGTAACTCCTAAGCTATTGCTGCTTCAGCTGTATTTTGAGTCTCTCTTGCCCAAGTTGCCGGGTGTTAACTGAACAGTAGTATTTTCCATTGCAGCAATACCATTTTGGGGGTAACATGCAAAACCCACGAGATTTTTCCATCAATAGAAGTGCTGATGCTTCTTCCCCACTTTAGGAAGGTGTTTTGCAATAAACCCCAGTCTGTTGACCATCTTAGGAGAAAGAGTGAGCCAGCTCCAGCGATCTCCCAGGGAAAACAAAAGCGATACATGTAGGTAGTGTTACCTGCTTGATCTTTCTTTATTATTTACTCTACTAATATGTTCTTGAATCACACTCCCCTGTTGGATGGTTTCAGGTGACTGCCTGATTACACTACCTCTTTCTTTCCAGCACCCTGGTGGTTTTAGTGGGCTGTGGGAGTGGGGGTTATCACCGGCTGTGTATAGGCACAGCTCCCTCAGTGTTACAGAGGAAGCTGAGTGGGATGCAGAGGAGACCCTAGAGTAAGAACGGAGGTGGGATCCCAGAAGACGGCTAGGGAGAGTCTCTTGTCCCTCATGCGCCCCCAAGAGCTTCTGGCAAAGACAAGGAAGATAAGGATGTGAACGGCACTTTCCAAGGCTGTTGGGAGGCAAGGGTTTGCAGGGATGTGGGTCTCGGGTACAAGATCAAGATGTCCAGTACCCTTTTATTAAGTCCTTCTGTCTCTGCAGTTTTAACAGCTCCTGTGACCTCTGCCAAAGGCACTGCTGCTGCTTAGCACCCACCCACGTACCAGTCCCACTCTGCCTCTTTCAACACAGGGCTTTTGTTTTCTTTCATTTTGAAATCCAACCTGATGGAACAGGGGGTTGTTTTATCTCATCTCCCAAGCCAAATAAACACGCGGGTCCCCAGAGTTCAGCCAAGAGGAGGGACGCGAGGGGTAAGTAGAACTGGAAGCATAACTGGCAGGTAGCAGTGGCTTCCTGCTTCACCAACCTGAGCTAATACGCCAGGCATTTTACCTCACTGGGCCTTGTCCGTTACCCCTCTCCTTCCTTAGCCAGGAGGAAGCTTGACCTTGTTATGTTTTCACTTGGGTTTGAATTTCAGCCAAGAAAAAAAGAAATCTGGGTACAATTAACTCCTCATTGTTTCAGCTCTTCTCCAGAATGAGCAGTGGTGTTGGATGCTTTTGTTCTTTTAGCGGGCAGGTTGGTGTGCTTTTGAGGGGGTGGGGGGTGGTGCCTGGTAAGTTCTTACATAACAGGAAACGTATTGGAAGTAGGGATCAAACAGGCTATTGAGAGGGGCGGGGAGAAGAGAGCAGTGACTGGCATTGCAGAAGGGAGCTTGAAGCAATAAACTGTGCTTTAGTTGCCCGCATGCCCAAAGGACTCTGCATTGAACCAGACTGAGAGTATCTACGTGGTGTGCTGGAAGGAGGGCAGGCTTTTGGACTGGTTGGCAGCTACTGCCCGAGGCAGCGCCCAACTAAGGAGCGATGTTAAAAAAAGGCATGTTTTCTTGGTAGTGTAAATGCTTTTAATTCAGGGTGTGATAACAAGGCAGTAGTAACAAACATTTGATGCCAAGGTAACCTCTATCAAAGGGAACATAACACCCACCCCCACCAACAAGGATCTGCCAACTGACCTGCCAGCTTCTGTCCCTGACCCTCGCTGGGAAGTGGGGAATGAGTCTAAGAGGGTGGGCCAGAACTAAGTGGAGATTTTTGGCTTTACTATCCGCTCTCCTGCCCTCTCGAAGACACATGCATCCCCCGGTCAGGCTGGAGCCAGAGCAGCCAACACCCATGGGAATTAAGGATGTATTTTGTGTTTGTGCTTTTGTGTAGTGATTAGAAAAGTTGGTGGTTATTATGAGCTGATTTATCAGCACCTCATTAGAGCTCAGAGAATAGAGTAGGCAGCCAAATGCCAAGTATTGTTCATGTTTCAGAAAGCTTTTAAGGACCTCTTACTACAGCTATGGTGCAATGTTTTTTTTCTTAGACTCTTCCATCTCTGCTGTCAAAACACTTTCATTTCATCCAACATTTCCGAACTGACATTCCCAAGGCTGGGCCCTGGATGTAGGGAGATCTGTAGGTCTTTTGGTCTCAACAGGAGTGAAGGGCCCAGCCTCTCAGCTGGCAGCGAGCGTTTCAGCTGATCTGACCTCAGTGGGATGGTGCTGGTGGAGGCTCCCCACAAGTGACCACAGAGCTTGAGTGCCAGATAGATGTCAGACAGTATGTGCAGCAAATTATTGGCCACCTTCATCCCTGGTGACAGATGGCCTGAGCCTACTTTCAGCAGGTTGGAACCAACCCCAGCACAGCCCTGTCACATGTCCAAGTGCTCTGCTCACAATGTGCCAGTGGAACAATGTGATGCTTGGCCACTCCAAGAGAATGGCCTTCATTTTCAGCTGTGCACTGCTAATGAGTGAATGCCCTTTTCAAACAACTTCAGCAAGCGTTACGTTACAGATGCAGAGACAAGCAAAACATTAACATAGTGGTTATTTCCAGAAGTGGGTGAAAGATGAAAAACCACCAGAAAGTCCAGACAGGAGTGCAGCGTGTGGCAGGTCGTTAGATGACTGCTCTGCCTCTAAATTCACTCATGACTTGAACAGGGTGGATCCTCTTCTTTGCAGAACCCTTTCTGACAGCCGCATAGACTTCTTCCGGCTTCTCTCGTTTAATGAGGGGCTTCTTCTCTGGAGCCTTCATTCTCCACATCACAACGGCGTGGCGTGGGCCGCTTGAACTCGGGCCTTTGATGATCTTTGTGGATGCGATGTAGGACATCTTCACTGTCTGCACCACAGCATTCATTAAGTTTTTGGCAGCCTGGATCAGTGAGGTGACGCTGTCCAACTGCAATAGGAAATGGAAGGATGAACCAAGGATGCCAGGGTATGCTGATCTGCTTTGAATCACAAAGTGCCAAGGGATCCCCGCTCAGTGGGGAAAACCCCAAGGGAAAGACGCCAGCCCAGAGGTCTGTTTGCCCTGGGTGTGCCAGCTCTGGCTGTGCATGCCACCACTCAGCCAGCTTGGACTCCAAATGTAGGCATTAAGCAAGAACTAGTCCTTGCACACTTCTTCACGCTCCTTCCCATCGCATAACTCTCCCTTTCGCACTCCTGCCCATGCTTTCATAGCTGCACTTCCACACACCTTCACTCTAACACTTTCACTCTCACACCATTGCGCTCTTGTTCACACTTTTGCTGTCACACTTGCAAACCTTCGTTCTTGCAGCCTTTCCCACTGTTTTACACTTGAACATGCTTGCACACTCGTGTGCAGTTTGTAAGGATTGTCTAGCTTGGAGTTCCACACCCAGGTTTCCGTAAGGTCTGAGTGCACCAGGCAGCTCATGGGTGGGTGTAAAAGTGACTCAGCCTTGGCTTACCTTCAGGCCTCATCTCTGCAGAGACAACTCGTGTAGACAGCTCAAACCTGAGTTGTCCTGTAAGCCAAGATGGAACAGCACAGTGCTGCATCCATCATTCAAAGAACCGAAACCTGGGCTGAGCTAGGAATTCCTTCAACAACCAATCTGCCCCGAGTCCCAGTCAAGCTGCCCTTCAGCTGCCTGATGGTCCCTGGTTGCTTCAGCGGGCCCAGACACTACAAGGAAGTGGAACAGGCAGGTGTAAGGGAACGCTGCTGCTGGCAAGTGGGGAAGGTGGCATTGTCCCCTTGAGCACAGTCCCACCCACTCCCACGTAGGCCAAAGAAATCAAACCAAACCCCTTGGATTCATGTTGAGCAGGGGGAGTCACTTCTTAATGCTGTGAGGAGCCCCTTCTCCCTGGGCCAGGACACTGTCTGGGAGGGTGTCCTGAGAGCCCTTATCTGGGGAGGTGCATAAGTAGGTAGGCTTCAGTTGGTGGTCAGGTGCCTGACAGACTCATGTGTGGCGTTTGTGTGTGCGCTGTGGTGGTGAGGCTCATCAATGCACTGCGCTTGTGACAGTGACTTGTGTGCAGGTGCCTGCACGTGGGAACAGCGAGTGGCCAAGGGGCCTATGCTGCGGGCCCCAATGCTGTGCCTGGGGGCTCTGCTCAGCTGTGCCAGGGGACACAGAGTCATCTTGGAACCTGCAGTAGTGCAGGGAGGGGGAACATGGAGTCATCGTCGAACCTGCACTAGTGCACGGTCCTGCCCCCTACTCCATTGGATCCATAAAACCTCCAAGAGCAACATCAGGACCACACGGCTGTGGGAAATAAAGCACTGGGTTCTAAGCATCTGCAGCTGCCTGTCTTTGTGTCACAGGGCTGCGTGCTCTTGCAGGCCGTTACACACTGGTACACATTGTCACACAGCATAGCACACCACTCGTGATGTTGTACACCAGCACATGCTCTTACACACTCTTCACACAGTTACATACTGCTCCACGCCACTGCACACAGTTACACAATCTGGCACAGTGCACACTCTTAGACACTGTTGCACACAGTTACGCACTGTTGCACACCATTACACCATCTTGCATGCTCTTATACACTGTTGCATGCTCTTGCACACCTTTACACACAGTTCAATGCTCCTACCCAACATTACACACTGTTGCATGCTGTTGCCTACTGTTACACATCATTACATGCTCTTACACAACTTTACACATTCTTGAACACAACTATAGTCTACTCCACACTCTTAGACACCATTGTACTCTCTTACATGCCATTACAGTTACACACTGTTACACCCTGTTGCACATTCTTACAGTTGCACACCATTACACACTGTTGCATGCTCTTACAGACCATTACATGCTGTTGCACACCATTACACACTGTTGTATAATGGTGTGTAATGGTCTGTAAGAGCATGCAACAGTGTGTAACTGCTACAGCACGCAAGGGCATGTAATGGCATACGTAAGTGTGAAAGAGCGTGCAAGAGTTCAAGGCTGTATGAGAGAGTGCAGCAGTGTGCAAGAGCATGGACTGGTGCACAGCAGCATGCAGGGGTGTGTAAGGATGTGCAAGAGTGCGGAGCAGGGGGGTGGAGTGGCAAAGGGTAGCGAAGTGTGTGAAGAGTTTGTGATAGAGTTGGAGATGGAACTGCTTCCAGGGAGTAGAGGAAAGAGAGTGTGCGCGTGTGAGAGTGTGCAAGAGTGGGAAGGTGGGGGGGGGAAGAGTGTGCAAGCGGAGGCAGGGGCGGCATCACAGGGTCCTGGGTGTGCTTGGCTTCCCCACACCCCACTACGGGCAAGAAGGGCAGGAGCAGTTGCAGCCAGCCTGTGGAGGAGCAGTGTGAGGGTGGGTGCCGTGGGAGAGCGGCTCCAAGCACAGATAGCCCCACAGCCATTCCATTGCTTCCCCAGAGGCATCGATTTTCCCACTTACAGTGGAGACGATGAGCTCCCCACCCAGGTTCTGGATTTCTGCTTTCACTTGACTGCAGATTTTGAGCTGGTGGGAGTACAGCTGGACCTGCTCCAGGTAAGCCAACAAATCCTGCTTGCACGACAGGTCTGGGCACTGAAAATGAAGAAAGGAGCTGTTAAGGGTGCAGTTCTGCAACTGTCTATCCCAAATTAGGGCTTGGGCCTGAGGAGAAGTCCCTCAGGAGGACTCCAATCGCGTGTGAGTGGAGCCTCACTGCTCCCTTCTGCTGGAGGAGGTGCGTTGCTCTTTGTAACAGAGCAGCTAAAGCAGCTCAAATTGGACTCCAGCATGCTGATGATGCGCTACACACTCCCATCGCCGTGGCCTGGCCAATTTTAAAGCCACCAGCCTTACTTGGGCAAGAGGGGCGGGTGACAAGTAGCTTGGTACCTTCCCTGACTCATGCACTGAGCAACCACACAGTTGACCTGGCCAGGAGAATTAGAACTGTCCATTTCCATAGCTCCTGGCTGGGGGTTTCTGGCAGTGTTTTCTGAGCTGCTACTTTAAAATCTGATGGGAGATAGAGGAAGGCTTGGAGCAGTAACACTCTGCACATGATAGTGCTCAGTCTGCCTTTTACCTGCTCAACAAATTCCCCTTGAGGCCAAAGCTCTGACTATCCCTCAATGCCCCGCGGAGACACGGCCCATGGAGCAGTCGAGAGAACCCAGGTACAGAGACTACGCATCTAACGTGTCATGCTCAGCACTTACAGGAGCGAGCCAGGACTCTGTGTGTTCACGTGTACGTACGCGCAGTCCTGCGCATCGCCCAACTGTTGTGTTTAGCGCCAAAGGAACTCGCACATCTGCGTGCAAGAACGCAGGTAGATAGATGTACACGTGCACCAGTGATACACGCAGGCCTGCATGTGGTCCTAAGTTTTTACAGACACATACAACTGAACACATGGCACAACCACAATTAAGGCAGGATGTGCTTATTGCTTCAGAAAGGGAGAAGGAAAGCACAATGAGACTGGCAGATCTGAAGATGTCAGGAGCGCTTCTGTAGGTGGCCTTCTTACAGTGTCACAGGTTCTGCGCATGGGTCATCTGGGGCAGAAGCTGCTGCAGCAATAACCTACCTGGTCGGCAATCAGTCGTGCTAGGACATCCATCCTTGATCCCGACTCTGAAATCATTTTTGCTGCATTAATTACATCAGATGTGTTCTTCAGCGGTCCTCTTCCCCTTCAAATGAAACAAAGGACCAATTACATTGCCCAGAACCCAAGAACAAACCATATCCCTGCATATTAGGCAGAGAAGAGCTCCAGCGCAGAAAACATCTGATCCCTACGGAAACCATATGCATTAAGTCACCCACACACTTGCCCTGATGTTTTGCTTTCGTGTCCCAAGGGCTTTCTATTTCTGGCATCAGTGGATGCACAAGTACCAGAAAGATGTCATACAGGTTTTTCCACGCAGGAAGTACAACCCATGCCAAATCCTGAGGATATGGCTTTTAGGAGAGGACTTGAAAAGCTGGCTTTTCCTGTAATTGGATGAAGGTGATGTTCCTTTCCTCACCTCTCCAGGAATTTTCTAGTCAATCTGTACAAAGAAAGTTCAGCATAGCAATGTGTTCCGAGACTCGCTAGGGCACCTGGACAGGAAAACCACATGTATGAATGGGGCTGCAATTAAAACTCATACACGTCACTCAAAACAGTATGCACTTTCCAAAGAAGTTAATAAATTGGATGAAGAACAAAGTTCAGCCCAGGAAAACTGTCCACATCCTGGGAAAGGCTTGACAAGCCGCCAACCTCTTTTTGGGCACAAATGCCCCCTCCCCCTGCCCCTCGCCTCAGCTCCCCAAACCAAATCCCAGCTTTAATTATGTGAGGTTGTTTGGAGACCATGAGAAGTTGTGACTACTCTAGGTAGGCAATACTGACAACAGTTGTCTTCACATTTCCCTGTGCTTCCACCTTCTCTGGGTTTCAGCAGGGATGGAGTTCATTTTCTTCCCAGCACCCAGTGTGGTGCCGTGGTTTGGCTTTAGGATGAGAATTCTCTTGGAAACACATGGATGCTTCTGGTTGTCACCAAGCCTTCAAGGAGCTAGCTAAGCATCAGCTTTGGGTGGTGACAAAATGGGCTGGTCATGACTTGGCTTGTATAGCCTATTATCATTATCTTTTCTGTCTTAGCAAACAGTTTTTTTCTCTCAGCCCACGTGTTTTCCTTTCCTTTTCCCTTTTCAGTACTCCCTCCCTGGGTATGTGTGGTGGGAGCAAAGGGCTGTGGTAGCTGCTCAGAGGATTAAACTGCAACAATCTGCTTCAATGCTGAAAAACCTTCAGCCGAACTAGTGTCACGCACATAGGAAGTGAGCAGCCCCACATTCAGCTTCACATATAACATGACAGGAGTACTTCTCTTCTTAGGTACACATTGAATTCCTGAAGGCCTCGTGACCATTCACAGTTCTGTGATGGACATGGGGAATGGGAAGCATGGGGAAAAAAGGACTCCAGTTCTTTGCTCAAATTGGAAGGCTTTACCTTGAAGCTGGTCCGGTTTCATGGCTAACATGAGCAAACCATTCCAGTGCAACACTCATTTAGCCTGAACACACCGTCACGTGTAGGTACACATTCAGTACCAAAGCTGCAATGACCACATACCACAATGGGACAGACAATACTGTTTTCTCACTTGATTAATTCTGTTGCCTAACAAAGGACTCTTGGGCCTGGTGGGGGAAAAGGCCCCCTTTACAGGTTATACCTTTTGCCCTAGAATTGGGTGTTTTACCTGTCCTGTTTCTACAGCAAGGTACCGCCGCACTACAGAGAACCCACAACAGAAGAGTACAAGTCTATGTGGGGAATGACTTTGCAAATGCAAGCCCATGTGTCCAGGGCAGGTACCACAAACTTACCGCACCCATCACCTCCCTTTCCTGTCAGTTTCCCCTCTAATGCTTTGTTGTAGAACTGAACTCATACGGCAGTGTACTGAACCTCCCCACATTTCAGCCCAGTGCTATTAGTGTCTCACGGCTATTCGCACTACAACAAGTTTCAAGTCTGTTACCTATAAGCAGTCCCTAGGCTCCTGAGCAGTTACAAGCCAGTCTATCAGGCAAGCAAGAGAAAAGGTGACCACAGCCCAGAATTAAAGCAGCGGGAAAGGAGAGGTGGTGTAGCTGCACAAGTAGTTTTTGCTTAGGTCATTCCTGGGAGCATCTGTCAACAGCTCTTGGAACATCTACAGTTACTCTGGCCAAATATTTTGAAGGTGAAGGTGTTCAAATCAAGCAGCAACTTACTTTCTTATACCTGTGCAAATGTACCCAAGAATGATATTTCAAACAAATGCAGTATTTCTTTCCACCATCAACACAGCTGCCATGAGAGGAACACTCAGCAACAAGGACTCACAAAAGTCTTCTGCTCCACTGGCCACCAAAGTGCACCAACAGTTCAAGTTCTTCTCTACCACATTCTCTAAGAAACATGGGGCTGTGCAAATCACAGCCAAATCCTGACATAAATGCTTAAGAATGGCATATAGGAACACCTTGAGCTTTTACTAAAGGGCTTTAAGACCCGGCATGTTCAGTTAGGCCGATGAAGAGGCTCTGGTTTTGCCCAACCGAATATCTGCTGTGCTCCTTTTTCTACCTTTGCATGAAATCCAGACCCATTTAAATAAAAAGCGCAGGTTTACTTGCCTGGCAGTAGAGCATAATGAGCCATTAGTCACAACTGCTGATACCTGGCTGATTTATCCACTATGTACTTTCACAAGATCGCTTGGGAGAGGACTGGAAAGCTGCTGAATCACCAGCCAAATGGATGAAATGGACTGAAAAAGCCCAGATGAAATTCCTCCAGGGACAGCGGCAAACTCTCCTTTCAGACACCACCTATCAGCTGTGCTGAAAGGAGGATCCACCCTACACAGCAGGTTTGTAACCAAAGATACGGGGGCTACGTGAGTTAGACAGTCAGCACCAGAGTCCAAGAAGCAGGGCTGTTAGGAATAAGAACAGATGCCCCACGCCAAGGAGTGCAAATGGGGATGCACACAACCAAAGTTCTCCCCCTACTTTCTCGGTTTTGCCAAGACTATAGCAGCAGATCTGTGTGGACTTCCATGAAGAATGTTTTTAATGCAATTGGAGCCCAAGCTGGTAGGATGATTAGGTTGTAAACCTGCCCGGTAAGGACAGATGAACAGGCTTAAACCCTTTTCTCATACAGGAATTTCCAAGCTAGGAGTGGGGCAAAGGAGGAAGCATAAGCAAGCGGGGGCTGGGGGGGGTTGGGTGGGGGGGGTGGGAACTGCAGGATACACACAGTAACATACAGCAGATGCACTCTGTGAATTCCCAGTTTTCCCCATTTAGCACCAGATCAGTCAACTCGGAATGCTGTTAGCTCAGATTAACTCACTGTGTCCAAATTTCAGAAACACCAGCCACTCTATTATGCCATCACCTAGATTGCTTTCCTCAGCCAGGAGACAGCTTCCTACCCACTCTGTGGTCACTCACAATTTTACTTCTGACAAATCTAAGTATGAAAAACCAATTGGCTTGGGAGGCTGCTCCCTCGCCCAAGCTATCCATCTCGCTGCCTGGTATTTTCTTCAGGAATTTCATTTAGTTCCCTGTACCAACATCCCTTGTTGCATCCTACCAGTGTAGTCTGTGACTCTTCCCCGGCAGGTGCCACCTCCTCTGTGAGACTACTGTGGTACTGGTCCAGTTGTTAAAAAGAACCAAATTACTGCAGCCAACAGTAACTACAGGTAAGGACCAGTCACTACTGATCACACAGATCTGCATACAGAAGCAGAGGATGATTAGTTTCGCTCACATACCTACAGCAGGTGCTTAAAAACAGGTAAAATCCTTCCCACCATGTACCATATGTCAGTCAGCAGCATCACATGGCTCCTTCCCAGAGTTTTCCATCTCTCTTCCCATGCAATGCATGCACTATTTTTTTTTCACATCAGCCTTCTTTCCCTGCTTCCAATCTCTTCTAATGTTCAAAGCCAAACTTCATATCCCAGTGATTTCATTTGGTTCACAGCCCACTGCAGACTCTCAATGCCAGATTTTGATACATTACATGATTCAGAGCTACTCTATCTGTTTTTAACTCAACTCAGACATCACTAACATTCCAAGCATAAAGCCTTACTAGCTAAGTTAGAAAACATTCCAGGCCAGGAAAACAAAGATGAGACACGAAGTACTGCATTTATGAGCAATTATATGCCCCCAAAGTAATGATGGCCTGTCACTACATCTCTTAAATCACCTGCTCTATCCAATAAGGAAACTAGGACAGACCATAAATCTTTTAGTGACACCTCCAGCTAAGTTCAGTTTAGAAAATCCCAACAAAGTTGTAGAAGAAAAGCAAAGCTTCACAGAAAGGTTTCACTGAAGGTACAATCAGGAGAAGAAAAACGCTGGGCTGTGTTCATTTGTACACCCAGGGTTTTAGAAAATTGTGGAACAGAGTCTGAAGCCTTTCAATCTACTCCTTCATGCTCAGAGCCACAACAAAGAGTGGATCTGCAAAGGAACTCCATCCCTGTGAGGAGCGATGACTAGTGGGCATCAGTATCCACCGTCATTTACTTCCACACTGGAACTTTGCTCTAAAAAGCAATGATCTGAAGTACCCGTTCCTACACAAACAGAAACTCGTACCTCAAGTCCGCTGCTCTCACATTGTCCAGGAACAGTGTCTTCTCTCTCCCAGAAAAACTGGGTGCCTTACCCCTACTCACTGTACTCGCCTCAGCAGATGTTCTGTGCTTCCCCCGCATCAGGAGCAACAACAGGGAGCTCTACTGACCAGTCCATCTCCGACAACAAACTCCTACTAAGCGTGCATCTAACACCATGAATGACCGCCCAAATCCAGCTTTTCAGTGCACTGCAGGCATCTTGAGACATGAACTTCAGCCTCACAACTACGGCAGTCTCCAACAGACAACCTAAGCGGTCACTGTCCCATGAAGTTCTGGAGCTTCAGACCCTGATCACTGCATTATCAGTCCTAATTTCTAGTTCAGCAAATCCTGACAGCTCCCACTGTAATTCCAGGTTTGTGGGGACACTGCAGGAAGCAGCAGTGACTCCAAACCAGTACAGAGCAGCAATACCTCCATCTCTTTGGTCCTTGCTGTTCCCATCAAAGCTGAGCAATGGATCCGGCCTGGCAACCCCAGCCAATGACCATCTGAGCAGCCCCAGCCTCTACCACCAGTTAGGGTGCAGGCTTGGCCCAGAGAAGGCTGACTTTTGGCAAGGGTTCCCTGCTGATGGGAATCAAGTGGAACAGTTCTTGCCTTTGGGAAGGCCAGAGCTCTCATCCAGGTGACTGTCACGGTACCTGAGGTACATAGCTGCTGCTCCTGGGGAAAGTGCATTAACTGTATTGCCATCAGTTTGTTTCATTTCACACGGTGTGTCTGCTGCTGTTCCCACAGAGACAGGGAGAGATATTCATCAACAAATCAATTACGCTTTATGTACACTACAGGATTTAGTTAATTCACTCGATTCCACAGTTCCACTTGTGCCTCCTGCAGCTCTTCCCCAACCAAAGACTACGACATGTTTCTCCTTTCTTCTGCCTCCCCACAGCTGCTCTGCAAAACGCTCTGGACAGCGGCATAGCTGTCCTCACATTTGGAACTACATCTTAAAAGATTATGGAAGAGAAGACAACACAAGGCAGAAGTCAAGCAGGAACAGAGAAGAAAGGTATGTCAGGAGAGGAGCTATACACCTAGGAGGGAGAAGAGCAGCTGACACCTCGACTCCAAGTTCTTCAACAAGAAGTCGGACAAAGTTAATCACAGCAACAACAGAATGTGGAAAGCAAAGCAAAAGGACATGCCAGTACCTGTCTGGCTGATGTGGACATATATACACAGTGCAACAACAGAAGACGCAAATGCCTGTGTGGCTGCACACACTTACCTTGGTAAGGGCTGTGAGATCCTCCTGCACATGCCCCTGTGCACACAGACAGGCACCGCTTCCCTTGACCTACAAACCCAAAGGCTGAACCTTCTCAAAAACAACTGGATATCTCTTGTCAACTGTGCTGAAATGCACTAATGAAAACACCCCATTTCTACAATTCCAGGTGCAGCTCTTTGATTTTCAGCTATGTGCCCGTAAACATAGAGACACTACTGTGCTGGGCAGCAGTTCATTAAAAATAGACATGAACTTGTAACAAAAGCTGTGATTTGCACAATACAGTACACCTGAATAAATCCAATGATGCCATTACTGAACAGATGACATCCATGAAGCTCAGTAATCAGTGTTTTATTTAGTTCCAGAGGAAAATGGCTTACAGATGTAAAAACTGGTACCCACCAGTTAGCTCTTTCGTAGCCACTGCTTCCTGTGCCACCAGAAATCTCTCCCCAAATCTCCCCCTGATCTGTTTATCGGGTCCATACACAAACATTGATGGCTCAAGGTAAGAGCCATCTTACTGGTCCCAAGGTAAGAGCTATTCTATACCACAGCATCACAAGCGAGTTCTGGTATCTAAAACCAGGCATAAATTATTTCTTCCTCACCTTTTTCCTCTTATTCTCTCTTGGCTGTTTCTCCATCTCTCTCTGCTTCCAAATCCAGCTTTTCAAAGGACACTTCTTTAGTTGCTAAGAAGGTCAGTAGATCTTACCGGTTATGGCCTTCAGTTTGAATGTCTGTCATGTTTAAGCACTATATTACACATCTACACTTTACGAATTCCTGGGGGACAAAATGGGATGGTTGCAAAAGAAGGCGTAGGTGCCATAAAGAGCTGTCTGCTAAAGGACATCTAAATTTGCAAACATGAAAGCAAACAAAATAGATACAGTAAAGTCACTATACAAAAATAAACATGAAAAAACACAGACCTGGGGGATCAAAGAGCACTGTTCTATGAATTATAGGGCAACAAGAACTCTGTCATGAACTGGAGTCACAAAATAAGACTGGGGTCATTCAGTAAAATGGAGTAATAGTACCAACTGTCTTATACACCCAATTAGCCATAGCTGTGCATTTATATGTGCTGTAGGACCAATCTGTGCCTTAATTCTGGAGCTGACACTTTTTATGTCTTTTCCCCCTAATCCAACCGACTGCAACCCAGTGTAGTCATTGCAGAGGAGGGTAGATCAATGATCCTGGTTTGCTCTCACACATGTCATAGTTCACATTATTAACCACCAAATGTATCTTGTGGTGAGACAATCCGATGCCTTTTGGAGTAACTGCCTCTACACTGATCTGCCTTGCAAGTATAGATACTTGCAAGTATGGAAACAAGCTGGAAAGTCTGGGGAACCTCACACACGCACAGACAAGTCCCCACCCAGAAAGACTAACCTGCTTTCTTAAGAAGTTTCTAACTTTTATTACATCCCCCAGCTTAGCTCAGCACATAGCACATAAATATATTAAATGTGAGATGTTCTCCACTGCCTAGATGCATGACATCTACAGCTTCTGATCCTTCCAGATGGCCAAAGGATCAGGTGTAGGGATTTTATGCAGCTGGTCAAGACAAATCAAGGTAGTCCCACTCTGCCACAAACTCCAGCTGCGAAGCATGAGTGAGGACAAGCAATGAGAGCTGGAGAATGTTCTCCATGATGATTCTCTGTATTCTGGCAGGCAAAGTACCACTAACCTGCGACCAGCTCACCTGTCCACTCCCTTCCCTTCATCACTTCCCTAGACCTGCTAATTGTCCGCATGTTTAACCAACTGCATCTACTGCTGGATGCACAATAGATGATAGGTCTTGAATACACCACAGGCATTACAACCACCACCACTTGCGGCTACTGCCATTTACACAAGAATTCCACTTCAGAATTTTCAGATGTTTAGAAAACATGACTCCTCCACAGACAATGGAGAAAATAAAGCAGGAACCTAGAAAAGAAACCTTTAGAAAAGAAAGCTGGAACCAAGCTATGCAAGGCATGCAAGCAGGAACTCAGGTGCTCAACAGGTCTTTTAACACAGTCTAGCTAAGAACTGTATTGGTGACACACAGTTTTCATTCTGAACCCTTCTTGTCTCTCATCTCTTATTTTCTCCTCCCCATGACTGCATCTTCAAACACAGTAATTAAAAAACCTCACCTGGATCTCAAAAATCACAATACTGGCCAAAAAGTATGCCGCCCAGATTATTTTGAGCTGCTTTTATTTCTAGAGCTCCGGGCTGCATGCTCATCAGTCTTTAAGCTTTTAATCTTCAATCATAAGAGCCCAACCCATTTTACCTTTACATAAAGGCTAAGGCTCTGTCCACCTCAAAGCAAAGGCTTCCTGAGCAAGGACAGCTATGGTGAGTAGCTGGTCTGGAGAACCTGGAGAAGTTTGTTTACCCACAGGTCTTCAAAAGCATGTACTTAAGGGAAAAGGAAACCTGTACTGCTAGATGCAAAAGAATACTGGAGGAACTGGCAAAACCAATTAACAGTAGTAATGCGCAGTCAAGAAAGGAAGCTGTGCTACAAACAGGTCTGTCTTGTGGCAGTATTTGACACAGTTAGCCTCTGCAAATCTCTGTCTCACCTTCCCTTTAACAGTCTTCGAATACTTTAACCTTATTCACAGCACCATCATTTTACCTCTTCCTTGCCAACATTTCCTACTATAATAATCTTTACTGATGGGTTCATCATTCCACTGAAATATTGATTCCAAAATACATCTTTCAGAATGCCTTTACTACAAGTAACATCATCTTTCTGATCATCAGCCATGCTATTCTCAGAGTTTACACGTGCTATCCTACGTCTAGTGTTAATACGTGCGATTAATAGTCGTATTTTTCAACGTTTCTGCCCACAAGCTATCATTATTACCCTTTAAAGCTACTTGGGAGAATGAGACCTCTCAGTGGTACAATTATAATTTGAACTATCAGCGTGTCACAACAAAGGAATCATTCTTCTGAAAAATCCCCAGAAAAATACAAATTACTAGTAAGGTTTGATTCAAAACCTACCACGGGCAACCAGTAAGCTGCTAACGCGTTTGCCCGTAAATGCCTATTTAACTAATGGCATATAAAAATGCTGCCAATTTCAGAGTGCTCATACAGTGTTTTGCAAAGAAGAAAATCACAACCACCAAAGACTGTCTGAGTATGATAAATGTATTTTAAGTTGAACGAAATTTAGGCCACCAAACATGGGAATGAAGGAAGTCTCTGGAGTTAGGGAGTCAGTTTTCTGTAGCTAATAATTGCATTTACTAAGTTTCCAAGTTGCATCCTCAGAAGACAATGGCAATTTTTGCCTGATTGTGACATCTAACATTTAGAAAAAGGAGCCATGAATTCGTATACTCTACATGTCATGCATTACAGATTCAACAGCATTTGGAACTAAAGAAGCTACTGAGATGTACCAAAACCAGGGTTATCAGAACCAAAATGCTGCAACAAACCTGCAACAGGCTGTAGGTCACTAACGAAGACAGTAAAATTCGCCATTCAAAATCAGTCTGTTCAATTAACAGTCATATTTTTGAAGGGATCAGAAAAATCTCCTCACAGTTTTAAATATGCACTTTCAATGTTGCAACATGAAACAAACAGCATGATATATATTGTAATTAAAACATTAATTACATTAAAACAGTAGAAATATAAACTACTCATCCAAGATTTACATTTTATGTTATGTGGGCACCTAAGCACATCTGCTATGCCACTGCAACAGATGTTTATTAATACAGACATCTAATCATATTGCTAGATTGCTAATGGCTCAGTAAGCCATCTTATAAATACCACACAAGTTTCTGATTATATGTTGAACTGATGATCAAAATATTTCCAAAGAATTTATTTGCCTCGATGGCCTCTGGAAAGCACCATTAACTGGCAGTTTTGTCTCAACAACAATGTGCAGTTTTATCACAGCAGTATTTACAACATGTTATATCAAAGACTTACTTTAAGGACACTTCAATACGATACCTAGCAGGAAAATCAGCCTAAAATAATAGAAACGTGTTTTGATACGCGAGTTCTTTTGAAAGAATGTGTTCTACGGTACTGCTGGTGCCCATTAGAACAGGTGACTCCACTGGATGCTGCTCCTGTTAGTTATCTTCACGAATGTACAGGTCCTAATACAACTTGCCCATTCATTAGCCCACCCTGAAATATTTATGCATTGCACCTACATCCTGTTTCTCCTCTCAGTTTGGTTCTTACATCCAGGGGCAAGTAGTGCACTTCTGCACATCGAAATGGGATATAGATGTTCACATTTCTTTTTCTTGTTCAACTCCACAATGTCAGAGCAAAAATTCTCATATTTTATTCCCACCAGATACTACAGATCATGTACTTACTTGAAATGCTAGTATTTCCTTAGAGAGTTAATTAGATAATAGTTTTAAGATTCCTCAAACTGTGGCAAAAATAATCACTTAAAGATCACTGAATTCTTTTCTAATATCCCTGCCATTCAGTACCAACCCTTAATTTCTAAGCCCTTACAAAGGTACAGGGAAAGCTTACTTTACCACAAGTACTTTCACAGAGAGAAACAAGCTGGACTTGTTGCGCTTAAATTTCTGAATTCCCTGGACCTTTCTGATACCAGGTTAGCCCCATTTATCTTCTACTAGACACTGACATCATGCAGCACTACTACAGCATCAGACTAAAAGGCCACAGAAGCTCTTGGAAGCCTTGACTTGGACACCAGGTACCATCAGAATCCTTCACATACAATGCTTCAGAGCTGAAACACCACTATCATCCTATCTGGTGCATATAAAAAGTTTGGGGGTTTTGGGTTTGTTTGTGTTTTGGTTTTTGAGTAAAACCAGTAGATAGGTTTTTTACTTCTACTTCCTCCATATTAGAATGGTCTAATGGACATGGCCAGCACAGGCAATTTCAGTGCTAGGTAGTCTTGGTAGCTGCACAGCTTACTTGACTTTAACTGAAAAAGCAGCTGGGTTGGAAATGCCACCCAGAGAAGAAACTAATTTTGGATTTTCAGGATCAAAATAAACACTGCATAATGAAAAAGAAGAGTTTTATACACTGTGTTGTATTTGCTTTGTACTTCACTTGCCTTCTTCAATTGCCTTGTTCATGCTTTGGAAAACAGTAAACAAACATTCTCATTTATATGGAAGATTCACAGAGTTATGAACAGTTCTACAGCATCAAAGGTAAGGGTCATGATGTTCCCATCCTTCCTCATCTCCCACATTTGTCACAGTGAGGTGGGTTCTCCTCATCACTCCTGACTAACATAAACACAGTGTAACATAGAGTGTGTGTGAATGGAATCTTTGTAGCATCAGCTTCAAGCATTCCAATACCATGAGTTTGGCTTCAAAATATCACAGAACCAGAATAAATACCCCAAGACTTGGCATAATAAATCCAAGGTTCTTTTTATTTACTTTGTTTTCCAAACCTTTGGGGGTCACGTTTTTAGGATTTGCTCAACAGCCAGGAAACTTGTTTTAAAAATGCTGGAGTAAGTTTCACCTACAGTAACATATTTCAAGTGCCAAGACATGAAGTAATGTGCACGTACAGATTTCTAATATCCTCATGAGCTGTCAGAACGGACTATATTAGTCTACATAAAGAGCAGTTAAAACATGGAAGTTCTTAATTCCTGTTCTGCTCATCAAACTTCAGTAAGAAAGCTCTCTTGCAGCTCCATGGTCTGAAAGGTAAGAGGTAGTAGGAGAAGAGGACAGGGTCACTGGCTGGAATCTATCACTGATGCCAAACCAAACCAACAAATCAAGAGCAAAGACATGGGGAAAAAAAATAACATGGGTGCTGTCTGGTAGAATGCACACCCTCTGGCAGACAGCTACATCTGCTTATAGCACTACACAAAGCTTCTTAGAAGTATTTCAGTTGAATATAACATGCCCAAACAGTAACACCATAATAAAAACACCACTTTGTTTTTTTCCACAAGAGTTAAACCGTACTTGTATTCTAAGGCCTAAAGCTAGAGCTGGCAGCTTGTTTCCTTATTCTGCAGGACTTAAAGAGAAGTTGTAGAGTAAGTTACTGCCTCGGCAGGCAATGCAGTACAGAGAGCTGCTTGTTCACTGAAATCCTGACAAAATCCTGAGGGTTTCTACTCTGAGGCTTGTGCTCTGTCCCAGGCCAGGAGAAGTTCTCTTTCTATATGAATGAACCTGCTTTACTGATGAGAAAAGCTGCTTTTATCCCCATTACGTGACCCACTAATAGGTGTGTTTATACATTTATCTTGTATTTATTTATAATGGTCCTTTCACCATAGGAGCAGAATTCTGGGGCTGCACAGCTTTTTTGTATGGCTTGTCTCTGTCAGAAAGAACTCTTTTCAAAGCTCGTTAAAGTACTAATAATACTCAGTCAAACACTGCAGAGCTTGACCCTAGAAAGAGAACACAAGATACAGATTCCACACTGCTGCAGAGCTGTAAAGGAGAATGGTGATGTGATTGAGAAACTTAGCAGCCACTTTTCTCTATGATAGTTCTGTAATAATTCATCCCTCCGCCCTCCTTCTCTGTCAGCAGCCTGCCTGTAAACAGGTAAGACCTTACTGTCAGCTTTGCCTACTGTCAGCAGGTAAGACCTTACCTGCATGGTTCTTGCTTGGGAACATGAAAGAGCAAGGATGCAACATACATTCCCAACCCCAACAACTAGTTCTTCTTTAAACACCAGCCAGCCATCACGTGAGGCTCAGAGACAGCTTTAGGTCTATTGCTGGGCCTCAGAGCCATCTGTACTGCAGAGAACTGCTCTTGGAAAAGAATTTGGTGGACTGCTCAGAAAGCATTCTTTGAGAAAAAGCCCCCAACAATTCTTGTAGTCAGTTTACAAACTTATCAGAAAAGAAAGCTAAGATTCTCCAAGTAACTCACCGACTCTCTTACTAATCTAAATGGAACTGCAAGTCCCAAAAGCAGCTGCAAAGGAAAGATGCAAAAAACCCACACATGAAAAACAACACTCTTGACACAGATAAGCTGCAGTGATTAGTCTGGATATGGCCTATACATTTATAACCGCTGAATGTTTAGAAGTGCAAACAATAGATTTTAGGCATAAAAGGAACATGAGAGAAAATACTGAGTCAACACTTGCAATAGCCCTTCCCACAGCAGTTACTGCTTCAGCAGCAACATTTCCCGGCTGTTATCCTGTCTTACTCGCACAACAGCAGAAGCCTTTGGTGCGATACAGCACTGAGCTCTCACAGTTGCTAGCAACAAGTTTCCCACATCTGGCGCCTGCAGCTTGTGCCTTCTTGGATAAACAAGCAGAAATTGTTTAGCCTGGAGAAGAGTAGGCTAAGGGGAGACCATATCATCACTTACAACTACCTGAAGGGAGGTAGGCGATAGTCTCTTCAGCCAGGTGACAGGAGATGAGACGAGGGGAAATGGCCTCAAGCGGTGCCAGGGCAGGGTCAGATCAGATGTTAGGAAAAAAATTTTCCCTGGAAGAGTTGTCAGGGCCTGGAATAGGCTGCCCAGGGAGGGGGTTGAGTCACCTTCCCTGGATGTGTTTAAAAAAAGGGTAGATGAGGGGTACTTAGGGATAGGGTTTAGCATAGGATAGGAATGGTTGGACTTGATGATCTCAAAGGTCTTTTCCAACCTTGTGATTCTGTGAACTCTTTAAGGAAATCACTTAAGAATATTCATGTTATCCTCATCTGCTACCTCAGACAGGCCCACTTGAAAAGCAATATAGGCAGAGTCCAGACAGCATGAATACAGACATGGAAGAGAGAGACCCCTGAAGTGCTAAATTAACTGGGAACTATGATCTGTTTGTAACTATTAAGCAAAAAACCTCAGAAGTTTTTTAAACGCAGGACATTACAGAATGTCTAGCAATCACCACAGGCCCATTCACACAGAAAAGGCTTCTCAGCCATTACTCAAGAACACGCTGTTCTGCATGGACGATTCAGCCAACAGGAAAACAAGGATGTTTAAACCAATGAGTGAAACTCTGGAAATAAACCACTGCCTAATGCTAAATATAAGTCAAAAGTGTTAGTTTAAATATACAATTATGTTCTTATTTTTAGTCCCAGCTTTGACAGTTTCCCATCTTTCCTTATGGAGAGACAGGCCTGCCTCAGGATAGGAAGAGAGCTGGTCATTGAGCCATCCAGGTGGAAGTGGGGAGCTGACTTGAACAGTGAGAAGCAGAAACTGCATTCCCATGCCTCCTTTTTCTCCTGGCTTTCCTGACGGAAAACTCACCATCAGCGCGCTACCTCCAGAATACCATGCATTCTGGGGGTAGGCACATGGGACAAACTGTGCTTATAACCCCTCACCCCTCCTACGTTACAGCTTTCACAGTTTAATTTGTTAATCAGTATATGGGTGGCAGGTGGCCTTTTCATAAATCTAAAGACAACCTCAGTAACAACATCAGTCACTTCTTTTAAGGGAGTAAGAGGTGCACATGTGGGGATGACATCAATGGTCAGTGAAACATGCATGGCTACAGCATCTTTAGGCAACAGCTTTTCAGTAAGTTTACCATGAAACAAAGATACTCTGCTGAATTGAGGCACCTTCCATTAACTCTTACCCACCCAGCACATATTGAACAGCATCACCTCGTCCCTCTGCCACCACAGAGCACCCAAAACTAGTGGAATTGTTTGATATGCTACTTGCTGACTGTCAGGATAGCTCTCAGATGTCCTTAACAGTTCAGGATTGAGATAGGTATGGGAAAATATTATGAAAGAAAACTTTGTGTTTCCAATCTGTGATACAGATCCCTCTATGTTTGTAGCTTTTGCCACCTTCTACCAGCTCAGGTAACAGACGTGATTTCAATAAAGAAATCATGGTATTACTGCTGTTGGGCATACACTGCATATTCAGACTACATGTGTGTGACCTGGACATTCCCAAATGCCTGTATCATGTTACTCACATGAAGGTCACACACTGTCCATAGCCCCAGACACTGACATCCAAGTGGTCTACTGGCCGTGGTCATTCCTCAGGATCAGCCCTGAAGTGGCAGTAATTCCCCTGACCACATGGTCTGTGGCAGGCCGAAGGGCACCTGCTCTGCTTGTCCTTCAACCTGGCTGATGAAAACAAGATCTGGTGCAGGGAAGCAGCATCGTGCTCTGAGGAGCTCTCAGCATATTTGCATGACCATGGCTCACTGCAATAATGGTGACTGGTGGCCATCTGGCTTACAGAATCATAGAATCATAGGGGTTGGAAGGGACCTCGAGAGATCATCGGGTCCAACCCCCCTGCCAAAGCAGCTCCCTAGCTCATATTGCACAGATAGGCATCCAGATGAGTTCTGAATATCTCCAGAGATGGAGGCTCCACACCTCCCTGGGCAGACTGTCCCAGTGCTCTGTCACCCTCTGTGAAAAAGTTGTTCCACATGTTGGTGTGGAACTTCCTGTGCTCCAACTTGCAGCCACTGCCCCTTGTCCTTTCTCCACAGACCACTGAAAAGGGGCTGGCCATTTCCCCCTGCATCCCATACTTCAGATATTTATAAACATTAATAAGGTCCCCCCTTAGTCGTCTTTTCTCTAGGCTGAACAGTCCCAGCTCACTCAGCTTTTCCTCATAGGGGAGATGCTCCAGGTCCTTGATCATATTTATAGCCCTTCTCTGGACTCTCTCCAGGAGATCCCTGTCTTTTTTACACCACGGAGCCCAGAACTGGAAACAATACTCCAGGTGGGGCCTGACCAGGGCACAGTAGAGGGGGAGGATCACCTCCTTCAATCTGTTGGCCACACTCCTACTGATGCACCCCAGGATCCCATTGGCTCTCTTAGCCACCAGGGCACACTGCTGGCGCTGGCTCATGGCTACAAACCAGACCACCCAAACACAGGCTTTGTCTATGATTTCCCACTTGACCTCCCTTCTTTCCAGCAGACCAGAGGTATTTCCATACACAGAACACAGGCCATGCCAAGGGAAATGCCACCTTCATACTAAGAAAGCTGAAATCTGCCCTCAGGTGGTGTCAGGGCAGTCAGGAATTTGGGCCAGAGGCACCACTTGCTGTCCTGCAGTATTATGCCTCAAAGGTGTCAAGTATATCTTGGATGGAGACACAAAACTATTTGGCAAGCTTTACAAACAGTGGTATTACATCAGAAGTGAGGCATACTTATGAGAAGCTGAATGCCACTACCAGCGCTGTTTTAAGGAGAAAGACAGAGTTTTAATCCCCAGGGGTACCAAAACAGCAGCCACCAAAGGTACTGAGTAAAAAGCGCATGCTAAAAAATGCCATATATTGTTCAAGGAAAAAGTGTGAAAAGAATTGGCAGGTTGTGTGAACCCTGAAAGGCCCTGGTTTAATTAAAAAAGGTTGGCACAGACTCCAGTCATATTTTTAGCACAAAACACAGCAGTTCAGCACTGTTTCTGTTGTTTGCCACGCTCCCAAGGTGAGCATTTGAGAATAGCTTTTCTCAGAAGTATGCATATTCAAAAAAAGAAAACTGAACTAAAAAGATACTAAATAAAATGAATCATATAGAAAATACAGTAAAGCTGCTTGCAGCCCCGCAGCTCTGGGAAGAGTTACATTTTATTAGAGGGCATCTCCATTCTAACTCAACTTGGAGCCATAAAGGTTCAACTGAAATTATTTCCTGTGGATTGGATCACTCAGAATAAAGCCAGACATTTGGTAGGTTGAACGGGGTGGGGGGAGGAGAAGAACATGTGAATTGATTTTATGAGTATGAAGGCCTTATCTCTCTGAAATACCCATGGCTTCATGTGCACAAAGGAAGGTGACTATAACGAGTGCCACAGTGCTGCCAAAGAAATGGTCTGTAACACTCTTTAGGGAAGAGGGGAAAATAAGAGGCAAAGAATCCTTTGGGAAAGACTGAAGTCCTGTACTGAAAAGGAAATTCTAACCGTATGTCCCCTCCCATATACCAAATGATCAAAGCCAAGTGCACAATTTGGAGAGCCTCTAGCAGGCTTGGATATGGCTGGGCACCCCCATACAACCTGATTTATAGGGTGTGCTGCGCCTTCACCTCATCTGCATGTTTAAGGATATGGGGTAGCTCTAGAACACAAACGGACCAAGACTGATATTTCTCTGATGCTGAGGACTTGTTTTTATAAGAAAACATTCACACGTACAGTATTTTAAAAATCTCTTTCCTTCAGAAGATATGACTCTATGCCCTCAAAATTTGTGTTTTACATTCTGATAGAGAAACCTTGAAATACAAAGTTGATAGTGTTGCTTCTAAAGATAAAGAGGGAAGAAGATGGCAGAGCTGCTGCTTACAAGCCTTCCTCATTGCCGCCTCACTAAGGTAAGAGCAGCAGCCCAGAAAATGACACCCCTTTCCTTGAGCCATCTCATCCCAGTCATCACAAGTAAACCCCTGAGGAATCTCTGCAAACTGTGGTGACCAGTGCTGCAAAGCCTACACAGCATGAAGTATTTTGTAAATCAACAACCCACTGATCTGTTTCCTTTCTATTTCGCTAACTGCAATTCCTATTTGCCTTCTTTATTTTAACAGCAGCTACTCATTTTTATGTACCCACAGCAGCACGTTCACAAACTCCGCCTTGACAATTAAACTCTGGTCTCCAATTTCACAAACACCATGAGGACCAACAGTGCAGCAACTGCCACAAAAACATTTTTGTCACCCTTGGACAACAGTCATTCAAGAGAAATGTGAGTGTAATTACACTCTGAATGTGACTGATCTCTTGTAGAAGTAAGCAAAATTTTCAGTTGAATCAGCATTAAATTCACAGGGAAAAAAAAGAAGTAATATTTTCTATCAAATTTCTCATCATAATTACTTCCACTGATGTGCCTGTACTTCCAATGAAGATGCTGATAACTGCAAACATTTCCAGTCTTTTTTTCTTGGAAACCCTCCAAAAGTTTAAGCTTCTAATTTCTGCTAATTAATTCAGCAGGAACCTGAGCATATGGTGTTACAGCAAAAAATATATAGCATGTACAAAATAAAGCAAATAAATTCCATAAAAGTAGGCCTATGCTTTGAAGAGGGAAAAAGCTGGGAGAGGTGCTTTGACTTTTTAATGGCTAAATCTTAACTTCTGTAGGACACATTGCTGGGCCTTCATATCCAATAACAGCTTGAGCAAAACAAACAGAAAAAGAAGTCTCACATTAAGCACTGAATCAAAAGGCAGGCTCAATGCCGTGTGATTGGAGAATGCTACAAAAACTGCCACTTCCATGACCATTATCAGAAGAACAGCAAATTCTACTATGTCACTCATCATGACCTCATATCCAGCTTGGACATGATCTTCTTGGCTTCCCCTGCCAGATGGGAGCCGTCAGTATGGGCCAAGAAAACGGAGAGAGGAGAAAAGGCTCTCCTTGGCTCCATCTGCCATGGCCCTGAGCTCAACACAAGGCCTTTACGGCCCTGAGGCCTCCACGCATGGCCTCTCTCATTTAGGCTCGGCCCTGCATCACATGTATACCCACTGCCAACCCTTACCTTCTAGATGGACTTTGTACCTTCCTGGCCAGTAGCTTGTCTCCTGGAGGGTCCTCTCATGCCTTTTCTGGAGTTTGGCTTTGACCCCTTCTCCTTTTGCTCCTGAATGGACCATACAGCTGCTTCACTGCTTACCTTGTCTGGGACTGTTGCAGGATCTTCCCAGCACCCTGTGCTCCTTGCTACACTCAGATGTTGCTGGATGGAACTGGGCTCAGTGCAAGCTCTGCCAGCACTGGGATTACCCTTTGGGGGCAGCTGGCCCTTGCTGCTCCCTGATACCAGTCTGTATCCCCACAACCAGGATCTTATTCCCGCTGCCTCAAAGACAGGGAGGAAGACGATCATGGATGGAAAATGAGCAGCCCCTGGCAGACTGGTGGTGTTGGCTGACCCCGCAGAAGCCCACAGCTAAGCAGGTAGCTATCCCCTCTGGGATGCTCTGCCTCCCATTGTTAGGGAGCTGACACTACTTGGACTAAAGGGGTAATGTCTATGTAGCACAGCCTAAGGTGCTGTGAGATGGCCCTACATCAGACTTTAGCCTGGGCCTAACACAGCTCAAGCCTGTACCCTAAGGAGAATGCCTGGTTGCAGGTTTCCCAGCTGCCCAGGAAAACTGGCCTGTTCAATCGCTGCCTGAACCCCTCTAATCCTCCTTGTGCCTCTTCTGGCAGGAGCTAATACTTGGGGGTCCTGAACTCACTTTGTCCTCTGAGCATAGACCCTAAAGAGAAAAAGAAAAAAGGGCTCTCTGGCACAAGATTATAGTTGATTTGCTTCTAGTCCTGGATGGATTTGGACTGCTGAGTAGACAAACTGTTCTATCTACTGACTTACGATCTTGCTACATTAGAGTAGGTCCTCATGTTAATAAGTTGTCTTTGGCTATGTATGCAAGGTATGAGCATTAGTTCCTCATTAATATCCTTGCCCAGCCAACAAGTATCTCTAACCTTTTCCTTTTTTGCCCCAACTCTAACGCTAAGGGTTGTAGGACTGCTACCACAAAGTACTAGGTATCCTGAAATAACTGTTAGACTGCTTGTAAGATTGCTAAAAAAGGAAAGAATACAACTGAAATATTGCAGGGAAGTAGAAGGGATATGCTGAAAACACATAAGATCTTACTTCTCAGGCTTCTCAAACCCATTGCTTTCAAGGAAATACTAGTTACACAAAGAATTTTGGAGACAAGGAGGTCTAAAATACTTCAGTGTTACTCCTAGTATATTTTTTTGCCCTACGTATACAATTTGTTTATCTGTGCATCAGATACCACTAACAGGTCAGCACAAACAAAGGATTTCTACAGAAACAGTTGAATTACGAGGCTTGCTGTTTAAAATGGAAGACACTTGCTTGGTCTTAAATTTATAAAATTCCTTTAGGATGTGGAGCATGTAATTGCTCTAATCAGAGGAATTAATCTTCACAGCTTCCATGACTACGAGGCATTCTAGAGCATGAAAAAAATGATTCAGAAATGTCTTTGTACAGTCCAGCAGTAAGTCAACTAGAAAGATCACAAAAGCAAACCATCACCAGAATGTTTAAGTTAAGGGGTTTTACCGGGAATTTTCTCTGAGAGAATACGTCTGAATTTCTGCCTGTATACATGAATTTTAATAATTATTCTCTATTGCAGCTGGCAAGTTATTCTTTGTTTCAAATCAATTAGAACATCCTTTAAGAAGAACTTCATGTCTAAATGAAAAAGGCTCAATTTCTGAGCTCTGCTACTTGTACCTGGGCTGGAGAAACAAGAATTAAAACAAAGGTTTGCAGGCATCGGCAATGTAATGATTGGAACTGAGAAGGTCAAATCATAGAATCACAGAATGGCATGGGTTGGAAGGGACCCCAAAGATCATAGAGCTCCAACGCCCCTGCCACAGACAGGGCCACCAACCTCCAGGCCTGGATCTACACAAGGTTGCCCAGGGCCCCATCCAACCTGGCCTTGTTAACACCTCCAGGGACGGGGCATCCACTACCTCTCTGGGCAGCCTGTTCCAGCACCTCACCACTCTCTCCGTAAAAAACTTCCCCCTAAGATCTACTCTGAACCTTCCTTCCTTTCATTTTAATCCATTTCCCCTTGTCCTGCCATTGTCTACCCTTTTAAAAAGTTGATTCCCCTCCTGTTTATACACTCCCTTCAGGTACTGGAAGGCTGCAATGAGATCCTCCCGCAGACTTCTCTTCTCCAGGCTGAACAAGCCCAGCTCCCTCAGCCTCTCTTTGTAGGGCAGGTGCTCCAGCCCTCTAATCATCTTCGTGGCTTCCTCTGAACCCTCTCCAACAGTTCTACATCTTTCTTGTATTGAGGGCCCCAGACCTGGACACAGGACTCCAGATGGGGGCTCATGAGGGCAGAGTAGAGAGGGACAATCACCTCCCTGTCCCTGCTGGCCACCCCTCTTCTGATGGAGCCCAGGATACCATTGGCCTTGTGAGCTGCAAGAGCACACTGCTGGCTCATGTGAAGTTTCTCATCCACCAGAATCCCCAAGTCCTTCTCAGCAGGGCTATTCTCAAGAAGCTCTTCTCCCAGTCTGTATCTGTGTCTGGGATTCTTCCAGCCCAAGTACATCACCTGACACTTGGCAGTGTTGAACCTCATTAGGTTCACCCAGGCCCACCTTTCCAGCCTGTCAGGATCCCACTGGATGGCTTCCTTTCCTTCTATTGTGTCAACCACACCACTCAGCTTGGTGTCATCTGCAAACTTGCTGAGGGTGCACTCAATTCCATCATCGATGTCATTGATAAAGATGTTAAAGAGCACCGGTCCCAAGACAGACCCCTGGGGGACACCGCTTGTCACCGGCCTCCACCTGGACATAGACCCATTGACCACTAACCTTTGCCTACGGTCTGTTAACCAGTTTCTTATCCACTGGATGGTCCACCCATCAAATCCACATCTCTCCAATTTAGAGATAAGGATGTGGTGGGGGACTGTGTCAAAGGCCGTGCACAAGTCCAGGTAGATGACATCGGTTGCCTTCCCTTTATCCCCCAATGCTGTCACTCCATCATAGAAGGTCACCAGATTGGTAAGGCACAACCTTCCCTTGGTGAAGCCGTGATGGCTGTCCTGGATCACACGCTTGTCCCTCATGCTCTAACATGTCATCCAGGAGGATCTGTTCCATGATCTTCCCAGGCACAGAGGTGAGGCTCACCGGCCTGCAATTCCCTGGGTCTTCCTTGCTCCCTTTCTTATAAATGGGAGTGACGTGACCCTTTTTCCAGTCCCCAGGGACCTCATCTGACAGCCACAACTCT
Organism: Gallinula chloropus; assembly: GCF_964237585.1. Lineage (NCBI taxonomy): Eukaryota > Metazoa > Chordata > Aves > Gruiformes > Rallidae > Gallinula > Gallinula chloropus. The sequence continues at coordinate 45,074,827 of NC_140090.1, forward strand.
TCAAATATGATGGAAAGCGGCTCGGCAACCACATCAGCAGCTCCTTCAGGACCCTGGGATGCATGTCATCCGGCCCCATGGACTTGCAGACATTCAATCTCATGAGGCAGTCTCAGACTTTCTCTGCCCTTACAGTGGGAGGGAATTTACACCCCCAGTTCCCACCTAGAGGTCCAGGGATGCAAGGTTCTGGGACTTAAGAATTAGGAGAATCCTGGCTGCCAGAGAAGAACGAGGCAAAGAACTCATTCAGTACTTCAGCCTTCTCCACATCAGTTGCAGCCAATTCTCCTTTCTCATTTACCAAGGGGGGTACACTCTCTTTGGCCCTGTCTCTTCTGGCCAATGTACCTGTAAAATTCCTTCTTGTTTTTAATATCCCTCGCCAAGTTCAGTTCCCTCTGCACCTTGGCATTCCTGATCCCATCTCTGCAAGTCTCAAAAATGTCAGAAGGTAAAATTTTTTTGGCCACTTTTCTATCAAAAGTGGAAGTGTAGCCAGTAATCGTGAAACAAAAAAGCATCACATTCAATTTCAGTTTCAATCCAAGAAAATCAAAGTTGCACAAATACAAAGAGAGTATCTTTTAAGAAAGTTGTTAAATAGAAAACCAAACTATGAATGCATCAACCTTTCAAGGGAAAAGACAATTAGAAAAACAATGAAATAATTACACATAGTGTAGAAAGGTATCAACGACAGTTACTTCACCAAGAGAAGATAAAAATAGTAACAGAACATCTTTCTGACCTTGTATTTTCCTGAAGAGCTTGTGTTTTCCCAGTATGATTGCACTCTCAGCCAACAATTGCAGTGGCTTAGAAGTCTAGATTGCTCCCCATATAGGGAGAAGATATCAGTTTATACATATCCAAGAGGGATTCAGCAGTACAGCAGCTCCTACAGGTGTTGTGAACTTAACATACCCAAAATAATCCTTTAATGGAAACATGGACCCTGAAATTCTAACTCTCACATCAACTTTTTTTTTTCTTCCCAGAACTGGAAGCGTAATAGCTTGAAGAGACAATCAGGATTCAGAGAAGACATAAGCAACTGCCTATGCAGCAGTCTGACAGCCAAGAGTTACAAGGTAAATTATATAATATATTAACTGATTTACAGGGTTTTTTTAAGTTAATAGCATTCATGGGGGCAACTTAAGTAACTGATCTATTCTAGAAGCTTCTAGTTTTGAGTAAAACGTGCAATTTTACAATGAACTTGAGAGACTGGGAAGAAGCAGTAATAAAAATACAGGATTAAGTGTTCAAAACAGCAGAAGCTTCTCATCAGGCATAACAGTAACTTCTATGAACCTGAAGATGTCCTGGACCCATGGGAGTACCTTCTAGGCACCTCTTGTCAAACAACTTGCCAGCTATCATAAAAGAAGAGACAGCTCCAAGCTAATCTTCAGGTTTATCTTCAAAAAGTTAAGGAGGATCTGCAGACGAACAGGCTAGCACCTCACTTCAGTCCTTGGGAAAATTATGAAGGCTGTCAGAGGGCAGGAATACAATTAGGAAAGGCAAAGGGCAATCTGTGGGTCTGCCAAGCCAATTGTGTTCTGTGATGAAATTGCTAGTTCTGTGGATGTGGGGACAGCGGCGGATATTGAACAAAACCTTGGAGCCTCCTACAGTATCCTTGCAGACAGACAGAAGAGACATGGCTAGTTAGGTGGACTATGAGGCAAGTGAAAAGCTGCCTGGAGGGGAGGCTGATGGAACAAAGCTTCAGCCTCAAGAGAAGAAGGTAAAGGAGGGGTCTAATCTGCATTCTTCACTACCTTAAGGGGAGGAAATGGAGGATGCTGACTTCTTTCCCAGAGATGCAGAGTTACAAATAAATAAGGTTTGAGACAGAAACTGCAGCTAAAATATTCCTGTTAGATGAAGATAGAAAACTTCTCTACTGTGTGTGGTGAAACACTTACAGGGTACTCAAAGGTTGGACATGCTGGAATCTCCAATCTTAGGAACTTTCAAAGCTTTACTGGAGAAAACCCTGAGCAAGTCAATCTAATGTAGAAACTAGTCTGGCTTTGAAGGGGCTGGCCTAGACAACCTCCAAAGATCCTTTCTAACCTCGTGGGTTTTTTTTTTTTTTCCTATGAGTTGGTAAGAACAAACTGATAAGCAATGAGATGACAGGACTGCTGGATAGCAAGTGACCCCAGAAAACAAACACTCCTCCATTTCTTAGCCTGGTGTTTTCCTGTGATCTGAAGTACAATAATGAGTTTGCATAGTATAGCACTGAAAGGACCAATTTAAAAAATAAACCTAGTAGGTGTTAAAGGAATGGGGTGGTATTGTGGCTGTTGTAAGCTGAGTGGAAGCAGCAGCAGTACTGACAGAGATGAGAGACAAGACTAAGGGTTTTGACAGTGAATGCAGGTGGTTTGGTTGCAGCAAAAGTGAAAACAGAAGTGTGCAACAAGGTTGCAGTTAAAGGAAAAGAGATGATGCAAGAGAAAGAGGAGGCTGCAAAAATGCAGATTCATAACACAGCCAATGCATGTAGGGTCGCATATATACCTACTCTCTTCCTACTCTGATGCTAACACAGAACCTTGGGGTACCCATTCCCTTTAGTATTTCTAGTTCAGCTGTGAGCAACAGCAAAAAAAAGTTATTTACTGAAGGTGGTTACATACGGTTTAGCTGTGTTTTGTCACAGCAATGTTGCAGGAGAAAGCAAGCATTGTAACCTTTGTTATTTTGGTCAGCAGCCTTTCACTGTATTTAACATGTTCTGTTAACCTGAAGAACAGCAAGGATCTTACCATTCTATTTGCTACTCTTCTCACCTAAGCCTCTCTTTAGCTGCATGCTGTTTATCCACTTAAAACATGATTGTGGCATGGACTACAACTAAATTCTGACTTGGCAATTCCTAAAAAATATCTAAAACAGACAATGCACCCGTGATTTACCATGTTTGTTTAATGACAGTACTGTTGATGTCAATTATGCATGCTACAGAGAAAAAAATCCACTCAATGTGCAGGCACGTTGGGTATTTAAATATTCTGAGTAATAACTCTAACTGGTAGAGCCAAACTGGGGTTTTTGGTTGGTTGGGGTTTTTTTCTTGAAACATTTATCTCTTGGTTTTAAGCCTCCATTCCACAGGGTGATCATCACTTTGAAATAGAAGGTTGTAGAAAATGTTTGGTTTGTTTTTTGGTTTTTTTTTTTTTTTTTTTTTTTTTTAAGAAATGTTACTATCAGAAGATGACTATCTAGCACTTGCCTTTTAGAATTATATTGAGGCCACCAGAGCAGAGATTGCCATTTCTCATTAAATATTTGCTGTGTATGTCTTTAGGAATCAGCTGAAACTATTAATACTATAAAGTGGTAAAAGAGCATATAGGGGAGTATCATAGAAACCATTCTATTCTATGTAAATAGCACTAATGAACAAACAGTGGTACCAGGCATGAAATTCAGACTCAGTAGAGCCAGAGCAGAAAAGACACAGGTGGTTTTGCCTTCAAAATCCTCACTTAGCTGTGAAACTGGACTGTATACATTTTAGAAGCTCTGTGACATCCAGGAAGAATGAGCACTATCAGCTGATTCTCTTACATGATGCAATTTAACTTGACACATCTCAACAATTCATCAGGAATTTGAGAGACTGTTTCTACTTGAGGGTAACAACTGCCTGAGGCTGCTACATGTAGTTCTGGCAGGACAGTCAGTATCCTGCAAATACTGCAAAATCTGAAATAACATTTCCTCTACTCCAGCTAATGCAATTCTGCTGCTCATTTTAACACTAACATTTATCTGCTTAATCTGCTATGTTGTAACAAGTAAATCCTGGTGGGTCTGTGTGTAAAAGCAGTATGCCTAAAGCACACACAACTAAACTGTACTTGCTTAGAAGTAAATTTATTGGAAAGAACATTTTCGTATCATTAACTCTAGTAGAAGTTGCTCTTAAGATAGAACCCTAAGGAGGGTTTCACCTATTTTGCTCAAAGTAACTTTATCCAAAACAACTCTGTCCTTGCTGATGACTGGGCTGGGCGACATTACTGTTGATAAAACTTCCAGAAACATTAGTTCAGGTGGGATTTTTGATCTAATAATTTTAAGGCAGTTCTTAAGCTTCAGCAGTTTTTAAGCTTGTTCTTGGATGAAGCTTACAATGCATTTTCTTTTTGAATCTTATGCAAACATTGAGTAGCTACAGACTTGCAAAATCATCCCTGAATGCTTAATGAAATAATGCTGACCTATGAACTCTGATAGTGAGCAATGAGGGAAAGGCGCAACTTTTCTGTGTCTCTGTGATGAATAGCACTTAGTCAGTTCAGGGCCCTCAGTAATAAAGGTACCATTATCTTTTGTGGCAGCAACAGGCCAGGTTGGTGACTAGGGAGAAGACTGAGTAGGAGAGCCAGGAGACATAAGTGATTTACAGATAGGAGACAGAGGCTGGATGGAACAGAGGAATCTGAGGGCTAGGGGTGGCCAGAAAAAGACAAGGGAAGGCTGCGGATTGTAGGGAGCAATGGAAATACTCCACAGTATTTCAGAAACACCTGCCCATTGAAGGAAAATAAGCAGGATTATGGATAGCTCTGCAGTAGAAAGGGACACCAAGAAAGGTAAATCAAATAGTGAGTTATGACAAGGAGCTTCATTAATAAACTTGAATAGGAATGGAGACTCTCATCTCCTATTCCATCACCTTCTTGTCTCACAGTCTCTTCAAATCCCTGTAACTGCAGAACTGCCATCCTGACTTGTATCTTCTTTTTAGATTCCCCGCCGCCCCTGCTTTCCCAAGCAAAAACCAGGGAGAGGAGAAGGTTGAAGACTGTGGCTGTTACCAGGTGAGGAGACTTGCTAGAGGGGACAGTTGCGTTTGGTGTCTTAACCAAGACTACTACAGAGACCAAATTCTAGGCTATTCTGCAGTCCTTAGAAGTACTAGAAGTATAAGCAGAATTATATTTAGGCTTACTGTAAGACTAAGGGGGACAGCCTTCTAAGGAATGCCTTTGCTGGATTATTTTTCCAAATCTTATTAACTTGTTTTGCTATTTTTCTAATACTAACTCAGATACTGATGCCATTTGAGTAACAAATGTCAAGTACCAGGAGCAAATATGAGACATTATCTGAACAGTTTGCCAAGAGCAGCATTTTTTTCATTTTATTTTTTTTTTTAAAGCAAGCATTCATATGGCCCCATTTGGAACTTCCACAAACCTTCAAAACAGGCAGGGGTAAAAGTCCACTGATTCTCATCAAAGAAGCGTCTGTTTCTTGGAACAAAATCCATCTGGAGGCCGGTCACGAGTGGCGTCCCCCAGCACTCAGTCCTGGGTCCAGTCTTATTCAACATCTTTATCAATGACCTCGATGAAGGGATTGAATGCTCCCTCAGTAAGTTTGCAGATGACACTAAACTAGGAGGAAGTGTTGATCTGCCTGAGGGTAGGGAGGCTCTTCAGAGGGATCTGAACAGACTGGACCGAGGGGCTGAGACCAAAGGGATGAAGTTTAACATGGCCAAGTGTAGAGTGCTGCACATGGGACATAACAACCCCATGCAACACTACAGGCTTGGGGAAGACTGGCTGGAGAGCTGTCAGGCAGAGAAGGACCTGGGGGTGTTGCTTGACTGCAGGATGAATATGAGCCAGCAGTGTGCCCACAGAGCCAAGAAGGCCAATGGCATCTTGGCTTGTATCAAAAATAGTGTGACCAGTAGGTCTGGGGAGGAGATTGTGCCCCTGTATTCAGCCTTGGTGAGGCCACACCTTGAGTACTGTGTCCAGTTCTGGGCTCCTCACCATAAGAAGGGACATTGAGGTCCTCGAGCGAGTCCAAAGAAGGGCAACCAGGCTGGTGAAGGGTCTGGAGGGCAAATCCTATGAGGAGTGGCTGAGGGAGCTGGGGCTGTTTAGCTTGGAGAAGAGGAGGCTGAGGGGAGACCTTATCACCACTTACAACTGCCTGAAGGGAGGTTGTAGAGAAGTGGGTGATGGTCTCTTCTGCCAGGTGACATAAGATAGAACAAGGGGAAATGGCATGAAGCTGTGCCAGGGCAGGGTTAGATTGGATAGTAGAAAAAAAATTTTACTGGAAGAGTTGTCAGGGTCTGGAACAGGCTGCCCAGGGAGGGGGTTGAGTCACTATCCCTGGATGTGTTTAAAAAAAGGATTGATGAGGTACTTAGGGATATGGTTTAGCATTGGATGGGAATGGTTGGACTTGATGATCTTGAAATGTCTTTTCCAACCTTGCGATTCTGTGAAATACCCTCCTGTGGCAATAGGAAAAAAAATCTCACTTCATCTATGTATAAAACTTAAAAAGCAGCCCAGAAGCCCTAGATTTTTCTTGTATGTTTTTAGCCAATCAACAGAAAAACTAGAGTATCTTCACCAGATTAAAACTATTGTGGCAGCTGAGGCAATTTCTTGCTATTTAAATCTACACAAGGCACAGCAAAAGGACAGAAAACGAACACATGACTGTCCCATGTGATTAAATACATCTTTCCCATAAAATTAAAAGCTCTAACCCCTTTTTTAAACATTTTACAGCAGTGAATATTCATACTTTTGTACTAGGAATTGAGGTAACGTGACGGGACTCAAAGGAGGAAAAAAAATTCAAATTATGGAAGTATACATGTATATTTATACATACCAAAATCCCTATTCTTTCACCCTTCCATTCATTTGACTGGGGCTTCTGCCTGCTTTACATTCCAAAAGACAGGCAAATAATAGACACTTTTGCATAGCACCATTGCTTCCTAAAGAGATTACAGAGTTAGCCACACCCATGTGTGTGCCTCCCTAATCCAATGCTGGCTTTGGGGTATTTTGTCCATGCTTTTCATGTGCTTAAACACAATTCCTGCCTGTGTTTGACATAAAAGTATAAATTAAGCAGTTACTTCAAAAGCCCTGTAAGGTTTCTTACCGGTAATATAATTTGACAATGGTTAGAAAACTGGGGGGTGGGGGGGGTGTGTGTGTCGAATTTTCTTATGGAGAGGAAAAATAAGTGCATCTAGGCTACAGTACCAATGCTGTATCCAAGCCTGTTCATTAGTTACTTGTCCAATTGCTGTAAAGTACAGCTTTGGAAAATAGTGACTCTAAAAGTCAGAGAAGAGCTTTGAATTAAGTGTTAAAAAAAAAAAAATCTAACTAGCCTTTCTTAAGACAACTCTGAGTCATATATGCTGGTTAGACCCTAATGCAGTTGTCTAAGCACTTCAGAGTTCCTTGCTCCACAAAATTGTGTTTTCTTTAATGCCAGATCTTTATAAGTTCTTTTTTGTTTGCAGTGGACCACCTGCTTCACAGGCCAAGATTTAACACTAAAATACAGCACAGAGTATCTGCTCCTCAGACAAACAGCACTTCGTGAAAAAGGCAGGAATGGGGCTGCAGCTACAGGCTGAACCCAGAGAACATCAGCAGACCCACTGATATCTCATTTGTTTCTCAACTTTGATGAACACCCTTGCTGTTGAAGCCATAGCAATGCTGTTCTTTTTGCCTCACTCAATGTAGCTACTCGGCCCCCGGCAAGCCAAGAAACTAAAGCTACAATCCAGTTCATCCTCAGCAAAGTAAAATTCAGGAAATAAACCTGTACCAAACATTTCTAGCAGAAAGAACCTTCAGAGAACAGGGTAATAATAGTGGCAGGAACTTCAGCTATTATCCCACAGTGAGCACCAATCTGTGGGAGTCTAAAGGGCAATAGGAAGCTACACTGTGAGCAAAGCGAATGCCTGTTCCACTGCTTCCACCTCTGCCTGTGTGGGCCAGAGCTCACTACTGCAAGCATCACAGGGGTTTTACAGCATTTTTAACAGATTCCAGCAATTTATATAACCAGTTTGGCCTAACCAGGCCTAATTATAATACTTCCGATTAGCAGCTGCTGGTAGCTGCTGCAAACTTCCAACAATAGACTCCTGCTCTTGCTCAATTACTTTTCCATCTGTCAAGTGTAAGTTTTTTATGACAATGATTTATAGGATGGTTCATCACAGCAAGGTTCTTCATCGAGTTTCAGTAAGCTTATATCACATAGCACAAAGTTTAAAGCAAGCTGGAAAAATATGTGTTACATAAAACTGCAGTGGGTTTGCCTCGTGTCTATCTGCAGAGGACATGCTCATGACTGCTCAGGAGGATGAGAATTGTTTCAAATAAGGTTCTGTGAGTCCCTTCTGCCAAGACTCAAGAAAAAAGGCATCTGTCTCTACAATCAAAGAAAAAGGCTAGGCCGTAATACTCTATTTCAGATGGCAACTCCTTACACCAGTCCTAACCTACACTGATTATCATGAAGTATTTTTCATGATCCGAGGCATACCCATTGATTCTTTATCATTCCCATTAACTTCTGTTTGAATACTGATTAGTTTTGATACCAACATTAACTTAGTTTTAGTAAGTATATTATCATTGCATAAATGTTCGGGACAATACACAGGTGCAAGCACACTAACATGCTGTGATGACCTTGAAAAAGTAAAGCTTTGCAAAGCACTCACTGAGATGAAATAATGAGTGGAAGGTGCTACATTTGAAGGAAAACAGAAATCGGCCTGGGTGACAAGTGCCCGAAATATGGAGATTTATTATCTGCCCAGGGAGCTTCTGATGTAACAAACATCAAATGTCAGAAACGTTTATTCTTCCATGTCCAAGAACTTGGAATTACAAAATTGTAGAGATCAAACCTTAAGGCATGCTGGTGCTCACCATGGCCTCTGCCCCACCCACCCCCCCCCCAATTTTCTTGGATACGGAAGCGAGAAAGCCAGCTGTGTTCCTCAGCACGTAACTGCCACCTTTGATACAGCAACAATAAGGAGGAGAAGACATACATAAGTTCACCTATTATTTAGATAGAAACAAACCTTCATTTTACAAGACTTTTTCTGGCATCATTAAGGAAGAAAGAAAACCTGAAAACACTGCTGAAGGACACCTTTCTAAAGAAGTGAGGTAAAGTTATGCAGGATAGAAAAGTACTTTGCAAGACCACCACTGTACACACAGGTGACCCTGGTTGCTGTTACTAACAGTCCCAGAAACTGAACTAAAGCCTTAAGTAATTAAAAATTAAGCAACAGAGACATAATACAGGAGTATATACTTGCATATTTGAAATTAAGGTCTAAACATCTATGAAGTGAGAAGATGCATACATTTCCTAAAATCTGAAGGGATCAAACAAAAAACATCTTCAAATAACGTAACTCCCTGTGAAGTACAAACTAGCATTTCTGTCCTCTCTTCCTAGATTGCAATTTTACCTTCAAGGAAGTTACTTCACTGGGCTCCCTTCAGAGTTCTCTGTGGACTCTTTGGGTATCAACAACAGTGGACAAGAGCTGCTTTTCAAGTCAAAACTGCAGATTATGTTGTGTTCTACAGAGAGCAACAGATGCAAAACTGAGGCTACGAACCCAACCTGGTTAATCTTGATTAATCTAAACTAATAATCTTAAGAATTTTGGTGAGGGAGGTGACTTCAATTGTAAATACTGGCTTTCTGGCAGTACCTTTTCAAAGGTCTCAATACAAATCATATAAAAGGATTGCAGAGTTCAACATGCAGGTCTCTCAACCTCTTGCACAGGAAGGTGAATTTGGGAAGTGCAAGCAGGATAAAGTGCAACAGCTCACCTTCCCCAAAGAGGCCTAAGCCAGAGCCCAGCCAGGTCAGCTGGTTCAGCTCTACATTCCAAAGAGTCTGTGCCAGAGGTTTAGGTTTTAATTCCTATCAAAGGACTTATTTTAGAAAACATGAAGGGTCTTGCAAGACTAGCTGTGCTTAAAGGCTTCACCTACCTATCAACAACTATTTTATTAGTAACCAGATGGAAAAACCCTGCAACACAAAATCCCACTGGTTTCACGCTTCGATACAATTAATCGAATGAAATTTACTGAACACATACTCAGGGAGTGGCAGAAAAAGCTCCTGACCAGAGGAGTGTTTCCTGTACAGGTATCATAGAACATACACTGGCAGCTCTGCAAGCTGTCTGGACAGCACTCTTCAAAACTATATACAACAGCATGATACAGTTCTGACAAAAGCTACAGCAAGGAATGGGATATAAAATGCACATGAACGTGTCTGAACGTGTACTGCCAGTCACGCGCTGTACAGCGTGTTTTATGCTTAACAGCAGGGTACGGCACACATAGGGAGAACTATGGATGAGAGAGAACTACAGCTTAAAATCAAGAATAATTTGTTACTTTTCCCTTTTCTGAGAGCAGAAATAAAGGGCTAAAAGATGTGCAAAAAACCCCAGCAACCAACCAAATGAACAGAAGAGGATGAAGAAAAAAAATAATAAATTAAGGACAAGTACAGTTCAAAACTTCAAGCGTCCCTTCTAACATTTCAATACAACAAGCTAGCATGGTAAAGGTAGCTACACTAGCTTAGGCTACTCAATTTTGTGCGTATGTTCTTCCCTGATGTTAAAACCAGAATTTCCTGCTGTAACAATATGACAAAGGCCTCCAACGTTTATAAATATCGAAGACGCTTTTTTATTTTTGCACAATTACCTTGTGAAGTCAGTCATCTCCATCATAATCACACACATCTTCTTGGCCAAAACAATGATGTCATTGCTGGTATCATCCCATATTTCAATCTCTGCATCAAGCTTACTCTTGACTTTTTTAAAGTCAGCCACTTGCTCAGCTATCTTTTCCTTTTCAGCCTCTGGCAGTTGAGTCATCTTGGCCTGAAACATACAGTAATTTGATTTGCACAATGTCTTTGTCAGAACGGTTTTCCTTTTTTAACAAAATCACTGTATATTATTAAGCACACAGCTTAAACACACTCTGGCCTGAGCATACTGTTCCAGCCTGAGCCCTTCTGAATGTCAAAATCTGTATCGGGTTGGGCCAGATAAATTACTTCAGAGTAACAGGGACCATTAATATTAATGCAGTGAGAGAAAGAATAATAAATTCTTCCTTAGAGCCTGTATGAAACATGACTGACAGATTTTTCTTCTTTTTAGGGATGAATGAGACAAAGTGTTTTTAAATATTTTATCTGTTTATACACACAGGTTACAAAATACGATATTCTTTGAGGAAGTATATGTGAAAAGTTTTATTCAGGATGCTTGCCCTCTCTCCTGAGAAGGTTCTACAATGTATTTTTAACAATTGTGAAGTGGTCCGTCCACCTCTTGCACTGAGGCCATCACCACCTCAGTTACATACACCAACACTGAACACACTGTAACCACGGTGCAATTAAAAAAAAATAAAATCAAGATTTTGTGACTTGTTCTTGTTTATAAAACATCACCTGCCATCCATAAAACAGCAGCTGTGTTACTGAAGCAGTTCAATAGGCAATGTGTGCATTTTTCAAGCCATGTCACTTCAGAGATTTTATTTATGCTTAAATCAGCCTGTCACCAGGTTTATTTTTCCCTTTATATGAATTACTGGAAATCACAGGTTTCCCAAAATACAACTAAGTTATAACTTCAGTCACAGAATTAGAAAATGTAACTATTTTAAGCAATACTTTTGCTCTTTTGTTAAAAAACCCCTCACCAACTACCGAGCAGAGAACGCCAAGACACATTTTCCTCACAGCTGCAGGGTAAGTTGCTGGGACATGTATGACAGACAAAATGAAGAGTTGGGCTACAGAGCCAAAAGACATGGAGCACCCCTTTTTACAATCTAATATATATTTGCTGACTGGGGGAAGCTTATGGGATTTCCCAGCATCTAGCTTCAACACTGGTTTTGAGTTCAAGAACACAGACCTGGGTCTGGAAAGCACAAGAAAGATGACATTTTAATGAGGGAACTCAGACACAGAGTATCCTGCTACATGCCAACACTAATGAGTTCCAGGTGGAATGAGACACATAATCCACTGGAACAAAGGGGCAAAGGAAACCAGAATTCTGACCTTGATTTTTCTTTCATTTCTCACACACTGCTTGTAAAACCATGTACAGCAATAAAACTCATGTATACACAGCCTTTTAAGCACGGGTATGTTTTTGTATCATAACAGACTGTGTAATTGTAGATGAGGAATAGAGATCTAAACTGAATGACTGTTATTACTTAAGTGCAGTTTATTTTGTCCACCAGGTAAAAATTATTTTTTCATTACTTCAGAGACAAAACGTTCTTCTATTGCAGTAGCTGATAATGGAGTTAAACCTCGGCAAGAGCAGAAGTTGTATTTTCCGTATTTTTCTTTCATCTATTATGAAAAAAGGGTTTTTTAACATTTTTTTGCATTAACTCTTCAGAAGATTATCTCTGATAGCTGGGGGTCTCCAACATGGAGTTGTCTGCATCATCCCATTTGCAACTTGACTTGCTGTGTGAGATTGATGTTTTTTTTCATTTCTGCACATTCCAAGTTTCAGACAATTCTCTGTCCCAGATACTGATATTTTCAGTAATGAACAAATTGCCCACATAACAACAAAAGTAGAGGACACATGGGGGAAACTACTCTGTGAAGATTTTGCTTCTTGTCTTGCTGCTGTATTGCTTGCCAAAAGATTCCCAACCCAAATAACTGTTCCTTTGCCAGGAATTGACTTCCTACAGACTTAGGACTGTTCTCTCCAAGTCTTTGACTGACACGCACTTTTTCTTTCCTGATCCCCTAAAACGAATGACTGGCCAGATCCACACCCACCAAAATTCTTACCACTTACAGGAAGGAATGAAGGAAAGAAGCACAATACATTCAAGTGATTGTTTGTGCTACTGGAAACTCCTCCTCTGTCTGAGGAGGAGGTGAGCCAGGTACCCTTTTCAAAGGGAAGAACCTCCCTTGGAAAATGACTTAACACTTCCTGCTTTGTAGGTTGGGGTGTGTCACATAGCTGCAGAGAAGGAAAGAGGAAAACTGTTTCTCTACCATTTTGCAGGTTGCAAAGAAAACAAACTCCAGTCTCTGGATGGAGCACATGGAAATACAAAATAGCATGCTCTTTGCATTCTGTAGTTGTAAGACAATGACATAGACCCCAAAAGACCTGCTTTTCATCCCATCATACTCAAGCAGTTACAAGAAGCCATCTCACCCACGTTCTCCCCTGCTGCAGAATCAGCTAATGTCAAAATCACTCATAGGACACTAAAATATTTCATTCAAACATAGGACACTAAAATATTTCATTCAAACATAGGACACTAAAATATTTCATTCAAACATAGGACACTAAAATATTTCATTCAAACATAGGACACTAAAATATTTCAATCAAACTGTTTTTTCAAAGTTCCAGTGGTCACTTTTAATTGCTTTTTCTTGAACAAATAGTGTATACCAGTGTCATAAGATAGGTGCACATCAGTGAGTCCATTTTATCAGGAAGAGGAGCATATAATAACTGCTTGTAAAGTCTATGGTACAGATGTTTTGAATCCAGTATGGAAGTACATTTCTTGAATACAACAGAGGCACAGCTGATTATGTTAAACTGAGTAAAATGCATCCACTACCTTATAGAAAAGATCCTGCTTTCTCTTTTCTCTACTGAGGAAATAATTGCTCAAGTTTGGATAAATAGGTTAGAGGACAGTGGATATCTTGCAATTCATGGCAAAGTGAATACAGACATTCCTCAGAGACAAACTGTGTGGGCGTGTGATGCTGGTGGTGGGGAGAAGCTGAACTTTTAAGTTAAGTCCCTGTTGTCACTAGCTGACTACTCCTGGTTTCAAGAATTTCAGCATGCTTGCTGAAGTCCAGCATTCTTTGAGCAAGTTCAGAGCATGCCTCCTTTGTGCTACCATGTCAATTCCCGTACAAGTTTAGTTACTATATAATTGGATACAGAGGTGAAGCCATCAGGAGATAATAGAACGAACTGCTTAATGCCAATTTTTGCGCCAGCCTTCACTAAAAAGGTTAAGTTAGATGAGGCAATTGTGTCATATTAATGTATTTTTTCTTTATCCCAGGGTAACAGGCCTACAAGATGAAGCAGCAACATGTCATAAATCTGGGGTTCCCTAGGGTTTTGTCACTGGTTCTCATGTCATCCTCATAAATAATCCAGGGAAATATGATCTAGATGTAATTGCCACTGGGTAGATGTGATACTGGTTAGAAAACTGCTCACAGAATACTTATCAAGAACACATGTCAAACTGGAGGGCTATATCAGATGAAATACTGATGGGACCTGCCCTGACTCTGCCATTATTCAGGATCTTCACTGATGGTGTGGATGAAAGAACCAAGATATACACATCACAGATACAGAGAAATACAGACAAACAAGCTGAAAAAATAATAGGATATATTTCAACTGAGAAAAGTAAAAGGTTTCACACCTAACAAAAATCACCAACACACATCTGGAACTACAACAAAAACAGTTGCCAGCAGGTCTGTGGATCAGCATGTATAGTACTTTTAGCAAAGCAACAAACCTCAAACCAAACTCATTCTAAAGTATGCATATAGAAGAAAAAATGTAAACCTCAGACTAGACTAGTCCTAGTGGTTTAGTCCACATCTGGCACAATACATTTAGCAATATAAATATTCCAGACATAAAATTCAAGAACTCATTACCCACTGAAGAGTTTTCAGAGGAGAAAGAGAGAGCAAAAAGACATAGAGGAATGACAACCTCAAAGGCTAAATGTAGAGTATTGGAGTTATTTCATCTGGAGCTTAGAAAACAGAGAGGACACAGAGCAAAGGTCTGCAAGTACAAAAATAATTATAGACACACAACAGAAAACTCAGATCCTGTGTCCACTGAGGGCAGGACTGGTACTAACATGCTTACCTGCAACATATGGGGTATATAGAAAAACCTACCAATAAACACTCAATTCCCGTTATGACCTAAATAGAGAGAGCAACGCAATTGCTCTTATCTGTATAGGTGTCAGCAAGAAATGTATTTATTCTACCTTAGGACAAACAGTTGGATTAGCCTACTTCTTGGGGTTCTTTCCAGTCCTGCTTTGTAACAGTATGTGATATACTGCTACAACCTTGTGTCCTCCACCAACTCTGTCTCTTCCCTTTACTGAAATTCAGGTAATTTAAGAATTGGCAAGGAAATTAAATGCTTTTGATAGATTACTGACAGGGAATTTTTGCCATGTATTGTCAAAAAAACTCTCAATAGAACCTCCTCAAAATTACAGCAGTCATTTGCATTATGGCTGAATTTTCATCATCAAGATTTCAAGCTTGTGTGTGGCTTCAATAACCATTAAGCTTATAAATGTTTTAAACTTGGCCTTTTTATTAACAGAATAGCACACACTTCCTGTTAAAACATGTTTGCCAGAAATATATTAACAGAGAAACTGATATGTACAGTATTTATTATTAAGAATAGTCGATTCATTTGATGGCAACCCCTTTTCAGTATTTTTAAATGCAAGCATTAATAGGTGTTCTCAGTGTTTGCTTTTCTATATATTCTCTCTTCTTATAAAGTTTAGTAAGACATTTATATGGACCTCTGTTCAAGGCTACAAATATTTTAGGCATATATTAATGACTGCTGTATTTAATACAACAGTAAAATAAATTCAGCCTGGATCTTCTCATTCACAACAATACACACTAAGTCAACTCTTCATCGGCCCCGAATTGGTGCACAAACATAGCATGCAACAAAGCTGTATGAAAGATGATCTTATGTAGACCAAAACATCTGAGAATATTCACAAAACAGTGTGAAGAACTCTGAGAAAAAAACATGGGCGGGTGGTTGCCTAAGAGTGTTTCTGCTCTTGTCATGTGTAATTGGATTATGTTGAGGCTAAAACAATTTGCCTTTTCTTCAATACAAAGAGCTAACCTGTAGCAATAACTCTGGAATTAGGCTAAGCTCTTCCCTTCACTAGTTTATTATCTTTAAATACTTGAAATACATTTTCTTCTATCATCAGAATATACATTGTCTTCCAAGTCTGAAAATTAACTGGACAAAGTCTTACTTGACCTTCTCTTCAACACAAAATCATATGATAATAAGCCACTACATACTTCAGTGGAATTACGCTGATCACCATGGCATAAAATTCCTTGAGCAAAATTACTGTGTGATAAGCTTGCAGAGTAACTACACAAATTAGACACAACATCCAGAGAAAGATCTAATTTTCAGCACAGAAAATTCTTTTAGTCCTTGGATCCACAAGCATTACCTGTTTTTTATAGTAGGTAAGGGTTTGGTCCTGAGGATCTTCTTCAGGGATCTAAGAACACCCTACAAATAATAAGCAGTATTGCTATCCAGTTTAAACAGTGAGTGATCTTGCAGCACACTGCCCAAGTTAACCTGCATCCCACACCGTGGGACAGTGCCCTTAAGCACTATCATATTCATCTTAGATTTATGGAATTATCTGAGGGAAAGATCCATCAAGTAACATTTCCAAAACTACCAATACACTTGCAGATTCAGGAACATAAACACAAGGTGAAATCTCAGTTCTGCTCTCTCACCACTAACCCAGACTCTATGTTGAAAGATTCTGCAAAAGTTATAATTAATAATATATGAATTTTTCCTACCTAAGGAAAATGAGAATTGCTCATTAAGATGTAGTCTTTGTTACAAGTGGCATATGCACATCACATCTGCTTTTACATGCTTTATATGTTGTGATAAAAAAAGAAAAAATGCACTTTCACAGGCATCAGTTCCCTCTTGGAATGGTGAGAGATGTGAAAATACGGTTCTCTTGACAAAGCAAGAGGAATCAAAGTGCTGTTACGCAGAACTAGTATCAAGACAGGTATGTGTAAATAAAATTGAATTACTGGTGGGGGAAATGCCCAAGAGAAAGAACTTAAGGAGGGGAGAAAAAAAAAAAAAAGATTCCTCTGCAATCTTGCCATACTACTCCTGGAGCTCATTCCTCGTCTTTCCACTGCATGCAAAATCCTCACAACAGCACAGAAACCTGCTGAGAACACAACCAAAAAGTCTACCTTCCCAAAACAGATTCTTCAACAACACTAAATAGGTCCTAGATATAAATTGTCCAGTATCAATATCACTGCTCCCTATTGTCCCCAAAAATGAACATTTTCAGTAATTTTATTATTATTATTTAAATGTGCATCTGATACTGTTAAATTACTGGGGCTTTTCTCATGTATTAACCATAGCTTATCTATAACAGCCCCTTCCAGCTCTCCACCAATTCACTGACAGTGCAGGTGATACACTCTGTGTGTAGCACAAGGAAAAGCATAGCCCAGAGAGCCTTCCCAAGCAAGCACCTATGCCTCTGATTCTTGATGGCCAGCTCCCTACCAACAACAGTCCTCAGCACCTATTCTTGCTTTTTGTAGTCATCTGGAAGCCTGTGGTTTTCTTCTGACTCCCTTTAAAGAAGTACTCATGTTTATCTGAGAAGTAGACAACCATGTGAGAAATGGGATCTTTTAAAGCTTTAGTGGATCTTTTGCTACTGCAGTGTGACACTAAACATATACAAACTACTACTACTGTCGACCTATAGAGAGAGCAACTTCAAGTGCACTCATCATGGGATATTCATGAAAACAGGCAAGCACACCAACTGTACCTGATCCAAACAGATCCATAGCATCCTGTATGGCTAACGCATTAAAGGAAACATTGCCTCTCTCAACCACAATAGAAATCTGAGCCTGTAATGTGGGGGAATATGCTAACAGTACAGAGTAATTGAAACTGGAAAGGACCGCTAGTATATTTTAATTGCCAATTATGTTTGCTAGTGAGATTGCATGAGGTGATCTTTCACACAGTTGTTATAGTCCTCACAATGTTTTAAAGAATCAACTCAGTTAATTAATGTATAGCTGATATGCACATATGTGGCACAAGTGAAGATCACTCATTTCTGCTACTGTTTTTTCATAGGAATTTAGAGTTTTAATAAAGAAAATCTTTGTGTTTGTTGAGTTAAAGAATGTGTTTGAGGTGAATTAAAATGCCATTTATTTGACATAATTATTTTTATATTGAAAAGTTTTGCTTTTTCCCCACTAGTTCTATCACTTAGACTTTCCATTATGGAAATAATACTGGAATCAATCAAGTGTGAGAGATGTTATTGCTCTAGGTATTGAGCAAGCAAGTAATGAAGGAGACATTTCAGGGCCCATGCATCTTTCTACTTCAGAAAGTTGTGAATAAGGGTACAGTTTTGCTGAATCATTATTTAAAATGGAAACAAAAAGAAGATTAACATTTGCTTGCTAAATACATCAATTTTGTACTAAGAAACCTTCCGCTTTCTCAAAAATGTTCTCAGGCTCTTAAAAATGTTTGAATGTAAACAAGAAACAAAAGTCACTAGTGTAATGAAGCAATCGTGATAAATGATGATACAATAGGAAAACCTGATTTGGAACGTGGAGAAATACAGAAATTTTCAAATATCACATTGTTTCTCATAGTTCCTCATGAATTCACTTGTTAAGCAATAAAATGCAGAACAGGTTCATACATGATACATCCCCTTCTCTTCCATGCACAGCAAACTTCTATTACGCAGAGGTTATTTTCAGTAGGCTGCAGGCTTCACTAAGTCCCAGACAGAAAAAGTTCCTTATTAACCTTGCTTCTATTAGACCAAGCCACATTTATGCAACTGTAACCTGATAGAATTTCATTCAGTAAGTGTGAGAATTTGTCTAATTTACATGTTCACCAAGTATTTATAACTTAATTACAATATCTTTTTCTGCTTTTCAGGTCACACACATCAGTTTTACAGCCTCTACACAATTTCAGAAATCTATTAAAAGTTGAACAAGATTTTAATGATTTACCACGTCACTTTAAGTGACTTCACAGGAACAGTAGCACAACAAAATGCTTTTTTAATAAACTGGTGTAAATACATACCCTGTCAGTTTTCCCTTCAGTCTGAATACTAGTATGACTACGTGCATCATGGTCTTCCTCGAGGTCAGATACATCTTCTAACTCCTCAGGGGTCTGGGGAAAAAAAAAGTAAAAATGGTTATTCTTTTATGCTTAGTAGCTTTGGTATAAATGCCAAACCTACATTAGAATTTAGTCTAAGAGAACAGTTTGACAAACAAAACCCAACCCTGTTCCAGCAGTACACTGGTTCCTAAATGCTAAATAAAACCGAACTGTGTCACACAACTACAAGCAAGTTCAGAATAGCCATGCTTTAATGAAAGCACTAACACCCAATCAAGTTGGTGATTAAGGAAGTTATTTTGTACCTAAATACTGTGTTATTGCTGCCAGGTGTCTTAACAAGGAACCAGAATGGATGCCATGTTCTTAGAACCCAAAGTTTTTTCTACTTTTTTACAACTTTTTCTACTACTTCACTGTCTCCAGAACTACTCATATGCTTGCTCTCCCATCTCCATGGTAGGCACAAAATCTAGTGGGCCTTCAAAAGTGTCTAATACTTTGTCAGTGAGAGTAAGAGATTTCAGAATCCTGCTGATTTTGTTGCTACACTGACACCAGAGTGCTCCAAGCCAGCCATGTGCCCTGGAAGGGATAGAACACCCCTTCCCCGGTTTTGACGGTGTCAGTTCCCAATTCTATCAAGCAGCACAAGTTCCTGCACTACAGGAAAAAATTACATAGCCCTAACGTGCTATTTGTTTACATGGTATTACTTCATGTGCCACTGTCTGTTCCATCTAGCAACCTCACCTGCCATTTAAGAAACAGCAGTTTATCACAAAAAACCATACAATTGCATGATGACAGTTTGCCATCCTTTCTACTGATGTGATGCTTTCTTAGGGCTCCCTGACTTTTGCCTGTAGGTGGAGAGGATAAGTATTTCTTACAGATATCAATTAATGGTATCAAGCCACCTTCTCAACAAAGGAAAGTTAATCCCAACAGCATTAGATTTACACTTTGGTCTACATATAAGCCTTTCACAGCCCCTAAACTACTATCCTTTATACAGTTATGGATGTTTGGCAAAGGAATGGAAATTCTGGTTTTAGCCTCCTCTCGTAGTAGGCTCTCTGAATTCTCCTTCTCTCAATTTTTCTATTTTTTTAATTTTACTAACATACACACACACACACACACACTCTCCATAACATGAGTGACTTAGAATCACAGAGCATACTGAGTCAGAAGGGACCCAAAAGGATCATCAAGCCCAGTTCCTGGCTCCACACTTGGGCCACTCCATGACTCCTTCTGTGTGTGTTTTATGTACAGCGATGTTCCCACCTACAGTTGTGCTCCCACAGATAAAAGAATCTGTTCTGGTAACATAGGTTTTTGGTACTAAGTTTTTCAACCATACATGTCAACTCCATCAAAAAGCATTGTTTAAATTACAACAAGAGCAGTTCTCTGTACAATCCAGGTTCTCACATCTTTTTCCTTCCCACTTACCAATATACTATTCAAAAAGAAAAAACAAGTCTTCATGCAGCCTGAATTTCACCATAAGTAACTTAGTTAAAAAAAAAGCATAATGAACATGGATGTATAAAGGACCTCAAGAAAACAGAAAGGCATTCAGTTTTAGAAGCAAAGAAACATTCCATTTTCAAGCAAAGACCCACAATTCTCTCAGCTTTAGTGCCAGAATTATACGTAGTAAGAATTCCAAAGCAACCAAAAGCTGTTCCATGCAAAAGTTGTTTGAAAACCAGCAGTGTGGCAGGAAAATTACATGTTGTTGTGGGTGGGTACCCATAAAATTAAACTTTCAGGAACTCACTTTAACTGGAACACAGACACTTTCATCAGAGGACTGATAATGCAAAGGGCATGAAACTGAGTAACTTCAGTGTCTCAGGATTCACTGACCAGGGCCCTGAGGCCGGTAAGAGCCTTAATTCAGTGACAGCCTTACAGAACAAAGACATCATTTCCTTCTTAAAGCTATACAAGACTTGACTACTACATATAGAGGCACGCCGTGATTCTTAGGTTTTTCTACACATTAAACGACATTTCCCCCCCGCCCCAGCCCACCCCACCCCCAACGGTCATAAAGTGGGTTCACGGTAGCAGGGCACTTGTTTCCTTCCCTGGTGAACACACACTTGTGAATATCTCAAGACCATACGTTTCAAACACACCTCGGTTTGGGGCTTGCTTCTGTAAAACACGGAATACACGATGCTGTGATGGGGCAGAATGGTTAATAATTCTGACAGCCACATTATTTGCGAGTGAATTTTAGGTCAGGTCAGGAAGAGCTTTATACCGGCACCACCCGACAATAACTTACATCTATTTACAAATAACTTTATTGTAGGAGTCATCGAGAGGATTCTGTAGAATTTTATTTATACTATTTTTTGTGAAGTCAAACTGTGTGAATATTGCCAGCCTAAATGTAGAAACCTCAGAGAGCAAAGAGGACAGGAAAATGACACTAGAATAAGACATCTCCAAATGACAGTCTCAGGCAAGCTTTCCATAGATGACAATGTCAATCTATTAATCTCAGAAGACACTTTCAGAACTGCCAGCTGTAGAGCAGAGATCCCTTCCTAGCTGCACTGGCATACGGATTCACTCTCCAATTCTCTACTCATATGCAGAGCATCAGGTCTGAGTCTAAGTGCATGCACGCTCATTTCTGAGCTCTTGCTCTGGCATAGGCTCCTCTCCCCATGGGGCCACAGGCCCTGTTAGGAGCCTGCACCAGACTGGGCTTCCCATGGGGTCACAGTCTCCTTTGGGAACCCACCTGCTCCAGAGTGGGGTCCTCCATGGGCTGCAGGGGTACAGCCTGCCTCACCATGGTTTTCTTCAAGGACTGCAGGTAAAACTGCACTGTGGTGCTTGAAGCACCTCCTCTCCCTTCTTCTGCACTGACCTTTGTGTCTACCAAGCTTCTCTCATTTTCTCACTCCTTTCTCCAGCTGCAGTTGTGCCTTCTTACTATGTTATCCCACAAGGCACTACCACCATCACTGATGGGTTTGGCCTTGGCTGGTGGCTTGTCTGTCTTGGAGCCAGCTGGCATTGTCTCTGAGAGAGCATAGGACCCCAGCTCTTGAATACTCTCCCCTAGGTGTGCTGGAGACAGGAAGAAGTCAGTGATTAGATAAAGGCTGAGCAGCTTTTATCTAAGCTGGAAGAGCGGAGGCATGGGACCTGATGGGGCACCTTCCCCAGCCTCCCGGGCCGTGATTCTAAGAGAGATACCAGTCATTTGGGAAAAGCCTTTGCTGACCCCAACAAAATGGCATTCAAGTATGTCCCTACACATGGAAGATGCTGATTATATTACTACAGCTGATCTGTTACACAATTAAGGGTGTACTTCTTCCCACTTTTCAATGCTTGTAATCAATCTGCTCTCTCGTTGGTTTTGCTGCTGAAGACAGAGGAATTTTTCAAGTGAGCCACTACTTTACAGATGGATTGTTTCTGCCTATAAACTGCCTTCACATTTTCATTTATGAAACAAAACCCACTCCCTGATGACAAACTTTCTCATTTGCTTTTCTACTAAGGCTTTAAAAACAATGAATAAAACCAAGGCCCAGCCTTAGTCCTTACATCTCTGCCAGCCTTTCCAAACTGGGTGTGAGTGTGCTCTTCATCTTATTTCCTTTTTTAAATCCAAGCTCTGTAGAACAATGTGCCTGACAAAGTTTTAGAGCATGTCTGCCAACAGAAAGTTTTACATGCAAACCTTCCTCAAAAGTAATATCCAAACAACTTTATCTAGATCATTCACATTTAAAGGTCACACACCCCCAATGAGACCATCAATCCTCCAAATAAAGGGTCTCAGCTGTTAAAATGGAATGCAAAATGAAGTCTAAAATATACAGTGCAAATAGACAAAGAGACATCATGATGTGCCAGAAGGAAGCTATCTCCTCTTATCTAACATCCAATTAAATGCTGGCCTTTAAATTGTCACTATATGCTCTTACACTTTATCTTATCTCGTTTTCAACACCCCCCTGAATCATTCTTTTTCCAAAATGAATACTAAAATGCAGTGCAGACTAACACCTTAACAGGAGTCAAGTTGACAAGTGATCTCTTCATTATACTACTACAAATGCAGAGCCATTTTTGGTATGCAAAAAAACAGCAGCAAAAGAATACTCGTATGCACTCTGGGAGGATCTGAAGCTGTCTGCTACATTCTTCACCGCGGACAGAATGGGTTTGAAGAAATTATCTATTCCACTCCAGACACGTTGCTAATGCCTGTATCTTGAAAACGGCATAACGTCAAGCAGCACGTCACCCAGCGTAATGACCTACAGTAAACATGCCACAAATGGGCCCTCTGCGAATATTTAACTAGCATCTGATACTTCTGTGTATTGGTCACGATATCACTGTTACACCATAGTTAATTCTGTCAGATGAGACACTGTCAGAGAAAGTTTCAGTACACTAGAGGGAGAACAAGAAGTTGCAAGCCTAATCTAGTCAGAAGCTTGTAACTGTTGCTGTCTTGCTGTCTATTCACTAAAAGCACGTTTGTTGGTTTGGGGTTTTTTTGCTAAAAGCAATTATTTTGAGTGTTATATTAAAACCAGCAAAAAAACCTGTATTATACTTAACCTGTTGATATTCTGGCACCATAATGCTATGGGCATTACCACCCCCTTATTTATAATTAAATATAATCATAGGTCTGTTTTTCAAAGTTATACTTGGCATTATGAATATAAAGCTAACAGCTGATTAATTAAACCAGAAATCAGAACTCTGCCTGTGATAGCAGTATTGTCACCAGCTGATGGCAAGGAATTTATCACCCAGTAACAGTAAAATCATTATGATCCACAGCCCATATGCATTGCAGACAGTTAATTTTCAAATGCAGGTGATAAGCAGTTCTTGTTACTAACAGAGAAAGGTGTGCAAAAGATTTCTTGTATGTTCAAGATGATATTTCAGGCAAGATTGGTGGTGAGAATATAAAATTTGGTGAAGACCAAACAGTTTAGTTAGCAATGAGAATAGTCCATGTCCTTCAACACTGATTAACTTATTTTCAATAATAATAATGATTTTTAAAATTATGTTCTATGTGAGACTTTAAATTTTAAAAATAATAAATGCAGTGAATTCATAGTATGGAGTAAAAGCTACTTCATTACTTCTGGACACTGGGAGGTTTTGTTTGCTTGTGTAACAATAAGCCAATTTATAACATTCCACTCCAGATTAAGAGAAAGAATGTAAGATTAATCCCAGTTAGAAACAGCCAGGCAGATCGATAGCCTGACTCCATGTGACAATTCCCATGTTTTCAGTTGTCCCTGAGCATACATTAGGGTAACAGTCTTCTCAATAAAAGGCCTGGGAGGCAGGAAGGATGTGAGCAGAGGGGTGTAATTGAAAAGTTTAAGGGGAAATTTTTGAGAACTACTTTCTAAAAATCCTTTTACAGTAAAAACTGTCAAGTTTTCACAGTAAGTTAGCACAGAAAGTTTTAGCACCTATTTTCTACCCAAACTGTTACCTCCTGTGCTGGAAACATGTATTTCAGCTCCGTTTTCATTATTTCCTTTCCTGAAGTTTGGTTGCACCTCTTGAAGCACCGATGGAACTTGTAGGAATGCCACTCTCGCCTAACGCCAACAATTTGAAGGGAGTTTTACTCCTGAAAATACTGACCTAGTTATTTTGTTGTTAAAGTAATGAATGCATAATTAAATCTGAAAAGTTGGAGGGAACTTAAAAGTTGCATGAAAATCACAACCATCATTGTATTGTAACAGTGAGGCTCCAAAGGCACAAAGAAGATACGGTTTATAGAAGAGGTAGCGGTTTACAAAGTGAAAGAGAATGCTCAGAAAAGCAGCTAAGATTTCAGGAGTACAAATTCTTTATCAGGTACCTGAGGACTCACTTGAGAACCTGAAAGCCTGTTTACGTGTTTCCAGAGAGTTCACTTCAAGGAAGCACTTTTTTGCTATGACATTTTAAAAAAGAACCTGAAATCCCAAATAACAGCAACAGAAAATATGATCAAGCATAGCTATTACAGTTATACACCTTTGTGGTAACAAAGTCCTTGTCTTTACTCCATGAAAACCACAATAACTGAAAGACAGGTCCTTGCCAAAATCTGTCCTTTGCTTCTGCTTATTAAGTAGAAAACTTCACCATGTGGCTTTGTAGCTTCCATTTTAAACTCAGGAAAATAATAATTAACAAGATGGGCAGTATTTAATACAAGTGATTTGTTGTTCCGCTTATAGGAAATGCATCCTCTGCTGGGATGGCATACATTTGCTCCACCTAGTGGGAAGCTAATTAAGACTTTTCCTTTATAGTGGAAATACTTCTGAGGTTGTTCGGAGACAGATAGTGAGAAGTCAGTTCAGCTGTTCTCACTTTTGCCAGTTATCTTTCTAAGGCAAATTATACACAGCCTAGCAACTTTACAGTTGTGATGGAAATAGACTTTAGTCTATAAACTGCTCCAACACTTGAAAATGAGAACAAAACTTGTTTTCTCTACCATGTCTGTATTATTAGAAGGAGTCTAAAACATTGCTACTGTAGCACTGGCAAACTCCAAAGGAAACTGAAGAGATGCTTTGCATTTTGACCTGTCAAAATTTTATAATAGTTCCCATTTGCAAAAAAGACCAGAACAACAAACCTGGAAAGTACAGATTGCTCAGTGCCTCTTCAGTCCCTGGGAAAATCATGACTGTCTCCTCTTGGAACATACTTCTGGGCACAGTGGTGACTATCAGCAGGCCCCATAGATTTCTGGAGGGTAAATCACACCTCATCAACTGCCTGGCCTCTTTTCCCCACATTCTGGGTGAGGGATGAACAGCAGTTACCATTCAGAAAGGCTCTTCACTCCATCTTCCAGTTTCTGTAGCCAAGTTGGGACATGAGACTTAGGATGGCCGAGCAAGTAGATGGATAAAAACTGGTCAGATGATCAGGGTCCAAGGGTAATGGTTCATGGGTTGTCACTCACCTGGCAGCTGGGAACAAGAAGAGTGCCACAGAAGATCAAAGAACACTTCTGTATGACCTCTTTACCAAGGGTCTGGAGAAAGTGATGGAGTGCACGCTCAGCAAGTTTACAGACGGCACCAGAACTGAGGACCAGTTCATGTTCGGTGCTCAGAAAGGACAAGAAACAAAAGCCACACACGACAATTCAGAATTCTGTAAGAAACCTAGGTTTGTCAGCTGAATAAAGCCTGAGCAATGGCAGCTCCTGCATCAAAGATTTTTCTGTTCACATGCCAAATCTGTTTCTGTTAAATGAATTATGCTCAACGATCATGCTAAAACATAAAAAAAAAAATTCCTTTGATAGATGAATATATTCCCTATTAAAAGATTTCTAAGATAAGTACATTTCTCAAACTGGAGGAGATGAAATTATTATCTACAACCTGAAGATTTGCTCAAATCTCTTGAGTCTCATCTGACCCTCTCTGCTACCTAACCTGCAAGTAAAGTATATCATCTTAAACAGAGGTAAAGAGAACAAGCCTGTCAATCAGAAACTTCTGCATCACTGTAAAAATGCCGACTGTAATGCACAGCGTACTCCCGAATGCAAAGGCACCGTTACTGTCACTCTGCTCACACTTACCCCCCCCTCCCGACTTATTTCTGTGTTTTAGCAGATGTTCCTCCCAGACACTATGGCAGCGAAAATAAAACCAGCCTAGCTGTGAACCCCAGATCCATTACTTTCATTCCTGCTTTTAATTATCAGATGGCTTCTGATGCCCGGAACATTTAGTCGTTCAGTAACCAATAACTGTTCAACTGAGTGATCAGTGGCAGCTGACGTGGAACTAAACAACCCATTAAGCACATCACCGTGCAAACCAGCCTTCATGTCACAAACCAGTAATTTGATTCTGCTTTAAGAGGCCTTTATTACTAAGTAGGCTCCCTAAGTGAAGTGGAATTCAACGCACACACCTCCTCCCAAGCACCCCTCAAAGAACACTATTTCAGGCCTTGTTTCATGACAAACTATTCCTTACACATCCCATAATAGTTTTTATCCACGCTAAAGAGAATCACACAGCAGCAGCTTTTCAGCTCTATGTACACTGCCCATTATTACCAACACATTCAAGGGTCTGCAAACAATTCTTGGTATGAAACAATTCTTTTCATGTGGCACAGTTTCAGGACAAAGTTATGTGAAGCATGGCAGCAATGAGATAATTATTCATATCAGTATTTTCCCTTTGCATATTTTTTCACAATACACATCTCTGACCAGCCTCTGCTGGCCAGTGAAATGGGAGATGGTCAACAAAACTGTCACAGGATGACGCAAACACCGGTTCCTCCACATCTTTTAAAAAATTAACAAATTTGGTTTTCCTCATCTCTAGCTGAACTCCACCCCCATACAGTCAGAGCTTATTCTCCTGTATGCATTATGAACATGTAAGACAAATTTTGTCTTTTTCTGTGCAACATAAGGAATGAAGGCAATCATATCCACAAATTCCAGTTTGCTCATTTACATTCATCTGCAGCTCACAAAAGGTAAGGCAGCAGAACAGAGGTCTGCCCTGCGACCTGGATGAACCTACATTTTAAATGAAACAGTACACAGTAGTTAGTTAGGCTCCTATGAAATAGCAAAAGTCATACAGAGCAGCCTCTTCATCACTGCTCATCTTCATACAGACAGAATACACACTGTGCTTTAACGACACTTGCTTCTCAAAGGAAAATCTGAAAGGACACAAGCTGACTAACAGAAAACATGGATTTATTAAGAATGAATCATGACAAAGCCAAATTACGGCTTTCATGGGACAATGTCCATTAGCAGACAGAGAAGCAGAAGTTTTTGTATGTTTTCACACGATATCCTTTTAAGTAAACTAGAGAAATGTGTCCTAGATGAACCTGTGACAGTGTTTTCTACATAACTGACTGAAAAATACACTCCAAGAGTTATAAAAATTACTCTGTCAAAATGACAGGATTTATCAAGTAGAATTCATGTGTGTGTACGTGCATGTGTAGTAAGCCAAATGTTTCCATAAAACCTTTGTATAATAGAATAGAGTAGCATACTGAATTTGTAGGTGATACCTAATTCTTGAGACTGTACAGCCTGTACAGTCTTTGACAAAGGGACTAAGAAAGGAAGAGAGCACAGTAGGAAAAAAGGCAGTGTGCTGAATTTCGACAGGAAAAATCAAACATACAAATCACAGAATCATTAAGGTTGGAAAAGACCTCCGAAATTATCTAGTCCAGCCGCCCCCCTACCCTATATTACTCACTAAGCCACGTCCCTAAGTACCACATCCAACCTTTCCTTGAACACCCGAGGGATGGTGACTCCACCTCCCTGGGCAACCCCAATGCCCAACCACTCTTTCTGAGAGGAAATGTTTCCCAGTTTCTAACCTGAACCTCCCCTGGTGCAACTTGCCACAGTCTCAGTTTCCTCAGCCACTCCTCTTAAGGCTTGTGTTCCAGACACTTCACCACCCTGGTTTCCCTTCTTTGGACATGCTCCAGGGCCTCAATGCCCTTCTTGTAGTGAGGGGCCCAAAACTGAGCCCAGTATTCAAGGTGTGGCCTCACCAGAGCTGAGCAGAGAGGGATGATCACCTTCCTGGTCCTGCTGACTACACTATTCCTGATACAAGCCAGGATGCCACTGGACTTCTTGGCCACCTGCTGGCTCATGTTCAGGAGAGTGTCAACCAAAATAACTAGGTGGGAACTAAGCGGCTACACAGCAGCTCTACAGAGAACCAGTATGAATGGCAGCAGACCTGTATAGGCTTACAGGAAGAACCAATGTCACCTTTCTGAAAATAAAGGCAACCAGATTGTTACATGTAACTGGTGGAGCACAGTCAGCCAGCCATGTGAAATCAGCCTCAGAATGCAGAGTTGAGGGCCCCACTGGAAGTACCGCCTCCACATTGGGCGCTGCACTTCCAGATGGAGGTAAACTGGCTGAAGGAAGAGGGCTGCAAGAAGCACAAGCTTTTTAAGAAAAGCAGCACACTCGTAGTACACAAGAAACAAGGAGGAGTAGGAGATAAGTCTCTTCTCTACATCACTGATGGACCAGATGAGAAGTGCTTTAAGTTGCCATAAGGAGATATGTAGGATGGATTTTAGAAAGAAGTTCCTGAAGGTAATGAAGGAGTGGAATACATTGAAGACACAGTGGAGTTTCCAGCTGAGACAACTGAACACTAGGAATTATCTGAAGCTAATCCTCGTCTGCACAGGCAAGAGTATTGCTAGAATATTACTGTGCTTCAACTGCTGGACTGTAACCAGACAGGAGGAAACAGAATTCAAGTTTGTAAACGCTGCTTTCAAAAGCTACAATACCTTGTTACCCGCAGATCACACTACAGAATCCCTGCTGTTAGAGAACAAGTAAGGTCTTTACAAGAATGAGAAATTTAAATACAAGACACTTCAATTCTAATTAGTGTAAATCTTGAGAAACAGATGAAGCAGCATCCAACAGTCATTGTCTGTCTCTCTTCATTAATGCAGCACACTATTCTTAATTTGTTGTAGGAGTTACTACTGCTTTAAAATTTAGAATGGGACTTGCACGCTCCATGTGACGTAAGAACCAGAGTTCGACAATTGAATAGATTTTGTACATGATGGGTCCTAGACCCTGAATCCATACAGCAAAATCACTTTTGAAAACAGTGATCAGAAAAACTAAATGCTCCAATTTGTTTATATAAATTTGCCTTAATTCCTATGTTGATCAGAAATCCAGGAAACTATTCAGAACCATTTCAATCACCCAAACTGTAAAATTTTCTCTCACCCTAAATAAAAATCACAACGTTCCCACTGATTTTTCTTGAAAGTTTTGTTTTCTTTTATGGAAATAATAATATATTATTATGCATATATATATATGAGCAAACTGTATGGATATTAAGGTGTACTTACTAACACAGTGTGAGAAGATTTACTGAGATACCAAGAAAAACACACCTCTGATAAATATATGGTAGGATCATACATTATTCAGACAGAGAGCATTAATTCTACAGAGAACCTCAAGAGTGCTACTTACTAACTTTTAAGTACTTGTTTCTAAAACATCCCCAGGTTTTTAGTGTACCACTTTAGCACACAGAGGCAACACAAGAAACAGAGGGGAACGAAATCAGGTTCAAACATCCGGGTGAGTCTGAGTCTTTGAAATTTAAGATTCAGAAAAGAAGAGGGAGGAAGCTCATTCCTGCAAACAAATCCAATTCCAAGTCAGGGAGGAAAAAGGTAAAACAAGACTTCAGAAAGTTAAAAAACAGGAAATAACATGTGATGAATGCTCCACTTGTGATGATCTGTGCCACACCACAGGACCACGTGAAGACTTGGATACAGGCTGAGATGGGCAAAAGCTGCTCACTATGTCAGAATGGCCTTTATCTGTTTCCCCTTCTTAGTACATTACTGAAAAAATCCTATTTCTCTGTCATACGAAGTATGAGTCAAACATTCAAGCAGAGTCCTTAGCTGCTACCTTTCTGTAAGCAGATGATATGGCCCACAACATCTACGTCTATGGCTGACAATGGCCCACTGCTCAGTGGTGTGCTCTGCCAGAGACTAAAAATACATTCAATTCCCCAGAGATTTCAATTTGCTTCCATGGGATTTTCAATAAAGTACTTTTTTCTCCGACTAATTAGCTGGTAATTATTCTGTGTAAGAACAGTAAAAAAATCACCCCTTAATGGCTTTTCTTTGCAAAGCCTGCCTTTTGCTCAGATTTTCTGGAGTATATGTAACAGAGTACTTTCAGTTGGAAGGGACATATAACAGTGATCTAGTCCAACCCCCTGACCAAAAGGTAAAGTATATTAAGGGCATTGTTCAAATGCCTCTTAAAACACTGACAGGCTCGGGGCATCAATCACCCCTCTAGGAAGCCTGTTCTACTGTTTCATCACCTTCTTGGTGAAAAAATGCTTTTCAAATCAGAATACTGTATTATGCAATCTCAATCCCTAGCTTGGTATCTTTAAGTTTCATACTTGATTACAGTATTTGTGTTAGCCAAGATAAGAATCAAATTCATGCAGCAGTTACGTTTTTCCATGCAAGCCGGCACCCTGTGGGAATTCCAGTTTTCATGCTTTACCAAAGACAATTCTTATACTACCTTAGCATCAGGCACGAGAAGTAATTCTGCATACAAACAACATAAGGCAAACTGTAAGTTAACAAACTGGAAAATGAATAAAAAAAAGGAGGAGGAGAAGAAATTAAGAGGATGCAAACAATCAGTACTACGTGAGGTGGGACAACGCATAGCTACACCTGTGATACCACACCACGATTCTTCACCACTGTTTTCACAGTAAGCTATTGGTATCAGTTGCTGAATGGTCCCTGACATGAATTTCAATTTTCTTTTACCTTCTTTGTGGAGGATGATTATTTCTTAGCAATTAATAACTCACTAAACTTCTGGGTTTTTTGTGCCCAGGCAGTAGATAAATCTCAGAGCTCACTAACATACCCAAGAACAAACAAAAACAGGAGCAAAGATGTATCACAGCTTAAAACCCAATTATGCCAGGTAAAAGCTGCCCGCCAACCCTCTGAGCTATCTGGCAATCCTACAGAATGTGTAAGAGTGAATTATTCCATCTCTAAATATCCATGCTGCAGGTAATACTTGCTATTGAGTTTTCCGGAATGGAAACTATCAGGGGAAAATGAAGGTTTTTATTGATGAACCAAATGCAACCTAAAATTTCATCTGGATTTACCTCTACCAGCTAAGAGACGTGATCATTTTATAGGGAGAAAACAGCTCACATGTTCTAAAAAAGCACGGTGCAATTTCATATTAAAAAACCCCACCAACACACCAAACCAACAATACAGCAGCAACACTATCAGACAGGATAATCTTCTCATCCAGGAAAAAATAACTCCCTTCATGCAGATCCTTTCTGCAGATAAAAGGCAACCAGGGCAAGTCGTTTGCTTTCTGATCTGTGAGTTTCCTATCAATGGCACGCGCAAATCGCACAAGCAAGCCTGAGATGGTGGAAGGCGTAAGATGCCAAGGCTAAAGGCTGCATTAGCAGAATGGAAGATCAAAGGGGAAGGAAAAGGAAGCCTAAGCTTAGGCAGACACAATTTTAGGTTTCATCTCTGCTGAGGACTGGACAAGCTGCAGTTCAGGAACAAGAGATTACTTCGCAACCCCCCACATTGGCAAATGAAGCCACAATTTGTGCTGGTGCCGCTCTGCTTAAAATCTGAGTAAGTCTTACTTCTTGTTTTGCTTACCAAGGTGACAACCTGCTTTTATTTGATGGCCACTGAGCAGTCAGGCTGAGCTTGGTACATATGCATGTCCAGGGCACTGGTGAGATCTCACATCAGTTCAAGCATGTAACCGCATGCTAAAAGGCGTTTACCTTTGCTTGTTGTGGTTAGGGCTTCCTCACTGAAACAGCAAACAGTTTTTCAGCTCTGTTCTTTATTTGCTGAATATTAATTTAGTCTCATACCTGTGTTTTTACACTTCTGTAATCAAGCTTTCACAAGCCCACAAAAATTTTCAGAGTGTATTTGACAGAACAACCCTGTGTTGTCAGTCAAACTCACAGGCATAGCATGGCATGCCATGTTCAGGTGGGATGCCAAACTGTTTTCTCATTAAGGCAGAAGGGACTGATTCACATTTTGATAGCTCATCAGCTACAAAGACTGCGGAGTTGTCTGACAGCTGCTTATCCGATTTCCTCAATGAGCAAATCACACGCTGATTATGAATAAAAGGCAGACAGTAGTATGACTGATACAATAAATATCAGTGGAAGAACAATGGATGTCAGTTATCCACCTGGCTCTGACTGCGGCAAAGTGTGTGGCCCTCACTGCCAGGCTGCAGAGTCCCGACCATTGAACTTCAGAGCCCCTGAAAGAACAGGGATATTCCCCTACCCGTGCTGGCCATGATCCCAGTGGAGGAAACCCCATTACATGGTAGTAAGGGGATGAGATGCTGCTGGAATAGGGGCAGTGCAGCTACTCTGGGTACAAACTAAACAGTCATCTGGTGACAACGCCATTCTCAGAGTGGCTCTGTGCATCCCCAAGCTGCTGCTGCCACTGCCTCGCTCTACATAGGTACCACCAGCAGTTCCTTATCCTCAGTACTTCACATAGATATGCTTTGCTGTACTGTAAGATGAAAGCTGTTACTGTTTTTGTATGAATTTAACACTAACTGATTTCAAGACAATTCAAAGGCTAATTGGATTGGCACATATGATCATTTCTCATGCACTATTTCATGCGGGACCATGTCTAGGAAAAAGGCTGGCTAACATTTTCAGAAAAAATTCTTTCCAACTGAATAATTGGGTTTTCTTACATTTTCTGTAACTATTTTATGGAGACTACTTCACAGAAACCAGGATAACAGAGCAGTTGGCATAAACTAATTTTATGTAATGTTGCTGCTCTGATTTCCTAATAACTGAAGTACTTGGTATAGGGAACAGCAAGCTAAGCCACAATGAAGGAATGGTGTTCTAAAACTGCAATTTCAACACAATCTGTGGGCTAGATGAGGCACAGTACTCCCTTGCTGCAACACGCTACACTTCAATATCAATATACACTGACTTTGCTGGTCCTGAATATAACAAAGGGTCTCTCTCTTCTTTCTTTTTAAGAGCAGGCTGTAAGTCCCAGAGGTTCTCAGGTAATTTGATGGTATCTGGTTTGCCAACCCCTACAGAATCCTTGCAGGTAAGCAGTACTTTAAAACACTGTCTTTCTATTTATCAAGCTCAGCAACTCAGTGGAGGATTTTTTTCAAATTCTCCAAAGAATTTTCTTTCAAGGTTTCTGTTTTTTCTGAGTCAGTTTCTCTGTTACTGCTATGCCTCCTTCCTTGGTGTGTACGCTTGCCTTCCAACTCTTTGAGCAACCTTTCAAGAAAATAATCTAGCATGATTGAAGTTCATGAACAATGTTAAAAAAACCCAAAAGCAAGACGGTATCATTAACAGCAAAACTGAACTCAAATATACCTATGAAATACTGAGGAGTTATAAAAACATAAACCAGAAGAGTCTTTCAGGGTTAAATACATAGATTCCTCACAAACCTTTTTCATTGTCATGCTGCTGTATCAGCAAAGACACACATAACAGGACCAGATCAGATGCTGTTCCACCAGTGTGAAGGCACAGAATCACACAGACCACTGCACTGTTACTCTGTTCTTGTGCCAGCAAAACCACAATCACAATCTAGCTCACATGTAGTTATTATGGTTTTGGATTCGATTACAAATCCAATAGATTTGTAATGTACCTCACTGTTTTTCTGCACCACGCTAAAAAGAGCCCATTCCTACAGGTTAAATGACTCCACAGTGAAAATAACAGCAACTGAGAAATTCCAACTAGGCCATGGATGCTACGGATGATTATGATCAGGAGAAGGAATTTGTCGCCAGGTTTACACTGTGCAATGAAGATCTCTGTGCCAGAACTGGCATCACTAGCACTGACAGGGCTGATTTCAGAATAAGAACCATACCCTAAGCCAGTAATACTATTAAGAGACTGCAGTCTCCATTTCCAGACTTGCATTTCTCATACTCCACTGAACCATGTGGCAGGATGCGTATTTTAATAGAGTATCTATGATTTGTAACATTTTGCTGTGCCTCTCAGTTTCAGTTCCAGAAATTCACTCCTTTCCTTTTAACAGAATAGCATTTATTGCATTTCTCTGGGAATATAGTTTGTATTAGACAGTAAGCACCAAATGGCAAGGAAGGAATACACATCACTTTTCCTTGCTGCAAGAAAAAAAAAGAACTCTCAGCAAAGATTTTAATGTTCCAGAAAAAATACTGCCTTGTGCTCGCTTCCAATGAGCTGCTAAACTAGAGCTACCAAATCATTCAGGAAAGTTCTGTTTTCCTGAAAGAAAGGGATGATTTTGTGAACAATTAAAAACATAAAAGTATGTGACATAGTTGCAATATAATTTCGTCCTTAAACTGGGAAGAACTGAAATGCAAAGTGGTATTTAAGTCAAAACCCGTCACGCCATGCATTTCTGTACAAAGCATATTGACTTCTCTGTTTGAAACCGTAACCTAAGAGACTCTGATGGTAACCCATGTAGCAATTCACTGCTAAAACTTCTTAGTTCACAACTTTGCATCGAGACTAAGGCTGCATAGCTTGGGCTGAGGACAATGCAGATTTACCAGGATGGGTAATCGCACATTTAGACTGTAATGGATACAGGATGCAGCTGACACTTTCACTGCTCGTCCCTGCAACAGCATTTCTGAAATCATTCACTATTTTTGTCTATGTGTACACGCCCCTAAGGCCTTTTTTGAATTTCTTTCCTTTTTAAAAAACAATACAACATCTTTTCCACTAGCTGACACTGTAAAAACTGGAAACCTAATGCAGGTTTAAGAAAATTACATTTTTAAGGGGAAGAAGTAGTAAAAAAATGGGTCATACAGTCACGTGCTGAATTTAAACAAGCAGGCAAAACACAGCAAAAAATAGTAAATGTATTGTAGTCTAGTAGTTTCATGCAATGTAGCAAGCAGCTAGCTTCTATAAACAAGGTTTAGCACACACCATTGCTTTGTTTGCCCCATCAATTCTCTGTTACCCTCTTAACACTAATATATAAAAGAAAAACAAACCAGGTCAAAGTCAGGCTTTGCTTAGCAGGGCCCTGGTTAGCTCTGCTGTCAACATGAGGTTGGACCAGATGATCTCCCTCAGGTCCCTTCCTTCTGTGATCTTCTGCGCGTGTTTCTCTTCTCTTTTTCCCCTGACTGACGTGAGTGTGAGATGAGTACAGTGTGTGACCGTGAAAACTATGGTCTGCTTTAAAAGACACTGCAGTATTTTTTGTTTAAAAAGAAGGCTGGTTTAGAAAGAAGACATGGTGTTTTGGACAAAAAGAGTAATAGCCAAAAGTATTAAAGGAAAATTGAATAATGGAAAAAGTAACTCATGTTAACGTGGCGTAACCATTGGCTTGAAAGTGGTGCTATCTGAGCAAGGAGTTCCTGACACTCCTTCCAAGTACTTACTTCCATTTAGTCATCTAGTCACCTGGATGGCATGCGTGAGCTGCTGCTTTGGAGGGGAAAGAAAATCTTCACCATCAGACCTGTACTCAAAATGTACCCTGACAACATCGAGTCCATTTTCATATGCTTATACGTGCAATTACAGATGCGTCTACTCCTCCAACAGATACATAAAACACTGAAAATCCTACATATTCTTCCTCGGAAGACGGCATCTGCTTTTGACACTCCTATACGACAGGAGGATTTCTTTGTATAGAAATTGTATGTATATGAATGCAAAAAATTTTGAAATTGCACAAATGGGGATTAAGGGGACATTTATTTTCCTATTCACCATTCATTTCATATGTAAAAAGAACACAGAATATAAAATCACAAATGTCCCTGAACCAACTGAGGAAATGGCTGGAGCATGGAAGCAGGCAAAGCACTTAGAAGGATGTGCAATGATCCACAAGGTTAAAATTCATTAGTCTGAAAGCATAGGAATATAGAAGCACAAAAGCCATGTAGTTTTTCTTAAAACATCAAAAATAAATACCTACCATTCCCCAACTACCCTGCTGACTAATTCAGTGGCCACCCCTCCTTGGATGAAGTAGTAATGTGAATTAGTAGTGCTTTGGCTTCCACTGCCATGTCTGAGATTAAAAGGTTGAGCATACGGGTTTTTTTGTCTCCCTCCCTCTGCCCAATATACAAACACACCATCTGTTTTTAAAATCAATAACCTGTGGAAATCGATAATGTGGAAACACCTCAACTCTTCACAAGCAGATGCCTGTTAAGACAATTGTGGTGACACCAAGACACCAAACTAAAGATATTTCTTAGACCAACCACCTGCATGCACATGCAAGAAAATGGGATGCGCTTTCAAGGAAAACAATAGGGTGGGGATTTTTACTAGATACAGTGCTGAGCAGTTTTGTGCTCTATAAAGCAAACAACCCAGCAACACTGCCACACAGAGAACTACAAGGGTCATCAGATTCATGGAAGATATTAAATGCCTCAACTAATGAAACTGCCAGAAAAATCAGACCTTTTAGAAGTTTATGTCGTACATAAACATGAAATACAAGCAAAATGATAAGTGTAGTTTTGCCATGGAACAGAAATCAGCTGTATTTATTTGGGAATACAAACGGCCCTTTCACTAAATAGCGATTAGCATTTTAAAAAATGTCAGCATATTACATTGCAACGTATGCAGAGCATGTCCCAAAACTGTTACAGTCCAGAGCATTCTACTAAGATACCTGCAAGGTAAAACCGTAACAGCAGCAACCGAGTTCATGATGCTAGCATAGATGTAAGTATAAACAAGGAAGTATTTCTACACTATCAGATGGTTTCCCAAGTAGACCACAGGGTAAAAAACACAGACATTTTTTGGAAATACCTACGCGGGTGAATTAAGATCAGC
Organism: Gallinula chloropus; assembly: GCF_964237585.1. Lineage (NCBI taxonomy): Eukaryota > Metazoa > Chordata > Aves > Gruiformes > Rallidae > Gallinula > Gallinula chloropus. The sequence continues at coordinate 45,112,381 of NC_140090.1, forward strand.
ATGTAACCTCTGTAGGATAGTGCTCTGAGTTAAGGTTTCCCCAAGGTTGGTGATCCTGACTCGAGATGTTAAAAAGCCAAGTAACATGGCAAGGACAAATACGTGCCAGGAGCTGTTACTTACAAGAAGGCATATCTGACCACAGCACTGAAGTCTTTTAACCCACTGTTGCAGTTTGTGTAGATGGCTGCTGGGAGAAAACTGGGGACTGCAGAAAATGTAAGGAGCAGATAGAGCTAGAGCTCTGCAGACCCCAGATTGTAAACATTGGCTGATTCAAGGCCAGAGTTGCTGCTGACCAAGGCCGAGCCCATCAGTGACACTCACAGTGCCTCTGGGAATCACATATCGGAGAAAACAAAAAAAAACCAGAAGCAGCTGCGTTTTGCCACCAGAGAAGGGAGTGAGAAGATGTAAGGAGCTGTGCAGACACCAAGGCTGGGGAGGGCAGGGGAGGAGGTACCCCAGGTGCCGGAGAGAAAAAATGCCCCTGCAGCCCATGGAGAAACCCATGGTGGAGTGGGTGTCCCCTGCTGCCCATGGAAAAGGCCAAGACCCCACCTGTAGCCCGTGGAGGGGCTCCACGCTGGATGGAGCAGGTGGAGACATAGAGAAGATGCTGTGACCCGCGTTGGAGCAAGCTCCTGCCAGCACTTGCAGACCATAGAGGGAGACAGAGACACAGAGATGAGCGAGAGAGATTTGTGCCGGAACAGGTTTGCTGGGGGGAGGTTTGTGACCCCGTGGAGGACTGGGACTGAGAGACATTGTGATTTATGACTGCCCGACATAGCAGTGATCCACGGTGGGGCAGCTGATGAACAGATAAAGCCCTGTGGGAAAGGACTCACGTTGGAGAAGTTCGTGGAGGACTGTCTGCCGTGGGTGGGACCCAACAAGGCAGCGGGGGAAGGGTGTGGAATGAATGGCCCTCCCACCTGCCCCACCCCCTTCTTCCCACCTCCACCCCCTCCCCGCCCCCCCACCAGGAAGGAAACCAACTTGCACTGAACTGACCAAAGCACCCCAATCTTCCCTTCCTGTGCCACAATGAGGGGGGAAGAAGGGAGTGAAATCTTGACTAAAGTGAAGTCTTCTAAGAAGGGAGGGTGGGGGGAGCTCCTTTAAGATCTGGTCACACTTCTTATTATCTGACTCTTGTTTCACTGTGTTTGTAGGGCAGTGTAATAAATTAGAGTTTTCTTTCCTTTATTCCGTGTTGAGTTCGTTCTGCCCATGATGCTGATTATGGGATGATCTCTTCCTGCCCTTATCTCCACTCCCAAGCCTCTCAATATAACTACAAAGGGGAGTGACAGAGCGACTTTGGTGGGCATCCGGCCTCCAGCCAGGCCTAAGCCACCACACCCACCCTTTACGTGGTTTCTGCAGCACAACTACAACATTCCCCAGGAACAACTTTTATGTGACTTGGGATAAAAATCTGAAAGAGGAACAGGAATCCAGCTATGCTTAAGAGAAAACTGGCACCACTTCTAAGCTTTCTTTTAAAGGACATAAAATATTGCATCCTTTCTCAGTCGCACTGCATCCAGACATATCAATCTTTGGATGCCAGGACTGAGAGAATAATGAGGAAAGCAGTATTTGAAGAAGGCAGGGCATGGAAAAATCTGTTTGGGAAGAACCAGTATAGAACATGTTTTTTCCCTGAGTAACAAGAAAAGAAAAATCCTCTCCTGGTTAAAATAAAGATGGCAACATAACAAGTAGTAACTGTGTTTATACCAGAAGGCTGCTGCATAAGGAGGCACAAGTAAAAATACACAAGAAAATTCCTGCTTTCTGCCAGGGAAGCAGAAAAGGAGCTGAGGGAAGGAAAGGTCAGCTCTGACCTACTTAGGTCAGAAATGAAAGAAAGTGACGAGAGGTGCAAGTCCAACTGGCTTGCTATAACCACCACTGTACAAGCTCTTCCTCTCATGAAATTAGTTTAGCATAGGAAAATGAAGAAAAGGTACTTAAACTTCCAAATATGTATTTGTAATGAGTTCACACTGCTCATAAATTTGGGACCAATAGCAATAAAGTTTACCAAGACTACATGATTTATTCTTTGTCTGTCTTCCCCATGAAGTCTCCAGGCTTTCTTGGAAAATCAAAAAAGACAGCACTAATGTCTTTTTTCCTCAAACTCTTCCCTGCTTTGTTTTCTCTAGCCTTTAAATAGAGGTTCAATTCATGTGTGCTATTGCCTGCATCTCACAGGATCTAAGTCACTTCTACTACAGAAGTAAAACCTGGCAGAAAACTCTGCATGTGTAGGATAATTCTGTCATTAATAAAAACAAAGGCAGAATTTAAACTACACATTTATTAACTGGCTGAAGGACAAACAGAATGATGGGAATGGTTTCACCACTTGCTACCTCAATTTCTGAGAAGTCCATGTTCTGAAAATTCCTCTAACTACTGGATATAAGAGATCAAAGTGTCCTGTGATGTCTCTTATTGAGAGAAATCAAGTATATTGAAGAGCTCACAAGCTCTGTTCTGGATGAACTCATACATTTCTTCAAAACACAATGAAAAACTACCTAGAATTTGCAACCAATGTAAGGAGAAAAAGGGAACCCATCCCAAGGCTATTCTGAGGTAGCCAAGATCTTTTAAAAAGGGTTATGTATAGCAAAGCTGAGTTTGATCTTGCAAAGGAAATAAAAACACGCAGTAAAAGACTTATTAATTGTAAAGTAGGAAGATAAGGAATGGAATGCAGATGTAGTGAGGATCTAGCTGACATAAAATTATCTAGGTACAATAGAAAACCAAAATGAGTACTTTGCTTCAGTTTTCAGGGGAACCAGGGATGAAGATCATGCTGCAGGGAATTGATACTCAATGGTAATAAAGGCACAATCTGCAAAAGAAACAATCAAAAAGGTTAACACCATGAATGCTGAAGGAACCTGTGCAGTCTCTGTGTCAATTCTGAACAAAACAGCACATGAAATAAAAAGCCTTCCAGCTCAAGATATAAGAAAGGCATCAAAACGATGCACTGGATCAGGTTAAGAACTAGAATCTCAAAATACATTTTCCGCCTCTCCTACAATTAGGGAACACAGGTTCCTCATCTCCTGCTTCCAGAACACAGAGCAGTAAAAGCATTCTGAATACAGTATTATGAACATTTTGCCGCCTTCTTCCTCTCTGGAAACCTCATAGCAGTTCATTTGTTTACTCTCCACTAAGAGCAAAGACTCCCATGAAAATCTAGTTTGGTGAATTCTTTTCCATGGTTCTCGGTGTATTTCTGTTAGGATGACTTTGTTACTACTTCAGCCATCAGTAGCTATTACTCATTCGAAGTCATTACCACTTTCCCCACTGTTCAATATCCTAATGCAGTATTATTAGCTATTAGCTTAATCAAGCCACCTCACATTCTTCAAACTACACCTTCACATAGAAGCTCTTTTTTTTTTTTTAAAGAGAGCTCTAGCATCATCTTACCATTACGCAATATCTAGCACAAATCATCTCAAAAACTGTCACCCTGTTTCCTTTGACTTTTCCATATATGTCACTGCCTTTAATTCTACTATCTACCCTAATCTATTTCTGTACCAGCCATGCTCTCATTACAACCACTATCCAGATAATGCCTAAATGTTCCTCTGCAAAATCAAGCTCTCAAAGCCTCTACAAGAGGCTTCAGGAGTCAAGAAAGGACTGAGGAATATGGACACATGGAACCATACGCCCTGGATCAATATCTGATGATTTCAAATCAAGAGCTACTGCTGGATGTACTAATCCTTGTGAGCGAAACAATGAAGAGCATCTTAAGGGAAGCTAACTGCAATTCCAGAGGCATTTCTGCCATAGCTCATCTGTGCAGCACACCTTCCACTATGCAGTTGCTCTCAAGCGTATTTCACATTATACCTGCAGGACTGGAATGAATGTTTTACGTATCTACAGTTAAGCCTGGACATTGAAAAGCATATCTGATAATTTGCATTAACAACAGTATTTGGCAGCATTTTACTGTTAGGAGCTCTATTTCTAAAAAGATTCTTTCTGTGTAATTACATGCTTGAAATGCTTCCTGAGGAACTGATCTGGAGAGTTTCTGCTTTTACTTTGATGTTGAAAAATTGCCCCCTGTGAATCAGTGTCCTTGTTCACTTACATTTCTCAATTATATTTTGATCAACAGTTTCTTTCCCTGACTCAGCCTCGCAATCCCCTGTAATCAGCTACACATTGTTCTTTGGCACTGTATCAGTAAGCCCCCAGAAGTTGGCCACAGAACACTTTTATTTCCTCACTTTGGCTGCTGTGGTAACGGTACGCATCTGAATAACCATCAGATATACTAAAGCTTCTTACAAGCAGATTGAAATGGAACTGGCATTGTCTGGAATGTATCTAATTAGGAATGCAAACACATCATTACTCAAAAACCGGATGCCAAGGTTCCTGCAGCACTCTCTGCCAGCAGCCAGCACCTCGAAGGGATGGTGGAGGAGCTGACTATCATTTCACCAAACCTCAAAAAATCTGTCTCATGACAGTGTCTGAATTCTTGTATTTATTAAGCAGAAAGCTTAATAAAGTCCTTTTTAATGAATTAAGATTTTTCTGCTGTTGGGTGTTTTTGCATCTCCTGAGCTTTGGTCAGGACTGAAACTGCTGGGCTGCTGAATACATACAAATACAATTGAATATAGGCCAAGCCACGTTGATTTCTAAGGCAAACAGGCACTTTGTTTAGGATAATAGGAGGCTGAGTCCAGGTAGAGGCAGGTTCTTTGTCCCTTTGGACTTCACTCCTCCAATTCAGAGAAGGAGAAGGATCTTCTCTTTGCTACCCACAACTTCAGGTACTGTGACAGCAAGGTAATTTCTGATGTTTTGTTTTTCCTTGCTTTGTGAAACTGCACTTGCAAAGCAGAAGTGAAGATGGCACTGACAGAAATCTTCACATTAGTACTGTCCGCTTAGGCATTGTGCTTGGACTTGCAATTTTACACACGTAGTATGCATTTGCACATGACATGTACACACTGCGCTTACTATGCATTACGCACACGTACAGTCTTTCCAGATGAAAGGATTTCCCCCTCCTACTTCAGAAAGATGTACAGGGGACATCATATCCTCTTCCATTTTGAGTGACTGCCCACATATATGCGCACATCATAGAGGACTGTAATACACACTCCAGAGCTTCCTGCAAGGCAATGTGTCTGTCTTCATGGAGACTGACTAAAGCTTTATTACATTCCTCAGTGCCATTCCCAAAAATTAAAAACTCCATAAAGGAATGGCCAGTCATGATTACCTGGAGCTCAAGCCCAAGAAGATGGGACATAGAGAAGACTCAGATCTCACTGAGAAACAGCAGCAACTTTGCAGTCCTAAAAACCAAGAGTCCCCGAGTCACTATGGAAAGGCAAGATGAGAGATGCTGGCAGGAAACAGAACTTAAATGATCTAAGAAAAATCCTGGACATCCTAACCAAAACCCTTTGCCTATGTTCATGTGAACAGGAGCTGATCAGAAGACCTGACAGAGGACTGCCCTCAATCTGCTTTGTTTTGCCAGAAAAATCCAACTCATGTAAATTCCTCCTGCTACGGGCAAGAATGTCCTACAAAGTAGAGTAACAGAGGCAGAGTACCCCCTCCTGTGAAGCAAGGCAACTTGTGCCTGGGACAAGCCCAGAGTTCTGCTTTAGCAAATTGGCAGGAGTAGACAAGAAAATTTATTCTGACAAACACCATCATATCAAAATTGTTTATCTATCCTGGCATTTGGTTCTCCCTGAGTAGGACTTAGAGAATTAATGGGCACAGAGGAAGAATGCAATGACCTTCCTAGTGTCAGAGTCATTTGAGACATTGTCTAGCTTGCAAGTAGCAAAGTTCAATGTTTGAGATGTTGTCTGGCTTGCTATCTTCCTTGTACCTGGGCACACAGCTTCACCCTAGAATTACTTCCAGTCCTACTAGGCCTGGAACGGAACCCATCAAGAAATATCTGCATCATGATATATCATTCACAGTTGAAGCACATGAAGTAGCTGAGATCACCTACCAAGATATTTAAAATTTAAAGGAGGCAAACTTTCACTTTGCTCTTGATCTACTTCCAGAAACTGCCTGTGTCACTTGTCATATAAATGTCATTTTCCTGGTAGATATTTGGCTTCCCTATTTCATCCTGAAATTACCTGTGGCAAAAATCTTTTTTTTTTCAGAGATGTTCAGAAAAAACATTTTATAATTCCCTGATTAGCAGAGAAATTACAATTACATCCTTTAAGTATATGGTTGTGAGAACACATCACCAAAAAGACCTTTTGGAGCAGAAATGGCTCCAGCTTGGACTCCTCTCAAAGTTACAGAAACAGTTTGAAGGAACAGTGAACGGAGATGTTGTTTCATCTTTGTTGTCATGTCTGCTGCTGAGGGATCTGTAAATGGTGTCTCATCAAGGCAGGATGACATGAAAAGTAATCACCTGGAAGCTGCTGTAAGAACAGAAGCCTACCCAAAGTAACAGTGACAAGCACAAACAGAAAGGGAGTTGACACATGAAGATTTCTTGAATACATGTGGCAGAAGCTGAATAGAATTCCAATAGGATTAAGAAACTCCCAAATCCGATAAGAAATAAAAATACATGTAAAATGCCGCAGGACTGAAAATTACCAAAAGTGTAATAAAATTTTTTCAAGCAGTTGCAATGAAATTAGATGGCAGTAGTTACATCCTGCATCATGTAGTTAGGTGCTGAACAAGAGAAGCAGGCCAGGCTTTAGTGAACCCTGCAGGTAAAGCATATCATTATCTACTCTGTCATGCCTGGCTACATGCACAACCACCAGATTAATAAAAAACCAAAAACAAGCAACAAACCTTCAAACAATCACTTCAAGACTGAATCGTTGAAGACTAACTTGATGGCAACAAATCAAAAATCACTGCAGGTGGAGTGAAAGAACAGCAAATCATACAAAAGTGTTTCAGGATGTCCCTTTACTATATAAAAGGGGACTCTTTCTTACTTTCCTGTGAACTGAAAAGACACTGCAGAAGATAACTTTCCTTTGAAAAATGTATCTATATTTGTATTCATGCTTAACATTATTTTAAAAAATGTTGAACACACAGGTATTGTAGCTCAAATGTTCAATCATTTCAAATGTGATTCAAGGACTAAAGATATTTGATTTGACAGAATTCTGTTTCACATTCTAAAATAAAAAAGATGAAGTGTTTTCTTGAACTCCAAGAGAAACAATAGGGTATGTTTATTCTATGATTGACAGAAATCAGGCAGTTATGTCTGAAAATACTATGTAAAGCTGACAAAACTTCAAAAAGAGAGTAACAGGAAAGATTCTACTAAATAAGGTTCAAGAGCTACAAGCAGATTTGGGGTTGCAGCCACAAGCTGATCATTAATAAAGTGAACAAAGATCTTTCTCAACGAAAACCACCTGAACAGAAAAACAAAAAAACTCCACAAACAAACAAAACCCCGCAGCAAAAAAAGCCCACCAAAAAACTGTAAACCCATTTTTACGCAACATTCTGATCTGGTACTCAACACAATTCTTGCCTTCTTGAGTTATAATCGTGTCTGTTTCATTGTAATCCAAACTTCCCAAGATCAGTCCAATCTGGATATAACCTCAAGGAAACTGTTCACACAGACAATTCTAAATTCTCCTTGTGTCCTCACTAACTTAGAAATTAATATTAAATAAACAATGAACTTACCCGAATCAACATGACCGAGCATCTGATGTTATGAATTGTATCATACACCTTCTTAGAAACGTCCACAAACTGGTTATCATCAAACAGATGCACTGTGTTCTTGCTTAAGCTCTCCAATGCAATATTTACTTGACTAATAAACCCTGGAATCACTATTTAAAAAGAAAATACAAACTGCAGTTACCATAAAAAAGAGAAAATATGATTTTTTCTTTCTGGCAAATTGCCTCATCATTGATTAAAATTTTATTTAAAAAACACCCCATTACAGTAGTAGCATGATTAGTTTTAAATGGGAACACATTTGTAATTTTATCACAGTGATAAAATGCATTTGGTGTGCACAAAAGCTGTGGGTGGTTGTACAGTACATCAAAGAAGAAAACTTTAAAAAGTGGGTTAAAGAAGCAGCCAGAAAAACTTGCCTGTGATTTCAAAGGTATTTTTTGCCAAAGAATCAGGGCAAATAACCCACCTAAAAGTTGGAGCTACTATTCAACAGACTCCACCATTTCAGAACCTGCTTTCAGTCTGAATAGAAACAAAACTACCGTAAAAATCAATGCTTAAAAAGCCCCACAATTGCAACCTGTACTTCCCAAGGTAGTTTACCTTGTTTGACTGAATCAAACAAATTGCAAATTTCGAGTCAGTTTGATATTACCCTGTGCTTTACCCAGAACGTCCCAGGAATTCTCTTGTGGTGCTGCGTGGCCTTATTTTGCACAGTGACCTCATACCACTTTATCTCCCTTGATCCTTGATGTTAATTGGAAGCAAAGGAAACCCAATACGCAGAATATAGAGCCAAGAGAGAACTCAGTCAAAAAAATCAATCACACTGAGGGGGACCTCAAACAAGTACAGATCAAACTAATTTGCAACAACCCACTTACTATGACTGGGAGACTGAAGACATGGAAAGTAAAGGGATAGAACTCCACTAATATTCAGTATTAACAACATACACCTTGTGGAACAGAAGCTTTTGTCAGGCAACGTGTTGGTTTCAAATACAAATACATTACACCCTCCAACCCTTCCTCCAGCTGCATGCTGTGTAATTCATAAATTCATACCACATGAAGGCAGTATTACCAGTACCTTAAGTATGAATCTATATGGGGAAACTTTTATGTATAGAATACATTTTTATGCAAAGAGCTTCATCTGAAGTCAACAAGACTTCTGAATTAGAAAGCCTGGCAACATATATTTTAATATTCAGAAAGACGCCACAAGGGTGGTTCAACCCCTAGCTTTACATGAGGAAACCTACATAACCCTTGGGGAAACTTAAATTCACTCATAAATCACAGTAACTTCCCTGTCTTCAAGCTCAGCCAGGGCAGTTAGGTCACGTGTCAGTTCTGAGAAATAACAAGCTTCAGTTACTTCAGTGGTGGTGGACACGTTTGTCTTCACAAGTGTGAGACACATAGATGCTATTTAATTTGAAAAATAGGGTATTTGAAATCCTTTCTTCCCTTTTCAGACTACCACTTGAATTATTTTGCCTTCTGAAAACGTCAGGGGAAAAAACAGATTTCTTAAATAGTATAGAAAATCAACAAGGTGTATTTTCATTAGCAACCAAATTGAATAATTAGGGAGAGCAATTGCTTATTTATTCAGTGCTTTTTAAATTTTATTTCAAGAAACACAAATATAAAATTTTGTAATAAGTATTCTTTTTTTCTTTTAAACAAAGATTATCAAAATGACTGCCAAGTGCGGCAGATTTGAACTGAACAGTCAGCTCATACATCACAAAAATGAATGTTCAGCACTTCACATCCATTGTAAAAATGCTACAAAGGAGAATGTAAGGAGTTTCCAGGAATTCAAAATTCAATTGGCACAGCCAAAACCATCAGGTTCCAGAGCCTCCTACGCCCTCACGTCTCAGTGCACCATATTTCATGCAGTTTCCCTTGCAGTATGGCAAAGCAGCATGGTTTTCAGTGGCTGCAAACTGCCTGCAGGCCCCTTCTACAGGACAGGCTATCCCTTCTCAGTTATCCACTCAGGCCCCATCCTTAGCCCATATACTGACCACTGGCCTTTCTACAGCTTCTTCCAAGGCCAAACTCAGTGTATTTATATGTCTGCATGAATGCATCACTAATAAAAAAGGATTTTACACAAGTGTGTACTCTACAGCTCTTATGCTATTGGTGCAGTCAGTGATAAATCACAGGCTGCACTTGATTACAGAAACATGATCTCAGTGACTCCCTTTTGATAACATTTTTAAGATGATTGCTTTTCATCAGTATCGTTTTTTACACAACACAAAACTAAACTGTAATTATAAAATACAGACATAAGATCTGCTAAAGAAGTATAAAAATACACTATGAAGTTATCAAATAGTTGTTACTATTTGGTCACTTACTCTGTATCTGACAGGATAATTACTTCATACCCAAGATTCCTTTCTTGCCTGCATGTGATATTTTAATTTTTGAGTTTCCAACACAATGATTAGACACAAAGTTTTTGCTGGACCTGTGAGTTCTTATCCATTGATTGCTGTCATCAAAAATACTTTATTTCGTATACCCTCAAATGGTTCAGGTATACTCTAAAATACCACATTAGCTAGACTAGAAGTATATTTAAAATGTACATCTTTGCTATCTTCTGCTTTATTTTTCAAGGCAGCCTAAATATAGAGAAGTGGATGCAGATAAAAAAAAAATCAAATTTTATCCAACTTAATCTTTCAAAAGCAAAGAAAAATTAAACCAGTTGTAAATAAAATGAAAAATATACAACTGAGTATTATTAGATTTTTTGTGATTTTAATATACAAACATTTTTTAAGAAAGTTGCAATTTTTATTTTAATGTTTGCCTTTTTTCTCCTCAGCAAATATTATGAGCAAATTTCAACATGAACCTCTGTAATCCTACCTTTCCTGAGAGGAAAATGCGGAAAGGAGTAGGATGTTTTGGAAAATACAAATACTGCTCATATTCATATTGTTCAATGTCCCCAAACTATTTTACAGGTTTTGTGCACCAAACACACCTTCTGTACTCTTCTAGAAACTAAGCTTATTTCTTTTAAAATTCACCATGTCTTCCCCACTTCCTCTCCTGTTTTAGATGAACAATGTTATTTGTCTTTCCTTGGAGGCCATATCCTTAGACCTCTAATAATTTTTGCTTGATTTTGTCATCTTCAAGCAGAACCAACAAATGAATCCTGTTTATAGTTTAGCAGTTGTCAGAGCCCAGACCTTAATTCAGAGGCTACCACATCTACATGCCACAACCGCAGTAGGTAATACAGAAAAGTTAACTTTGCTAAACCCTTTATTCCAAGTAGGAACTCTGCCATATAGTTTTAATAACAAACTCACCAAGAGAACAGGTTTTCAACTTCGCAGGTGGCCAGCAACAACAGGTGAAAACACGAGCCATTCTACTGGCACCATTTAATGAAGCTGTGTTTAACGATTAGTATCACTTCATCAGCAATCAAGGTAGTTTTGTATTGAAAAAGCAACCATCTCCAAAGCTAAAATGTCCACTGTATGCAACATTCACCTAAAGAATGCCTTAACAAAATGAATGTAACAGATATATGACAGAACTCATCAGCAAAGTGATTTATTTTCAGCCCAAAACGTTTATCATTTTTAACTGGGGATTGCATCATAGCCAATGCAATAAATTCACTGACTCTGATCCCATTTAAAAAATATTCCTTACATATTATAGTTTCTAAACACCACGCCTAATGACAAAATGAAATCAGTTATCACAGAGCTGATTACCTAGCATCCTAACATTTAATTGCACCCTTGGATCATCAACTCCTTTCCCAGCACACACATTTTTAGTGGCTTTATCATTTTCTAAAGGCAAGTTGAACGATGGAAGAAAGACAAAACTTCAAAAGACTAGTTGCAACTCTGTATGAAATACCCTGAAAACCTGGACTCGGATTTGCACCAATCTATTTACCAAGCACATACCTAACATTGAGAAGCTGAACTAAAATCCACCCATAGCATAGGGGTCTCTTGCTGTGACCTCGGTAGGTCTGGGATCACACTGGAACAAATACGGGCCTTTGATTAGGCACCATATGTTGAAAGGCCTTAACTCTTTCCTAAATACAGGAACTATAATGTCCATCAAACCTGAAATTCCCCTCCTTTTCTAAGAGTAAAAAATGAACGTTCCTACTCCAGAGAAAGATACCATTGATGCTTTTAAATCCTGTAAGTAAAAATTATCAGTTGCTGCTGATTAGGAAGAAGAAATCAATCCCTGTAACTGAGAACTAATAGATCAAACTTTTTTTTTTTTTTTTTACAATCTTAATAAAGGAAGAGTTGCCAGATACACTTGTACTCTGACACCAGGTAAATGCAACAGGCAAGCAGCAAAGGTACAGACAACACCTTCCACCCCTCAGGTTAATGTTCAAAACAAAGCAGCAATAGTAAAGCAAAAAAAAAAAAAACCAAACCAGGAGAAAAGAGAAAGTAGGAACAAAACTGAAATGGAGACAAAGAAAAAAAAATAGTAAAGCATCAAAGTAACAGCTAACTTTCTGCCACGAATTTTTTGTCCTGTGTGGTAAATCACTATTTCTCCTCTGCCTTTTCATTTTCCTCTATTCTCATAAGCATATCGAGCTTAATTTTTTTAAAGTTCATTTAATTTTGTGTGGCACTAAAAAAGCCATATAAGAAAAGGAATAAATGTTTGAGCTCTACGATCCTGAAGATATTTTGCGATATTATATCCAGGAATTGTACACTACATTAGACTGAACTAATCTAGAATTTATTCATAGGAATGAAAGATTTCATTTATGGATGTCCTTCATCTTTCAGCACAATGTTCAGATGAGTCCTTCCATGGCAGCATAAACAGAGGGTTGTGGCAAGTGGTGGTATCTCAAGTATTTTATTATCCCCCATAATCTGATCACCTAGCATGAAAGTCAGTGTAATGGGTACAGATAGTTTGCTTTCAGAAAATGTAAACAGTTCTCCAGTTGCAGAAATTCAGCAACTGGAATAAAGCTTTGCATTAGCAAAGCATGGTTGAAAAAATTTTTCAAAACCCAAACCAGCTACCACCTAAATGCAGGGTGAATAAGAAATCTAGATAACAACCATGCAATCTTTATTCAGATTATAAAGATTCAGGTTATAGTATATTCTGACTATAACAACTGCATAATCTTTATTTCATTTCACTCTTTGAGACCAAAGTATAGTTTGTACTTTTTGTGGCTTAAATGCAAGCACTTGCAGATTTCTTCTGAGTGGTATCTAAGAATTTCAGGTAGAAAGAACATTGTATATTCTGGCAACCCATTTTTACTGCTAAGTAGTAACCCTATGCATAATTTCATTTCAATCTAAAGTGGTATACAACAAACTAGGTAAATAAATAAACAAACCCCATCTAAGCCAAGGCAACTGTCATCTGAAATACAAGGGCTTCTTCTGGCAGAAGCCCGAGTTACACTACCCAAGACAAGCTACTTAGAATAGAAATAACTTTGTAATGACTGATGGAGACGTCTTTATTCGGTATGTTCAAAACCACATTTACATAACAGAGGAATTAATGCAGAGAAAGACGATTCTGCACTTACTGGAAAAGGTTTAACCAGATAACAAACAGATGTTTCAAACTTCAAATTATTTATGACTGTTACAAATCCACGTAATACAATGCTAATACGAAGACAAGGTTTTTTCTAAATTTGATTTCACTATTGTACAGACACTAACTTCAAGCCTGTATAAATGTGATATAAAGTGAAATTGGTTGTGTTTAATTATAACACTGTATCAGGTGACTTGCTGAGACATACACACATATATATGAATGAAAGAGTATTATGAGCTTTGTGACTGTGTGCAATTTGATACATCCTTTCCACTTCTTCAAATATTCCCATTCATACTTCATCACCTTCTTTGATAACAAGTTTTTAGGCTGTATGTAGGAAAAGGGATTAACATTTTTGGAATCTCTAACACTAACACTTAGCTCATGTTCCCCCCCACCAATCTCAATCCTAGGCAAATATGTGAGGAAAAGAAATTAAAATCCCTCATCATGCCTGCCACCTCCCCTCCCCCTTGACTACCTAGGGCATAAAGAACTATACATTACTTTTGTAGGATTTAGCATTTCATGCATAAGTTTTTACAGGCTAGAAGTGTAATACAGCACAACGTAGCTAAAGCAGAGCCTTGCTACATATAAAAGAAGCTGCTAGTAATGCAAGGCATAATTAGCATTTCCTTCTCTTAAAGGCAGGCACAAACACACAGAACAGTGAAACCTGAAACGTATGCACTATGCAACACTGTGTGCACTTGCCAGGTTCTAACACTGCTGGCATAACCAGCGAGCATTCAGTAACATGGCTAAGCATACACACAAAAATACACATACAATTAGGTATATATACATACATACAGTATTTATTTATAAAATACATCTATGTTTTTAACACATATTTACATATTAGCTATGCCAAACATCTGACATCAGCTATGTGCTATTACATCTTTAAGAACCATCCTGGAATATGAGAAATGATTGATAGAGACCTAATTATTGGCAATGTGCATTATGAACTAACAACAATGCAGTAAATTGCTGCTTCTAAGTTTGAAAAGGAACACGATTCATCCCTCTCTTCCACACCCCCATGATACCAATACAACTTCCTACCTGGAAAAAACGTAGTTATTTTCACTTGCATGAAAACAATTTAAGATACAATTTAAGACTGGATGGGGCCAGACAAGGGTAATTGCTCCTGACTTTGGAACCTATGAGCCCCTGGACTTTCCTCTAGCTCAGGCTCTCTCTCCAGAGTCCTTCCCTGTGTGGCACACTCCAGCTGGGAATTAGGGCAAGGCCTACAACTAAACATCACTGTTCAAGTCTTTAGTGGTGCCTTAAAGAGATCTTTTTTACCTGTATGTAAACATACAGGAAAAACAGAGAGGTAGTTTTGGTTTCGGGGAGACAGATACCCCTGTATGAGATGCAGAGACAAGCCACAGCCTCGGTAAGAAGAGACAGACATTTTGAGATCATATCAACAAACTACTTTTGCTGCCACGCTCAAGGACAGACTGATCATGACATCTCAGATGAGAAAGACATTTCCCCCTAGGTCATACTGGCAAAGAATTTCAGAGTTTTTCTCTGCATTTCTTAGGAGACATGTGGTCCTGTCTTATCTCATCATTTCTCTGCCGTTACAGGGCCTTTATGTGCTGAGGAAACAGCCATCCTCCTGAACTGAGTTCACACACAGAACAGCATGACCTTCTTTAACTCAAGTCACTAGGCCTAAGTTAGAGGCATCTGCCCTAAAGAGAATGTCTTGTGATGCACACAGCTGAGACTAGCACATACCCTGGGTCTAGAGCTAAAAGAAAAAGCAATTACTGTTCGTAAGTGAATTTCAAGGGTACACAGAGGCTTCAGTTTTATCACATCAAACCTCCACACATATGTCCTCAATTCAAAACCAGTGATCATACAGCAGCCTGATGACAAAGGTCAAGGAACTGAAGCAACAAGACTTGAGTTTCTGGTTGCCAAGCCTGTTTTGAGGTGGTTCTGTCCAACTTGCTACCAGGCCAGACAGTTGGCAAGGAAGGAGGTAGGACAAGGCAGTTAGGGCACCACTGCTCCCAGGAAAAGGCGCCTTTAGAGCAGCTTAAACTGACTTGTCAATTGCAGCCCCCATTTCTATGAACCGAATTTGTCATCACAGACTTCTAATGAAGTTTCTCCTCAATGACTTTGTTATATCCAAGGCCAAATCCCTGCCAGCAAGAGCAGTGAGCTGACTAATACATCAGGCAATTTCTAAAGACTGCTCAACGAATACTCCTCAGTTGGAACTGTTCAAACGTACCAAAGATGATACAGGAGATGCCTACAAACCATTAAGAGGAAATGGAAGTTCTTCCTACAGGAAAGTGCTGCTATAACATGGAAGAGGACCCATCTGAACAGACAACAGCTTGTCATTAACGTAGGTAGGGAAGAGAAATCCTAAGAGTTTAGTAATAAATCAACAAACAGAATCTCTGAGTCCTGGTTGTTTCTAGTAAATAAGCACCATGCAATATACTGTTTAAGCAAGAGAATGGTCCTAATTAGGATAAAAACAAAAAAACCAAAGTAACAACCAAAAAAAAAAAAAAAAGCCCAGACTTCATGAGTATTACTACATGCTGGGTTTTGTTGATTTTATTTTAGCATGTTAATTCCTATGAAAATCTGAAGTAATAAGAATATGCTTAACAAAGTATATAAACAGATATTTTGGGTTAAGGAAGACTATTTTAGTCTTTGTAAGAAGACCAACCTTTGGAAACATTATTTAGAAGCTATTTAGAATCATTTAAAGGCATTCAAGAGCAATTACCTCTTTTGAGCTATAATAGAAATCGCATTAAAGCTGATCTGGATAGAAGTACTGAAAAGATGACAGAATTCACTTCATGCAATGAACTCACCATTGTACTAGAGACCATGTGCTGGGAAACAGACATCCAGGAACATGGCACATACTTTGCCACTTTTGGCTAAGGCTTTATACATTACCATTCCCATGATTAAAGAGTGGGCTTCCTCACACATTTTGGAATGCTGAGACTACCTGCACATTTGCAGTCTGCTTGTACCACATGTTTACTGTTACCTCACAAAAATTCCTCCTTAGTATTATCCTGGCCTACACCCCAAGCTTGTAACTCTTAGTGCATCTTCTCCTTTTGAAGAGAAGGCAATCCAAGCATCTTCAGAAGATCCCCAAAGCTTCACCCAATAAAAATGGAATTCCACAAAATTCTGTTCCTGGATTTGTTTGTAAACATACAAGTTGTAACATGCCAAAATGTTACATAAACACAATAATTTTTATTATTTTTAAAGAAAAAATATTGCTACTTTTTTTTTTTTTTTTTTTTACACCTGTTGTCTGGTAAATTGCAATTTTTGAGTCATAGAAAATTGGCTTAATTTATTTTCTCAAGTATGACCATAACATTTTCTCTACCATTTTATAGTCTATTTCTGAAACTTTCTATTCCAAGTCCTTGATTGCTCAATTCTCACACACTCTCCTATCTATTCAAGACAAAGCACACAGAACCAAAATACCTGAAAGATATTACAATCTCTGTTCTATCACTTGGAACAGGCAGGGAAGAAACCTGTTCTAAGCATGGAGGGGAATCTAGAGGGATGTTAAGAACTCTAACCTGCTTCTAGGACTGGACTCTGGCATCAAACAGTATCAGTGTGGTAACAGGCTAATCTCACTGAGTGTCCTGGTTTTGGTCAGGATGGAGTTAACTTCATTTGTAGCAGTGGATGGAATGCTGTGTTTGAGAGTTAAAATGAAAGCAGTGCTGATAACACCCTGATGTTTCTAGTTGCTGTCAGACAGCCAAGGACTGTCTCAGCTCTTCGTATTTCTCTGTTCATGAGAAAGGAGGGGCGAAGCCAGGACAGGTGACCCAACTGGCCAAAGAGAGTATTCCATGACAATTACGTCCTGCCCAGGATATCGGGGGCTGACGGGAGGAAGAGCAGGGGCGGCTCCGGGACGTGCGGTTCTTGGGGGGACGGTTGGGTTCCGGGACGGCTCTGGGTGGCACAGCCTGAGTTGTGGGTTCGGTGAGAAACTGCATTGTGTATCAACAGCTTCATATATTTTTGCTCTAAAGTCCTGTTAGCATTGTTATATTGTAACTTTCTGTTATCTTAGTAAACTATCCTTATCCCAACCCACGGGCCTTTTAGTGTCTTGGTTTTGGGGTTATTTGCCCCTTCCTTTTCCCTTCCCTTGCCTCTCAACCCCCCCTTCCCTCTTCCCCTGCTCTTTTCCTTTAAGGAGCAGGCAGCTGCATGGATCTCGGCTCTCAGCCAGGGTAAAACCATGACACTGAGTTTTTGCTAACTTCCTCTGAGGACAGACAAAGCACCCTGGTTTTTAATACCTAGTATCTGATTTCATTTCCAATTAAAAACTGTTATAGTGGGTGGGATGTGGCCAAGCTACTGTTTTCATTTGGAGGATAAAGAAGATTATTAATTTAAGCATGTAAATGTAGTGGGGAAACCTAGCTAGAACAATAACATCAGTGGGCAAACACTAGCTGTCACTAATATATCTGACCTCTGCTTAGTGAAACGTCACAGAAGGTCTACTGTATTTTTGAGTCCAATTGTTTATCCTATAATCATACCCAAAACACAACTTATGCTTCAAAAATGTACTGACTTATCTGGAAAAAAATTAAGCACATCTTATTAAAATGTATCGGTAATTGTTACTTACAAGCACAGAATCAGACTGGCAGGGGTTGGAAGGGACCCCCATCTGGTCTATCCTCCCCACTAAAGCAAGATCACCTAGGGCAGGTTGCACAGGATTGCATCCAGGAGCGTTTTGAGGATCTCCAAAGGAGGAGACTCCACAGCCTCACTGGGCAGCCCTCCAGTGTTCAGTCCCCTTCAAAGTAAGGAAGTTTTTCTTCATGTTCAGATGGAACTTCCTGCATTCCAGTAAGTGCCCATGGCACTCTGTTCTGTCACCAGGCACCACTGAAAAGAGTCTAGATCATTCCTTCCAGTCTTCTCCAAGCTAAACAGATCCAGGTCTCCTAGCCGTCCCTCATACAAGAGATGTTCCAGTCTCCTCACTTTCGGAGCCCTTCCCTGGACTCCCTCTAGTAGTTCCCTGTCTTTTTTGATCTGGGGAGCCCAGAACTGGACACAGAACTCCAGATGTGGCCTCATCAGAGCAGTGTATAGGGAAAGGAGAACCTCCCTCAGCCTGCTGGCCATGCTGCTCTTAATGCACCCCAGGATACTATGGTCTTCTTAGCCACAAGGCCCATTGCTGGCTCATGCTTGACTTATCCACCAGGATTCCCAGGTCCTTCTTTACAGTCCTTCCCAGGAGGTCAGCCCCAACCCAGTACTGGTCTGGTGCATGGGGTTATTCCTCCCTAAGCGAGGGTTTGAAAAATACAGAGATGGCAAGAAAGGAAAGCCAATTAAGATGGGTCTTCAGGTAATGCAAATCTCAGAAATTTCTGTCTATGAGAAAGCATTACATTAATTGAATTCATTTTGGGAAAGGGACTTTATATATGAATCAAAATTGCTGTAAGATCGTTTCTGACTCAGATTTATGGATTACTCTTTTGTGTTTATACAGCAAGGTGGTGTTCATTGTAGATATAAGCATGGTCACCTATGAAGTCTTTCTGTAAGCTCTTAAGACTGTACAGGCTCTGCCTTTTCCCTAAACTACAGTGCAACTACTCCTCCTGAAAATCTCATCACCAACATCATCTCTAAAAATGAAATGAAAACATACAAAGAACCAAGAGAAGCACATCTGGCATTTTTACCATGTCTGGGTGCCCCTCCTCCCAAAGGGGAGGTGGGGGGGAAAGACATGCACAGAAAGCCTCACTGAAAGGAGACCGGTAACATTTGAATGCCTTCACCCCTGAAAAGTGAGTATCTCTAATCCAATGCTGTGCTCTGAACGGCTGATACATGAAACTAGAGGGGGAGGAAAAAAAAAGCCACAGGGCAAGGGGCAAAATCTTGCCATGAATTAAAACCCCGAGCAGCAAGGGGTTAAGCACATGGTGCTTCTGAAGATCAGCAGGGGTGATCTTCTGCCACTTTGACATTCATATTGTTTTAACAATCCTCTAGGCACGATATGGAGTTGGTATCCTTCATTCCATTCATGCCTTCAGCACAGATCAATGGACAAAAATACATCTATCTGCTAAGCAGTACAGTAAGAATTACAGAGTTTAAAATTACTACTGCAATTGAGTAATTAAATGTCTTTGAGAATAGACATAGATGTTTGGGGGAAAGCAGGCAGCATAATTCAGGATATGTTTTATGACAGTTAAGTTTAATGAAGTTTGTGTAACACAAAGTAACCAACATGGCTGCCTCTCAGATGGGAAAGGGAATGGACCCTTACACTGTGCTCAGCAATAAGACCAGTGTAGGGCTGGCTCTGTCCTAGGTGTTGCCCTTGATCTCGCCACTCTCCCTAGGTCTCCAGAAACACTCTAAACTGCTACAGCTGCATAAAGACAGAGCAGAAACTAGAAGATTAGCATTTCTACCTTACATAAATGTGATAATCCACGAGTACATCTTCCAAAATATTTATCTTTAGTTCTACATTTACAGAAGCTAGCATAGCTAGCAAATGGTCCAGAAAACACTCTTAATGACTGCAAGAAACACAACCTGAACAGGACATATTGCTTGCAAAGCAGAGGAGCATCTACTCTAAGGTACCCAGCATGGAACTTCTCTTTTGTATTGAGCAGTGCTTATTGCATGGGAGTCCTAGTCACCATCCTCACAACGGGGCACTTTTTGTCACTTACACAATGGCACAGAATGCTTCTTCCTACATTCTGCCATAAATCTGTAGACAGAGACTAAAAATACCTTACATCATTTTGGCAAGGAGCTTGCATCAGCCTTCTCTAAGCTTTGCTTGCTGATTGCCATGTAACTTCTGAAGTGAAGTCAACAGCGCAAAGACCTGCACCGAAGCAGCACACTACTTCAAGCTGCAAGGTTGATTACTCCTGCAATCTGGTCCCAATTACTACACAGCACCCTCCCCACTTGAAGGAACACTAAGCGAGTGCTTGAATCTGAGCACCTTTGGTTTTCTATACAGGAGTGGGTTCAAAATTGTATCTTTAAGGATTTCCTGAATCTGAGTTTCAACTGTAAATCAATCTAAAAAATTTGAAGATTATTCAACTAAACAAGGTCATAAACAGACATTTTTTCCCCCTTTACAAAAGTAACGTTTCCACTAACTAGACTTGGGGGACAAATGCTGATGCTAGCCAATAACAAACTGAGAAATCAAATTTCTCCAACTAGTGTTTTAACTGAGAAAATGCTCAAATTGTATTCCAAACAAACAAGCAATACCGATTGATGCAATGTTATCTCCTTCTCTCCATCTTTTTGTACTCTCTTCGGGGTGTAACTAAAGACACTTTTCAGGCTTAACTTTTATAGCAGTGTAAGGAACACCTCACTTCAGACAAAAAGCCACCAAACACAACCATGTGAATAAACAAAATAGGAAGAATTTACCTAATCTTGCCACACTACTCCAAGAGGGACCCTCTGTCTAAAATGAGTAAGATGTTACTGAAGTTTGTAATACACGCAGACTGACATACATGGTTTGAGTAAAACACTAGAACTAAATATATATTACTCTGACAGTGGTTCACGCCATTATCTGTCACATCTCCTTTCAGTTTGACTTAACAATGTCAAGCTGCCAATGCAATCCTGCAGTACTACATGCTCTCTACAGCGAAAAAGGTAGAATATCCATTTATTTTAAGTAGAACAAGTCTAGGCCACAAATCTGCAAAAGAACCCTTTGTACCCTAACATATGCTCGGTTTGTCTGATCTATCTTAACATTTCTCATTATCTAGCAACTTGGCTTTGTAGATTTTACAACAGTTTGGGATTTTTTCTTTTTGCCTTATTTTACATCTAAAGGACAAAAATGAAACGTACTTTTGTTTTTTCTCTGCATGCCACACTATATTCAATTCATAAAAGATGAAATACAGGACTGTAAAAGCAAGACCCTTACAAAACAAAAAACCCTATTTCTATTTCTGTATTTGACAATTAATTCTGAGACACCACACAGATTTGACTGTCTTGCAATAGCAAAAATAGAAAAAATGGCAGAGTTTCATAAATAATGTTCCAAGTAGAGACAGTGTTTTACAAAACATAGCAAGAATTAATTTGCCTCCACAGAAGCAGTGGGTTTGCACTGTCTTGAGGAGCCCATTAAGTTCAGCACTAAGTCAAATGCATATCCATAACAGAAGGCCAAAGTACATTCAACACACTCAGCTACTGAAAAAAGGGCAAGACCAGGCAGAACACAAGCAGTAACTATGTTTTTTTTCTGCCCATCTCTTGCTAGAAACATTAAATTTAGAAAGGCACACGGTCAGGTGTGTTCTAACCATTGAGAAACCTCAGACTTTGCCCAACTGGACTGTGTCCAGACTTTGACCAAAATTTCTCAGGGAAACTTTTCAAAAGCTATCACGTACATTTGGATTGAACCGGTATATCACCTCTTCATGTTATCAAAACTGTTTACCAACCACAAAGAGCACAGTTATTTTAGAACATTTTTAATATATCTAATTAAAATCTAAAACTAAACAGGAAAGTGATTCTGAAAATTATTTCAAGTGGAATCTGAAGGTAAATGGAAGCCCAAAAGATGAAGCACAGACAAAACAGAGTGAGCAGATGATCATACACACAAAAGACCCCCACTGAGGCAAGACTTGAAGAATTAGACTACTCAGCCTCACAAAATTTTATCTTTCTTGGTTTTATTCTAAAAGATAAAGAAACAGAATTTGATGCTCTCGTGTACCAGCAGGATGGGATACCACACAAAATAAAAGGAGAGGAGAGGTAGAATACTGAGCTAATTCTGGCCACTATTCAACTTGCTCCTTCCCTTGGTTCTTATCCCCGAGATAAAACAGCATTCAAAGGAAGAATCTGAATGGGCTGTTTGCACTCCCTGTAAGGACAAGGACTCCATCCTACAGTACATGTTCTGTCCCACAGCAGAAACCCTGTCTCAGCCAACCACCTTACAATAACGTTAAACACTCTTCAGTATTTACCTGAAACCTCTTTATCAACTAGTGACTAATTAAATTAGCAGAATTAAATTTATGGTTATTACCGATAACATTAGTATTATCAACAGGAAGAAGATCTTTAGAGAAAGAAAGTTCTGTACAACAACCTAGAGAAGCAGTGAGAAGTGATTAATTGTAATAGGCACTGAATGTTCTGCATATACAGTCTGGGTGAACTCCAGCTGCAGCACACAGCTGACAGTCAAGAAAGCAAGCGTCAATTAGATTTCCTGCTACTTTCAATTCTACAGAGAGAGTATGTGTGGTGGTTCAGCCCTAAACAGTGGCTGAGCACTACAGGCCACTCCTGGACGAGAAAGATACAGAGCCTCCATGGGTTAGAATAAGGACAGTTCACTGACAAAAGCCCCCTGAAAGTATAACAACAACAGCCATTAACACTCACACACAGTGATAACACAGAGTACTTTACCAACCCAACAAATAGGGTGCTTCATGATGCATGAACCTACAGACTGAATGCCCCAGCCACACTGGACAGCACCGGAAGCATCCAGGAGCACCCCTCCCCAAACAGCCTCTTTTAAGGGGAAGTGATGCCAGGTGGTGGGGAAACAGCCCAGACTAACTCAGCTTACCTGGGCTAACCCAGTTCACCTGGGCTGGCTGCCTGGGGAGGTTAACTCTGGCCTGGCCAGAACCAGGACAGTTTGGAAAGGCTCAAAAAGTTCCAGAAGGGTTTTTTTTTTGTTCTTCATTTGTGGTTTAGAGTTTCCAAAAGCTGGCTACAAAAGTACTTCCTCCTAACCTGTAATGTTGAAAGAATTCACTTTACTCGAAGACTCAGAACAGAAAACTTTAATATTCAAGAACATCAGTTATCAACCCATGAACAGCAGTTAGAACTGAATAAAACTAACAATCCTTCTAAAACTATTAACATATAATCTCTGAAGGGCTCCTCGGTACAGGTACTTACCTTCCTTATTCGTCTCACAATAATATATAAGCAAGACAAGCAAAGAAATTGAGCAAATACATGATGACTATGTTTATTTAGAATAAATCTAGAACACTGCCAAAACCCTGTTAGGTCTTATGACAAAAAACCCTCAACATAGTTTTAAAAGAGCACGCTACATAGCAAAGGTACACTTTGCAAAACAGTGCCCACAGGCCCATATTTATTTCCCTATCTTGAAACATATTAAATTAGATGACATAGATTGATTGCATCCATATGCTGTTTTACTTTGCTTCACCTCTGATACATGATGACTTCATATGAGAAACCTGTATTAGCATTCTGGAGAAGTTTGTAGATGCAGAATGAGGCACCTGCACCCCTTTTACACTAAATAGCCTTCTAAAATACTAACACTACATGTTTTAATAGGAAGCATGTCACTAAGGAAGAGAAGAAACTCTTGGAATTTGCGATTGCTCCTGCAGAGTATAAATGCATTAGAAGATTTAATTGCCCAGAAAAGACATCTCTCACATGAATGCAGCTGTATCTAACATGAGAAATAAAACCAAACACATTGTTTGAAAGGGATTGCCACGTATCATTCAGATCAGTCTCCTCCTTAAAAATAAGGCCAACACTAACTCATAGATTCATCTAGCTAGGTCTTTAAAACCTCCAAGGACAGAAATTTTATCACATCTCTGTTTCAGTGGTACATTAAGCTTTTAATAAACAGCCACACACCCCACCACCCCATCCTACATGAACTTCTTGTGCTGCAACTTGTCGTTATCTGCCTGTGCAGGGCTATTTGTCTCAATCAAGAAGAGTGTGGCACCGCTGCCTCTCTCCAGAAGCTGTAGGCTTCTATTTGATTGTTCCTTGGCCTCTACCTCCACAGTTAAAAAACCCCTCCACCTCTGCCTCTCCTCACACATCACCTGCTCCTGGCCCCTGGACAGCCTGAGCCCCCTCTGGTTTTCCAACCCCCTGCCATGGGCAGGGTGCTCAAAGCCCCATCCCAGCCTGGCCTTGAACCGTGCCAGGGATCCCCTCCTTCAGTTTAAATCCATTCCCCCTTGTTCTGTTACTCCAAGCCCTTGTGAACAGCCCCTCTCCAGCTTTCCTTGTAGCCACTTTAGGAAGCCATAAAAAAAACAAGCGTCCTCACAGATAATTAACACTAATGATTTGTGAAATAGAATTACTCAGTCCATAGCCCTGCTTTGGAGGCAGCCCATGCTCTGACACATAACTGTTACAAAACCAAACAGTTAGAAGAGTTGTAAATCCCAAGGAATCCAAAACAGTTTTTCTTTTGTAGGAAAAACACCCAACAGATGTGTCTAACCAATTGGTCTAGGAAGCATCAGAAAAAGTCAAAGCTGCTAGGTTGAAAACTAACATGTCCCTGTTACGAAGGATTTATAAAATAGACACAAATTTCAACTGCTGTAAGGCAGATGCCATCTCCAACACACTACACTGTTCTAAAAGACAGCGGGACAAAAGAAAATCATTGTTAAAACTGGTGCCTGAGATGCAGAAAGTTAATAGTGAAAAAATCCAACAGTGACAGCATGCTTATCATAACTCCTGAAAGAATGCAAAACAACAGTGGTATCAGCATTTGCAGGTGCATGGTGGTTTGGGCTGGGATAGAGCTAATCTTCATCACAGCAGCTGGTACGAGGCTGTGTTTCAGATTTGTGCTAAAAACAGTGTTGGTAACACAGGGATGTTTTCATTACTGCTGAGCAGTCCTTACACAGTGTCAAGGCATTTTCTGCTCCTCACACCACACACCAGCAAGTAGGCTGCAGGCACACAAGGGGCTGGGAGGGGACACAGCCAGGACAAGTGACCACAGCGACCAAAGGGATAGCCCACACCATATGACAACTCACTACAGATTGAGGGAAGGAGGAGGAAGGAGAGGACAATTGAAGCAACAGCATTTGTTTTCCCCAGTAACCACTACATGCGATGGAGACCTGCTTTCTTGCAGATGGCTGAACACCTGCCTGCCCATGGAAAGTGGGGAATAAATTCCTTGTTCTGCTTTGCTTGAGCACATGGATTTTGCTTTACTTCTTTAACTGTCATTATCTTTGGCATTGGGTTTTCTCACTTTTACTCTTCCAATTCTCTCCCCCATGCCACTGGGTGAAAGTGAGCGAGAGGCTAGGTGGTGCTTAGCTGCTAACTGGGGCAACACCACAACAAGGTGCAAGGCCATGACAAAACTATTATGACAAGAGCAATGGAAAAAACAATGGTGCACAGGCTGTGGGAAATACATTCAAAATCACCCAAAAAGGTTACAGAGCTGGAAGTGAAAGAGCTGGAAGACTACAGAATCGCAAATGAAAGGTCTTTAACATTACAGAGGTTAAGGCACTTAAGATCCTGTGCAAGAAAGTCACAGCTGCAACGAAAGTAATGGTTTTGATATGGGCACACAGATAAAAGCTGTCCAAGCTAAAGAGTCTGCTTCAGTTAAAAATACCTAGCACAAAGAACAGTAGTAGTTCTTGTTATCAGGTTAAGGAAGGGCTGTCATTAAGAATGGACTCTATTGAACAAGACCAGAACAGTAATTCTTTAGAGCCAGAAAAGAAAAATATATTAAAAGGGATAGATAAAGGTTATATACACATTGAAAGTCATGAGTCATTTCTTAGAGTAGCCTGAGATGCAAAGAAGCCATGAAGATTTATGAAGTGTCAGATATGATGAACACAGAAGGGTAACTCTACAGGGGAAGAATGGGGGGCAGAGACATGACACCCAAACAAACAAAATCTCACCTAATAAAAGCCGTCTTCCAGAACACAGATAGATAAAGATTTATTATACTGACTGGGGAAAAAAAAAACAACCTAGTACTTACTGAACCTCACTTCCCCTAAGGAATAAAAAAATTATTTTACTAAGGGCTTGTGGAAGAAACAAAGGCAATGGTGGTGTTCTGACTTTAAGGAAGGCTTATGAAATTGTTCTCTGCTCCAGAAGCAGACTGAAAGTAAACCTGTCTTTACCAGGGTACATGATTGTTAGAAATTACTTGGTCCCAAACAGGATTATAACCAAATTGAACAATTTATTAAACAAATAAAAACAAGCAAAGAGCGCTGGGTGTGCCAGGAGTCTCCACTCCACCAAGACGCACACTGAACAGTTCCAGTTTCGTGCTTATATACTGTTTGAAAGGAGAAACTTCTTTCTGTGACCGGTCAGTGTTCTTTCACCATCTGATGCTGTGTAGCTCAGTAACAGTGATGGCACATGTGCCCCCAGGTAACAGTGACTGCGCATGTGCCGGCTATGCCGGACCGCTCGCCCTGCCCCCCCTCCCCCCGCCCCCCTCCAGAAACTATTTACATTGCCTTCAGCCATACAAGGGTATAAAAGTGTCACATTTCATTATGTGACCCTGACATAATTCCATATTAGCACGAATCAGATGGAGATATATCACAATAGCGAATTCATTAACAGGGGTGCAAGATTTCAAATTCCCAAGAAAAATCCTCCCTTTTCCAGTTTCTTCCACAAACAGTGCTTAAACTGACACTTTTCCCTCAACTCCTTCCCTGCTCCCCATAGAATCAGCTGGAGGAAAATAGCACGTATGTCAAACCTGTGTTGGTAAGAGAAATGTTTTACTATCCTAATTCAGGAAAGTGATCTAACAACAACAAAAAAACCCATTCAAAACTCAACTGGAAATTGCAAAAATAAATTTATTAGCTTGTTGATAGACATTATTTTATATTAATGCTGTGTTTAAGTGCAACTCTTACTAATTTTTCTCTTGCGAGGAAGGAAAGCTTTTGGAGCCTGTGTGTAAGGACTAGTACCCTGGACAGTGAGCATGTACTGGGTACTCTGAAGCTCCATTATACTCAGCTCTAGCAAGGCTGCACCTCAAGTACTGTATCCAGTTTTGGGCCCCTCACTACAGAAAGAACATTGAGATGCTGGAGCATGTCCAGAGAAGGGCAACGAAGCTGGTGATGGGTCTGGAGCACAAGTCCTGTGAGGAGCGGCTGAGGGAGCTGGGGCTTTTTAGTCTTAAGAAAAGGAGGCTGAAAGGAAACCTTATTACTCCCTACAACTACCTGCAAGGTGGGTGCAGAGATGTCGGGGTCAGTCTCTTCTCTTGGGTGACAAGTGATAGGATGAGAGGGAATGGCTTGAAATTGCACCAGGGGAGATTTAGGTCAGATATCAGGAAGAATTTCTTTACTGAAAAGGTAGTCAAGTATTGAAACAGGCTGCCCAGGGAAGCAGTGGAATCACCATCCCTGGAGGGATTTACAAGGCCTGTAGATGATGTGCTTGGGGAAATGGTCTAGAGGTGTACCAGACAGGGTTAGGCTGCAGTTGGAAACAATGTTCTTAAAGGTCTCTTCCAACCTAAGTGATTCTATGATAATCAACATTCACCCACAATGAGGAAAACCTATTTTTTGAGGTACAGGAAATGAAAGGAAGATTGGTAAAAGAAATGCCACGTTCAGGGTCATTTTTTATTATCTAGAAAAAAAAGATGGATGACATTTGTCCATATTTTTCAGAACATTATTCACATCTGAAGCACATCTCACAGTTCTAACGCAGTTTCACAGAAGGATCAGAACAGAACCTTACCGGATAAAATCTATCTGCACACTCAACTGAGCAGAGGTTACTGGCTCTGCAAGAGAGTCCTAAGAATGAAATGTTATTGCTCAAGCAATAATCATGGACTTATAAACAACTATATGTTTTAGGCTAAGTCATACAAACATCCTCAGTGTTTTTCCTAGATAATGCCTTTCCCCCCGCTTGTAGCTCCTACAATAATACTCTTCTCAATTATTTCTTACAAGCTGCTCCTTTTCTGAGTTATACACCAGTTTCACAAGTTCCCCAATTCTATAAGCATACATACTCTAACCTCACTCCAGTTTTTCTACCAAATGTTTCAGGAATTTAAAAAAAAATATATTTTACAGTGAAAAGACTCATTCTTCTTTTAGCATTCTTTGGGCTTCACAAGCAAAGGTAAAAATCTCTGAATGCTAAAAAGCCTTGAATAGCAACTGTTATCTTTAAACCTCATTCTGAGAGGGATGAATGAGCAGCGGAAAGTATTTTTTTCATTAAAAATGCTTGGCTTTTCCATAATGAAAACTTTTGATTTTGCATGCTCACAGAATGAGTGAGGTTCCTCCAACTCATTTTAGCTAGCCTCAAATTAATCAGTCATATTGGTATCTTTTATACAAGAAGAGGTAAGGAACATCAACAGCTGATTTGTTCTATCTAATCTGAAGATGTATCAGAGGAAAAGTCAACTAAGTCTCTGGAAGGTGCTTCCCACACCCAATTTTGATTTAGATGACATGCAACAAGAGGATACAATAAGTACCAAACCTAAGATTGGGCAGGAGAAAGGAGACTGCAAAGCTCTCTTATGATTCCACCTGGCAGGTGTCTTTTGGGTGAAAGAGTATAACAGTTCTAAACAGGAGCAAGCAGACAAGCCCTAACGCAAAAGCCCGAGACAATGGACAAGGGAAACCACCAGTCATTTCGCATCAGCTGCTGTGAAAAACCTGCAAACTGTATTTGAAAAACGCACATGAAGCATCTCAAAAAATACAAAGTCATTGGCTTGTGAACATAAACATGCAAGAAATGAAAAGCTAAATAAGAAGCAGAAGATGAAAGGAAGCCTGTAGCAGATAACACTAGTATCTTTTATTGTTAAAGTAAATTATCTTTTTTCCAGACAAAAGCCATGCAGTAGGCATAATCCACCCTGCAGAATCATTTAATAAAGTACAGTACAGTTCCAGGTGGAGCAGATCACTATTAGTGGGGATGCTATACAACTGATCACCCTGCAAGACCTATCAAGTGAGAAGGTACTCGAAGATGGCCAAAATAACACTCTTGGGACCAAGAAATAAACAACTAACTACATTAATTAGTGCATTACTGACATTAGCAAACAGTATGCTGTTACAACACACTGTCAGTACAGAAGACAGCTGGGTGAGAATAATAAAATGCCTTTTAGGACAAAATTCTGACATCAAAAGAAGGTAACTTTAATTCCAGGCAACAGGCCTACACAGCAAGCAAGGAGCTAGTGGGGGCACAAACTGTCCTTGGTATCCCCCTGCTATATATAGGAATTATGCTTACGTAATGCTCAACGTAAAGCTCCTTGAGCCTCTTGAGTAAATCACAGGGACTGTCTGGACATTTTTCCCTTACTCTAAAATGTCTAAAAACTTGCACTTATGCAGATTACACAATAAAAAACACCTCTTGTGTACGTTGTCCTTCAATCCTTGATTCCAAGTAACATTGCTGGCATTGCACCAGAAGAGCGGTAATCTCTAAAACTCTTAAATGTGACTCAATTCAATCACTACACTTCATAGTTTATGAGCGCAAATGCCACATGAATAACAGTTTTAATGACTTTCAATGAGACTTACACAATTTAGGTGTATGGCTATTTGTAAAAAAATCTGACATTCCTCTAATACTGAGAACGTATCTGGAATTCACAGTTAAGGACACAGGTTTAGAAACATTTTCTGAGACAGGACGAAATTTTTGAAGCCATGTTCAACTTCACTATTGATATCACTATTCTGCCTCTGAGATTAAACTCTGTCTTAAGACTGATTTCAAATGGAGTGAGAACAGTACTGTGTGTCATACCATTACCTGCCCCAGGTAATGCCTACAGCTGACCTTTGAGAACTGCTAAATTTGGTTTCCATTCCAAATACCCCTTCATTACTATTCTTAAAGTCAAGCCCTATCCCTATGTGAATAACCAGATATTTCATAATTGTGGTTGTAAAAGGCTGTGGACAATTTTTTGCTGTAATTCCATCAGCACTATTGGAATAAAAAAAGC
The DNA here is from genome assembly GCF_964237585.1 of Gallinula chloropus. Lineage (NCBI taxonomy): Eukaryota > Metazoa > Chordata > Aves > Gruiformes > Rallidae > Gallinula > Gallinula chloropus. The sequence continues at coordinate 45,142,810 of NC_140090.1, forward strand.
ACAGGGACTCGGAGTTCCCCAAGACAGTTAAAATACTTAGCATCTTTGTCTCCAGCCTTCTCCTTGTTTTTTTACAAGATCCTTAGATCTAAATAACAAGAGGATTTATATATGTGTATATATACACATATACATGTAGTATATCATTATACTTTGACATGAAGGCAAACCGCAAGCAAAATTTACAGTACCAACAGATAGATGCCATAATATAAATTGCTTGCTTAAATTTAAGTGCTGCAGATTGTGACAGGTAGTAAAATAACAGAGTAGACTTAGGTATTTAAAAATTCAGTACAAAGTTACTCTTCCAGTTCTGAAACAGAAATACCTTAGGTTTTTATAAATGATGTTTCTAAAGGTTTCATTTTGCTTTCATGCAACAGTACACAAACCCTATCCAACTGCAAGGATCTGCATATTTCAATCTAACACACTAGGAATGTCTAATCAACAGTGGTAGGCATTAGGAATGACAGAGAGGCACCAGTACTAATGTTTGCATTGTCTTAAGCATACCAGAACACAGCCTGAAGCTCTACCTTTGCACTTGTAAAATAAGACAGGAAATGCTGGTTTAAACCATTGCCAGCACAGAGCATACAGACCCCATGATTCAACACTTCTCCAGTGGTCCCAAAAGGTTTCATACAGACCCTGAGGCACATAAATCCAGGGTGTGATTCTCAGTGCTGACTTACAATCATCTAGAGGAGGGACTGGAATTCTTTGCAGCTCTCCTACCCACATACCTTTATGTCCTTCCCATTGAAAACTGAGAAGAAGAGGGGACTGAGTATATCCCAACTTCACCGTGATGTAGAAAAAGGACACTGTCTGTATGGTGCTACTACACACAACAATTAGCTTGTAGTCTCATGAACTTAGTATCATGTAGAACTCTGTACATACAGTGGCCATCCAAATGAACTACAGAATCATTGAGGCTGGAAGAGATCTTGAAGATTATCAAGTCCAACCGTAACTATCCTTGCTATTCATAGATCACATATCTCTTTCAGCAATCTTCTGCTCCATGGCTTTCCAGATTGATCCTATGGACACTAGGCTCTACTAATATGAGACCCTAGCAGCGTATGTCTAAAGCAGGTCTACCAAACTTCTAAAAGCTTGAGTCCACGATGTAAATGGTGCTCCTAGAGGGCCTTGGCAGTAGTTTGCTTGGGGGTTTTCTTCTTGGGGAAAGGAAATGGGCAAGATAGAGGAGCAGCCTAACAGAAAGATAAAAAGCAGAAGGCACTCCACTGTATGGTGCCATAAAGATCAGTTTGTCTGTCAACAGCTTGTATCTAAACAGGACTACACAACTTGCACTGAGAAATCAAGCCCTTTTTTTATACTCGTTGTATGTCAGCATTATGGCATTATTGTTGAATAGCTCAATTTACCATCTCAAGTATGTCTGATGCCATCCAGGTGAAGCCATAAATTCAGCATTCTTATGCTCTTTTCTTGACTATACAGTAATGCATAGAATTAAAACTTTTTTTCTTGTACATTCCCCTAACGTGCTACAATTAAACCTCAGTCTCTCTTAAATTTTCTTAACAAACATTAAATATATGTATTCCTCTATGCACAATTTCTCTGTCCCGTTACTTCCAATCTGCGTCCTTCCCATTGCTGGTTCCCATTCTCTTTCATTTCCACTTTTGTTTCTCAGCAATTTCTGTGTACACTATTATTCTATAATTCTATTTTCAATAACTCTAGACTCAGCTGCAATCATTTCTCTTCAGGTAACACTTTGCCTTTTCACTGCACATAAAGGATGTATTTCTCTGCCCTAGGTCACTCATGAAAGCTAACTTAAGAGCTAATGGCAGCATAAACACACAGTTCTGGGCTAGTGAACTGTACCTTGCAATCAGCGGGCTCCTGAATGACCCAGAAGCAATACAATGTTTTGGGTTACCCCAGGCTGCAGCCTACCTGTAAGCTGGAACAGTTAAAAGCAAACAAACAAAACAAAAGAAAAATCACCAAGCAACCAAAGATCCTTGCATGACTTGATGTCTGTTCACTGCAGATCATACAAAACCAGGTAGGAATGAAAAGTACATTTCTTTTTTCCACTCCTACTGAATAATGTAAAGATAGTGGATTCTTAGGTTTGAAGTACAGCAAAGACATTGGAGATGACACCATGCTTCATGTCCCTCTGGACAGGCAAACATTCCCACCAAAACCACTTTTATGTCTTCTTGCTTTTTGTAGACAGACAGATTTAGGTGCATTATATATTACTGTCAAAACAAGGTAACAGAACAGAAATCAGTGTCAACTCTCTATGTGTTTAAACACTACCAGTATCAAGAAAGAAGGGCTCAGCTTTTACATGGGAATCAAAACTATGCTTTCCAATAATTGCTGCTTCCCTCGGTATTTGTCATAGCACTTCCAGAATTTAGCAAAGAAACAGAATGTCATGTTCAAAGTTCTCAGATTTTCTCATCAAAGTGTCAGAAAAGAAGATAAAAACCAGCAAGTTTATTTCAAACTCTTCAAACCATTCTGTCCCTTTTGCCACTTCTTTGCAATGTCAGTTCACTCTTGTTTCACATTATGACAGTTCTGCCCTGGATGTATTTGAACTGATTAAGAGCTCAAACCAAATTCCTGTCTTTTCTACCAGTAAATAAAGTAAATGTCAGTCAAACTGAAGATACTAGAAGTTTGTAGAGAGTTAGAGAGTTAGGATTTAAACTTCTGAGTTCATGAAGCTAAATGCTATGTTCCAGAGATGCTAAGACTTATCGTAAGATTTCGTAATGGCATTTTTTTTAACTGCCCAACTATTAGACTGCTGGCCACTGGAAACATGAAGTCCTGGAAGGTCCAGAGGTGATTTTGTTCTTCCAGTAAACACTATGAAAGGTGAGAGATCCACATAAAAAACTGCTGTAAGCCATTTATAGAATAGTGCAGTTAGTTACACCCCTGCTGCCAGTAGAGCTGAATTCCAATACAGGTGTCATAGTTTTGTGGCTCTGGGTTCTGGTAGAGAAGGGGGTACTGCAGGGGGTGGTTTCTGCAAGCAGCGAGAAGCTCTCTGCAGGTCCAGAAGAGTAACCATTGGCAGACTCAAGGCCAGAGTCGTTTCTGACCAGGGCCAACCCCATCAGAGATGGTCACAGCACCTCTGGGAATCACATTTAGGAGAAAAAATAACTCAGGCAGATGCATTTTGCCAAAGGGAGAGAGAAGATGTAAGAAACTGTGCAGGCACCAAGGTCAGTGAAGGTGAGGGGGAAGAGGCACCGCCCCAGGTGCCAGAAGAAAATGATGCCCCTGCAGCCCATGGAGAAACCCATGGTGGAGCGGGTGCCCCTGCCCAGCCCATGGAAAAGGCTGAGACCCCACCTGTAGCCCGTGGAGAGGCTCCACGCTGGAGCAGGTGCAGAGATACAGGAGATGCTGTGACCCACATTGGCGTAAGGCTCTGTCAGCACTTGCAGCCCGTGGAGAGAGACAGAGTCACAGAGATGAGCGAGGGAGAGAGATATACACCAGAGCAGGTTTGCTGGGGGCGGGGGCGGGGGGTGCTTGTGACCCCGAGGGGGACGAGGCTGGAGCCGTCTGGACCTGACAGACATTCTGTGATTTATGACTGCACCCCATAGCAGTGACCCATGCTGGGGCAGCTGGTGAAAAGCTGAAGCCCTGTGGGAAAAGAATCACGTTGGAGAACTTTGAGAAGGACTGTCTCCCATCGGTGGGACCCCACGGTGCAGCAGAAGGGTGTGAGGAATGTTCCCCCCCCAGCTAAGGAGAAGAACAGCTTTTGTGGAACTGACTGAAACCCCATTCCCCCTGTCCCTGCCCCTCCCCGTGCCAAAATGGTCAGGGGGATGGGGGGTGGGGGGAGAAGAGAGCAAAATCCTGACTAAAGTGAAGTCTGATAAGAAGGGAGGGGTGGGAGGAGCTGCTTTAACATCTGGTCGCACTTATCACCCAACTGGTGTCACTGGCTACGCAGTGTCATAAATTAGAGAGTTTTCTTTCCTTTATTCTGTGTTGAGTCTGTTCTGCCCATGATGCTGACTGCAGAAGGATCTCTCCCTGTCCTTATCTTGACTCGTGAGCCCCTCACTATATATTTTCTCCCCTGTCTAGGTGAAAAGGGGAGTGACAGAGTGACTTTGGTGGGCATCTGGCCTCCAGCCAGGGTCAAACCACCACACCAAGATAAAGAAAAGGGGAATAGATACTATTAACTATTTTGGGAAGTTCCAGATTTGCTTAACAAAACCGAAGGGATATTTAATCACTGCTCATCATTTCTCAAAAGTGGTAAGTACACACAAATCATAAACCTGCTTCTCGTTCTGAGTTTGCCTTTCATATGCTTCAACCAGATTTAATGATGCCAGTAAAACAAAGCGAAAACCTGCTACCTCATCAGTTACAAGTCTCCAGACATTGTTACTCGTGTTTAAGAATTTCAATAAAAGTTTTTAGTAACTTAAAAAAAACCTTACATAAATGACGTCATTCAAATGCAGTTTTGAAAATTACTGCGTAGTATCATAATTGGATGGAATGCTGAAAGCGGATTAGAAACCATTTAGTGAATCATTAGTGCTTAATTAGTGTCTTAGATCTGAGAAGCAAAGGAATCACTTTAAATGTGGCATATAATAGAAAATTTATGCCACTAAAGAAACTGACAACATAGCACAGAAATTAGACTTACCATTCTTGGTCAAATATTGAACGTTCGCCATCACTCCTTCAGTGTAAGCCCCTGGTTCATAATTGTCCATCTCACCCGAAACAATATGAGCTATTCTTGAAGCACGGCCTCGGATTGCACCTGCTGTACGATCTAAATCGTCCACATTTTGCTCTCTCAATGCAATGATACACTTGTTTACATCCTCAAGAATATGGCTTTCTGCAAAAAAAAAACCAATTTCTTTTAATATAGCACCTCTTACACAGACACATTTTAGACACAGAGTTGACTGCACTTTTTTCTTCCCCACTGTAATGCATTGGCCAACACGGGCTTGGATAGAAAACTTAGCATATTAAATCTACACCAAGCTGCCCCTGAAATTAAACAATTTATTGATTCCTAGAATTGAAAGGTAGAGTTGCAACAGCAACAATAAAATACTGACTTAGAAAGTGCTAGAGAAATACAAAAATATCAAAAGATTACATATTTAGTGAATATTTGGTGAATGAAGAAAAATTTAAAGGTATTAAAGCTGTTACTTTTTGTTGGAAACCTCCTTAAGCCACTGACAAAAGGTTCCATGACACTAATCTCACTGACAAGCAACTAAAGGGATTAGTGCTGTGTAAATAGAAAGGTCGGGCTTTTCTGATATCTACCAAGTGAAATCTCGACAATGGAAAAACATTGTTAATTGGTTATCTTGTATCATAAGAATCTCAAATTTAAAAGAAAAACCCCAAAACTTTATTGTTGGCCTAATGGAAATACTGTATGAATGGACCTCAGCATGGGAAGTCCCCATTTCCAAACCATTACAAGAGGTGTTAAAACCAATACTTTCATGCAGAAAGAAAAAGCAAACTTGAGGCCAGACACTCAATGGAAATGCAGTTAGACCACTATGTCATGGCCCAAGATGCCAATTAGCTGCTTCCTTCCAAACTGGTCAGACTACTTCTACGTCCTCTAAAAATTTTACTGCCAAAACCTGTAATATTTACCAGGGAATATAAATTAGAATGTGATATACTGTATTGCTCCAAATACTATTTCCCAGGAACTGCAATGCATGGTTTGTCCCAAACAACCTGCCCTGCAAGGTAACAGAACCTGCAGAGGCAGGGTAACGTTCAGTGGACTGGCTCTCACCTCGCAAGGGGCTTTGATCCTGCAAACATATGTGGGGTGGTGGACTAGAGGCCCTGTTCTCCATAAGCTGTGAGGACCTGTAGATTTTTGATCTCCAGCAGCCGCTTTGACAAACTGGACATTACGCTTCCTCATTTGATAAACCATCTGGACAGTGTCCCTGCAAGGGCAGCCCCTCATTCAGTAGCCACCCTGACAAACAGGATCCTGGCATTATCTGATAAGGAACTGGGACAGGCCAGCTGGGCCCTGTGGAAGCAGAGTGCCTTCTGGCTAAAGTCCTATATGAGGCCCCTGAACAGGGTCACTGCTCCATCAGTCTGGGTGGTGGGGGGTGTGGGAGTGTGTGTGTGTCAAATGACAACCTGGGTCTCCTGTTCCCCACCAACTCATCTTCAGAACACTACAACTCAGTGCTGAGTCTACACAAGCAATGCCAGGCTCCCCCAGAAGGCTGGGGCCAGGGAGCACAAAAGACGCAGATTTGGGGACATCTGGCATGCGTCCACCATCCAAGGACTACAACTTTAGGCTGATCAACACTGGATCCCCAGGTAGTGGTATTTTCTCATTTTCTCTCTCTCTCAACTTCTAACATCGTTAAGAGTACACACAGTAACAACAGCATTTCAAAGTTTGCTAAGTTTTACTAACTGTAATCAGTTGCTCCAATTATATAGTGTGGTGTGGGTTTGTTTGCAAGCTTCGTAATCATATTCACTTTTAATAAAGTTGTGCTTTGCTTGGATTGTGTTAGTCCTGAGTACCACACAGAGGATTACAGAAACTGGTCTTGAAGTCATTAAAAGAGAATAGCTAAGAGAGGGTTAACTTAGCCCTGGGGCAGGTAGAAAAGGGTAACTCTATGTATACCAATCTGTGAGACAGGACAGACAGATCTGAAAGAAGGATAGGGTCCACCCACACCAAGATTCCTCTCTGAGGAAGAGTTTAGAAAGCAAGGGAGTCTAGTCTGAATTGCCCTAGTTTGCCCACCTTGTGGGACACGACATATACCCTTCCAGATAACATGCTTGAGAGAAGACGAAGATGGATGCAGATTTTATTAACTGCATATTGTCCCTATGCCTTGTACGAAAACAGACATTTGCACTAGAACAGACATACATCTTTTCCTCCCTATACTGGCACAGCTAAGGGGTCAGTTGAGAACCTGACAAATGCCCCACTTGAGTCAAAACCACACAAGTTCTTGTCAGCATAACAGAATATACAGAGAGTATGAGCTCTGGATGAGCATAGGTGACCTTGTCTCCACATACTGGTACTATACAGCAGCAGCCTTTCTGAATATCCATGGACAACAGTCTCTCACAACGTTGTGAAGCTCTTCCTTCCCAGATGAGGTACTTCACAATCAATAAAACAAGGCTTAACTTAATTTTCCCAAGGAACAAACAAGCTTCTACATTTACATTAGCACATCTAATGGAAAAGGAAAGAAACCGGCACCGATGAGAGTCCAGCTGAGACTGTTTTAACTTGTATTTTTCTCAGAGATGCTTCCTCCTCTTATACAAAATGCATTAGATCAACTTTTGATTTTCATCCAAGTATTCTACTTTCCAAAGCAGGAAAGTAAGATTAGGATGATGTACCATCTCTTCGTCATGAGTCAGTGTCTAGTATAGGAGTGAATTGTAACAGTGGATTGATAGATGTTTAAAGAAATTGTCAGCTTGCCACAGTCACCACAGCAATTATCGTTGAGTGGTGCACTGTACCTTCTGATGTTCCTTTGGGATCTTGGTGTTAGTTGTACTGGCCAAAAATCCTATCTCAGCTGAGCTAACCACTGGATAATAAAGCTGTCTTTAGACAAAGCCATGACTCAGACTGTCTCTGGGACAAAATCAATAGCTTTTCTTTTGCATGTCATCTGAAGAAAAAGATAGGTGATGCCCATTCCACTCCACTTGGCACTGATAAGGCACCCCCCCAAGGCAAGGTACTTCGAGTCCTCCAGGATTTATCACTATTTGTGCAAGACACCAGACATGGCTACTGAAGGAAAAGAGAAGCAACACTCTGACAATGTATACAAGAAATTTATTATACAATTTAGAAACTTCAGCCTGTGGTCTGTAACATTAACTGCAGTTTTGTCCATAGAAAATACAAACTGAAGTGTGTATTTCTTTCAGATTTTACCTTAGGTTGAAGGAATTATTGATTGAGTGTGCAGCCTCTCCTTAAGGTTCATTTTCCTTCACATATGCACAAATGATTCCAAGATGTTACATTTAAAGTCAAGAAAGCTAAAAAGGAAAACAGACCCCAAAATCCCAACACAAAATCCCCCACCATGTCACCATCAAATAAGAATCTCTGAAAGTAAGAGTGCTTCTTAAAGTTGAGTGTCTATTAATACAGAGTTGGTAGCTCAAACAATCAGTTTCATTGGCTAATGAAGGTTTCAGACTACAGAAAAATTCTCTAACCGTGTGAGTGAGAACCTTATAGCAGTATTAATCCTTTCCTGAGCTTCCTTTCTTTCCCTTAATCATTTTAACATGGTTACAATAAGATTTGGTTGGTTTGAGATGCTAGCTGCTTGTGCTTCAATTCTTCCCCTCAACTCCTTGGGCACAAAATTCAACCTACAGGAGGTTCCTGGATTGCCAGCTTCCCCATTCAGCATCCAGATGTATTCTATGAACTTGGGGAAATGAACAAGGAAACAAACCCTTGACTCTCAGCATGTTGAAGTCTCTCTGCTTTCCCAGAGCTTGACATGAGCCAGGCTCTCTTAAAACTGTAAAATCATACAGGCCAGAATGATGTCTAGATTAAGATGTGGAGAGAGAAAAGGCAGAGAAGCATAGGCACCTGGATGGGCAAGAGGCATCAAGAGAAGCCAGAAGAAGCAGAAACATGCACCTAGCCAGCTGGGTAGGGGTTACTTCTCTACATACTCCAGTTCTATCCTGGCCTACAAGACCAACCATAGCCTAGAAAACACTTTCCTCCAGAAAGACACAGGGTTGGCCCATGCTCATGTAACTAACTTGCCCCTAGCCTCTTCATCTAGCCTAGTCATTGTCAGCCACTGATACATCAGCTGAGAGAAAATACGCATTTTAGAGACAATCTACCTCATCTTCTACACACACTGATCAATGTGTTCAAGTTACTTGGGCCTTAGAGGTGCCAATTTCTCTCTTTTGGCTATAAAAATCTGGGAATGATTAGCTCGGTTTTGACTCCTAAGTTTAAAGGGGACAGTTCATACTCACACTATCCATGACAGCGTAAGGAACAACACGGAATTTTTTATGCATTAATACTGTGTAACAATATGCTGACTTTGTAGGGCAAGAAACAAAAAATAATGAATTGTACATGGTAGGAGATCATGAAAGAAACGACGATGAGGGAGAAGAAATAGAGCATTCCTGTTTAATCCTCTGAAATCACCGTAACCACAGTTCATGCATGCAATATGCCCCCCACCCAATTGCTACTAACTTCCAGAACATACATAGCACACTTCACTCAGACTAGCCATGTCTCAGCCATGAACCTAGGTAACTCTAATTGCGTTAAGAGCCATTTTCTCCGAAAAGCATTCTCTTCACCAAAGGAACTATAACTAACATAGTAAAATTCTTCTAAGTCTGTTGTTTACCTTCTTAAAAAAGAATATAAAACTTCAGCTTAACAGAGTATAATGGAATAAACCCCTTCAACTTCAACTTGATCTTGGCAAGCCCCATTAACACTGACTAGAAGGCCATTTGGCCCAGACTAGGAGACTACGCAGCAGTAGATTGGAAGTCCCTTTTTGCCTCGATTGCTTCTGAGAGACTGACACTTCAACATTACGTTACTTATATTAGAATTCTCCTGGTACACGTACATCTCTTGAGCCTGATCACAACTGTGGGAACTGGCAAATGTTCCCTCCCTTCTTCTTCCCTAGCAAGCAGTACTTCAGCAGACCTGTATTATACATCCAGCTTTGCTTAACTGCTCCAGAAGGTGCCTCCAAGCATATCCAACATGATGTGAGCTAATCATTAGACATATGCCTCATTTCCTATATCACTTTTTAGAAGTGTATGTTTTAGTGAACACAAAGCATGGAAGAGTATTGCCAGGTAACCTTAATTCTGCAAAATAGGTTAATTAACTCCAACTGGTGAATGAGAGGTAACAGCCATATTGAAACTGGTGAGGATATGGCAGGGGGCAGAAATCACTGCAAGGATAACGGGGTTCACCCTAATAACAAACAGTTCCTCAGAGAGGTTGTGAGGTCTCTGTTCTTACCCTGAATCCAGTGTTGGCCCAGCTGTGAGCAGTAAGATCCTGAGACCTTGAGATCCCTTCCAACAGAATGATTTTATGATTCTGTGATATAGAGGAGAAAAAACAGGAGGTACTGCCAGCCAAAAGGAGCATGTGCTAAGGCTGACATACCCAGGCTCTGCAAATGACTGAAACACGCCTTCTCTGCATCAGCAGGTCCTTTTACAGATCTGGTCATAAAATGCTACAGAACATTTGCCACCAACTGTCAACCCTAAGACTTCTCTTCTCAGTTTGTTATCTTAGATGTAGTAATTAGTTTTCACACTTTACTTTAGCTGCTGGATAATTAAGAATTATTTGCCTGGCAAAAAGTATGGCATATTTTCCTTGGTATATGGCATCCAGTTCATAATATACACAGGAAAACCATTTTCTTTATATTCAGTCTGGGATGGTTCCCTCCACATTTACAATGCATCACTGAGGCATTTATTACTCTCATCAGAACATCCCCCCTCAAAAAAATACAGGACAGTTTCCCTTTCCCTTTTAGAAACCTCAAGCTTCTTTTTTTCTAGCAGATGAACCACAAAAGGGAAGAGCTTTTTTCTTTTCTGCACCCACCCCTCAATATTTACATCACCTCTATCAGCTCACCAGCAGTTTACTAGAATTGACTGGGGGAGAACTCTTAACCAGAAGAGAGGACCGCTGCATATACAAAATACTCCACAAGTCCCTGGTCTTTTGTATCCCAGCTGCCCCTTTTGAAGTCAGAGTTGCTTAGACAGGAGACAGATAAAAAGACAGAAAGAAAAGGAAAAGAAAAAAGAGACAGGAAGAGTTGTATTCTCAGTGATAAGAAAGTAGAGATTCAATTTTCCATATAATTTGTTCTGCCAAAAGAGAAGAGCTGAAGTCTGCAATTTTATTGCCTTAGGTGAAATATGACTTGGTCCTGCACAGGGAATAAATAAATCTGTTTTCTGCCCTTCCGTGGCTGGGAAATGGAAAATTTACTGCTGCTTTCTAAATTCTGCATTCAAAATCCAAATCCAGCTAAAACATTATCTTACTTCATGAAAATATCTCTTAAAAACTCAGAAAGACCTTGATAAATGATAAATCCTTAAATCTAAAATGGCAAAAGCAATGTTTTCTAAATAATGGATTATTTAAAGGAATTAGTTTATGCAGAAATTACACCAAGTTTTCCACTAAGGTTCAATCTTCCCTCGCTGGAAATCACGGTCTTTTGAACGGTGAAATAACTAGCCAGATTACAGGGAAATTGTTTATAGCATCCATCTTAAAAATCAATGTGCAGCTGATATCCTACTTAAATTCAGGGCAGATGCTATAGAATGAAGAGCTGGCAATCTTCCTAGTTTGGACCAAACAGCATAAAAGAATTTTGCAATTACTAGGGAATACTCAAAATCTGTCTTTGGATCAGCTGGAGGATTTGGTCAATTTATTACCTTCAGAAATATTTAATTTCCTCTGGGAGGTGGGAGGGGGTGTGTGGAATTAACAAATGTGAAAATTTATTATCTATTTCCTTCTGTAAGATTAGTGGTGTATAATTGGAGGTCTTTTGCATTACCTGTTTTACAATGTATGCGACAAAGCAGACCGTGTAACGTTAAATGGTAGCTATTTCATTTATGCCTATAAAATATTGTCGAAAGACAATAGCCATCTGCCACTCCTAGATAAGTGTTCAGGTGAAAACACTGACTTTACGATACCATTCTCCAGTAACAGCTTTATATCTGCTATTCCAAACATCCAATGAACACCTAAGCATTCTGTTTGACATAATGGCCCACCGACAGGCAGGGCAGACATTAACACACCAAAACCACTTAATTGAGAGAGATGATTTTGGGGAGGAAACTCCAAGGCCTCCTTATAAAAATTACAAATTCTATACTATGATAAATTTGTCAGCTTTCCTCGGGGAAGCATTAAAAAGACTTTGGAAATGCACTGTTTACTGTTGAAAATAGTTACTTCTCAATGCATCAAGCTTGCAACAAGAAAATTCTGCCTTCTAATTTCATCAGTTTTTCCACCAAAGCTCTCAGGTGGTATCATTTTAGGGCTCCACAGCCCAGCCCAGCCACAGCCACATCATTAGCATAGCAGACCTTCCCTCTGTTTCCTCTGACATTCTCAACAAAATCAATGCAATTTCTAATGTCTCAAACAGATTCAGTGGTATTACCTTACCAACCATGCCTGGAAGGCCATCCCTGCATATTTAAGCATGCCTGTGTGAAAAACAAGAGTGTCAGCATTGGCTCTAGCTTTGCTAGCTTCTGGGTGCCATTGTCTTCCCATCATTTTCTTTAGACAAGACATTAAACTCACTCTCCATTACTATGCTTATTTCAAAGTCTACTCTGTAGAACAGAACCCAATTTGGTTCACTGATAAAGTCATAATACCCCCCAAATATTAGTTGGTAAAGAACTAAAAATTAGGAGGATTTTTTATATTTCTAATGACTGTATTAAATGAGAATCACTTAATCAGCAACATTTCATCTATCTTATCAGTTCTTCCCCTCTCACCACCACTTTTATCAACATGTCACTGAAGATGAATCAGAGAACTGGTTGCACAGTCTGCAGAGACCCATTTGTCTTTCTCCTCCTTTCATTTTTGCTTAGTTTATTACTTTCCTCTAGCTAACAAATCCTGATTTGCAAATCTGAGTTTAATACACTGCTGTCCATACATGAGGTTTATATCCCAGTGAGCCATGTATAGGGTGCAATATTGAACGTTTAAATTTTACAGCACACCTCATAGGTATCGGGACTTGGCCACGTCTCCTCTTAATTACTTTACAAATACTTCTTAGGGACACTGACCTTCTACTTCATTTACTGCACAACAACACATTAGTTTTGGTGGGGTTGCTTTAGGTGTATTTTCCAGGGGAGGTGGAAGTGCTGTTCATGACAAGGTACACGCTGGTAGAAAAAAATAATGCATTTGGGAAAGGGTGCAATTCTATAAATACATACATAAGTAAACTGAAGGTCGTTGCTCAAAGACACACAGACAATGCCACCTGCCTAAGATGTGTTAAAACATGCCTGGACACAAGCCCCAATGTGCATCTGCAGCCCTGAAGGCCAACCGTATCCTGGGTTGCTTCAAAAGAAGTGTGGCCAGTACAGAAAGAGGTGATTCTGCCCCTCTGCTCAGTGCTCACCTGGAGCACTGTGTCCAACTTTGGAGCCCTCAACACCAGACAGACATGGACCTGTTGGAGTGCATCCAGAAAAGGGCCACAAAAAAGATCAAAGGGCTGAAGCACCCCTCCTGTGAAGACAGGCTGAGAGAGTTGAGGCTGTTCAGTTTGTTGGAGAGAAGGCTCCAGGGAGATGTTATAGCAGCCTTCCAATACCTGAAAGGTGCCTGTAGGAAAGCTGGGGAAGAACTGTTCATGAAGGCATGGAGCAATAGGACAAGGGGTGATGGTTTTAAACTTGAAAAGGGGAGATTTAGGTTGGATGTTAGGAAAAAATTCTTCAATATGAGGGCGGTGGATCACTGGCACAGGTTGCCCAGAGAGGTGGTGGAGGCACCATCTCTGAAGACATTAGAGATCAGGCTTGATGGGGCTCTGAGCGACCTGATTTAGTGAAGATGTCCCTGCTCACTGCAGGGGGGTTGGACTAGGTGGCCTTTAAAGGTCCCTTCGTACCCAATCCATTCTATGAATCTGTGCCCTCGAACAAGTTTACATGTGTACACACACATACATACACAGTTTTATATTGGAAGTGAAACTACTTCAGAGTACAACATATGTACTTACAGTATGATAACAGTCAGAAATAATGCCAGAGAACAGTAAACCAAATTTGTCTGTCACTGTTTACATTTTTGTTCCCTAGAAAATGTAGGAGTTTCAGCTAACCGTGGAGCAACATTCTCTGTAGATTTGCCTTATTGCAGCCAGGTTCCAAAATAAGTCAATTACTGGTTTTACAATTTGCATACAAATGATGGACAACAGACATTGTTATTTGTGGGAACAACCTCAGTTTGGCCTTTTGGGGGGTTTTGGTGGGGGTAAGGTTTGGGTCTGGTTTATTTTCTTTGGTTTAAGTTTTTCTTATACTACCATGCACATTGCTGGGACCAAATTTAAAGTATCTGCTAAACTTAGTGACAACTGAAATGTAAACACGTAAGTCACAGCTTTGTGCAACCCAAGAAATAGGCACTTTCCTTGATTTTACACTTCCCCTCCCCACGTGCTAAGGATTCCTAGCTTTGTGGGGAACAGGCACAACAAGCTGGGGCTTCCAAAGGCCTGTCTTCTGATCACCAAGAAAACCCTTTTAGTGTCCTACTGCTTGCTATCAAGCTCACAAGAGGGGATCTTAAGAGAAACCATCCCATTTAACAATCAGCATTGCCATCTTGTGCACGTGTATATATCTGTTTCCTCAAATTGAGTTTTGAAAGAGAACTCATGCATTTGGCATGCTGCATGCTGGCCTGGCTGGCCAACCTGGCACACACCAGAAGTTTCAGATAAAGGTTTTTGTATCACATCCTAGAACAGGAACATTCTGCACCCAGGTAGCATCGTCACTTTAAACTCAGTGCCACTGATCAAAAATCTTCCTTCTCATGTTTATTCAGACACCACTTTTTAGCACACTTGTGTATGCTTCCAGTAGGCCTCATTACAAAAACCAAGTAATCAATTACTGCAAAGCTGCACAAAACCATTAAAAGCTACTGCCACAGCTGCAGCTGCAGCGCTAATAGCAACCAAGCTGTTCGAGAGCAAGCATACAAAAATTTATCCCAATCTGCATCAAAAGCATGCATCTTAGACCATGCTCCAAAGGCTGCCAAATCTGAACCCAACCAGATCAAATACAAAGCAAATTCCAAATGCATCATCCTTCAAAACTCTGAAAGGATATGCCAGTAGGTTGTAAAGCTTGTGATGAGAAACAAATACTGGAGGCAACCTGGTCTTAGCGACAATTTACTGAATTCCAAAAAGAGTGAGCAGGAATTCAGTACAAAATGTTAGTTTAGGGGTGGAAACTTTAAATAATCCAAATTCCTAAATCCACTGCTGAACTGCACTAACTTAGCTTCTTAGACCCACCTATTTACTGAATGTCTTTACATATCTTCTGATTTACTTTAATCCTCTACAGCTATACGAGAAGTTCACCACTACAATATTCCCGTAACTTTAGTAATAGCTGCAGAAAATTCATACAATTAGAGTATGTGAATTCGAAACAGCAGCTTTTCACAGGACAACATTTGCCCAGAAGGTTTCCCAAAGGGAGCACGTGATGCGCAGTCCAATGTAGTGGCTAGGGTACAGCACACCTAAACAAGTCATGCAAGTACATCAATTATCTAAGAAGCATAACGCCATTATAATGCTTGCCCTTCAGTCTAAGCAAGCAGTGGCACGTAACTTGTACCACCTTCTGTTTGCTACTTCTGTGGCAAGAATATGGATACCAAAGAGAGGTAGGAGGCAACACCAGATTTTAACAAAATGGATACAAGAAGCATCAACAAATTTCCACAAACAAGACATTCATCTAAAGGAAACTGAAAGCAAATTGAACTACAAGTTGTGAGATGTAAGATATCAAGTTCTTAACCGTGATAACAGACTCTAGATAAATGTCTATGGTGATAACTTGTAAGGAATTTTGTGGGAATGAGGGGAAAGAGAAACAATATATGTGCAATATTTCTCTGTTGAGCAAACTGGTAGAAACTTTTACATAAAATAGAACAGAGAGAGAACCAAATATGTAATTAAAAAGAGTCAAAAGATCCTTGGAGAGCAGAAAGCTGTGTATCACGGACTGGAGATTTATTTTTTTTTTAAAGCATCAGCAAACAGTGGGGCGATCCATTTGATAATGATAGACTGGATTGCCGTACAGATCTCAAAAGGGTCTTGCAACTCCTATTCCTAGACAAGCCTAAGATTCCATGGGATATGTTGACAGATTTTCCTCCGTCTTCCACATTCCTTACAAACACAAAACAAGGGATAGTAATAGGTTCTTATAGTTACATAAGCCATCGGTTCCACAGAGATTGGCACTTAAGTTTCAGGAGTAATAGAAAAAGGGAGCATTGAAGTACCAAGGGACGTTTTGTTTTGCCTTTTCTTATTTGGGATAGTCAAAGCTCATGACAAAGAACCGAAGATGGCTATCACAGTACTAAGAGATCAGTCAGTAAAAACAGACCACATGCAATGTTGATTAACTCAAATTCATGTTTACAGTGGTAAAACAGTCCTAAAAATATAAAATACTGAGCCATAAATTAGTTACTGCTAGTAAGCATAGACATTTCTAAAGTAAATGAAGAAAATTCTACAATCACACTAGCTCAATTATGATTAAAAAGTTAAATAATGATAGGATTTCACAGAGCAGACCTGGCAATAGAGAAAAAAGGTTTTACTACACCACCATAATCCATATGCCAACATCTTATATGCTGCAAACAGTTCCTGTCCTTACTTCCACCTAAAAACATCCATTTCAGTAATCAGCAGGACTGAAAAACCCAAACAAAGCAACAAACTCAGCTTCTTTACAAAATAAATCTCAAAGTGGTTGAAATAACAGTTACTTTATGTCATGGAAGACAAACAGGTTAAAAGCAAGAATAAGAGCTAGTAGAGGATATGCTCCACAAGGACAGTGTCATATGACAGCTTTGACAGAGTTTTCAGGTGGGTCATTAAACTGATGAAAGCTCTACTGGCCAAAGTAAACTCTGCACGCTCACTGACACACACAGAAAGCCTGTAGTCTTCATCAAAAAGGGAAATATTCAAAGCCAGTTTCTTATACTCCAGGTGAGTGTCATGAAGCTTGACTGTTTAGCTCAGCGAACTCATATTTATCCTGAAGCATATCACAGTCAGGCCAGACAAACTTGTAATGAGGGCACTGAAAAACCCACTATATAATTTGCCTTCCTGTTTGAATACCCTTTCACCATAAACAAACACATACATCTCTACTTAGATTTGTATTTTTATTCCCTTTCAAAAAGCATGGCATGGTATTTTGCTACTGCACGTGCCAAGAAGCCATTATGAAAAGATTAAATTTAATCTTAAGTCTCTGAATAGCATCTTGGGTTTTTTCCCCTATCTCCACATAGCTATGCTAAGAGGGACTCTATAATTGGCAATGTCTGTGATGCATTCATCTGTAAACATGCTACACAGACTGGAAAAATAGTTATAAACTGAAACAGAACTTTGAACCATCAATGGAAAACTAATTATATCAAGAGAGATAAGCAAGCCAGACATCTGAATCATTCCCATTCCCCTTGTCCAAGTATTTACAGTATATTTTACAGTTTATTTTGAGTGACTTCAACCATCCAGACTGCCATCTTAATGATTGTTAACTGCCCAAAGTAATCTGAAACACAAGACTGACAGAGTCTGAAGTCACTACAATAAATACTTGCAGACCAAGCCCTGGCCTCATGATTTGCTGTATTTGAGTGCTATTCATCAAGTGCAGTTTTTATATTTTTTTCAACATAATAAAAGATGTAGCAACGTTACAAGGTTAAAAGAAGGACAATCTCAACTTTCCAAACAAACACCACAGAGCACCTTATACCTCTTAAACCCAATGTCCTTACTGAACAAGAGCTTTTCAGTATCCATAGAGAACAAATGGATGGTATTATTCCATGGGCATTACAATGCTTTTCTTTATAATAAACAGTAAAAAGAACATTCTCCCTCCCATAACTAGCATGTTTGGTCATTCAGGTTTGAGTTGAGGTGGGGTTTTTTGGTGGGTTTTTTTAAACTAAGAGCATTTAGTAAGAAACTCCAGACTCTTGTTTGTGTTCTTATGTGAATGCAATTTATATTGCAGTATGATGGCAAACAGAACAAGGGCTTTCCCTTCTTCCAGAAAAGGAACAAACCTTTTGACTATGATCCAAATCACATATACAGGAGCGACTGGGCAACAAACACTGTTTACCCATGAAATGGGCAATAAACCCAGGAGCAATGAGACTGCACTGACACTCA
The DNA here is from genome assembly GCF_964237585.1 of Gallinula chloropus. Taxonomy (NCBI): domain Eukaryota; kingdom Metazoa; phylum Chordata; class Aves; order Gruiformes; family Rallidae; genus Gallinula; species Gallinula chloropus. The sequence continues at coordinate 45,161,049 of NC_140090.1, forward strand.
GGACGCTCCCAGGAAGAAGTCCTTCTATGTAGGCTCTAAGGCCTCCTACATTGCACAGCAGCAGAAACCATGAGGGACAAAGAGCAAGATGGATTTTTCCATGGCAGTAGAATCAACAGGCCCAAGATTCTGTGGCTGGCAGTTAGGAGAACGAAGAAGAATGCTTTGCACAGGTAAGTGGGATATAAATATAGCTATGAGGTCCCCAAGATTTTAAAATGAAACCTGCATGTGGAATTTAAGGCAAATACACACACCATCCAACAGCACCTTGGAATTGCAGGAGACCACTAAATCTAGCTACAGCGACAGAGACCTCTGATGGTCACAGGCCATTTCCACAGATGGATTTCATTCTACTACAGCACACAGCAGAGTACTTCTAAGCTGAAGACAAACATACTCACTTATTACATTTGATATGGCATGAACTCATTTTATGCTTTTAATGATCTTTCTTCCAAGTAAGAAAAAACAACAAAAAAACCCCCCGTAACAGCCTTGTTTTGCTTTCCTTTAGGGATTAATAAAAAAGTACCCACAATTAATAGAAACCATCTCACCAAAACAGTGTTCTGGGTTCATATATTACCCATCTGCTCAGTTACAACAGTCACAGGTGAAGTCCAACTACCACAAATTGAGAGTAATTAAAGTTGGAAATGAGAGCGCTTCAGCCACAGTAGTTCAATCACATACATACAAACATGCAGCCACCCCTGTGACAGCAGTGATGCATGAACTGCCTTCGTATTATTTATGGCTCTGACAAGTTCATAGTACTTTGTTACAGTACTACAATAGGAAAGTTACTGTAAATATCTTAATTAGCAAAGTTTGAGATGTTTCAACAGTCCTCACTCTCCATATAGCATGCCTAACTATTTGCTAGCAGATATAGGAAGGAAAGAAGTCACTTCTTCAGCAATGCTCCTTCAAATCTACTGGGTGGTCTCTAACAAAGCTGTTCTGCAAGGGAAGGATTCCACTCATTGTACTTGCTCCTCTTAAGACAGCAGTTATTTTAAATTGCCAAAAAAAAGCCCAAGAGAAAGACATAACCCAGAGGAAAAAGGCAAAACCTCCAAGACAACAAAATAAAATATCAATCTGATTGGACCAAATTAGACCCAAGTTTGTGTATGGCTTAAGTACAGCTTTGTATCTTGGCAAACAACAAGTGACTAGTAAAGCAGAAGTTATTTCTGCCTTGAGAAGTACCTGAACTGGAATAACCTCAGATTAGCACCTTCCTTAATGCAAGCTTGGTGTAGGTGTTCAGAAAGATGAAAGATAACATTCATTTCTAAATCACAAAATAAAACCAGAACACAGTGCATCTGGAGAAAAAAAAAAAGAAATACAACAAAGCAGAGCTGTCATGCACTGTTTCTGTTTGCAAGTGGTTCCACTACATCAGCAGATAAAACATTAAAGTTTTACAGCCTTACCTGCAATGTACTAGAATGTTGCATAAGTTTTGGTGTATTTTTTTCTGGTTGGTTGGTTTTGTGTCGGTTTTTTTTTTTTTTAATTAGAATGAGAGTGAATGAGGGAGGAAGATTCTAGAAGTTTTCAAAAGTTAAGTTTCAAAGACAAGAAATTAAGACAATGTTGCAGTTGAAGGGGAATGGAATGGGAAATTATCAATGGGCATGCACAATACTATGGAACTGAAGTGATTTAGGAATAAAATGAGAAAAAAAATCACACAGAAAATTGTTTGAAAAAAACTTAAAATCATTGGCTATAACCTTTCAAAAATTTAAATTGAATTGCAGTAGTTGGCATTCAATAAGTTCCCCAGTTCATCTAAAACTTTCAGTGGAATACAATAGTAAAAAAAGTAAAAGTGAACAGGATTTTCCAGAATTGGAGTAGTCATTTTCAAAAGGCAGCTGGACAATTTAGAGAGTCTTTTCCACTAAACTTTCGAGACAGTTTCAGCCCATCTGAATGTTCTACCATTTACCTTTATCTATTTATAATTAACTTAATTATAAATGGCACCTCTACACAGAGTTTTTGCCACATCTAGGCTTATGCCCGTAGCAATGTTTCACATGCAAAATCCCAGATGATCATCAGAGTAGAGATCAGAGAGAAGGCTGATTTCCAAACTGATTTTCCAGTTTTTGGCAATGTTAGTATCACAATTCAGTAACACTGGTGTCATTAGCATACTGCAAGGACTAGTTGTGGAAGTTTGTAGTGTGTAAAGGATAAAAATACTTGGTCTAACACATACGGCGCATTTCTCCAGCAATGGCACAAAGAGCACAATAATACCGTCTGCTTCCAAGCACTGAATAAGTGCAGGGACGGACAGATTATTCCGTAGGAACTAGAACCTGTATTTTGGCAGGAAGGCATGACATATCTAAAAAACCTTTCACATATATTCTTCATTCTCCTTCCAGTTGTATCCTGTCCAGAATTTGCTACCCGAGTCAAAACAAAGCAGGAAAGGAGGGGGCGGGCAATTCTTTTTACCAGCCAAACCTTCTGGCAATTAACCTGTGGAAAATAAACTCAGTTACTACATAAAAGAAAAATCAACATTTCTCAGTCACTCCAGATAAAAGGAGTAAGCTCAGAACGATTAAAAAACTTGCTAATGAACACACGTCACAAACAAACCCTGTGAACAGATGTTTTCCCTTATATTAGCTAATATGTTTCTCATAAAGTGCTTCTCCACGGCATGACCAATGCAGTTATGGAACTCCATTCTTTAACAATTTCCACAATTATGAAATATCTAATATATATATCAAGAAGTGAAGAAATCATTCAGTGTGTTTCCAGCACAACCTGACCCCAACACAAAGAATAACACATTTTAACACCTCCTTCCCTCTCAGCCCTCAATTCATCAGCAGAAGAGTGCCTGAAGCTGGAACGACTGCAACATTAGTTTGGATCCGATTTCATCACTGATCTGTGACAATCAGTGTGAGTCATCACACAGATCCTATAAGAACCGTGTTAGCTGACAGAATGCACAGAAGAGGGCAGGGCGAATTATGTTCATTACCTCTGGTGCTCAGAATCCTCTCTGAAAAAGTAATCAAATAACCTAAGTTAATTCTGAAGCTGTTTTCACCTTGAAGTTTTGTTGCTTCTGTTTCAAAACAAAGAAAGGAGGCTTTACACTAACTAAAAGACAAAGCTTTCTCTTTCCTCCAAATGTACTAGAAAGGTGTTGCTCTCCCCTTCACATCTTTATCTGTTCCATCCTCAGGCTGTAACCCCTAGTGTAAATTATTACTTCAGATAATTTAAGGTCCCAGAAAAAAAAAAAAACAAAAAAAAAACCAAAAAAAACAGCACTGGGAAGACTGTGAGAATCCTGGATAAATGAGTATGATGAAACAAAAAAGGACAGGCAGCATAAAGTTATTTCTAACAATGGATTTATACAGAATGTGACACTAGATAAGAACAACAGTTCAACAGCAGACTTACTGACTGCTACAGGGCAGAGAAAAGGAAGAATATGTGAATTTTAGCATGCTAGGGATGTCAAAAGTCAGAGGAACTGAAAGGATTGTGTGTATTTCTTAAAAAATACAACAAAGTCATTTAGGAGAAGTATAGGAGATACCTGCTTTTACTGTACAAAATCAGATAATGCTGGGGATCTGTCACAGACTGGAAACCACAAACTTCAAAAGTTATTGAAAACCTAGCTACCAATAGGACATACATCAGACTGGAAGATCAAGGGGAGAATTCTTTTTTTTTTATTAGGCTAATCTCAACAACTTTTTCTGTATTCAGAAAAAAAGAGACTGAATCAGAACAAGAAGAACAAGTAATGCTTGTCCCACGTACCTAAAAGAGTATGGAAGGAAGAATAAAAATAAAAAAAGATACTAACTTAAGCTTAGTAGTACATTCAGCTGTAGTTTGAAAAAGTAATGCTCATAAGATTTTGTTTTATTTTTTTTAAAAATCATTTCAGAATTGATTCTGTTAAGAACAGAGATTATGCTTTGTAACAAAGGCTGGCTTGACTGAATTAGAGGGAACTAACTGTAAGGAAGGACTTACAACTCCATAACTTCTGTGGGTAAACTTTGGTAAGATTAACAGAACTACTTAGTGAAATCAACTGTACTGATGAGGCTAAGGGGAAGGAGAGAAGAAAGAACCGTAGCAAACTCGTATCAACAAACTTCTGCAATCAATCACACAATAACCAGAAAAACTGCAAGGAGCACATGGAATGAAGGCAGGTAGAGTTGGGACACAGAAGTCCATCTCACACAGTTCTTCCAAGGGATGTAAAAAAAACCTCAAAACCAAAATAGCACTTAAAACCCAAAACAGCTTTAATAAAATTACCAAACAGAAACTTAGCTGACATGAAAGTCAGTCAACAATGAATCAAATGATCCAGGAGGTTTCCACCAGGGCCCTCTTATCAAAGTTTTCAACAACTGTTTTAGTACTACACAGTTTCCCCCATGCTGCTTCAGCGATACCAGACTGACACCTAAGAAGGGGAAGGATTATCACATGGCTATTTCAGGGCTTCCAAATGTACACCCATTCCAGTAAAAACAGGTGGCTGCATTCTTAAGTAAAGCGGCGGCTAACTTTTTGAAGAGAATTCTGAAACATCTAAGGTTTAAATATTTTTAAATATGTTGTTATGTATATTAAAAGAAACTTTTTCCTTTCCATCTACTTAAATGTTTGATATACTGTAGTACTTGAAAACAGAAGAGCTTTACAATAGTGCTAATTGCGGTTACTTTTGAATCAAATTACATTGCGCTCCTGTGACTTTCAGTTGCTCGGGTTTTCGACGTGTTTTAAAGCAAACAATTACAAATCAAATGTGTATTTTAACCACAACACAACTACTGCATTACCACAGGGTGCCCACCCAGAAGTCCTCACTGCAGTCAGCATCATCAGCTTAGAAAAGCCAGGCAATAATTCACAGAGCCCAGATATGTATGACTGCGTGTGCCTTTACACACATTAAGGAACATCAACATGGACATACATGTCATCTTAGTAGTGTGGTGGTTTCAATTTTAGGAAGGCACAGAGCTCCCCTTTCTACTTCTCAAAGAATGAGTTTTTCACAACTGAAAAATTAAACATGAAATCTTTTAAAAAAACCTATACAAGTTTTTTAAAGATGCATATTATCAATATCTACCCCATCAATTTAATTACATGTAAATTAAGTTAATCTCTTTTCAAAGTACAGACACGATACCCATTAGTATTATTCTGAAGTTTGTCATCTTTTATATAATCCTAAAACATTATATGAAAATTCATTTACATCAATCTACTTTAGCTGTTCTGACTCAGATGAACAGCATCCTTCATACAGTGATTAATCTACTCCAGTAAGTGTTGCATTGTTTAAGCTTTGCTGTGCAGTAATAATTAAGACCAAAGAAAAAAAATAAGATTTGGATCATGTACAACTGACGATGTTTCAAATTAAATTTCTGTAGGAGATTTGAAGTTTGCCCTGCTCCGTGCAAGATGCTTTAGCACACAATTACCAGAGTTCTCTTCTAATGTCTTTTATTTTCTGAGATTCTATTCACCTGTTTTACTATTTTGTACATCCAGTAAAGTTCACCCTGCTTCCTAACCAACTATTAAAGATCTCTTCCATGCGTAGAGACTGCAGAAGCAGCAGGGAGCTTCAGATCTGACGATACAACAGTAGGAAAGGCAAGAAGCTGCATACCTGTGTTCTCTGTGTTAACAGAACATTACTTCCTTAGAACCAGACCTTTGGAAAACTACTAAGTTCTGTTTCTTTTCCACTGTGCATTTTTGCTAGCAGTATACTGAGCAACGTGCACTGAAATCACATAAATGCTACAACATTATGGCAGCAAAATATGTGGCCCCTTAGCATCTGGTGATGGGGACATAAGACCATTTGGAGCCAGGAAAACTGCCGTCTCAGCAGTTGTATAGCTTCTTATCTTCTGCTGCTTTCCATGAATTAAATGTAGATCCTGATGGCACAGGTTTGCATTATAAAGCAACTTCTGTTCTAACACTGTGGTACCTCACAGTCTCACATTATGCTTGGAAGGACTTAACATATTCCTAGGTTCCAAGGGAAGGATTAAGAAACTAAAAACACATTCTGGCCTGCACAAATTCTGATTTTTAGAGAGCACAAAAGAATCAACATCAGAAAATTAACATGAAAAACTGTGTTTTCTGCCTAATTGTATGGGGAACAAGACAGTAAGAGAAGAGTTCACAGAATCACAGAACATTAAAGCAGTTGGAAGGGATCTCAAAAGATCAGCTAGTCCAACCCCCCCAGCAGAGGAAAATCACCTAGACTAAATCACACAGGAGTTGAGGATAAAACTTAACTTGTACCAATGTAAACAAAATTACAAGCAAATCCAAACTAGTTTCTTGGAAATTCAAGCATAAAATGCAACAGCACATTCCACTTTACTTACATGGATCCAAAAACTTGCTATCATCATGACAAATGGATGACAGTCAGTTTTAAACTGAATGTCAGTGGGTTATAAAGACTAATGTCCACATTCTTTTTTACATAAAGTATCCATAAATAAGCTGAGAGCGATTGTCTGCTCATAGGAGTGTAACATCTATGAACAACGGTATCATCATTTATAATGGTTCATAATTGCAACAACATTTACAATACAATTCATTAGCTCTTGCCTTCCCTTATAAGGAACAGACCATCATTTAACCTGGCTATTTGCAATCAGACTGGGTTTTTTCCTTCTAAAGACCTGATTTCAGCTCTTTCTTGTTTTCTGTAATTCTAGTTTTCCTTTCAACACAGTATAATATACAAACACAAACAAATCAGAACCAAAACAAGCAAACAAAACCCAAATTAACCTATCCAGTTTCATGACAGGTAAATCTGAAGAGACCAATACCTGTAAGCGGCTTGCACAGTCACACAGAGACCGTTTCACTAGAAGCACTGTTCCTTCCCATGCTCTCAGCTGTACCTCCTACATTCATCTTATTTCAAGGACAGAAACATAACATCCAGGATTCAAGGAAAAATAGGGACTAACCCATAGCTACTGAGCTCTGCACAAAGCTTTTACATTGACTTTAATGGGACTTACACTGTACCTTAAAAACATCCAGACTAAAAATGCAGCTCCAACTACTGGATTTACCCTATAATCATTAGTAACCCAGCATAACTTACATTAGTAACATGGTTTTACAGAATAACTTGCCAACCAAGGCTCTGGTGACACTGTGTGAAAAGCAGATACATAATGTAAACCACAAAATAGAAGATTTTGTAGCTGACAGAAGAAAATCTCACCTATGAATCAAGTGGAGATGCAATTTAGAATAAATTTTTAGTCTACAAATTTTGTTGTACCACTCAGAATTCTGAACCGTGAGAGCTACTAGGGAAGGTGCGTTTACTGTAATTAAAAACAGGTATCCTGTATTTTGGAACATGATTTTAACCCTACAGGATCTAATCACTTCCCTTGCCAAGAAGATGCAGTCCAGGCTACACACTCAGTCATTCAGTTCACATGTGACTGACACTCTTGAGACAGCACAGCATCAGTTTTCAGTGAACTCTTTTACTTAAAAGACATATTCTGCCCCCACTATGCCCATGTTGGCATGTGCTGTGGAATACTATCTTCTGTAGAAAATATAGTTCCATTATAAATAATTTCTTCTCCCAGAGCCTATAAACAATAGGAAGGTTCGTCATCAGCTTTGGGAAAACGTACTCAGTGCTGAGTTCACACACAATTGTTTCAGACTACTGATTTCTGCAAAACTATTAATCTCCTGTATTGCTGCATTAACCAAATAATCCCAATAAAAGGAATTAAGCCCAACACAAATACCCTGAGAAAAATGGGGAAGCTCAAGGCCCGCTGGCCATAAGGTAAAACTACATTTAATGAAGATGAGACAAGTAACTCCTTCCAATCCACGTTACACTAACTTAACAGAAGTCAAAAATGTAGAATCGGGATCTTTTAACTAGAACAACTGCTTTCCATCTTCTGTTTTAACGTTGATGATAGTCACTGCTTCACTAAATACTGTTTACTGCTATCAAAGGTCTCTTCTGTGGAGAGATTTATACATACAATTTGCTTCAAATACATTTTTAACTGAAAATTCTGGAAATGGTACATTGCATCTTTTTTGTTTATGAGGTGCTTTTAAACACATCAACTTGAAAAAGTAGCCCACATGATTTCCTATTTCTGTGTCTAACATAAGAATTAACCATGGAACCAAATTACACAGTAATGTGAGAATCTCCAATCATGTGTTTGCACGCTGGTAGGCACTTCCTTCTCCAGAAGATTTTCTCACAGCTGCAGAGAAGTTTTTGAAACTTAAAGAGCTAAATGAACCTGGGAGTATGGATAAACGTACCCACTGTAATACAGCCATTCTGCTGTCTGCACAAGTTCTCTTCAGCTTTCCCTTGTACAGAGCAGAAATACCTGTGGTGTGGGGTCCCACTGAGGGACATTACTGACAAAGGCTCTCCATGGGCTGCTTACAGCAGGAAACTGGATGCAGTGGGGGACATTCTGAACAGCTGCAACAGTTTCACAATACCTTACACAAACGTATCCTCCATTGGTTTCCTTTTCAGATGTTATTAAATGTTTTCAAAGCCTAGGAAAGAATAATGAGATAGGGAAAAATATCATACCTGATACAGCAAGGAAATCATCAATACTTGTTATGTCATCCACAGCTTCTGTAAGAACATGGATGTGGTTCTCCCATGTACTCCTATACATTTCCATGTTGTTTTTCACAACTTGACTCTTCGGTCTGGCAGCAAGAGCTAAAGCAGCATTAATAACCTATACCAAAAAAAAAGAAAAACAACAAACAAAACAACCCATCTAAATATGTCTTCAGAAATAAAATGTTACAATTTACTTAAAATCGCAAAGCAGAATTTCTGTTCTGGAAGCAAAAGCGTTGTTTAGCTTTTGTTTCTGTCCTCCACATGAATATCCCATCAGACACTGCTTAGGCTAACTTCCATTTCAGCTTAAAACACTAGGATGCTAATGGAATAGGATAGCAAAAATCACAACCTTTGTTTTTAGTTGGAAAACTCATACTATTCTGGTTTGGAAGACATCAGTTGGTTTTACTTCCATAAGACACACACTTATCAGTACAGCATACACTACTGCAGTCTGGAGTTTAACCACTTTAACAACTGTTTACCACAGGGCTTATTATGGAGTGTCTTCACTAAAAGAGATATCATCAGCCCCCGTCATGTAAAAGTGGAAGGTTCAGCCAGGACAACAGGTATCTCTCTTCAGATCAGTGTTGTGGAATGCAAGACATACTACATCTATGTAACAGCAGCAGACTGGTATTTCTAAATCAGGTCTACAAATAGTCACGGCTGTCACATGAAGAGGGTAGATTCTGTATCTCCAAGGAACCACTAATTGAAGACGGAAATATTGGATACTGAAGCAACTACTTCTATAGATACCTCTTCAATCAATTACTTAACGAGAAGATTTTTCCTCATATAGCTTTTTGCTTATATCTATAAACATTATATAAATTAAACTAATACATATGCCATGTAGAAGCTGAATGTTAACCTTACACTATCACAGAATCAAAAGGTTGGAAAAGACCTTTGAAGATCATCAAGAACAACCAATCCCATCCTAAGCTAAACTATATCCCTAAGTACCTCACCTACCCTTTTTTTAAACACATCCAAGGAAGGTGACTCAACCACCACTCTGGGCAGGCTGTTCCAGGCCCTGACACTTCCTCCCACTTTAGTGTCATCTGCAAACTTACTGAGGGAGCATTCAATCCCTTCATCCAGGTCATTGATAAAGATGTTGAACAAAACTGGACCCAAGACAGCCCTGGGGGACACCACTCGTGACCAGCCTCCAGCTGGGTTTTATTCCATTTACCTCCACCCTTTGGGCCCGGCCATCCAGCCAGTTTTTAACCCAGCAGAGGGTCCACCTGCCCAGGCTAGTGGCAGCCAGTTTCTCAGTCAGAATGCTGTAAGAAACTGTGTCAAAGGCTTTACTGAAGTCCAGGTAGACCACGTCCACAGCCTTCCCCTTGTCCATTAAGCAGGTCTCCTTGTCACAGAAGGCGATCACGTTAGTTTGACAGGATCTACCTTTTGTAAACCCATGTTGAATAGTCCTGATCCCCTGGCCATCACACATGTGCTGCATGAAAGCTCCCAAGATGACCCTCTCCATCATCTTCCCCGGGACTGAGGTCAGGCTGAAAGGCCTGTAGTTCCCCTGATCCTCCTTCCGGCCCTTCTTATATATGGGTGTCACATCTGCCAGCCTCCAGTCGAGTGGAACTTCCCCAGGCTGCCAGGATTTCTGGTAGATGATGGAAAGGGGTTTGGCAAGCACATCTGACAGCTCTCTCAGCACCCTCAGGTGAATCCCATCTGGCCCCATTGACTTGTGGGTATCTAACTGGCCAAGTAGGTCACTAATCATTTCCTCCTGAACCATGGGAATTTTGTTATTCTTCCCCTCCCTCTCAGCCAGTTCCTGAGGATGAGTACTCAGGGAATATCCATCTTTACTATTAAAGACTGAGGTACAGAAGGAATTAAGGACTTCAACCTTGTCCTCATCCCTTGTCAATAAGGTTCCTTCTGAATCCAATAGGGGCTGGAGATTCTACTTGACCCTCCTCTTACTGTTAATGTACCTATAGAAGGACTTTTTATTATCTTTTACAGAACTGGCCAGTTTGAGCTCCAGTTCAGCTTTAGCCCTTCTGACTTTCTCCCTACATGATCTCACTACATTCCCATAGTCGTCCCAAGACACCTGCTCCTTCTTCCAAAGCTCATATTTTTCCCTCTTTTCCCAAATATCTTTCTGGATCTCTACTCAGCCAAGCTGGATTCCTTCATCACTGACTCCTCTTCCAACAGACTGGGACAGCCTGTTCTTGTGCCACCAAGATTTCCTTCTTGAGGGGCAACCAACCCTCTTGGGCTCCTTTGCCCTCCAGGGCTGCCTCCCATGGAATCTTACAGAGCAGCTTTCTGAACAGTCCAAAGTCAGCCCTACGGAAATTTAAGGTGCCTGTTCTGGTGTTTCCCCTTCCTTACTTCTCCCAGTACTAAGAATTCTATCAGCTCATGATCACTATGCCCCAAGCATCCTCCAACCTTCACATCCCCCACTAGGCCTTCGCTGTTTACAAACAACAAGTCCAGCAGGGCACCTTCCCTAGTGGGTTCATTCACCAGCTGGGTCAGGAAGTTGTCTTCCAAATACTCCAGGAACCTGCTAGACTGCTTCTTCCCTGCTGTATTGTTTCCAGGAGACACCTGGTAAGTTGAAGTCCCCAATAAGGACAAGGGCTGGTGATTGTGAGACTTCTCCCAGTTGTTTAAGAACAACCCATCAGCTTCCTCCTCCTGGTCAGGTGGTCTGTAGTAGACTCCCATTACTATACCTCCCTGATTTCATGCTCCTCTGATTTTTACCCAGAGACACTCAACCCTGCCTTCACCATACTCTAGCTCCAGGCTGTCAAAGCATTCTCTGACATACAGGGCTACCCCACCTCCTCTCCTACCCAGCCTGTCACACCTGTATAGTTTTTAACAGCAATTGCAGCACTCCAGTCATCTGAATTATCCCACCACATTTCTGTGATGACAATCACATCATAGTCTCCTTTAGTTACAAGGACTTCTAATTCCTCTTGTTTGTTGCCCATGCTGCGTGCATTGGTGTAGATGCACTTCAGCTGGTCTATTGATCTTGTTACACTCCTAAGGGAAGCCTTGCTTCCCAAGTGACAGCTGGTTAAGTTACCTAGCCCATCAGTAGTAGTTACATCTCTACCCTAAATTAGCACACTATCCCCCTGGTTAAGTAGGGTGGCTGACCAGAGGTCATTGCCAGCACACCATCCCTCAGTAACTTGACCACCACACCCAGGCTTTTTTTCATCTAGCCTGACCCTGTCCCCCTCCCCCTTCTTATCTAGTTTAAAGCTCTATTAATGAGCCCTGCTAGCTTCTTTGACAGTATCCTTCTGCCCCTTGGGGATAAGTGCTCCCCATCCCTAGAAAGCAAGGCTGGTGATGCTCGAGCCAGCCCATTGTCCAAGAAACCAAAGTTCTATTTCTCACACCATGTTCTGAGCCAGGTATTAATTTCCTGGCTCTTCTCATTCCATCCCTACCCATTCCCTGTAGTAGGAATGACGGAGGAAAACACTACCTGTGCTCCAGATTCTTGTACCATGCATCTCAGGGCCCTTAAATCCTTCTTAATGGTCCTCAGTTTTCTTTTATGTATTTCATTACTACCTATTTGGAAAATTAAAAGTGGATAATAATCCGTGTGCCTGACCAAGGTTGAGAGTTGCTTTGTCAAGTCCCTAACTGAAGCTCCCTTAAGGCAGCAGCCGTCCCTATGTAAAGGGTCTGGCCTACAGATAGGGTCCTCAGCTCCCTCCAGAAGGGAATCCCCTAAGATAGTGACCTGTCTTTTCTTCTTAACAGAGGCTGTTTTGATGGTTTGCTTAGGGGGTCTTGTCCTAGGGAACACAACCTCAGGAGTAATTTTTCTATCAGCCGTCTCATTATCTGGCTGGTCCCCTTGTAGTAGGGCTTCGTATATATTGCTCAGAGGATCTTGGGGAGGAAGGACAGGCATGGAAGGCACTCTCCTATTGCCCTTGCGACATACGTGCTTCCATTCATCCCTTTCATTTAGACTGTCCTGCCTGGAGGAAGGTACAAGGTCACTCTGGTCCGGAAGTTATCTACTGGGTACTCACATTTCTTTTGCTGGGAGGACAGAACCTGGCTCCACTGATTTATCTCCCATCTCAGCCTCTCTAATGCTCATGAGTCTGACTAGTTTATATTTGAGCACATCTACCTCATCTTGCAGGTATGCTGAGGAGATCCCTTATCAGCTCCTTTTTTCCTTTCCCAACATTGTTTATTTATCAAGGAGAGAATAGTTTTACTAAGACAGAACACCATATAACACAAAAAAATTTGGAAGAATAAAAAGACACACCACACTAATCCCCAGTGCTGGCAGTATTTATGCATAAAATATTCTTAATATCATGCCTCTGTAATCAAGTCATACCAAGGAATAAGAACTCAGAAATTCCTTCTCCTAAGGTTTCATTGTGATAGTACCAATCCTCTTGACCCTGTTCTTGATCATAAGCTAAATTTGTCATCAGCTTTGTTCGACTGGTATTTTTACGTTTCACATGAACTTAAACAGCTAATGAAATTTAAATAATGACTTACTAGTATTTGTGCTCTCATAATGAATAAACAGACATAATTGGGCTTTCACAAGAATCCTGCTGGGATAGAGTCGTTCTATGAATGATTTGATAACGAAGAATAGCCTATATATGCATATTATTTTACCAGGCAGCTGAAGAAGGAGGGATGATGCAACTACAATGAAGAAAAGGATAAGGTCTCTTTACCAACTCCACAAGTGATCTAAAGAATAGAATTCTGTTCCGTAATTACAAATATAAAAGCACCCTTTACAAATATAAAAGCATTCTTCAGCAGTGAAAAAAAAAATCAACAAATTTAGAATTGGAGCCAGGTGGACAGGTAGCAGCAAAAACACATCTGCATTTACAGTGCATCAGTCAAATATATCCATGTCCACCATACCAGGTGGTTGCAAAAAAGAAGGTACTCTGATAGAAACCAACAGCCCGAGAAATATAAACAGAAGAAATACCCAAAACCCCTGAAGCAAGCGCTTTATTCTACTTTTACACGATAAAATTTTCTAAATGAAAGACTGTTTCAGGGCACCATGCTTCTAGAAAGACACAGAGGGTTTCTCTCCCACTCAAGACAGAACAGCATCAGTATACTCATCATCACAGACCTGAAAAAATACAACTGTGCAAAAAGACTGGAAAAAATGAAATTGATCTGCAGGAGGAGAGAGAGACTGGAGAGAAATAATGTAACTGCATAGGTTAAATGAATGAACTACTGTGTGTGCAACATGAGAAGTGAAAAAGACTGTTTAAATTGCAGGACAGGAAGGCAAAAAAAGAACATAAAAAAAAATCCCAAACCAACCAAACACTAATTCAACTTCTTGCAAGCAAAAAGCTGTTTATCTTAAGCTCCCTAACACATGAAAACTGCAATTTGTTTAAGATTAAAATACCAAGCACACTAATTGCTGGACTGAGGAAGACTATGCTATTAACATATCATCTGTTGCAAAAAAATAGCACCAACACACAGTATCACACCAACCTACCAGAACTATTTACTACATGTTTTTGTAAAACAGGAATGAATTCTCTTGAATTTGTTATTTCATTTAAACATTGTTTAATTGTTGTCCAAATGTCCCATCAGGAGCCACGCTGTCTCAGAATTACTACTGAATTACTGGTTGTCCACACTCCAGAACGTTCCTGTTCTGACAAAACATCTGCAGAGTCATGCAGAAAACCACAAAATATGCTGAATAAGGCTGAAGTTGTCCTCTTCCCTATTTTCCAGATTACTAATAACCAAATTATTTAAATCATTAGACATTCAGCTTTTGGGCAATGACTTTTGCTCAGCAGGGCACCATGCAGCTGCATTAAAAAACAGGCTATCAAATTACCCCAGTTTAGAAATGAATTTAAAATTTTATTAATGAATCAAAGAATCAAATTAATGCTGATTAAATGCAAAAAAGTGCATGCTACAAGAAGTAACTGCTTAACAGTTGAGCAATTACAGTCTAAAAGTCCTGAGTCTGATAATTATTTTTGTAAAGCTGCATAGCTTGTTTTTTAAAAAAAATATCTCATGGTAATCATCATCATCACTTGATTTGCGCCTCTGATAATATGGAATACTCTAAAGTAAGGACTAAAAATTAAAAGTAATTTTAAAATAACTTAGAAAAAATATTTTAAAAGCACATCAAAACCCATAACTACCAGGTACGGTTTCAGGAGTTTACCTATACATATTTAATAATATTTAAAACCAAGAAAGTCCAGCTCACAAGCCATACAGCACGCATACAATGAAATCTAAGGGCTCATTTAAAAGACTCATAGGATCACATAATATACTGAGTTGGAAGGGACCCATAAGGACTCCTGGCTCCACAAAGGGCCAGCCAAGTCAGAGCATGACTTGAGACTGAGGGCATCATCCAGACACTTCTTGACCTCAGCCCAGCTCGGTGCTGTGACCACTTCCCTGGGAGCCTGTTCCAGTGCCCGACCACCCTCTCAGTAAAGAACCTCTTCCTAACATCCAACCTAAACCTCCAGTATCCTTAAAACAAATGCACTGACACGTTATAAACAGGTGACAAAACTCTGCTCCCGTCAGGCCCAGGAAGGAACTCAGAATTGTGCTAAGCAGAGTGTTTTCCCCAAAGTTTTCAGGCATCCTTGCAATACCCCCTCTTTTAGGTGTTACACAATTTTATTTTATTCATATTCCAGATCTACACAATCTCCAACAAAAGCTATTATGAGCTGTATCACCTGGCAACAGATCTGTCTTGACAGTGTATGATCCTACCCCTAAAAGCAGGCACATCATTTCGGTCTCTCGTGTGAAAAACACCACCTCAATTCCCCAGCCTCATTGGTTTGAGGGGTTTTTGCTTTATAGTGTTGCTGCACTTTTTTTAAAAAGGCAATTGCCAGGAAACATAGACTTAAATTATTGAATGCACAGAAGGTGCCTTAAATTTTAGCTTGTAAATAATGTTTTCTTCTCCAATAAAAGGCAACTTCCAGGGAGATTAGAAGAGAAGCTCTCCTAAATGAAAGCTGAGTGCAGCTTGGAGCTCTCCTAAAATCAGGCATTGTTTATAACACGTGAAAAACAGCAATAGCACAGCAATGCTGACACAGATTAAAAGGTTGATCTGATACCTCATCAGAACTCAAAGATTAAAAATGAGTCACTAGGGACTCTGAAGCCCTATTCAGAGACACCAATAAAGGTGCCTATCTCCAAGACATAAGCAAACCACCACAATAAACCCTCTGCCTAGAGTCCCACATGTGCTATTCATTTGCAGCATCACCTCTTTGGAAACGCAGGGTCTCTTCCTGCAGACAGGTATTTATGCTTTCATAGCCAATTGCTTCTGGCTTCTCAAGTAAGTCAGCAGACCACGTAAGCCGCTGAAGGCTTAAATCTCCACTGACGTACATCACTCCTACTAAAGGCTCTGCAACCACAGATTTTTTTTTGTCCCCTCGAAGAGTTAAAGCAGGAAATTTATGACCTTATTAGGGTTCATTTTTCTAAAGGCAGGTGTTCAGCATTTTCCTCTGTTATAGTACTACCTTTGGCACTAAAGATGCACTTCAAATAACTACTTCAAAGCAGGCAGTAACATACTATGCTCAAGTCAGTCTTGAGCAGTCAATACTAACCATTTCCTTTTTTTATTAAAAAACTGCTTTAAATTCAAAAGACACAACTGTAAGCAGTTTACAATCTATGCTTCAGACCACCTTTTAAATGTTGTTACCACATGGCTGTGGTGATGGAATCCACTGCTTAAAGTTTCTACTGGATTGAAGGTACTTCAGCAATAGGACACAATGGAAGCTTCTCTCTGCTAAGACAACTGTCTGATCTGTAAGGAACTGCAGACCCTGGCTATTCCAACAATTTTGCATAACTCTAATGCAAAATACAGAGGTGCACAAATGAGCAAACTGAACGACAAAAGGGCCTGTACTAATCCCTTCTCCCTTTGCATTATACCCTGTAACACAGACCGAGCTTTCCATCACTTCTAAGCGCTATTCCCCTCAGCACAGACTAGAGGCACAATGCCATCTTGCTAATGGATAATTTCAACCCAAGCAATGGAACATGAGAAAGAAAACATGGTGACTCAAGACTTGCACACAGACCATGACCTTAAAGCAAGTCTGTATTTGGTATGTGAGGAGCATCACTTCCCATGATGTACATTTCACATCCTTCAGTGCCTCACCTAAATCTTTGTGGAACAAAAGCAACCATACCAGGCTTCAGCTCAGTGCCCAAACTTCTGCTGCCAGAAGGCTCTTTCTATATGAAGTTTAAAACACACAAACAGGAAACTCAGTGTAGTTGTTAGCAGTATACTTCCGTATATTTTTAAAAACAAGATTATGAGTTTCCCCATTTTAGGAATTGTTTCCTTTCTTCTTGAGACAAGACTAAGTGGTTAGGTTTTTTTAAAGGTACAAGCCATATGGTAACTATCTATGCTTAACGCAATCTGTCATACTCTACCTTAAGCTTTATTTTCACCTGTCAGTATAGCAACTCATGAGAAACAGAATAACCATTTCTGTAAAAGCACAGAACAAGAATTTATAAAGGAAGCAACATCCTTAACGTTGGATGTTCAGAACTATTCCAAAGAAAACAAAATTTGGCAACAGGAAAACATCACTGTACACAAATAATCAGGAAAGAATTAAAAAGCAGAGGAGGAGAAGCAGAAAAGGAGAACAAAAACAACATCCCAAATAAAATCTACTCAAAGGGTTTTTTCCCCTTTCTAAAAAAGAGAGAAACAGTTCAAATGGCACATCAGTCCTGGAAAAAGCCAGAAAGGTGACTTTGCAAGATGCTTTAATGGACCGGTATATGCTGGTACATTAGCAGTGAGAATGCTACCTTTTCAGTCACCCTGTTCCTAGCAATCCTTTATGTTGCAGATTCATTACAGGAAAGACTTATCTGACAGCAAGGACTAGTTAGTGGCAGCACAGAGTAAAATGACATAAGTGACGTGACCATTTTCAAATGCATACATAGCAGCTTAGTAGGGGAAATAAAGCAGCAATCTCTGCCACCAGGAATAGGTTGGGAAGTACTGGATAGAACTCTAGCAGGAAAGAATGATCTTGGAAACTTTTTGTCCTGGGGGTTTTGTTGGTTAATTGGGGGTTTTTTTGTGGTGCTTTTTGGTTGCGTTTTTCTCTTTTTGCAGGCAGACACCCTCATCTAACAGCACTGAGCTTGCACTGACACACAGACTGATGAACTCTAATGTTACACAAGATCTGCAAATCATCTAGTCTGACCACTTAAACACCACAAACCATAGGATTTTCTTATGGCTTCCTCGGGAAGTTTACAGCTAGAGGTTAAATAATTTAAATTCTACATAAAGGCAGCTAATACTGAATAAACTACTTCAGGCGACAATGTTCCTCCTTATGGTTCCCAAGGTAAATTGTTCTAATCCTCAAATCCTATTAAGAAAAGACTTCGTTCCACTTTGAACAGACATGGCTTCCACAAGTGTGACGATACCCATGTTCCATAAAACAATTCAGATTGATATTAATGAAATTAAAATCCTGACATACCTAAATTGCTGAGCAGCAAGGTGTCAGACCTAAGGGTTATTTAGCAGGATTGCTAAAGCTTGGCTAAGCACAGGTATCCTGTGCTTTGTTCTTTCTGGAACTGCCCTGACACGCTTGATTCATTAAATTGGGAGCAGCAATCATGAAAGGCTCCTTTGTATAGGTTTACAAGTAATTCCAAATCTGTAGTCATGAGAGACTTTGCTGAATATTACCGGTGTGACTGCAAAAGGGGTCATTCAGACCCTGTTGCTCATGTTGTAGAAGCCTATCCACCTCAGATCCAACAGAAACGGAACCAGCAAGTAAGAGGCAACTGCCACCTTTGCTCATCCAAACAGTGCAAGACAACGCTGTGCAGCAAGATCAGTCTCATGATCTTTTTCTGAATCATATTATCCAGTTATTATAACTGTGTTGTATTTTTGCACTACAGATCTCACAGCTCAGGTGAACATTCTTACAGAAAGTTGTTATTCCTCCTGTTCTACTGCTTGGGCATATTTCCAAGAGCTACATTAATAGTATCTCCTTGCATTTCTGAGCACAAGTTAGCTGAGAATAACGCCATTATTACTATTATTATTGTTGTTATTATTATTATTATTATTATTATTATTATTATTATTACTGAAGTAACGTACATCTGCCCTTGTTGTGTGCAGGAGAAGCCATACTCTACATACTCCATTAAATGAAAGCCAGTATTGAGAAGTTAACAGAATAGTAACAGATTATACAAGTTGAGGGAAGCTCAAAGATAAAGTGACCTTATGACCATCCTACATACCTTCTACTACCTAGATTCTGAGCAGTTGATGACTACCTAAAAATACAGATAAGCTAAAATGAAACTTGAGGCATACACAGCAGATGTAGCTCCCAGGAAGCTGCTCCTGCACATAATAGGTTAAAATTTAAAAAAAACAACCAAACAACAACAACCAACCAGCCAAAAAGCCCATAAAAACAACCAAACAAGAAAAAGAAAACAAAACAAAACCCCAAAACCATGAACCTGGACAGCATTTACGGGTTAGCTTTAGCTTAAAGTTATTCCTTTCTTTTAGAAATAACAAAGCAGAGGCCAACAGACATCCCTCCTGCCACAAAAGGGACGGGAGCAAGTTCAGTGAGATAGTACCTTAAGGTAAGGATGAGTCATCCAGCTAAAAGAGAGACAACAGAAGAATCAGAAGTGCATAGCAGGGTTGGAATAACATTATGAGGGGATGCCTTGAACAGTGTTTTAATTAATTAAATATTAATTAAACAAACACTGAAAAAAGCAAGGTCAGAGGTCTGATATGGCAGTGATTACATGATAAAACTATAAATTTAAGAGAAAAAAAGGATATTGTGAACACTGAAAACTGTTAGGCTCTAACCAAATTAAAATAAAAAAAATCTTGATTAATTGCTTGGTTGTATTTTGCGATTATCTTTTCTTGCAGTTGAATGAGTTGAATAGGAGTTGGCCTCCCAGCTTTACATGCATCTGCACCTCCAGCAGGTGAATTTCAAACAAAATTAAGTGGCCAGATCCATCAAATTGACACAGTAGCAGCAGAGACAAATTCAGTCAACTATCTCTCAGAGAGGCTAGAGAAATTTACCTCCAAGAAAAGAAGGGTCAATTCTGCCCCAATACAAGCTAATACAGTGAAGTTGAAGGAGCTGAAGTTGAAAGAGCTGACCCCAGGACAACATGGTTTATCAATCAAATCAAAACAGGATGCATATAGCTTTGAGAATAAATATTCTCAAACCATTTTGTTCATCTGTGAGACCAGTAATACCTTGTAAGTCTACATGTAATTGCAGTCTAAGCTTAACTGGGTATTATTTCAGGAGATGGGAGGGTAGGGGGTGTACTTAAGGCCCCTCTCATATATAACTGAATTCTCAGGCATCCATTTATCTCAATTTTGTAACCAGCCTTTTGATCACCTAGAGATTTCTGTGCCATTGATATTCTTACAATCCTGCCTCTATAAAAAGTTGCTACAAAGGTGTATGTGTCACAGTTCATCTGATGCACTAACAAACAAAGGTCACTGCCAGTCATTAGCATACTGAGCTTAAGAATTACATTACCAGAATTAGTTCACCATTTTTCTGTACACATGCAACATCATCTCAAAAGCAGCTACGGCCTCAAAAACAAGAACTGCAGACAAGCATGCAGTTTTTTCTATTCACATCTCAATTCACACTATTCAAAATAAAATCTTAAGACTGGAGCCCCCATGAAGAGGTTTCTGACACCAACTGTTTCACATTCTCTTTTCTCCACTGGCCACACTATGCCACCTTTATTCACAATGAGCAGGAAACAAAGCTACAGTGTTTACAGTGGGCAATATTTAAAACCTGTTGGCACGAAGAGCACAAAACTAACCAAACCATGGGCAAGTCTGCTCTTCAGACTTTACTGTCAACTGATGGACTACTTCCTTCTACCCTTTAAAATGAAGACACACCACATTTGCTGTGTGGGGCTTGGAGAGGCATGGATAACCACACAGAAGAATAACACCTACCTATACAATTGTATGTACATGGAAAATGGATCACACTCAAACCTAGTTCAGCACAGTTCGCGTGGACTCAGTCAACAAGGACTTTTAGACAAACACACACACACTCAAAAAGGGGGAGAGAGAACTGAGCTGGTGAAGGGGCTGGAGGGCAGATCATATGAGGAGTGGGTGAGGGAACTGTGGGTGTTCAGCCTGGAGAAGAGGAGGCTGAGGGGAGACCTTATCACCACCTACACTGACCTGACAGGAAGGTGCAGAGAAGTGACCGAGGTCTCTTCAGCCAAGTAACAGGAGATAGGACAAGAGGAAATGGCCTCAAGCTGCACCAGGGCAGGGTCAGATTAGATGTTAGGGAAAAGTTCTTCCCTGAAATAGTTGTCAGGGCCTGGAACAGGCTGCCCAGAGAGGGGGTTGAGTCACCTTCCCTGGATGTGTTTAAAAAAAAGGGTAGATGAGGTACTTAGGGATATGGTTAGCATAGGATGGGAATGGTTGGATTCGATGATCTTAAAGGTCTTTTCCAACCTTGTGATTCTGTGAGCTTGTCCAGCCTGCGAAAAAGGTGGCTTCAGAGGGATCTATGAGCAGTCCCTCATCATATAGGAGATTACAAAAATGACAGAGACAGGCTTTTCACAGTCATGCATGGTGGGAGGATATTCTGATAGAGGCCAGAAATTGAGGAAGGCTTTGATGAGAGAGAGTGCAGACATGGACAAGAGCACTTTCCACACCAAGGTGGAACAAGCTGTGAACAGGCTAAGAGTTTGTGCAGTCTCCGTCCTCAGAGATTTTCAAGACCTACCCAGTCAAAGTTTAGAGAAAGCCAGTTTTAAATGCAGCATTGAACTTGCTTTAAGCAGTAGAGTGGGCTATGGACATCTTAAGGTCCCCTTCCAACTAAATTATTCTATAGTTCTGTTCTGTAATGCACAGTTACAGAACAATTAAATGAAACATACATCATGACTCCTGCAGGAAGAACAGCTCAGTCCTCAGGGACGCTCAAAGACAGGTAATATAAATTTAAACAGGTAATTATCAATAGATAATGCAGCAATATCATGAAATCCTACTTACTGACACAAGGATTCCTAATAAAGAAACAACGGAAACATGCTGGCAGTCTGCTAATTTTGTTCTTTTAAAGGAAAATTGGTCAGAACTTTGTTTCTGTCAAGCTGTGCTTTGTATTTCTCTCAAACAATGCAGTGGGGGAGTTTAAATACCCAGACATCCCCAAGCTCTATAAAAAGGCATCTCTATTTCCTACTAACACAAAAGACAAACTAGCAAGCAAAAAACCCCCACTATAATGATAAAAAGGCTCAGGTATATGACACCATTGCTTTGGCATCCTCCATAAAATGCCATTAAAATAACAAAGATATGAAAAAGCCCTAACAATTTAAAAGCTTTGAAAGCTGTGTATCTTGTATATAAAATATTTAATCATAAAATGTATTTCAGTCAATAAAATTAAATAAAATTGAGATGATGTTGATAATGCAGCTCCTGACAATAGATAAATTCCACCCAAGGGATAAGAGCCTTCCAAGGGTAAATTAATTACTTGCTCTGTTTATTAATAAAATCAACTTCAACCGTTCACTGAATTTAAAAGGTAAAATCTACCCACACTGAAAGTAGCTGAAAGGAGATGCAAAGTAAGAGAAGATCTTTTAATTATCACATCAAAATTGACACATCTGTGACAAAGCAAGATTATACTTCCACAAGGAAACTCCCCTCCTCTTGTAAAAATAGGAAAAGTTCCACCCACAGCATGCTGCACTCTCACAACATTCTGCAAAACTCTCTCAGCAGCAGGATCATGTTCTGGCAGTAAGGAGTCAGGGACATAAGTGGCATTCATGGGATAAACACATGACTGTAAGTAAGTTTTTACATTATATTCAGAAAAGATTAAGACATATATTGCTTCAGCCAAAGACTCAAAAATTCCAGCAAGAAATAATGGCACAATGATAAGGACACAGCAATTCCTAGAATACTAGATGCAGTGGTTAAAATAGTTAGGCTCAAATTACAACCCAATAGAAAATTTCAAAGTCCTATTTGCCATTTCTCTCCTTTTTTGCAAAACTAACAGAATGATTCTTTCTTCCTCCTTTCCAATAATTTAAAGTAGGAAGGGGGGGTAAAACACTGGAGCCACCTGGTTTGATAGTGACATAGGTTAGACTTGGTAGACTATTTTAAAAGTTAAATATGGATTTACTTACTCTAAGATTATTAGATAATCAAGTGCTGAGAAAAGGTCACTAAAAAAAATTGGTATCTGTTAACAGTGTTCTAATCTAGCAAAGGCCTCCTTAATACCAACTGTTAAGGGCAGATTTAATTTCTACATTGTTATTGCAAGCTACCAGCCAAGAATATTGCAAATTAATTATGAACATGCAGGTAAAGCAACTCCTCAAGAAGCAGCGGAACCTTGGGGTAGAGGGGAAGCCAACAATAATATGAACATTATTGATCCGATATTCCCAGCTTTAAATTACAAACAGTCCTGCACAGGTGGGCAGTGGTTTCTAGTGATACACAGAAAGATGTTCATTAAGTTGGGATTGACTTGTACTTTATTAAAACAATTTGTGTAAGCTGACTCAAAAGGATACCTCCCAACATAGCCTAGCAGCGCTGAGAGGCACGCCGCACTCTTGAGGAAAACCCTACCAGCAGTCCTCTAAAGCTTCTCTAGCACCATACCCAAATGCATCTTGTCCCCTGTTTATACAGGGACAACTTGCACATTTTTAAATCCACTTGGAAACCTTCTACAAGAAAGACACACAAAGTTATCTTTAACACTTCAGGGACAGAGCAGAGACCCAAATAAAATATTCTGAAACAAAGGATAAAAAATAAGAGATTAACAGAAACATTCCCATTATTTTAAAATGTTAAAATGTGCAAAAGAACAGAAAACTCAGTATTCAGCAGCCACACCTGAGTGGATGAGGGGTTGGGGTTTTTTTGGAGATAGAGGACAAAAACAGATTGATTTTCAAATCCAACTGATAGTATCTTCCTTATAGAATTAATTTGATTAACCTGAAAAGAGCAGCAGACAGATCACAAAACGTGTTGTGGTTTCTTTTGCCAATCAGATTTGTATTAAATTAGTAATTTCAGTTAAGTACTTTTACTTTCTTTATTTTGCAATACTGAAACTGAAGTAACCAAAACCCAAACGTTTATTTTTCTTCCTCCTTGAATATAGTGTCTGTAAATGACCCCAAGACTGTTTTGGATACTATATTCAAAAGGGGTGTGTGTGGGGCGGGGGGGTAGCTGTGGACTACACAAAATCCCAGTGGTTATTTCAGGAATCAAAGGTGCATTTCTTCCAGTCAGCCAAAAATCACTGTTCCTCAAACTGTACTTTTTGTGTTACATAACAGCACAGTATCCAGCATCTCACTTAGGATCAAGCAAATATTAACAGTGATCAATTAATTTAAACAATTTTATCTATCATGTCAAGTTTCTAACTAAACAAGTACTTTCTTGTGTCCATGCTCTGTGTGTGTGACAACTAGATTCTGCTCAGAAAGCACGAACGCTTCACATTTTATCAAGCCTTGACCAGTGCATTGTCAAATGTAAATTTTAATGTCAAGAAAAGCGAATTATTGCAATGGAAGGCTAAAATATTCCTTAAAACTTGAATTATTTTCATATATTAGTAAACCAGATCTCAGTTTATGTTTCTTTTGTTATTCTACACTCAGAAGCAAAGAGAAGTCATACATTCAACGGTGCTCCATCCAGAACTGGCGCTCCCATGTCTGCAGTCCAGTATAATACCTCCAACTGGGAACAAAGCCTCTTCATATAGCAATGTTTTTTAGAGATGTAAGCTTTTCTACATTTCCTTAGGCGATGTAATTGCTAATGTGATGTACTTCATCACAGTACACCAACTACACTGGTGTAAAAATTATCATCAGCACTGGTGACAGCTGAGTTTTCTCATCAAGCTGGGCTAAGCCATACTGTCAACAGCACAACTTATATAGCTAGAGTAAATCCTTCTGGAGCATGCAGGCATAAAGGAAATCCTCCACAGGAGTTAACAGTGTCAAAACCTGACCTTGAAAGGTGTTCAGCATTAAAAACCCCTGTGAATACAACACCCATAATTATTCATTAATTTAGTTGCATACTGAAATTACAACACAAAAATGAAGCTTATGAAATTAACCTTCTGTTCATTTGACTTCATATACTCAGATAAAACCACTGCGGTCTCACTACATTGCAATGGCAGTCTTTGAATATTTGGTAAAATACACACACATACCGATTTTTATATATTGAGATTAATTAAAAACATCCCAATAAATTCAGTGAAATTCAACATGTATGTCTCAACTACTGCTTCATGTATGTTTGAAATATATTATGCAAAAAATCAACCAAAAGAGCAACAAGAAAAAAAACCCAACCTACTAAAAAAAGTCTTAAATTCATACATTCCCTATGGAACTTCCAAAATACCTGTCACCGGACAGACTCCTTCAGTAGTCATTTGTTTAAACGCCATTACCCTGCATTTCCTAGAACATCTATGAACTATGCTAAGGCCTGAGCAAAAGACATCAAGAGCTGAAGACAACAGTGAGCTTTCAGCTTGACACAAAAATAATTTACTGATAGACAGGCAAGCAGGTGGCTTTAGAAGAGAGGGGACACGAAGGTCAGAAATCTCTCAAGTGCCTCTGGAAGGAATAGGTGGAAACAGTCTGGTGACCAAGTGGGACTGAAAGAGATCCTCAAAGCATATTCCATATCATTCACGCAGATGGAAGAGTCAAGCTTCGATTTTTCACCTGTTGCTACCACAGATCTAAGCTGCAGCCAGCACTACTCTGCCCCACTGGTCCTTTCTGTCCTCCTGAGGCTTCACTGCATACTACTGGCCCCTCACTGGCAGCTCCAGGGATGCCGCTAGGCTTTCCCTCTCTGATGCAACTTACAAATACTCCCATCTTCTTCTCATTATTCTCTCATCCAGTTAATTTTTAAGGGACCTAAAACACCACAACTGTGAACAGAAGGAAAAAACCAAAAGAAGTGTTTTCTTTCTTTCTCTAGCAGGACTGCTTTCATAGTGACACTTCAGGTGCGGCATTTGTCTTCAACAATAGCAGGACAGGCAGAGGGGGGAGGCTGCTTGCAGGTAAACCAGAGGGGTAAATACTTTAAAGAAATACTTATATTCTGATAACCTAATAAGTCATTGAAGCAGAATCACTAAAGCTTCAATTACAGCTGGTTTTATATGTGAATAAGGTCACATGGTTTTGTACTCATGTTCTTTAGTCATGTGGCTAGAACATTTTCTATAGTATATTAACTTACTGTTAAAGGTTAATTAGGGTAAAAATCCTTGACCAGGACACCTAATCTGAAATACTGGGTATCAGGCATTACGTGTATCAACAGTTCAGTATTCGCGGAAGTTAATCGAAAATAACAACTAACGTTCAGAGTGGATAAGGTAATTTAAGACTGATGTTTACTTCATATCCTAGCAGGAAGAGATGCAGTCAATATATTTGGAAAAATGTGAAAGCCAGCAACACTAACATTTACCAACAGCTCTTAACACATCCCAAACGATCCACAAGTACCTAACAGGTTGTCTGTGTAGACCAGCAAACCCTAAGAATAGTCTTGAAAGTACTACAATTCCAGAATGTACATGATGGCATCACCTCATCTGGAAAAGGGGATTTTAATTCTCATCAATTCATCCTGTAAAGGGAGGAAAATAAGCTTGAAAAGCCTCAATGAAAACAATGAGAACAGCTGAAAGACACAAGAAGATCTGGGAGCAAACAGATAAAGACAGCATCATGAGCATTATGCAAATGCACGATGACAAATCAGATATATTCTATACATTCAGGAACAAAGGAGGACTCTAAAATAAGGGAATTATTTCCAGTAATATATTTTATATGTATGGAATTAGGCCATAAGGACAAGCATCATCTGGTTTCTCAGAAGTGCAGCAAGACTTCAGTTAGATTCCTATACATAAAGCAGACAACAGCACCTTAAAAAGAACAGCCGTTTGCTCAGGAACGGATACTTCATTTGTAAGAGCATGAAACTATCACTAACACATTCCTCCAAACAAATGTTATGTCACACCACCAGATGGGTGACACTGAAGCAGCTGTGAAGCTGACAGAACGGTTTCTTTGTCCGCTTGGTAAACAACTGTAGTCCCAAAGACTCTCACCCCTTCATTTCTGTATGGGGAGTTGTTTTTCCTTCCCTAGCAAAACTCCCACAGAGGGACTTTCAAATCACTTTTTTCCAGAATCCTCTCAAACAAAACCCTCTATAGGAAAAGAAACAAAATACCCCAATCCTAAAGGAAAAGAACTAAAATGTGTGCAGAATGAAAACAGTTTCTTATCAGTCTCTTACCAGGTAAGAGAGAAGGTAGGAGGCAGTAGGGGAAAGCTTCAGATTCCTTCCAGAGGCTTGAGGGAGGGCTCCTCAAAAAAGGTATTGAGTCAGAAAGCCCAGCTGAAGTGTCTTTACATGAACGCGCGCAGCATGGGTAATAAGCAGGAGAAATTGGAAACAGTGATGTCACTGGAAAATTATGATCTAGTTGCAATCACAGAAACATGGTGGGATGATTCCCACAGTTGGAATACCCCTGTAGAAGGGTATCGCCTCTTTAGAAGGGATAGGTTAGGAAGGAAGGGTGGGGGGGTAGCCCTCTATTTTAAAAAGTGAATAGACTGTGAGGACCTCTCTCGGGAAGGTGGCCAGGAGCAGGTTGAGAGCCTGTGGGTCAGGATTAGGGATGGGCCTAATAAAGAGCAGCTGGTGATAGGGTCTACTACAGGCCACCTGATCAAAGAGAGACTGCTGATGAGACTTTCCACCTTCAGCTGCAGGAGGCATCATGGTCAGAGGCACTCATCCTGATGGGGGACTTTAACCACCTAGACATCTGCTGGGAAAACCACATGGCAAGCTGCAAGAGGTCCAGGAGACTCCTGGAGTGTGTAGATAATAACTTTCTGGTTCAAATAGTGGATAGACTGACCAAAGTCGATGCATTGCTGGACCTGGTGCTCACCACTGTGGGGGAGATCATTAAAGGTGTTAAGGTTGGAGACAGCCTGGGCTGCAGTGATCATGCCCTAGTTGAGTTTGCGATCTCAAGGAATGTGGGCCTGGTGAAAAGTGGGACCAGGACACTGAACTTTAGGAGAGCAAACTTTAGGCTGTTTAAGGACTTGTTGGCCAAGATCTCCTGGGAGATAGTCCTTAGAGACAGAAATGTTGAGGACAGCTGGCTACTCTTTAAAGATGCCTTTCTGAGAGCTCAAAGGCTCTCTGTCCCTCTGAATAAGAAAGTGGGCAGGAGGGGCAGGAGGCCAGCATGGCTAAGCAAGGACCTGCTGGTCAAACTGAGGGAAAAGAAAGGCAAATACAAGCTCTGGAAACAAGGGTGTGTTGCCTGGAAAGAATACAGGGATGCTGTTCGGACTTTCAGAGATGGGATCAGGAAAGCCAAGGCACAGATGGAAATGAACTTAGCGACAGATGTTAAAAACAACAAGAAGGGATTTTACAGGTACATTGGCCAGAAGAGACAGGCCAAAGAGAGTGTACCCACCTTGGTAAATGAGAAAGGAGAACTGGCTGCAACTGATGAGAAGAAGGCTGAATGAGTTCTTTGCCTCGGTCTTCTCTGGCAGCCAGGATTCTCATAATTCTCAAATCCCAGAACCTTGCACCCCTAGAACTCTAGGTGGGAACTGGGGGAGTAAATCCCCCCACACTGTAAGAGCAGAGCAAGTCCAAGACCGCCTCATGAGACTGAATGTCTGCAAGTCTATTGGGCCGGATGACATGCATCCCAGGGTCCTGAAGGAGCTGCTGATGTGGTTGCCGAGGCACTCTCCATCATGTTTGAAAAGTCGTGGCTCTTGGGCGAGGTCCCTGGAGACTGTAAAAAAGGTCATGTCACTCCCATTTATAAAAAAAGGAGCAAGTAAGACCCAGGGAATTACAGGCCGGTGAGCCTCACCTCTGTGCCTGGGAAGATCATGGAACAGATCCTCCTGGATGACATGTTGGAGCACATGAGGGAAGAGCATGTGATCCGGGACAGCCAGCACGGCTTCACCAAGGGAAGGTCATGCCTTACCAATCTGGTGACCTTCTATGATGGAGTAACAGCATCGGTAGATAAAGGGAAGGCAACCGAAGTCATCTACCTGGACTTGTGCAAGGCGTTTGACACAGTCCCCCACCACATCCTTATCTCTAAATTGGAGAGATGTGGATTTGATGGGTGGACCATCCAGTGGATAAGAAACTGGTTAACAAACCATAGCCAAAGGGTGGTGGTCAATGTGTCTATGTCCAGGTGGAGGCCGGTGACAAGTGGTGTCCCCCAGGGGTCTGTCTTGGGACCGGTGCTCTTTAACATCTTTATCAATGACATCGATGATGGAATTGAGTGCACCCTCAGCAAGTTTGAGGATGACACCAAGCTGAGTGGTGTGGTCGACACCCCAGAAGGAAAGGAAGCCATCCAGAGGGATCGTGACAGGCTGGAAAGATGGGCCTGGGGGAACCTAATGATGTTCAACACTGCCAAGTGCAAGGTGTTGCACTTGGGCCGGAAGAATCCCAGACACAGATACAGACTGGGAGAAGAGCTTCTTGAGAGTAGCCCTGCTGAGAAGGACTTGGGGATTGTGGTAGATGAGAAACTTCACATGAGCCAGCAGTGTGCTCTTGCAGCTCACAAGGCCAATGGTATCCTGGGCTCCATCAGAAGAGGGGTGGCCAGCAGGGACAAGGAGGTGATTGTCCCCCTCTACTCTGCCCTCATGAGGCCCCATCTGGAGTCCTGTGTCCAGATCTGGGGCTCCCAATACAAGAAGGATGTGGAACTGTTGGAGAGGGTTCAGAGGAGGCCACAAGGATTATTAGAGGGCTGGAGCACCTGCCCTACAAAGAGAGGCTGAGGGAACTGGGCTTGTTCAGCCCGGAGAAGAGAAGTCTGCAGGGGGACCTGATTGCAGCCTTCCAGTACCTGAAGGGAGCTTATAAGCAGGAGGGGATTCTACTTTTTAAGAGAGCAGATAATGGCAGAACAAGGGGGAATGGACTAAAGCTAAAGGAAGGAAGGTTTAGATTAGATATTAGGGGGAAGTTTTTTTCAGAAAGAGTGGTGAGGTGCTGGAACAGGCTGCCCAGAGAAATAGTGGATGCCCCGTCCCTGGAGGTGTTCAAGGCCAGGTTGGATGGGGCCCTGGTCAGCCTTGTGTAGATCCAGGCCTGGAGGTTGGTGGCCCTGCCTGTAGCAGGGGGGTTGGAGCTCTACGATCTTTGGGGTCCCTTCCAACCCAGACCATTCTATCATTCTATGATTCTATGCACAAGAGTTAAGTTAAGCTAGGTGTTGCCTTGTTTCCTCCTAGTTTTCATTCTCTGTGCTATATTTCGCATAACCAGCGTGTATACCCCATGAACTGAAAGAAGTGCAAAAAAAACCCAGCAGAAGACCCTTTTTACCTTCCAGTGATGACAGTTCAAGGCAGGTGTGGTGGTTTAGCCCTGTCTGGAGGCCAGACGCCCACCAAAGTCGGTCGCTCACTCCCCCTTTCAGCCGAAAAGGGGAGAAAATACCTATTGAGAGGCTTAAGAATCAGTGTAAGAACAGGGAGAGATCATCCTGTCATCAACAACGTGGGCAAAACAGACTCAACACAGAATGAAGGAGAGAAAACTATCTAATTTATTACACTACACTAAAAAACAGTGAAACTGGAGTCAGGAGCACGACCAGATCTTAAAACACCTTCCCCCTACCACTCTCCTCTTAGCAGACTTTAGTCATGATCTTGCTCCCTTCTTTCCCCCCATTGTGGCATGGCAGGGGCCGGGACTGGAAAAAATGGGGTTCTCAGTCACTTCCTCATGACCTGTTTTCCTTTTCCAGATCTTAAAACACCTCTGCCTTCCCCCCACCCCCCACTCCAACTCCCTTTTTAGCAGACTTCACTCTAGTCATGATTTCATTCCCTTCCTCTCCCGCATCATGGCACGGGGAGGGGGCAGGGACTGGGAAAATGGGGGCTTTGGTCAGTTCCTTGCAAGTTGGTTTCCTTTTTGGCTGGGGGGAGGGCATTCATTCCACACCCTCCCCCTGCTGCACCGTGGGGTCCCACCCACGGGAGACAGTCCTCCACGAACTTCTCCAATGTGAGTCCTTTCCCACAGGGCTTTATCTGTTCATCAGCTGCCCCCCATGGGTCAGTGCTATGGCGGGCAGTAATAAATCACAATGTCTCTCAGTCCCAGTCCTCCATGGGGTCACAAGCCTCCCCCCAGCAAACCTGTTCCAGCTCAAATCTCTCTCTCGCTCATCTCTGTGTCTTTGTCTCTCTCCATGGGCTGCAAGTGCTCGCAGGGGTTTGCTCCAACTCGGGTCTCAGCCTTTTCCATGGACTGCAGGGGGACACCCACTCTACCATGGGTTTCTCCACAGGCTGCAGGGGAATTTTTTCTCTCTGGCACCTGGGGTACCACCTCCCTCACCCTCCCCGGCCTTGGTGACTGCACAGCTCCTTACATTTTCTCACTCCCTTCTCTGGTGGCAAAATGCAGCTGCTTCCGATTTTTTTTTCTCAGATATGTGATTCCCAGAGGCACTGTGACCATCACCAATTGGCTTAGCCCTGGTCAGCCGCAACTTTGGCCTTGAATTGGCTGATGTTTACAATCTGGGGCCGGAAGAGCATTCCAGCAGCTCCTTACAACAGCCATTTTCTGCAGCCCCTGTTCTCTCCCAGCACCCAGCTATACAAACTGCGACAGCAGGTTATGACAAATTTAAATAAATAATATCTTTCCTCTTCCCACCTCCTTTTCCCATTAGGAATGAATCTTTGTTCCCCTGTTACTCTTAGGAGCCATTTCTGAAGCTCAAGTGCAGACACTCATCAGTATGAAATCAGACCCCTACATATCATTCACATTATCATCCTGTAAAGAGGAACCCAGCACTGCCTAAATATTATGCCACCCAGCCTCAAATTACTCCTTTTTTTGCCCTGTCATTGGTAATTTTTTTGTTTCTTTAGTCCTTTAGTTCATTTTCCATGTGCAAAAACCCCAGCAGAATACAATCAAGAAAGAGGCAAGCTAATGCCTGCAACAGAAATATGGATCAATAAGAAAATGAGAAATGGGGTGATTTTTGAAGCCTCACTAATTATTTATACAGGCCATGATTTAGGTATGAGTTAAACAAAAGTCAGAAGGATGCAGTGTGCTATCCAGAAAAAGCGCCTTACAAGAACATCTTTCCCACAAAACTATGCATATATGGGTAATAATTCTGCCTTGGAGATCTGGATCAAGTATGAACAGTCTGCCTTCTTCAGTAATTTCACTGATGCTAGAGTAGAACACAAAATGTGCCTGCAGTTATTAATTTAAAATGCATTTTCCCAGAAAAAGGAGGAAGGAGACAGAAGAAATTGCATAAGGAGAAATACACATACCTTACCCTTATTTTATTCATAAATGTAAACAGGAGTTCACATCTAGCTACCATGTCACATCACACAGCAAGATTTTAAATCTGTTTAAAATAGTAGCGATGGCTTTAGGTTGGTAAACAAAGCTGCTTCTAACTCGAAATAGCAAGTTAGCCCATCACTATCAACAGTAACGCACAATCATCTAAGAGACACAGGAATCAAACAAACTGGTGCTGTACTTGCTATTTTTACTATTACTTCCAATGTTGCTCTCACTTTTCATTTGGAATTTAGTGAAGCGTATAGTCAAACTGCCAGATATACTCTGCATTTATCAGACATAAATACAATGCAGAAAATCCACTTGCAGATCATGTTACCTCTTTTTACCTTCTTTAGTGAAACTTTAGCATTTAATTTCCAGGAAGAAATCATGAGAACACAAGAAGGGTAGTCATCTGTTGCCTTGAATCTGGTACAGCTTCTATGTAAGTGATTTAAAAGCTTAATTTAAAAGCTTGGAAGCTCAGCGGCACAGATTAGCCAACATTCCTAAGATTCTCATTTTCACAGTTCTCCAGGCCAAGTGCTTCCAAAAGACATGCAAGAATTTCCCTCATTCCCTGAAATCTTTCCCTAACTCCCTCTGCATCAGTGGCAGAGGGGAGCACTGACAAAAAGAAAGAAAAAGACCCAACCCTTGTGCCTCTGCTTTGCAAACTTCTGCAGATGACACTAGGCATTCCCAAAATGCCCATTGCTTGGCTGCAGCACATAGGGCATATATGCAGGTTCAAGCATGTGGACCATGCAGGCCCACCTGGTCAGTGCTGCAGCTACACTGAACTTAGGTCTAACTCATCCACCTCCTTTGGTGCTTTCATCTGTTCCCCACCACCAGCTGCCTCTGGGGTGCTAAGGTACCCATGATAAACCCCATGACACTTCTAGATTCAGAGGCATCTCAAAATTAGGTAAACAGCTGATAGCAGTGATATGCC
This sequence comes from Gallinula chloropus, assembly GCF_964237585.1. Lineage (NCBI taxonomy): Eukaryota > Metazoa > Chordata > Aves > Gruiformes > Rallidae > Gallinula > Gallinula chloropus. The sequence goes on from NC_140090.1 coordinate 45,194,586, forward strand.
CGATGCCACAAAAAGTTCCATCAGACAGAACCATAATAGTGTGATTTTAGCTTCTCACTCCATCAAAAGAAACATGTTGCCCTGTCAACCTACACTATTCACACCTTTATTACTGCATGCTATAACTATTTATATGCTTTCCTCTTTAGTGCTGCCCATTCCTCTCTTCCAAAACACATGCAAAACTATACCTCTTCCCAGAGCTTATTTTGTCGTCTTGTACTACTCTAAGTACAACCACTCTCTTTCCTGGACTTAGCAGGGATTTTTAAATCACATGATCTAATAAACGTGTTTTATTGCCTTTTTTCCCTTCTCTGTCATTCTGCTGCAGGGCTGTCACCAACAAAATATGGCATCTGGGGAAAACTTATAAATTCAGGAAGAAGGATGAAGTTGAAGAGATAAAAAAGAAATAGCTTTCCAGGAAGAATACTTTCAAGTGTTAAAGGCACAGGGGAAAGTAAATTCCTGAGAAAACATTCATAGCCCTTTTATGCTGTATGAGTCTACAGCAAATGCCATTCAGCAATAGTAAGAAACTGGATTATTCTCATGTCTTGCATCCACTAACTGTGGGTGGGGCAAGCAGAAGATAGAACAGCTTCTAAATTGCTACAGAAGTTGAGGCCGCTCAGGACTGGTATTTTTATTTAACACAACAAACTAAGAATTTGTTGAGGATTCTATTCTAACACAACACATGCTGGAAGATGAAGGTAAAGACTGAAAACCTCAAGGCGTTGTGTAGTTAATTATTCGCTCCTGAAGTACTACCGAGAAACAGCTAAGCGGTCACAGGCAACATGAGACTTTCTGGGAAATCCTACTTTCCGCTTCACACTCTGTTTATTGGAAGAGTTTAAGGCATATCAAACATGCAGCTAAACCTATTTGTGTAAAAGCAGAAAGCATTAGGCATTCCAATCCATTTTGGTGGCCCACAGCTTTAGGATTCCATAGTACCCCAACCATCTAGAAGTAACACACCCTGTATCATCTTTTTAAAAAGCTCCATGTCCAACAGAAAAAAGCAACATCCTATAACTACTGACGTCAGTAAATGATGGTAGAGGATATAAGAAAGGTTTTCCTCTTTGTTTCATTTTCAGTCTTTGTCAGCCAGCCAGATGGGAAACTGGAGCATGGATGGTTTCGTACACGTTCCTTTTCTGCAGATCAACTGTCACATTAACACTGCAGCATTCTAATGGTACAAAGGAGCATCCATACAAATAGGATTATATATTATTGTTATTATACTTGAAGACCAGACTAACAACTTTTTCTATGCAATGTCCAGGCAGCTGTTAGCAACAGACATCTACCCATAACTGAAAACAAACCTTAACTTCTAACACCAAAGCTGTCAGCTCAACCTGGCATTGTCTACACTGCCCCACAAAAGCAGCAGCCTGCTCCTTCTGTAGACTCCTTTTTCTTCCCTCCTTCCCTTGAGCCAGCAAGGAGTGTCCATACATCCACACAGCAAACTACATCAGGCAACTGACCTGAACAAAAATTAACCACCGTACTTTGAATCACAGAATATTCAGGTTGGAAAAGACCTTTTAGATCATCAAGTCTGACCATCAACCTATGACTGCCAAGTCCACCACTTGCTTCCCAGGTTAATTCTCAGCCGTATCAGTTTCCTTGCTGAGGACCTGTGTGATTGCTATGGTTAGTCACAAGGGAAGGAGACGGAGAGTACGGAGGGAAATCAAGTCTCCAGCAGCACTGATGATGTACGCCAGATTAAACTGGTTGTGGAACAAAGGTGAAAGAGAAGGAATTAAACAGAAATATCCAAGCAGACTACCACAGCTATCAAGGGTTAACGACAATTTCTTCATTAACTTCAGCAGAATTGTGCATGGACTTTGCTAACATGGTGAAAATCTACAGGAAAAATCTATCACTGTCTCAAAATACCTTTCCTTTAGTTCTAGAAATATTAAGATATGGACTTTTAATTAATATCTCCAGTTAGATACTGGAGACATTACTTAAGAAGATGTCTAATACTGTTTGAGACACTAACACCTGTTTCATCTCTTTTAAAGCAGATGGTAAAGAACTCACTGATTTACCATGTTCTCCCCCATTACTTCTGCCCTTGCACAACACTGCTGTATTTGAAGAAAATGGTCTTAAGACAGATAAAAGGAGATGATGCCACACAGACAGTTCGACCAAGATGATGAAACAACTGTGGTTATTAAAGTGATATTGGCAAAGAGACTGTATGAAGCTAATGAAAAACTTCGTCAGCGTATGCCACCATTTAATGTACCAGAGCTAATAACAAAATGGATGATTGGGTTTCTCTCATGAAAAAGTAAATATATAGGAAATGTAAATTGCTAGCTTTAAAAATCTACAGCATCTCTTAATACCTGAAAAACATAACACATCAAAAGATGCTGCCCACTTATCAGCTATCAAGTCTCATTTCTGTGAGCAAGAGTTTTCAGGTTTGTTCCAATACAGTACCTTCTTTCTAGAAAATAGCACAGAAGCAAGTAATATCCACCGATTGATCTGTATCAACCTGATTTAAGTATAAATCAAAACACAGCTCAAAGGAAAGACTAAATCCCCCTGTTCATTTTTATAAAAGGAAAAACACACTGATAAAATGTTTGATTTTGAGAAAAAAAAATAGTACATTCACATTCAAAGCTTGAGCAACATTTACAGGAAATATTATAAAAGGTATGATCATAGTTTAAAGAAAGAATGCAGAGAACAGGCAAAACCTGCTTAGAAATGAGAGCTTCTCAATTAAATGTTTGTAGGTATGGGGCACACTGCTCTAATTGTTATGCTGCTGAAGGCTTCCAGGCTAATGGAAGCCAAATTGTAGGTGTAAGTAATGTACTTTGAAAAAGAACAGAATACATGTGGCCTGTGGACTGTACCAGGGATGCTTAGCCTGAATCTCTTCTACGTACACACGCTCTCCAGAAAACACCTCAGTTATGAAGCTCTTCATGCCACAGGATTTCTGAATTTACTCGTGATCCTAAAAAACATGCAACAGGCTTAATGCTGCCTGCTAGAGACAGGGAAGAAAGCACCACTGCAAGAATGCTGAAATTACTAAAATTCAAAGAAAGGAAGTCTTGAGGCCCATTTTCTTGCAAGGAGTCTTGGCATTTCTTACCCTTGACCTCACTGCAGGTACACGTGTCAACAGACAAGAAGATCTGTAACATCAAAACGCAGCAGTCAGTTCCAGACAGTCATGCTGGCATTGAAAAAAATTAATTATTCCAGACCAGCCAAATACAAAATATTAAAGACAGCTGTCAGGTCAGGGTTTAGATGACCTGGAAATATGACATGTATAAATATATTCCCACTGATCAGCTCAGCATCTTGCTTATCCTAGTACCTCCCCATGTTACTTGAACTACTATACTGATTTACTTACAATGTCTCACAGTGAAAAATTCAGCTTCTATCTTTAGTGGTATTTTATCTTTAGTGGTATTTTATCTTTAGTCACACACCAAGCAATATTAAAAGGAGCTAACACCTGTTCCAAGCAGCAAGAAAACATGGCACTGAGAATTAGAGCTTTGTCTTTCACAAACGTGCCAAATATTATGCTCTTTTCATTAGTATAAATTTTAAAGTAATGCAGGAGGGAAAAGAACAGCAAATATAAAAGTCACCTGCAACAATGAGCCCAAGAAACCCTTCATAACATATGTTAGGGATCAGTGCTCAGCTAGTACAGGTCATTTACATACCACATGTCCATTCCCAACTATGACCAGCAGGGTTGGAGAAGAGCAGCAGCTATTTTGAGCGACAGATCCCAGCAAGAGCTCTGAATGCTGGCTATGTCTACACTTCCTTTTGGGAGTCAGCCATTTTATTAAGAATTTACTAATTAAACTTTGATATGATTGAACGGCACCAAACAGCATAATCCAAATAATCATTTAAAAGACTGAAGATATGCCTGCTTAGAAATAAACATTTGGATAGTGAACTGATACTGAAATTTCATATGAAAAACTGCACTGATATTGGACACGATGCTTTGCACACCTGAAACATTCTTAGTCAGAGTTCCTTCTGTGAGAAAGGGCAGAGGCCTCATTGAAACAGTAGCAGTTCTGTGGTTATCTGATTTCTGCACTGCAGACCAAAAGAGTATTTAAAGCAGAACACTAACGGGGCTGTTTTCAGGAAAACAGCAATAAGAAATATGACCAACACTCATCTTTTGTCCCTAGGAGTTTTTAGACAGAGTGAATATGACTTTATACATCTATTTTATATTCTGAAAATTAAACAGAAGCACTGGAAATTTCTAAGACATCCTTCAAGAGCAGGAACACACCAAACCACTTTGTGTCCTCTCTAACCTATCACAAAGACGTGGTCTCTCACTAATCCCCCAAGAAGTTGTGCAGGAGTTCTTGAGTGTAATTGCATGATTTTAGCTCCCTGTGAAGCGCACTGAGAACAACACAAGTATTAAAGCAGTTTCTTACACTTAGATCAGTGAATTTAGAAGCCCAAATAGAGGATGGATTCTTTAAATAGTATGTGAAAGAGGAGCAAATAATTAGGGGCCCAGTGAAGTCAGCACATGCAGCCCTGCTAAATGAAGTTGGAGTGAAACAAGCAAAGGGTTTTCCCTAGGAGGCAGTTTAGTTTCATAAGCATGGAATCTAAGAGAGAAAACTTTTGTCTTCCCAAACGAGATCTTTTAAAATAAATCCTTCGTAATAATTCCCCCATTCTAACAGTTGTCAGAAATCTTCCGTGAAATATTCTCAGGAGATTTGTGCAAGATAACTAAGTCTGTTGTCAGGAGTCATCACTCAAAGTTGCTAGGGTCTAACCTCACTCAACTGTTTGGCATTTCTCACACCTTTTCACATACCTAGAGATCCGAAGTAGCTCTTTAGTGCTTGTTACACCTTTTTCCTCACAGCTGAACAAGAAGCACTGTAGGAACAGGTCTAACAAACATGCCTCTTTCTCTAAGTATGCCATCTTAAACTTTCCTTTTGCTCAGGTTTAAGAGGAACTGTAGGTGCAGATATACAAAGTAAACAAGGGATGGAAGGTAAGTTTAGGCACTAAATGAACTACACAAAACATTTCTACTGAAAAGAAATAGGGTAAGGGAGAATCCAAACACACATATCCACTTCTGAATATTACAGACTCATTAAAACAATATGAACACAAAAGCCTATGACATGAAGCTTACGGACACCAAACATTTTATTCATACTTTTCCTCAGTAATTAGCGATCAAGACAAACCAGTAGCCTCTACTGCTGTTACACCAGCAGGTGAGAGAATACAGAACTGAATGTTGAATATTCCATGCTTCTAAAGAAGAAACACACCCTTAGACAGAGCACCAAAGATTGAGAAGCAGCCAGCTTCTATCAAAGCAACAGTAAGTACTTCACTAGACAAATTCTACCATGTTAGGATACAAGTCATGATCCTCAGCCTCCTAACATAACAGGCACAGCATGATGTATAGTTCCGTTGAGCAGCCTAATTCATATGGCAAACTGTCCTTTCTCAAAGCAAGCTAGAAGGTACTCTTGGCACATTATCGCAGGACTCAACCACACCACTCAGAATCATGAATTCTTACAGTGCCTGTCCCTAACAGCCCACTCAGTCACCTCCCCTACTCTGAACAGTTCCATTAGAATGCTGCAGGGCTGTGGTAGGCAAAAACCAGCTTAAATTGTGAATGCTTATGGATAGTAAATAACTGGGAAGAGGAATGTCTTAAATCCAACTCAAACCTACTCATAGCTAGCTGCAACTGGTATGTGCTGGATTTAATTTCAGTTAACATCTCAATGATACTAAACTATTGTCCAATTAATAAACGCAGAACAGAGCAACCAATTACGAGGTGGATGGAACTTTATGCTTCTGCACTCTCACTTGGACTGGGAAAAATCAAGGGTTTCTGGGCCTGAAGAAAGACTGATGAAAACCCTGGCTGGAGAAGCAGTCCTGGAAGTGATGAGACATCCTGGAGTTCAGGAAAATATGTGGAAACAAATACTGGGAAACACCCAGCGACATTGGACAGTAAGGTCCAAGGCAAGCAATTGAAAGCAGATGTACAGGACAAAACCATTGTAACTTTCACCCCAAACTTCCTGGACTAGCAGCTATCTCCCCAACTGGAAGGGCAGCCAAAACCTAGTGAACACATCAGCACCTAGTGAACGTAACACCATGGAGAAAATAAACGATTGGGCATGTGGTATCGTAAAGCAGGGTAGAAACTGATCTCCCCAGTTCTCCATCAAACCTCTGGTATGGAGATCTACTACGTGTTGTCACTCTGTCTTGTTTGTTACAAAGCTTTTGGCCTACCACAAGGCACTCAGTCTGCACCATCTGTACTCAGTAAATGATGCCTCATCAGTGCTACTTTCAGCTGATAGCTCCAATAGCTTGATACAGAGGCAAGGCTGAGGCAAACAGCATTCACAGAACAGTAGCCCTATCTGAGCATGTACACTTCACATCAGAAGTGACCGCAAATTTAACTGGCTCAGCATGCATTTCATATCCATTGAATCAATGTCTTCCATATAATAAATTATGCATGAATAATAACTAGCTATGAAGAAGGACATTTACATCTTCACAAGCCTCCTTCAGCAGCTTAGGAATTAGTTCTGAAATACACTGTAATATCTCCTTTAGGTTCTGATATAATCGTAGTTAGGGGTAAGTTAAGAAAAAAAATGAGGCAACAGCTTCACATACACTTAAAATAACTCAAGATGCAGACTTTTTTTATTTAAGGGTATTTTCCCTCAACTCCATTTTTATTTTCATTTTCAAGCACAAAGAGCAAATCAAGCTCTAATGGATACCCAGTTACATAGATTTCCTTCTCACCTAATAGCTTTATAATTACATAAAACAGTCACAGGCACTCATCCTGATGGGGGATTTTAATCATCTAGACATCTGCTGGGAATACCACATGGCAAGCTGCAAGAGATCCAGGAGACTCCTGGAGCCTATGGGTGACAACTTTCTGGTTCAGGTTTTGGACAGACCGACCAGAGGTGATGTATTGCTGGACCTGGTGCTCACCAGTGTGGGGGAGATCATTAAAGGTGTTAAGGTTGGAGACAGCCTGGGCTGCAGTGACCATGCCCTAGTTGAGTTTGCGATCTCAAGGAATGTGGGCCTAGCAAAGAGTGGCATCAGGACCCTGAACTTTAGGAGAGCAAAATTTTAGGCTGTTTAAGGACTTGTTGGCCAAGATCTCCTGGGAGGTGGTCCTTAGAGACAGAAATGTTGAGGACAGCTCGCTACTCTTTAAAGATGCCTTTCTGAGAGCTCAAGAGCTCTCTGTACCTCTGAATAAGAAAGTGGGCAGGAGGGGCAGGAGGCCAGCATGGCTAGGCAAGGACCTGCTGGTCAAACTGAGGGAAAAGAAAGGCAAATACAAGCTCTGGAAACAAGGGTGTGTTGCCTGGAAAGAATACAGGGATGCTGTTTGGTCTTGCAGAGACGGGATCAGGAAAGCCAAGGCACAGATGGAACTGAACTTGGTGACGGATGTTAAAAACAACAAGAAGGGATTTTACCGGTACATTGGCCAGAAGAGACAGGCCAAAGAGAGTGTACCCACCTTGGTAAATGAGAAAGGAGAATTGGCTGCAACTGATGTGGAGAAGGCTGAGGTACTGAATGAGTTTTTTGCCTCAGTCTTCTCTGGCAGCCAGGATTCTCATAATTCTCAAGTCCCAGAACCTTGCATCCCTGGACCTCTAGGTGGGAACTGAGAGAGTAAACCCCACACACACACTGTAAGGGCAGAGCAAGTCTGAGACTGCCTCATGAGACTGAATGTCTGCAAGTCTATGGGGCCGGATGACATGCATCCCAGGGTCCTGAAGGAGCTGGCTGATGTGGATGCTGAGCCACTCTCCATCATGTTTGAAAAGTTGTGGCTGTCGGGAGAGGTCCCTGGAGACTGGAAAAAGGGTCACGTCACTCCTATTTATAAGAAAGGGAGCAAGGAAGTCCCAGGGAATTACAGGCCGGTGAGCCTCACCTCTGTGCCTGGGAAGATCATGGCACAGATCCTTCTGGATGACATGTTGGAGCACATGAGGAATGAGCATGTGATCCGGGACAGCCAGCACAGCTTCACCAAGGGAAGGTCGTGCCTCACCAATCTGGTGACCTTCTATGATGGAGTGACAGCATCGGAGGATAAAGGAAAGGCAACCCATGTCATCTATCTGGACTTGTGCAAGGCCTTTGACACAGTCCCCCATTGATCTCAGTCCATTGGTCCAGGTTGTTCAGATCTCTCTGAAGAGCCTCCCTACCCTCAGGCAGATCAACACATCCTCCCAGTTTAGTGTCATCTACAAACTTAGTGAGGGATCATTCAATCCTTTCATCAAGGTCATTGATAAAGATGTTGAACAAGACTGGACCCAGATTTCATTACACAATGCAGCAGAACAGACACGGCCCACTGCAGAACTAAACTGCCCTGCACCATTTCAGTAACCAGTAGTAAGATCTGAGTCAGCACAATCTCATCATCAAAGGAAAGGAGCGTACAGTTCACTTTTTTGTTTACGGCTCTGCCAAAACAAGCCCAAATCACCGGCTCCTTAAAACTCTCCATGGATCTTGACGATCTCTTATTATGTCTAGACAGTGCCCCCTGTCATGCTGAAGTTCTTCGCAACTGCTGCCTTGAGACAAGCCACTTCCACCTCCACCTTAAAACATCTCAAGGTCATTCTTCCTCACAAAAACAGGAGCTCGGGATCTGTTTGCATTAATGCTCCAGGCACCCCCTGGCTTCCGTTCACTCAGGGAGGCAAATGTTATTTCCATTAAGTGCATCACAGCACCTCCACTACAGCTGGGGAAGCTGGGCTTGTTCAGCCTGAAGAGAAGGCTGGGGGGGCACCTCATTGCAGCCTTCCAGTAAATTAGATTCACCTCCTTGTTCAAAAAGAGAAGAGAAGTAAGTTCTCTTCTGTGGCTTCTTTTCTTTACAGGTTTTGTAACAGCTCTAACATACATGCCTAGCTTATTCCATTCACTGAACAGTCAGAATACTTGCTAAAAATCTCACTTGAGAAAAAGAAGTTTGGTCAGAGCTCAGAATCAGCCTTCTATATTTTAACTATCTAACATAAGCACGCCCACGAATTTTAACAATTAAAAGGCTTTCCTTCAGTGTTTGACAATTCTGAATCTGCCTTTTCACCAGAGCTACGTGCAAAGCTTTGCTGGTCAAATCTGCAGAACTCCCCAGGGCTCCAAGGTATTTTCTGTAGGTGTTGTTTTCATTGCTGCTTTTTTGGCTGGTGTGTGGGGGATTGTTGGGTTATTTTTCCCCCCTCTTTTAATGCAACCACGTCAGATTTCCATCCAAATCATGGGGTTTCCTTCAAGAGATATATTTTTTCAGAGCACATAAAGTCCTATTTTTTACTCTAAATATTTAAGAACACTGGGGAGTTCTACATGCAAGGTCTCCTATTCCAAACTCTAATTGATGTGTCCTGCAGGGATCTTAAGAGATAATTATTTTCCCTGTGAAGGATTTTTAAATTATACGGCATCATCTGAATCACTGAAAAATGTAGGCGCCTTATTCTGCGATTTCTTAATTAGGTAAAATGCCAGTTGCTTTCACAGGGGACAGTCCTTTTCTAAGCAAGCAGCAAATCTTGTACGATGAACACATCATTTGAAGTAATATAATCTTATCATGTACATTCCACATTATCTGTTTAGACAGATCTATGATCATCAGCTAATTTACCACTGGTTTACCTTGAGGTTTTAAAAAAAGGGAAAAAAATAAATGAGAAACTTCCATTTTATTGTAAGAAATTAAAACCCTAGCAACTCAAATGGCTGTGGAGAAAAATCAATACTCCAGTCAAAATTAGACTGTAGGAGTTTCTGGTATCAGACATAATACTGAAAGCATAGCCTGTCAATTGAAAAGCTACATCTGGATACATAATAACATATTATAAAGGTGCACTTGTACCCCTGGAGAAACAAAGAACCTGGAAGAAGCTATTCATGAATTCTCCTTACAAGCCGGCAATCTTCTTACAAAACACATAGCACATTAAATCAAATAGAGTGGGATGTGAAACACTTAGAAATCTAAAAACTATAAAAATAGACATTGAAACTAAATGATTAAAGATAAAACACTGATTTGTGGTATTTTCAGACAATCATATTTCCTTGATAGAAGTTTCTTTTCCCTCCAAATCTTGCATTTACTCAACAGGCATAAAATGGACTTCTCAAGCTTGTAATTGAAGGTATTATTAATATTTGCTCTTCACCTTCTATTTGTTCTACATTTAGCATGCAAACACAGGAAAGGGTAGGAATATTTAGGCCACTGTGTAAACTACAGTGTTCTTCAAACAACAAATGATCTTGAAATTATGCAGCCTCAAGGCTAAAACATTCAGATCAGATTCAGACCAATCGGTAAAATCCTGACTCTAAACAGATGTTAACAGCAATAGTTTTTATCTCTCTATTAATTCTGAACGTCACAAATACAGAGTGAACACACATTTTCCAAGGTAGTAGGTACCAAAAATTTTTCAGCAGCTGTGCTGTTTTTCACTTATTTGTGTAAGACAAAAGCTCAAGCTTTTGAGTTAGTGATAAAAAAATGAATGCATACTGCAACATTCATGTACACACAAAGTAAATCAAGCAGCAGTTATACTTTATGGCCAAAATATGTATTGGTTTCCAAGAGTAAAAACACTCCTGATTTGCCTATCATGTTACACTGTTCATTCAATCAGGTTTTAATTTCAAAAACAGAGCTTCGTGTTTCTTCAACTGCCATTTTTACAGCTTTCTAAAACTCCCAATCAATGCAGACTATTAACATTCCCTATGTCAGTCATTCAGAAAAAAATGAATTAACTGAGTATTTGCTGTTGACTTATCATTTGGTTTCCACTTACTACGCTAAGCTCTGTGAATGGAAATGGAACACGAATGTAGACTTAAGGAGCATGACTGAACGAACATCCATGTTGCGTGACAAAAATCTGGTGTATGCTCGGTGTGCTATAATGGGAATGGATTGAAAAAGTCATACCTGTGGACACAAAGTCTCTATGTGATTAGCTGCCATTTGGACGATTTTCGTTCCGTCTTCATTTGTTGACAATGAGCAAGCAAGATTAGCAACCTTAAACAAAGAAACAAACAGTTCTGTAAGCAAATACTCATCCACAGACTCTCAAACTTGCCAAAAAACATCACTTCTAGAAAGCTTTCATTATTTGGGGAAATTCCAATTGTCGAAGAACATATTTGAACAAGGAAGAAGTGGGGGAGACATGGAAGAGCTGTGGAAAGGAATGACAGTAACAAGAAATGTCATGACGGCTCCCCAGTTTAGGTTCAGCATGTAATAGCTGCAGAGCAGTGTTTAGATAACATCAGGAAATTTCAGAGAACCTAAGGCTTGAGCTAGATTGCTTATGATCATCGCTATTAATTTTTCAGAGCCCTTCAAACAAGGTCCAGCTTTTTAAATTAATGTTTTAACTTACTTTTAAGACCTTGAATACCAAATAATGTTTGTCTTGATTTGTTGTAAGGAAATACTGAATGACTCATGCTCTGAGCTATCCACAAATGATTGTTTTAATTAGTGGTATGAATTTCTATTGAAATAATATTATCAGCGCAACTTACACTGAAAATATGTAAGGAAACTTGAAATCTGTGAAAGAGCAAGTCAATCTTCTGGTATATTTTACTATATACGATGGAGATACAGTTTCCCTTATAGGAAAACCGCTCTACCATGGCACTCCACAGTTCAACAAGTTTAAAGAGATTAAGGACAAAGAGCATCCTGCAACACAACATCAATAGGCTTGACAAAGGCACAAGAGAGGTTGGGACACTGGGATCCAATAAATGTTTTCATCCTACTGATGTCATATGAGGTCCTTAGATAAACTACTACATGCTTACTAGTCTTCATAGCCTTCCCTGAAGTAGCTTTATTACATACTTATCATTCCAATGTTAATGTAGATCAAGAACTGCTTGAGAAATAAGACCTCTGTACCAAATACAACACAGATACAAACATAGATATGAATAGCTAATCTGTAATTATTCAAAACTCATGCAATGAGTTTTCCAGACTAACTGCTGCAAAATAAAAGCACGTCTTTGTTCATCAACATTTCAGGACACTTTTTCAAATGAAGAACAACAGTTCAACTGATGATCCATTACCAGAGGCTTTTATTCTTCTTACCTAATTGATGCAAATAATTACAAGGAATTAGTCAGTGCATAGCTAAATAACTAATTCCATCCAAAATTCAGAAGAGATTGACACTTTCTGAAGACAATGAGGACTAGAATGCATGGCCTTCCATGTACACTGTGCCTACAAAAAAATACTTTATTTCTATATACTATCCCTGGTATTTCAATCCAACTCACTGGTTCCCCACCTGTGTGATGTGTTAGTTTGTCCACATAAAAATATAAGGATTAAGACTAAAGTTGTCCAGTTTTCATAGATACACTCAAGCTGTATTCTCATCTATTTCAAGTCAACTGCCATGGCTTTTTTTGTAACATAATAGTTGAGAAAAACTGGATTTGATTCTACACTTCCCCTACTGATTGCTCAGTTCCAGATTACCTAGAGGTGTTTCAGTATCATCACACTCCAGCTCCTAGGAGACACTACTCCTTCCCCCTCCCTTAAAAAAAAAAAATAAAAAAAAAAAAACACGCAAAAAACCACCAACCAAAAAACCCCACCACTAAAAAACCACCACCACTTCAGGGTTTTTTCAGTATTGGTTACAAAAACTAGCTCACATCGGTTTACATCATTTTTTTTCTCCAGTCATTGAGCTGCTTCTGTATCCCAAATGTAACACTGCATTCATTAACAAGGCATTAATATATCATCATATATAAAAAGAAGTACTCTGTAAGGCTCAGTGCAAGTATTATTGATCTACTTCTTAAAGCGCTCCTCAACGCCTAAAGCAGCAACATTTCAAAGGTTTAAAAAACCAAAAAGGCAATACAAGCCATTCCACCAGGACCAAACACACACGCTCAGAAGTTTTTTCTCTTTGCCTTAAGGTTCCTCAGGTTTTCCAATTTCATTTCACAGTTCCCAGAAAAAAATTTACTTTTAATTTACTGGGATCCACTGAAAACATGGGCAATAGGTAGGTCCTGTTTATCAGTAAGAACAGATTTAAGACTGAGCTCTATGCTGCAAGCAATGTTTTGTCCATGTCTTAGTGTGCAAGGCAGACACAAAGACTGCTTAAAACAACTTTTTTAACTGTTTCCCACTTACACTAGCTGAAGCATCTTGGCACAAATACATACATCACAAATAATAATTTTGGTTGGAAGAGGTTTTGCAGAGGTCATTCAGTCCAACCCTCTGCTCAAAAGGCGAGAATTAACTCTAAACCATTCTGTGCCAATCGCTCTGTGCAGCAGATCATCAACACCTGGGGACAAATTATGTTACCATATCACAGAAAGGTTAAAAAGAAGTAAAAAAGCATGATGGTTCTCTGAAAAACATGCTCAGGTTGGGAACAATCTCTTAATTGACAAGTATTCTCTTCTATTTGAGGTCAACAGCTATTAGGGTTAGGGTTTTTATACTTTGTTTGTTTGTTTGTTTTTGAAGATAAATTGTTTCTGATCTTACATTTTCCCTCTTGATTCTTCAACTCAAAAGTATTTCTTGGTGATGGCCCAATTAATAACTCAGGTAGCAAAATAAGGATTAGGAATTTATGTCAGGTCCTGATTTACAACCAAAACCTACCCAAGGTCTGTATGTCTTTTAAAAAGCGATGCAGTTGAAGAGAGTAGCATTTGACTGCTTTACCATAAATACACTTACTATGTTAAATTTCTACTGGGTTATTTGAAATTCAAACTACTGTGCTATACCAACAGTGAACTTAATCATTTGCCTTTCATTTTGATCAACATTAGCAGATCTTCTGTTTTCGTCACAAAATGGGAAGAATTTTTCCCTTCTCCTGGCACAGATGTCAGGCTGTTTCATCAATACTAAATGCTTATAACTCATTTAAAAAAAAAAAAAGTCAAGTCCAAACTCAGAGAAGAACTATCAACTTACTTGCCTTAAAGTATCATGCACATCTAGGAAGGTTTCTCAAATAGCTAATATCCTATATTATGCCACAGTCTCTCCCTCTAAACAATGTAAATTCATAGAATCATAGAATCATAGGCGTTGGAAGGGACCTTAAGAGATCATCGGGTCCAACCCCCCTGCCAAAGCAGCTCCCTAGGACATATCACTCAGATAGGCGTCCAGACAGGTCTTGAATATCTCCAGAGATGGAGACTCCACCACCTCCCTGAGCAGCCTGTCCCAGTGCTCTGTCACCCTCACTGTGAAAAAGTTCTTCCGCATGTTGGTGCGGAACTTCCTGTGTTCCAACTTGCAGTCATTGCCCCTTGTCCGATCCCCACAGACCACTGAAAAGGGGCTGGCTGATTCCCCCTGCATCCCCTGCTTCAGATAATTATAAACTTTAATTAGGTCCCCCCTTAGTCTTCTCTTCTCAAGGCTGAAGAGTCCCAGTTTACTCAGCTTATCCTCATAGGGGAGATGTTCCAGGCCCCTAATCATCTTTGTGGCCCTTCTTTGGACTCTCTCCAGGATACATTACACAGATACATTACACTACTTTTATATTCTCTGAGACACTAGCTTTCCTTCACAGGACTTCAAGCCCGAACACTGCAACCTCAAAAATAAAATCGAAAAATGAAGAGACAGCAATTTCTTTCCATCAGAAAATCACTCTTTGAAGGGTAAAGTTTGTCAGGACAAAGACAAGCTTTCTTGGAGGCTGCTTTGATTGAAATCAGCTCTAAGCAGAACTTAAGAAAAAAAAGAAAAAAAAACGGATATCAGAAATTTTTCAACTTTATTTTTAACCACATGAAAAAGTGGATTTGTTCAACTTGCACTACTCAATTCAATGTGTCTCTCCACAATCATTCTTCCCAAACGTTTCCAAGATACTATGAAAGCAGTCACCCATTTCTTTCTTGAAAACATGAACAGTGAACAAACCATCCATGATGATTTATAGCAACATCAATTAATGCACTAGTTAAGGTGTAGTGGGAAGAGGAAGACTTTGAACAGAGCGGGTAAGTGTAGCACTGACACTAGATAAAATACTCTATTAGTCTGATTTTTAGATTATGAAGGCAATAAAGGCTCTACTGTTTGGTGCACGTTACCTGCATGCAAAACATATGCCAACACACAATTCTTTCATATTCCTGAAATTATTAAACAAGTTTTTTAACAGGCACTTTAACTGGTGGGAAGGACACAACACAAACTCCTGGGAGGGACACAACACAGATATAAATACAACAAAGCAATCCACTGAGGTAGAGTGGATTAAACACGAGTAATCCTAGCTCAGAAGACACTTTGTTTGTAGAAGTCAGGAGCAACTGAATAACAAACCAGGGAATAGCACCTGAATTTCAGCACTGCAGCAGTTAATGTGGATTTTGACATAAATTAGATACTCTATATAAATTCATTTTAACTTTTTGCATGCTCTCCTGCAACTAGAAATGAAAAAATGGTACTTGCAGATTCTACTTCAAATTTTGTAGGAACTGTCTTTTACAAGTTTATTACACATTCTTAGTGTCTACCAATAGCTTTATTCATGAAGCCTTGAGGAAAATGACTGTACAAAAGAAAATGCCATGGAAAAACTAGGAAGGTCAACAATATATAATTACTCTATGTTTTATAAGGAAAAGGCTACATTGATGTATGTAGGTCTCCTAGTCATTGCTGCACTTTTATATGCATTTATGATTATTATGTGCATTTTTATGAGCTTAATAAAACTTACATAGACTAGAATATTTGTTTATAGTGAAAAAACGTATTCCTGGACTGAAAACTTACCTCCACTGGGCAACAAAGTAATATCACAATGCTACTTGTTTTCCAACCCATTTTCCACCATAAAACTTAATTTCTTTCCTGATCAAGCCAAACAGTAGTCCTGAGAGATTTATAAGATGCTGCCAAAGTTTATACATTATTTTTACATGGTTCGTAAAATGCTTTGGGATAATTCAGGTCAACAATTACACTATTCCTTTATTTTTTATTAGTTTTTACTTCTGTGGGAGTAAATTTAGAAACTAAACTCAAAACCACATTTAATGCATCATGTTGCTTTCCTCTTCTGTTTTAATTTTTCACCTTCCATTCTTTCAGAAAGATTCTTGAATCTGCAAATTTAACTACTGGGGGCATTACATAGCTGCAAGTCTCTGTTCATCTTTGGGTTCCTTTTGCACATCTCACAATTTTTCATGTCTCTCTCTTTTTCATTTTCTGCAGAGCTGAACTGCATAGGTCTCCATTACTGCCATAATCACTACTGATTCAACAAAATTCACTCTACCTTGTTCACTGGAGACTTATCACTGCCCCTGTTCAGCTGTAACCAACTACCTTGTTAACATGAAGAAACCCCTCACAGTATTATGTAACTTGAAGTTCTTCCTGTAATGTTATTTGTCAAGCATGCTAAAGAACATGCATCCACAATCAATAAAGGGTACTTAAATAGCAATGGACTAGATTTTTTTTAAAACCAACTTAAATGTAGGACCCACTGCAACCTGTTTATTTCAAGTCCCTGTGCTCAGACAAGTCTTCTCTCACGCAAGTTTATTTAGGAGACCCTTTGGACAAACTGGGCCTCAACCAAAATAAAAATGGGAAATAAATTACACACAGGTCTCTCGAGGCCAAGACTGCACATGTGTGAGAGAGAATTCTGCACAGCAACATTTCAGAAATTATTTCCTTTTCAATAAAGGTGTCAGGCTTGATGCAGAGCCCCATTAAGTTTTCCCTCACCACTCTGAAGAACTGAAGAGCTAAGTTAAGGATTCCCTCTCCAGACCCTCAGTGTGCCAAGCTCTGATTACAAGCAAGGAAAAGATACTGCTTGGGGATTACACTTGTGCTATGGCAACCCAGGTCAGTTGATGAGTCCACTAAATAGAAATTGTCTGTAAGCATGACCTATCTGTGTATTACCAACAGCTTCCCTAAAAACATACCATCCACACCAGCACCAGACTTTATCTACTGGAATAACCACAAAGTGGCCTTTGATACCTGAAGAAAGGTCCTTTCTTAGGTCCAAACGCAATAGCAAGTGAAAGAGGTAAATGTAAACTACTTTATGACACCTCTTTTAGCACCATTTGCTGACATATTAACAAGAAGGCTTTCCAACAATACCACAAGAGTATAGAAATATAAAGAAAACTATTGAAAAGAAAGGAAAAGCAAAAAACTGTCTAAAATCCATCTGTTTTACCACCTTGTCCTTACCTGTCCTCATGCAGAGAAAAAAAAAGCCAGTAAAAACCAAAAAAACTTTAGTAGACAAAAATATTGTAATAAGCAGAAAAAAAAACTTTTCAAAAGGAGAAAGGGAATAATCAGATTCTATAATTGTGTAACCAATAACCAACCCTTTGATTTTCTTTATCTCAGTTTGGCAACAAACCCAAATGTAGTTAACCATGGAGGAAGACAGAGGCCATCAGTCACACACAGAATTAGCCAATTTCCTAAAATTTCTCTTACAAAAGGAGAAATAATCAAAATTCACTGCAGTCTTTAAGAGAACTGGCTAGCGCACACACACACAGAGGTGCTTCTAAACAGGTTAAGTGAGCTGGGCTCCACCATCTGTTGTTGACCCGACACCAGTAGGATTTGATAAACATCTATCACCAGCGAAAGCCAGTAAGGATCAGGGCGGACCAAGCAGTTCTCAAAACAAACATAACATCTCAAATTCCAAATATTCCATTTATTTTCCAGTTCTTAAATAAAATAGCATCTTATGAGAGGAAACGCTTTGCCTGTTTCCCCCCCTAAACCCTTTTTTTTTTTTTTGTTTCTAGGTGGTTAAGAGTTTCAAGTATCTCTTTTGCATAAACCTTTCTTTTTTCCTTTCCTCCCTGCCTAAAACCCTCTATGTCAGGCACCTAAATAATAAAGAGGCAAATACTGTATCCAGTTCTGGGCTGCCAGGGATGTGCTGGAAAGAGTCCAGAGGAGGGCTACAAAGATGATTGGGAGCCTGGAGCATCTCCCCTATGAGGAAAGGCTGAGTGACCTGGGGCTGTTCAGCCGGAAGACTGAGAGGGGATTTAATCAATGTTTATCAATATCTGAAGGGTGGGACACAAGGGGAAATGGCCAGTCTCTTCTCAGTGTCTGTGGGGATAGGAAAAGGGGCAATGGCTGCAAGTTGGAGCACGGGAAGCTCTGCACCAATCTGCAGAAGAACTTCTTCCCGGTGAGGGAGCCCTGGGACAGGCTGGCCAGGGGTGTGTGGAGTCTCCTTCTCTGGAGATATTCTAGACCCATCTGGATGCTGACCTGTGCAACCCATCCTAGGGAACCTGCTCTGGCAGGGGGGTTGGACTCAATGATCTCTGGAGGTCCCTTCCAACGCCTAAGATTCTATGAAGCTGTGAAATGCAACACACATAATAAACTGTCATTAGAATACTCAAGGTTTCAGGTCCTCTTCCTCTATAAAACAAATGAAAGATCCAGATGTATACACAAAGATATTCAAAGTTATTTTCTTATTATCCATTGTTCAAATATTCTACAACACAATATCCATTACCCTCGTTTTAAAGATTTTTCTCTTAGACTAAATAATGCACGCACACTTTGTCATACAAATAGCCAAGTATACTCAAGTGACCTTTGTTTCCCCTAAGCACAAAATTTCTTCCTGTTGTCAGAATCAAAATCTTTACCTTTGCGTCTGACTGGGTAAAGGAGATAGAAATCAGGCCTAGGAGATGCAGCTTGCTTCCTCCAAGATGCAGACACCCTCTATTATTTAAATGAGTTTGAGTTAAAGAGAGGCAGTGTGATAACAAAACAAAATTAACACAACTCTCACTTAACATGTAATAAATATTAGCAGAGCAGGAGAAGAAACACCTCTTTCCAGCAGTGCACTCACTAGATTACACAGCCAGAAAGTATTTTTCCTTCATCCCAATGTAAATGTTTTCAATTCTTTCAAGTAGGACGTGTGACTTTTTTTTTTGAATGAGAAACAAAAGCACAGTTTAGGGACCAGTTCTTGTAAGAGTTCAAAACAGCAGCAGTCCCTACAAGAAACAGACATTTCTATTTTGCAAAACCAGCTATGTTTTCTTTAAGCATATTATTCTGATGCAACACCTAGACTGGTTTAAAACGTTATAGACTTACAACTATATAAATAAAGGGTCAGTCATACTCAGCTTAAATGAAATTGATGATACACGAAAACCAGAATTCACCTCTGTAAAGTTAAGAGAACAACCACTCAGAAATCTAATAAACACTGTACCAAAAACACCAAAAATTGATAACATGGGGGGGGGGGGGAAGGGGAGGGAAACCACTACCAAAATCTATAGACAATTCAAGAAAATGAAATATCCTTGCAACAAAGGATATCTTTGGAATTTAACCTATCCTGGGATCACCCTTCGCAGAACTTTTGCCTGTCCAGCAAGCATGGCAATTCATTTAATATCTAACATTGATACTGACCACCTGCTTCGGCAATATAGAAAACACACAGCAATATAGGTTTCTGGAATGGAGGGGAGTGTG
Source organism: Gallinula chloropus (assembly GCF_964237585.1). Taxonomy (NCBI): domain Eukaryota; kingdom Metazoa; phylum Chordata; class Aves; order Gruiformes; family Rallidae; genus Gallinula; species Gallinula chloropus. Next base: position 45,214,408 of record NC_140090.1, read on the forward strand.
TGTGAGAGAAAGAGAGGAGGGAGAGGGGGTATGCACTTCCACCAAGAAGCCGTTACCTATATTCTTGTTCATTCTCAACTCTCATTAACTACCTGGTACAGAATTATAGATGAGAACAACACAAGAGTCACCTGTAAGATATCAAGGGTTAGCGACAGCTGAATCAAATCAGACATGCAGAATGTTAATGCACACCTAGAAGCATAAATGAACACTTTCTTCCATAGTTGAACAGAAGCAAGACAAGGAGATAGAAGCATACCTTTACTCAGTAACAGAAATTCAGTACACAAGTTTATCAGAAATAATGTAGTTCATATCAGCCACCCAAACTTCCATATTAATTGTCACACACCCACCACTAACAGCACCTACTTAACTTTCTGCAGGACACGGTGCTGCCTTGCAAACTGCATGTGACAAATTCAAACAAATAAGTCTGTATAGTGTCTAAAACTTACTGCAGAACTCAGCAATTCCAACATCTCTCTTTGAAAAGTAACCCAGTTACATGAGACGCAATATACCTTAATGTTTCCAGTGTTATTACAAAGACTTTTAGTCTATTCTTGCCCTGCTTCCACAGTACAGGATTTGAAAAAAGCCATCCAGAGAAGGGCAACTTTCCCACTCCGTCACCAAACAGCACTAAGGATAATGCATAAAAGTAAAAATACTGGCCAAATTACTCCTGCAAAAAGCGAGCTGTGGACTGGCTTCCACAGGTAAGCAGGCTCTCCTCACAGGAGTGCTCCAGTTACTGCTGAGCACAGTCCTTCGCTCAGAGGCAGCCAGGCATCCCGCCTCAAAGAACTGAAAATCGAAAGCCTGGCAACCCAAGGCAAAAGGTACATCTTTATATTGTTTTCTCTCGTCGCCTCACAGGTCGGTATTTCAGATTTTATGCTGCAGAAAATGAGTCCTTAAAGCAAGGACCACCGCGCTTGCCGCTTGCCAAAGAAAACCGCCACAGACAGGGCCGCTACTGCCTGCTGGCGCAGCTCCCATCAGCACCACCGGGACAGCCCACAGAGAAGCCTCGCCCAGGACTGGCGGCCTCGTCCTTCCGAAAGGCGGAACCTCACGCTCAGCAGCCCGCATTAACAGCTCCACAGAGAGCCACGCGACCACCCCCACCACTCACCCGGCCTCCTCCGAGCGCTCCGCGTGCCCGCAGCCGGCGAGCGTCGGCCGAACCTTCCAGAAAGGGCGAAGCGATTCCGCGAGGCACCGGCCATTCGGCCGCACCTGGCTTAGCGGGCTGTGCGCAAACCCCGACTTCCCCCCTTCCCCTCCAGCCCCGCCACGGGCACCGGCGGCCATTCACAGCTCCTTTGGGACCGTCCTCGGTGCTCCCTCAGCCAGCAGCGTCTAAGGGGGACCAAGATGGAAGGATGGCACCCAGGCTGCTCTGCTCCCGCAACGGGAGGAGAGAGGCGGCGGTACGGACCGCAGCACCGCCAGCTGGGGCAGAAGGGCCTTTTCGATGCAAGGTCAGCGCCGTGGAGAGACACATGGAAGGCTCTGCTCCCCTGCTGCCAGCGGCTGGGCTTCTTCTTGCCCAGTCTTACCTACCCCTCCGGGACAGACACAAGGTCTTGTGTGTGTGTGCTCCCTCCGCTCAAACACTTCCAGACCAAAGGAAATCCAGCCGTTGCACTGAGATGCCAAGCAGTACACAGGTTTAGGGAGCTTTTTATGAAACATGCAAGCCAGCTGTAGTTGCAATGGCTCTAAAGTAATCCATAACTCACAATGAAGTACACACATGTATGCATCCTAAATAATCAACATCTCTGTAAAGAAAAACAAAAGTTACACTGATCGAGTGGTAAAAATCTAAGCCGTGCTGTGGGCACAGATTATATTCTTAAGCATTGTGTCATTACAGCATTAACAGTCTATTGTTACGCACCCACCACAGGCCACCTGTCCAGTATCTTGTAAAAATATCATTAAAACGCTCATTGATTTTACCATTCCTTTCTCCCTTCAATGCATGTCTAAGTAATTCTCCTCCGGTTTATCCGTTTTTGTTCTCTGTCCTGTGAATGGTGTTAGCAGCTGTGCTCCTGCCACTGCTGATCCCGAATTCCAGTTGCAGGGGAACCGGAGGAAGCCCCCTTGGTACTGCAGCTTGCATGGAATAGATGTGGAACTAACATAAAATGTTTCGGTGTCAGTGGAAGCCTTTATTTCCTGTTAATTGAGTTTAAAGGTTCATGAAACATTTTATAAGAAATACCTGACTCATTTTTGCCATGTGATCTCTGGCCAAGGAAAGGTAGAATTGATCTCAAACAAAAACATAAAACCATTCATAAGCCTTGCAACCAAAACTTACGTGTAAAATCTTCCAGATTTCCAGACTGCAGCTCACAGTGCAGTCTGAGGCACTGTGGGGGCTCACCCTGAAGCAGGTGGGTAGAATTCAAAGTGCAGGGCTGTGATGCTACTAAATTCACTGACAAAACTCCTATGCAGACTGGCCTTGACAAAGGGCAACTGAATTTACTGTTGACCACCGCAGAGCAATGCACAGATGAGAAACAAACTTAATGCGCAGTAGAAATCCGTCCAACAGCAACAGGGGGTTACTAACAGGTTTCAGAGGAAACAAATTTCAGTGCAAGGAAGTCTAGAATTACACCCTAGACATTATTTCTACTAAAGGGTTGACAGGGTACGTGTTAACTAGGCTGAAACTCAGAATGGTTCTGGACTTCCCATTGCAAAATTACATGGGATATGGCTGCTATCGTCCCTCTGTCCCTTTACTGGACTGATGAGGTGAAAGAGAGCTGATCATGTTGTGATTGAGAACAGTCCATTAAGAAAAACATGCCCAGATACTTTAATTCTGTCCCGCTGCATCTAGCAAGGAGCCTCCTGCTGTCTAGCAAGCCCAGCCCATGGTTTTCCAAAGAAAAAAGTTTTAGAAATTCTTCATGAGCGCAGTATTTTGAATACTAGGCTACCAGTTACTAAAAAGCAGTTTAATATCATGAACGTGGTTGAGTTCGTTGATCAGTTTCTTTCAAAGAGCTTCTGCAGAGGATGAATCATACCAAAGGGGAATACCTAACAGTACATGCCTTTTGTCTCTGCCAAGATGTCAAAACCAAAACCACCCAACTTCCCTGTTAAAAAAAGATAACTTGCCTTCCTTGTGATCAGACGTTCTCGTCCATGACTTCCCATCATAGGTTTTCTCAATAATTTCCTCTTTTTTTTTTTCTTTAAGGAGAGTTCAGCCACTACTGTAATTCTATTTATGCTGTTAAGTGTATATTACAAAAGGATTTGGCCTACTTTTTGTTTCCTTGCCTCAAATACAAGTATTGTGCATAGGCCACATTTCAGAACAAGAACATTTCTCAGTTATTTCAATGCATTAAAGAACTTGTATTAAATACAGTCTCGTAAAAAGCATCACCCTGTCAGTAGGGAACAAAAATACTACTGCAAAAGCCATTTGACAGTGCTAAAGTACCCAGACAGATTCCTAGAAAAGTGATTAAACTAAGCAAAGAAAAATGCTGCCTGACCCTCTACAAAATACTCTTAAAATCATAGAATGCTCTGGGTTGGAAGGGATTGTCTAGTCCCAGCCCCCTGCCATGGGCAGGGACACCCTCCACCAGCCCAGGGTGCCCAAAGCCCCATCCACACTTGCCTGGAATACTGACAGGGACCCAGTGGCTTTTCTGGGCAGCCTGTGCCACGGCCTCCCCGCCCTGCACAAGGGAGAATTTCTTCGCCATATCTAATCTAAATCTCTCCCCCTTCAGCTTAAAGACATCCCCCCCCGTCCTGCCATTTACAGAAAAAAAAAAATTAAAATATCACTCTCCATCTTTTTATATATACCCCCTTTAAGTACTGGCAGGCTGCTATAAATTCTCCAGACTCAACAACCCCAAATCTCTCAAGTTTCTCAGCCCATCCTGATAGAAGAGGTGCTCCAGCCCCCTGATCGTCTGTCTTATACTGGGGACCCCAGAGCTGGACGCAGTACTCAAGGTGGGGGTCTCACCAGATCAGAGGGGCAAATCACCTCCCTCGATCTGCTGGTCACACTTTTTAGATGCAGCCCAGCATGTGGCTGGCTTTCTGAGCTGTGAGTGCACATTGCCATGTTGTATCTGATTTTTCATTTACCAATAACCCCCAGGCTCTTTCCATAGGGCTGCTTTCAATCAATTCATCCTCCAGTCTGTACTGGTGCTTGTGACTGCCCCAACCCAGATGTAGGATCTTGCACCCCTGGCTTTGAACTTCATGAGGTTCACACGGTCCCACCCCTCAAGCCTGTCAAGGTCCCTCTGGGGACTTTTCATCCCCTTCTTCAAGCACATCAACTTCACCAGCTTGGTGTAACCCACAGACTTGCTAATGGTGCACTCAATCCCACTGTCTATGTCCTTAATAAGATAGTGAACGGTACTGGTCCCAGTGCAACTCCCTGAAGGACGCCACTTGTTACTGATCTCCATATGGACACTGAATTGTTGAATGCAACTCTCTGGATGCAGCTATCTGGCCAATTCCTTATCCATCCACCAACCTTCTCTCCAATTTAGCAACAAGGATGTTGTATGGGACCGTGTCAAAGGCCGTAAGGAAGTCAAGACAGACAACATCTGTTGCTCTTCCCTTATTCACCAACACAGTCGCTCCATCATAGGCACGACAGATTAGGCAGACATAATTTGCCCTTTGTGAAATCACGATAGCTCTCTAATCACCTCCCCACCATCCATATGACTCTTGACTTTCATTAGCCTGAGTAATAACAACTTAAAACAAAGCCTTGTGCTTTAAGCTAGAAATCAGGTTTCCAAAAGAGGAGAAATCAATGCAAACCTATTCGCTATGCATCCATGATATATACACGCACACGCAGGCATGCTATACATGCAGATACATTTCTCTTTCCTCAAGAATTCGAGATACAATTGGACAACTTGATGCAATAGGGGCATCATTTGTCAGAATAACAGTCTTTTACAGGTCGACCTCTGACAATAGGGGGTCACGTAGAACAAGGAATATTCAGCACCTCCACTGACAGGAATAAACCTCCTCCTCCACCAGATATCACAGCATCCATGTTTCAAGGGGAGAAAGCAAACCAAGCCACCAAACACACACAGTGATACTTGGTATTTAGGAAGTGCACACAAGCTCTAGCAAACTGACTGTAACATTTTTATGTCACATGCCTTTTTTAGCACTTTCAGAACTATTCTGTTATGGTGACTGGCTCATTACTGATCAGTACTGTCAAAACTGAGACCTTTGGGGACGTAAGACTGAATTGCAAGCACCCTAATTTCTAATATTCTGAGGAACTTCTGAATCTGCTTTCATACCAGAAAAAATACAAATCGCTGCCACCGCACTTGTGTCGGCTGTCTTTACACTATCAGCGAGAAGGGTAACCGGCTGTATTACGACGAAGAGTCCGTGTTGATAATTAGCCTTTTGGAGCTCCTATAACTTGCAGTACACCCTGCCTCTCCGTACTAGGTGGCTGACATTTCTAGCTCTTGAAATATGCCCCTCAGACACAGAAAGTCTGATAAATCTTCGGGTTGTTTATCTTTTGTTCCCTTGCTTTGCACTTATGCAATAAAGGCTATGATTAAGAGGATTAATGAAAATGTCACCACTTATCAACTGAAGCTCAATCAGTGATAGCAAAGTCGGACCTTATTTGATTAATTACATAAAGGTGTAAAAAATTCTAGCATTATGAATTCAGGACTCACTGCAAGATGCTGGAATTCTGTGAGGCCCAAAATAGCAAGGTTCAAACCCTTGAAGTCCACATCTGTTTAGAATGACATGCTTGACTTAAGCTAATTTTATCATATAATTTTTCTTAATTCACGATTTTGACCACATTAGCTCACAATTAAGCATCCATCTACCAGCCTCTACACATCAAGAACAAGATACTTGGATCCATGAAGATCTTTGGATTTAACGGAACTGTGGCAATGAAGAACTTCTGAGAAAGGACCCTCCGCTACCCCCATCTCAAGACTGTGCCATTAACTAAATACTGCCTGAACAGGGTCTCTCCCCAGAGTGTAACAGTCAGTGAAATCCAGGGCAGTGCTGAACAGGAAATCTGAATCACACAAACCGAGGATACATAGAGAAATTAGCAACCTGAAGGTGGTTTTCTTCTCAAAACCAAAGCATGATGTTAACTCGCTACGTAAGCATTTAAACAAGTGTGTGATGAGAGGAGAGCTAATTTGTCAAGGACAGACTGATTCTAGAAATTAGCACAGCAAAGTAACAAGAATATACTTCCCATTCATAAATATTGATTGTGCTTAGACATGCTCATCTGATTTACACAAAATGCCTTCCTAGTCTGCTGGCAGGTACATTTTACTCCCAAAATGCTGGCCAATATTCTGCATTCATATCTCTATACACTGACTGCTTCATGTTAGAGATACATGCTCCTTCAAGCGGAAAACCACACTTCAGTTCTGTGGCTGGAGATCCCACTGTACGACGGGATCCCACATCCCAGTGACAGTGGCTGAGCAGGGCCATCTCCATGACTAATAGAAGTTAAATTGTGATGCAAAAATAGGGATGAGGAGACACTCTTCAATTTAGAGTCTATTTTGACACAGGTGCAATTATATGATGGTATCACCAAAAGTGTGTTATGGGTTAAAGAAGAATAGTAACAACAGAGCCGCCAGCAAAAAAATGACAAGCCCTAGACTTGTATCTTATTCCTGGAGACAAAGTTCCTTAGTGTTGAACTGTGCAAAGCTAGAAACACAACAGTATTCATGTTTCTTGTTTTCTGATTATGTTTTGAAGAAGAATGAGAAGAGATTCTGTTATCTTCTGATATTCTGAAAGTTAATAAAAATGTTCCACTTAACTGTCAGCTTGACCTCTATGTATGCAGTTCTCAGGGAGTTTTGCTACTGTCAGAAATAGTTTTGGTGTTCAGTAGCTCAGCAAAATCAATTCTACAGAACTAGTGATGAAGCATTAAAATGTTGTTTTTCTTTAGTGCTTACCAGTCTGCGATGAAAACCCATAGAAATGAGTGCAGTGCTGAGCACAGTCAATTCCCTCTTGGCTTTGAGGTGGTAGGATGAAACCAGAATCTGCCAGTTGACAGTACTTTGTATACACAGTAGTTCAGTATGTAAAGCAAAATTCATTAATGGATAGTTAAATTCCATTTTAGATCCAATTGGCATGTGCCAGGAAGCTACGCAAGTATTACTTGGGATGGTAAATGGGGGAGTTTTGTTGGTCTTTAGAATTCAAGTAGCTTTCTTCTAATGATCCTTACCTCTGAGTAAAAAAAAAAAAAGTCATGTGAAGGAGATGTAGTCCTTATGCACTGGATGCTGAGAGGTTAAAAGAACAGTCACAGGCTGCCTGAAGGTTGGTTCTTGTAGACTAGACTCAGGAAAACACCAGAGTGAGATGACTTTTTTAGGGCTTTTTGCCTGCATCTTGCAGAGCTGTGGTGAATTGCTCTCAGACATCTAGAGACGTGGCAAATTACAGTCAAAGTGGCAAATAAGAGCAATCATCCCTTATATATATGTCAATAAAACAGATTGAAGCAGTGAGAACTTTGCCACTGTGTTTGAAGAGAAGTTTTTACTGTTTACATATAAAATGAAAAGCAGCTTTTCACCATTAAATTGCAGATTCCACATTGAAACTGACCTTTGGCCAAGCTGTTTTCCACAAGAAGCAGATATAGAAAGCTTTAGTTTAAGAGCCAGTGGCCCTGGGTTTTGCTTGAGCGGATGCTGCAGCCTTTCTTGTTGTATGCTTATTAAGCTATTGTCCATACTGGTGAATTTTGACTACTATTTAGTTACTATTACTTCCACTGTGCTGGCTTTGAAAACATTTAGATTAACATGTTTAACACCAAAAATATTTAATTTGTACCATACAGAAGTTCTTCTATATTTTTTCGCTTAAATGGCATTATAATTGAATGGCAAATAGTTTTTATCTATATCAAACCCCAATTTCACTCTAGAAATTGTGCCAATTAATGACTGTAAAAACAAAAAGAGTTAATTCAGATAAACCCTTACGTGGACATTCTTAACAGAATTTAATGGTGACTGATTCTGACTTCATTGAATTCACTTATCTGCTTTATTCCAGGCCTCACCACTGATCCAGTTAACAGATTCCTTCTCCCCTTCTGTCTCCTGCAGTTTATCTGTCTCATTGGGTTTCCCAGAACTGGGGACTGAGATATTTCTTGGAGTCTCCAGAGTGCTACTGAAACACAAATGAAATAAACACTACCTTTGAAGAACTTCATTTCTGTGAAGTGTGAGCACTAACGTGAGTTTGGCTCACATGAATTCAAGCACACATTCTGGGTCCAGCTCCTAGTTAGAGAAGGAAGGCTCTGAACCAACAAACTAAAAACATATATTTAAATACAAAATTATAAAGGAGCCAAAACCCGACTGCTGTCATTGCACATACACACACGCACAAGTTTGATCATGTTAATAATGACAAGAAGCTATGAACTCTCCAGTGAAGGTGATTTAAATGAATTTCCCTTATCCTCATCGTTGTGCTGTGCTATCCAGAGACAGAGACCACTGCCCCAGGTGCACAGCACCTATGTCAAGCGAGGAGTGCCTGGACCCAAATTATAAGATGTAAAGCAAAGTTCTCCCAACACATTTCAGGAGAGCTGTCACATCTTTTAAAAAGCTGCTTTTAGAAGTAGCTGAAGCTACGAGCCAGCAAGTTATTTTATTCAAGATCTTAACAATTTTTTTCATAAAGTAAATTAACATTCTGTCAGTATTTGTATAGTTTGTTCCTGTGTGTCTTGTATCTTGTTCAACTAGCAAGTGACAAAAGAATTTATTTCTCTACATATATTTGTACAACTCAAGACTTTTTTCTCCTTTACATCATTTAACTTCATTTAGAAAGAATGTTTTCATAAGGAGAATTCACCTTCAATAGATGTAGCTGGATTTCCAGCACTGAAAATCTTTATATGAACTGCCAAACTTGTTTGTTAACAACAGTCTTAATATCCTGCATGTCTTTGCTGTTCTATCTTACAGTACCTATGCACTTAAATATCCATGCTGTCTGTTAATGCCCACTGTTTGTAAGATTCAACCTTAGAAACTCCAGTTCCTAGAAGCCAGCACTACTGTCATACAGACAACACTGAAAAAAACAAGGGCAAGAATTAGGCAATAGGCTAAACCCTCAAGTTTATGTATCAGAGTTGTATATCTGACGTTAGTGTTATTAGTTCGAACTACAGAGAATATCATATATTCATATGCCAAGAGAAGAGAAGAAGAACAACATGAAGTTCACTTCATCATTGCCTCCTCTTCTCCTATTCAATCTCTCAGCCTCTGCTTGGTACAGCTGACCTTTAAACAGTGCAGTGGAAGATTTGCATCTGTGCCAAAAGAAAAGATAATCAGAAGATTCTTCCCGGCTCCCATCAAATTCATTTTTTAATCTCAAGTTCACCCAGCCTATCAGTCCTCCTCTCAGGAAGCATTACATCTCTTTGATAGATCTGCTCAGGAGAACAGCCTGTCAACTTTCCCAAACAAGAAATTTCTAGTCACAGAGGGCCTGCTTTTTCCCCAGTGTAGATGCCACATTTCAGTCTTCCTTTCGTTCATTCTTAGATACTACTTCTCTCAATATCTGAATTTGTTTTGGTCTTTGGCAGAAGTCAGCCACAGGCCAGAGCACTGTATTCACTAGAGAGACACGTGGTACAAGGGACTCTAAAGCACAACCAGGTCACCTAAGGCTTTTGGTTATTATGTTGCCAAAATTGTCATATCTTTGAACAGTATTTATATTCAGATAAGAGCAAACTTTGAAATTTCCTAGAAGACTGTTTGAAAAAGCTTCCATAGAATCAAGTATCTCAGATCTGCAATTTCATTGTAACATTTTAAAGGAAAGGGCATTTCAAAGCAAACCCACGAAATGTGTGAAATTGCAGCGTAGTGAATCTTCATTTTTCAAATATTTTTATTGAAATTGCTGCCCTGTAATAAGGAATTCCAGTTAATAACAAGCATTTTATAACAGAGACACATCTTTTGGGAATTTATTTTAGCCAAGGCTCCCAGACAATGACACAGAGTACAGACAGAATCTTCACCCAAATCTGGTTGCTTTTTTCATTCTACAATATATCCTAGTTTTTCAGTGTCACAAAATCAATATGCAGACTTCCAAATATTCAATGCAGTGTATGAGCAATGTAAAGCACTGGTGGGCTAGAATAACTGCCATCTGAAGAATGTTTAATGTGACCTTTATGGTACTCATGAAAATACTTCAGCTGCTGAGTCTCTACTTTGTATGTAGAAGTATTCAATACAGTTGCCAAAATGGGCATTTCTATGTTGTGGGTTTTTTTTTCCTTTTTAGTAAGTAGTAGCATCACGCTTCCTCCATATATTTGAGAATACTATTCATACTGACAGCTAAGAGCTTCTGGTTTGCGCAATTAATGTGCAGATATCATAGTGCAAAGGTGTTAAACAAGGTATCTCAAATAGTTTGCCACTGTTTGAGCTTTCCGGATACTCGCACGGTCCACAAAGCACCAGGAAATAATGTTCTAACATAATGTGTGGCTAACATCCCAGGTGTCTGCATTTAACAGAAGCAAGAGCCTCTAGGGAAACCTCTAGGGTAAAAGCACAGAGCAGTTAATAAACTCAGGAGACAGAAGACCTAAAACAAGGAAGAAGATAATACGCGTAGCTGTTGCCACCTTAGGAAACATCATTGCCCCCAATCTGGTGGGATGTTCATTCTTTCTATGTCGCTGATGTTTGTATTTCACTGCATTTACATATGTGCTTCTGAAGAGTATTATATTGTTATAATTATATTGTCTTTAATCAATTTCTAAAAGAAAGACTGTAACTTCCAATTGCTAATTCAGAAGAGAGAGATTTCTAAGAGATATTAATCCTCAAGCTGATTTACAAAGGTCAATGGCCTATGAGAATACTGTTTGTTTCTTAAATTACAATATGAGCAGTAAGAGTGTAGAGGGCAATTTAGCTAAGCTCAATTAACATTTTATATTCAAAGAGGAAAAAAAAAGGATGTTCTTTCTCAAGACCTATTGGTTCTATTGGAAATATTTTCATTTTCAGATTAAAATAAAAACTACAGGAAAAATCTCTTGATATTTCAAGTAGTACTTCTAATTTTCATATCAAATTCATTGCTGGAGAAACCTTTGTGAGAAGATGAACCTTTGTTTTTATAATGTCCAAGTCAGTCTATTTATATACAAACTAAAATCAGAACCTGCTGTTCAAGCATCCTTGATTTTTCAAAAACAGATGCAAAAACAACATGGAAAAAATAGGATGCACCTGATTAAAACCAGCTATATGGAACAAAACACAATACAACAATGTATGTCTCAAAGCAGACCAACATTTATCTCTCAAGGTAAAACTGACCTCACTTCAGCTATCTAGAAGTTACACACCCAGACTGAACTAGTTATTCAGTCAAGGGTGAGACAGGCACTTGAGATAAGCAAGGGAAATCTTCCTAGGGACATCTTTTTCTTGGGTTAAGAGTAGTTTAATGAGGTTTTACACTGTAAAAACAATCCCATTTCAGAATACCTACTTGCCTTCTTCAACTTCAAAAAAAGACAAAACAAGTAAAACAGCAAATGAAATGATATGGCAGGTACAGGGGATGCGGTGCTGTTCATACATGTTTTCATTTACAAGCAAATGCTTAAACTGGAAATAACACAAATATCAATGGTTTGTTTTACTTCAAAATGGACATCATTACATTACCCATCACTGTTGGGCTTGCTGGCTGCAATTCTAAAATCAGTTTTTAAGTGACTGGAGATCTGACTGCACAAACACACACATCTTTGTGGACCAGATTCAGAAATCTATTCTGCAAATTTCTGCAATCAAATGAAATATCATGGAATGTAAATTAAACACTGATTTTATCAGTGTGGCAAGAGCAGCATCATTGGCGCCTGACAGAGTCACAGAATAACAGAGTGTATATTGGCATTCACAAAGGACACACGAGAGGACCTAATAAAACCATGCTGATTCAAAGTACGGTTCTCTGATGATTTGGAGAATGCAAATATCCTCTCTTGATTACAGTGTGCTGTTCTGATTCCATTTTAAAATTGGTATAATGAAATTCACCATTGGTGCAACACTAACACCATCACCACAGCAAAACAAAGTTGTTCTGAAGCCTCCTAGGTGTGTGGAATGTGGTCAGCTGGAAGAGTGTGTTTCACAGGCTAAAGCTGCCATGCTGTGTTTTAAAGAGGAGACACCCTGAAGTTGAACTCATGACTGGATACAGGAAAAGCATTTTTAAAAAAATACTGTTTCCTCAGCATACAGCTGACTTGACAGCCCATAGCTCCAAGTGCAAAAAGTTTATATGATGAAAAGAAAATAGTCACAAAGATTTCTTATGCCATAAATAGCTTTTAGAAGAGCAATGTTAAAATCAGGCAGAAATGGCCAGGCCTTTTTCCACACGTGGAGGCAATGGAAAATGTCCTCCCTGAGGATGCCAAGAAAGAGCTAGACCGTTAATTGTATTGTGTATGCGGTACTGAGATCAGGCATATAGATCCTACCACTCCTCCTAGAATATGGTAAGGAGGAAATTTAGGGCTTTGCTAATGGTTGGGCTGGCTGAGTAACCAGTAGTTCCCAGCTGGTACAGGTAGAGGATCATCATGTTTTTCAACCTGAGGAACAAAGCAGCAGGAAAGTGGAGGCAGATGAGAAATTTCCTTGCAGTGACAGTGTCTACATTAACTTTTCTTTTTTTTTTTTTTTTTACACATCTTTCACAAAGTTACTCAGAGTATTATGCAAAAGAGCTAATAAGATTTGCAAGGGGACTTCACAGTACTAGATGACTAGATGGTAACTACAAGATGAAATTCAGTCTATAAGGATGTAAAGTGAATAATTTGGGGGTAAAACAAAAATCTAGTATTACATATATATGATGGACCTCAGTAAACAAGTACTAATTAGGCATAAGATTTTGGGGTCATCATATAAACTTCCTGTGAAAGCTGCAGTTTCGTGTTCAGCAGTCATCTGAGAAGAAACATTGCTAAGAACTAAACAGATGTGGAAACAGAGAAGATCGTGAAAGCACCTGAGTATCTTGGATAGCATGCACAGTTCTGTCCTACCACCTCATGAACTGGAAGGTACAGGGAAGGTAGCAAGATGTTTGATGGTTTTATGGCTTCCAAACAGGGAAAATTTAAAGAGACCAGGAATGTTCAACCTGCAAAACAGACAACTGAAGGAGGCTATGATGGGGATATGTGAATGGAAAAAATGGAAAATAGGGACTGGTGATCATTTTCTCTTCTGATACCAGAATTCAGGGACAGCAAGTGAAATGTTTATGTGGGGGTTTCACAGATATTTCTCTACACAGCACATAGTCAAGCTGTGAAATTCTTTGCTGCTGGGTGTCAAACGTTTACAAAGGGCTCAAATGCACACCTAAGGTGTTGAACATGGAAGAACAAAGGCACAGGAAGAATGTAATTTGAAAAAAATCTTAGCACTTCTGTTCTCCAAGACAAAAACTAGGGACTGCCAGCATCTGAGCCAGCTTCTCTATGCCCAACGTTCCATAAAGGTTATTTGCAGCTGGCAGAAGAAAGAAACTTTTTTCTTCTGATAAAGTATTTTGTATTTTAATAACATGGGTGATCTTCCTTGCATCACTGGCCTCTGCTGTATCATTAGGTGCCGGCAAACCACCCAACTCCTTGTATGTCACAAAAACTGCCTTCATAGTTATATTACAATTGTCTGATCCCTCATCTACCATACCTACGAGCCTTCCTAGCACAGTTATTGTCATATGTCACTTTTTGCAACATTTTTTCTTAGCTGTTTAGCTTTTAAAATAGTTTACCTTCATCTCTTGTCTCTGTTAGCATTGCACAGCAAAGTATATGCCATCTTTGATCTTTGACTTCAATACCTGACTTAAGTTTTCTCAGTTGTCTGTTTCCACACTAGCATACTGACTCGTGTTCCAGATTTCTATTTCATAACCTTCAAGTTGAAAGGGATTTTGTTTCTTTATTTTATGATAGAGGAAACAAAGGATGCATGTGAGGTGGATGAGAAGCTTGACATGAGCCAGCAGTGTGCTCTTGTAGCTCGTAGGGCCAATGGTATCCTGGGCTCCATCAGGAGAGGAGTGGCCAGCAGGGACAGGGAGGTGATTGTCCCCCTCTACTCTGCCCTCATGAGGCCCCATCTGGAGTCCTGTGTCCAGATCTGGGGCTCCCAATACAAGAAGGATGTGGAACTGTTGGAGAGGGTTCAGAGGAGGCCACAAGGATGATTAGAGGGCTGGAGCACCTGCCCTACAAAGAGAGGCTGAGGGAACTGGGCTTGTTCAGCCTGGAGAAGAGAAGGCTGCGGGGGGGCCTCATTGCAGCCTTCCAGTACCTGAAGGGAGCTTATAAGCAGGAGGGGATTCAACTTTTTAAAAGAGCAGATAATGGCAGGACAAGGAGGAATGGACTAAAGCTAAAGGAGGGAAGGTTTAGATTAGATGTTAGGGGGAAGTTATTTTCAGAAAGAGTGGTGAGGTGCTGGAACAGGCTGCCCAGAGAAATAGTGGATGCCCCGTCCCTGGAGATGTTCAAGGCCAGGTTGGATGGGGCCCTGGTCAGCCTTGTGTAGATCCAGGCCTGGAGGTTGGTGGCCCTGCCTGTGGCAGGGGGTTGGAGCTCTATGATCCTTGGGGTCCCTTCCAACCCAGACCATTCTATCATTCTATGATTCTATGACTCTCCTGCAAACATGCAAATCCTAACTGCCCCTTGAAGACCTTCTAATAAAACACAAAGTTGCTTGACAACTTTCTCATAAGCTCTAGAAATGCTGCACAAGGCTGGACCTTGAATTTGCCTGTCTTCCAACTCAAAACCTTACAGACAGCAGACACCATGTTATGGACCATATCCTTGGCAGAAGGCTGGGCACCTGCCCCAAAGGGGCAAGTGATGCTTTCATAGTAGAAGTTTAACCAAGAAAGAAGTAAATTCTTTTCTAAATAAATGATGAATAGAAGGAGCAAGAATCCAGAGCCAACTCGTCTCCTTTCTACCTGACCTGTCCTTCTTGCAGGATCAGGCTCCCTGATTTTGCTAGCACTTTTAGCAGCACCTGTTTTCTATGGAATAGCCATTCCCCATGGCACTGTGTTCAGTGGGAAACCAAGCTCCACATGTATCTGCCATTTCTGAGGTTCTGAAGTGCATACACCTGCGAGCACTGAGGTTAGGAAGATTTATGTTCCTTGACAAATTAAAGCATCAGTACTGTGCTTTACTACTGTTAATATAAAAAAAAAAACAGAAATATTTTTAGTTTAGCAGGTTTTGGCTGACTAAAACCAAAACACACTTCCAATTTACAGCTCTAATGTATTTAAACAGCATTCAATTTACATCAAGTAAATTGATACTACTCTGTCCACAAAACAGCTGCCAAAATCATTCTTCTTCTTTGATGATGCTGTTGGGATTAACTGATTTTTTTCAAAAAGTTTAGATAAAACCAGTGAGTTCTGAAGTTCAGCGAGGTGAATGGAGGCAATCTGTAAGTTTTGAGGCATCACTGTTATCACTTTGCAGAAGACACTGGAAAATGAACCAGTAAAGTCAGTCTTTCTTCCTTCCTTTCCGTCCTTCTTTTCCTTTCCTTTCCTTCCTTCTTTCCACTCCCTTCCCTTCCCTTCCCTTCCCTTCCTTCCTTTTGTCCTTTCTAGGTATTAACTATGCTGGAATTGCAGAACTCTGCTGTAGGTGTTCTTAGCTCACTAAAGAGGTTAGGAAGATCTATCTGTTATGTTCCTTGACAAATTAAAGCAAGTCTTCTTGTGTTCACAGACAGCTGCTACACATCCATGCAGATTTTTTTAGGCAGTGTAGCTGTGCAGCCATCAACCTCTTTTTATCACAAACCTGCCCTGATAGCCAGCTATTCCTTGCCTTTGGGAAACAAATTCAAACCCACAAAGGGAAATGAATATTGGATTTTTAGGTGCACATGTTCTATATTGAATAATGATTTGGGTATTTCAGCTGACCTGGACTCCATTCCAAATTCAGAAAAGTTATCAGATCTTCAGAGATCACCTGTCCTTTCTAAAAATCAATACATTCAGGCTGGTTTAGCTTTGGTATTGAAGCTCTGGAAAAGTTTTAAAACTCTCGGTTTGTGCTTTAGCTTTCATCTGATTTTGCAGCAGAGTAAAAATGAGATGCTCCTGTGTACTGCAGAGTAATAACTATCTTATCCTGTAACTAGATTACGAAGAGGAGAAACGTAAATGCTTTTACTTCAGCTGTTTTTCCATTTGTCTTTCATTATCTGTAGATCACCCCAGATTAATGAATTAATTCTATGCCAAATAGTTTTCCTAAGTAAATTTTCAGCCACAGACTGAATTCATTGATTTTCTCCATTTTTGCATTACTGCACACAAAAGCACCAAAAGCTTAAAAAAACCCCAAGTAAAACTAGCAATGCATTCCTTACAGGCCCTTGAAATAATAGTCCTGTAAAATCCACAACTTTGGTATTCCAGCAGTGTTTCAAACTCTAGTGTGAATGAGTTTAAGTCAGTGAATATTTAGTCACAATTGCAGAACTGATTGGCCAACAACCCCCCCCCGCACATTTCTAAGAAATGAAAAAGTATCATTTCTAAGTAATAAAGTACATCCTTTAGAAATTATTCCTGAATATGCAATGGATGCAAGTTTATTTATTCAGCATGTACGCCAACATGCTTTCAGTCTGTGGAGACCCTTCAGTTCTGGATCTGAGAGTCAGAAGTCTGCTGGAGGGTTCACAGATCTAACCTGTGAGCGGAGCACCGTTCCTATTCAGCATATCATTACACAGGCTATAAACTTCCACAGTGAGAAAGCTGGCAAGCAACTAATGCATATACGATGTTCCCATGCAAGCGTGGATAATAGTGTTCCATACACCACGAGCTAATATTACTCCTTAGGATCACACATTTGATCAAATTCTCACTACCTTTGTGGAAAGGCTTACAATAATTTCTCAAAATTTCCCACCACGTAATGAATCAAAGAATCTTAGGCTGGTTTGGGTTGGAAAGGATCATCTTGTTCCAACCCCCTGCCACAGGTAGGGACACCCTCCACTAGCGCAGGTTGCCCAAAGTTTGAGTGTGTCCAGGGAAGGGACAACATCCACAGCTTCTCTGGGCAGACTGTGCAAGGGCCTCACCACCCTCACAGAGAAGAATTTCTTCCCAGTAACTAATTTAAATCTCCCCTCTTTCAGCTTAAAAGCATTCCCCCTTGTCCTGTCACCGTGTGCTCTTGTAACCAGTCCCTCTCTCCAGCTTTCCAGCCCCTTCAAGTACTGGAATGCTGCTGTAAGGTCTCCCCAGAGCTTTCTTTTCTCCAGGCTGACCAACCCCAGCTATCTCAGCCTGCCTTCACAGGAGAGGTGCTCCAGCCCTTTCGTCATCTTCTGGACTTGCTTGTTTGGGATTGCTCCTACCAGGTGCAGAACCTTACACCTGGCGTTGTTGAACTTCAGGAAAACCCACCTGAATACCATTGTATAAAAACTGCAGGTTTTTTTTTACTGTTACCCTAGGCCATTTATGTATTCTTTCCTGAAATGCCAGGCTTAATTGATTTAAAATATCTGGCAGCAAAGGAAACGTGCAGTGACAGGTCACCTATGCAGTATATTCCAAAAAAGTGCAACTCCATCAAACTTACCTCCACAAGCCTGCTGGTATGTTCTCGAAATATAGCAGCATATTCCTTTATTTCTTTCTCTCTTCCATTTTTAGCAGCTTCAATGAGAACTAAAAGTGGAACAGTGGTATCTAAAAAGGAGTCGGAGATGTGATCTATAATGGCTTTACGGAGCTGCAAAAGAAAGCATTACATTAGGATTTGTTAATTGGACCATTTATTAAAGTCTAACGTAATTATTGTCCATTTGTATTTTATAGCATAAACATGTACCCACAGTTTTCTTGCATTATTTGCAGGATTAGGCATCTGAAACCTACCACAGCTACAATTTTTTATATTACACAGACAACTCTATTTAATTTTAGGGATAATTTTAATATACTACTACCTAAATATATATTTGTGCATGAGTAGGAATACATAAAACATTTTAAATTGTTGAAATCAAGGGACACCAAAAAAATTAATGTTCTTTGATGAATAGACTACTTGAATTATTCCACACATGAAAAATTATTGTTAGACCAAACCTAATGTCTCCTGGGTATTCACTCATGAGGGTTGGATGCCAAGAGGGGAGGCTATTTCATTTTACAAAGAAAAAAATTAATCCAATTAGGTTTGCACTCACAAAGTACTCTACATCACATGTTTTCAGAATTGCAAAATTGCCCAAATGTTTTCTACCTTGTTGGAAAACCCAACAATACACTTTCATTAGCAAAATGGCAGCCTTCATGGTAAGTATATCAATGAGATTACGGATTATGACACCTGGCAATGGATTAAGAGAGCAAAAAGAACTACAAATGAGTCTGAAGTTCCATTTTCTCTATTAAAATTAATTGTTCTTGAACCTCTTAAATTATTACAGAAGTGTAACATTCTGGTACAAATTAGCTCTCTTACATGGGGTTTCATGTAAGCTTATAACCGATCACTGGGACGTTACTTAAGAGGTTATTTTCCGTGTTATAAACTCACATATCACAGCTGTTCATTTTAATCAGAGAACCCCACAAGAACTCCACTGGCCGTAGCAATACCTGCAACGCAGTTGAACGAGTGAGCTCACTGAATAAAAAGATTATTTTTACAATAGATGTAAAAAATATTGATTGGAACAGAAAAGAACACAAGAGGCTTTTAAGCTTTTACATGCTGACAGGTTTGTACCCAAAGGACATTTTTCCGCTTAGCTTTTTCCTCCAATGTATCTATGTGAAAACTCAGTAGAAGCAAAGGATTGGTAAATCTAGAAAAATGCAAACCACCACAAGCTTTTTGATGCTGGGTCACTGTCAGTAGGACAGTGAACATGCATAGTGGAAATAACAGCAGAAAAATCTGTTCATTTTCAAGACAAGATTTGGATGTGAACACCACCACTAGGATTTGGATAGGCCCACCATCTAAAGCCAGCTATCACTGACTCACCAGGCACATGGGACAGACAAATCCTCCAAAAAAGATACAGGTAAGCTTATGTGTGGAATGGGTTTTTGTCTTGAAATTTAGTGTAGATTATCATATTAGGATACGCTATCTGGAAACAATGTATGTTCTCAGAATTAATTTACAAAGACAAAGGCTATGGGATTCCAATACTAAAATGGATGTTTACTGTCATGTCCATATTCCCAGCTTTATTAAAAAAAAAAATATTAAAAGGTTTAGCTACCAGAAACAAAAGACATCAAACCTCCAATCCTGCCAAGTTATCTATTAAAATTTCTGGGTTGGAATAGTCCAACTGAAGAAAGCTTAAAAAGAAGTACGTGAATGTGACCTTGATGAATCACAGTTTAAACATTAAGATTTCAATTTATGATGATCAGCAACAAAAAGCTGCAGAACCATACCCATGGCTGATGATTCATTACCTTCAAGAGAAATGTGTTTGAGTTCTGCACAGCCCAGACTGCCGGACATTTGCAGCCTTACAGTATTATTTGAGGGCCAGTGACTGCAGTGACCTTAGTCACATTTGTGGTGAGCTTGAGACATCCAATTTTCACACCAGCAGCTTAATTTTATCTCTCATCGCATAATCCTTCACTGTAGCTTCTTCCTGGTTTGCTTGGTTTAATTAACCTTTTGCATACAAATTATCATTATTATTATGTTCTGAGAAATCCTCTATCCTGCAATTAAACCAAATGAAACACAGCTCCTTCAAGAAAAGACAATGCCCTATCTTTGCTGAATATAAACAAGTTTGAAATTCTGTTCCTGCTTCAGCTACACGAAGGAATACACAAAGCAGTGGCTTTCAAAAGATGGCTTGCATAGCCAGGAACAAAGAAATACAATGTAGAACAAGGAAAGGAAAAAGACAGGAGAAAAAAGAACTATCTGAAGTGATACCTATTTCTCTTCCTCCTAATCATAACGAGAATTTTTTGCATGGCTCAGTAAGCCTGTTCCTGACTCTGGGCACCTCGAGAGCAAAACACTGAAAGAAAAGTAGCTGCAGAAGGAGACACATAAAGAAAGAACAGCAACAGTCACACCAGCAGGAATTACAAGGAAGTTATTGTGCTATAATTAAGATTTATCTCATATTTTTAAGTGAAAGAGACACCACGGAAAGAGGGAAAGTAGAGGATGAATGATGTCTGACAAATTGTTTTACTTTTCAGGTGCAAAGTCTTATCCTTAACCTTCAAGCAGAAGTGGAAGCATGCAGAGTTTTTGTTTTGATATCAAAGTGCATTCAAAAAATAACAAAGCAGCATGTTGTGTACAAAACAGGGGGCATAAGCTTGTGAAAAACAAACAGTAGAGGGTAGAGAAGAAAATCCCAGCAGCTTCTTGCAACACTACCAGCATCATTACCCTGATGAGTACAGAAAACTCTGTTTGTCTATATTTACCTGTTGCCTTACAAGGCTACCCTGGCAAAAGTCCTGAAAAACTAGATTCATTAATATTGAAGGATCCATCTTTCCTATTTCTCAGGTATGCCAAGACAGTGATCCCTTTTGTGTTCAGAAAAAGCTATCCATGATGCAAAAGCAACATAGAAGTATAAGGACATCATCAGGAATACCATTTATTAAAAAAACTGAGGACCAACCATAGGAGAAATATGTGTGCAGGTTATTCCTGGTACACTGGGAAAAAACTGGGACGTAAGAACCAAGTATGGCAAGTTCTCAGAATTAGATATTGGAATGACTAGGCAATGCCTTCTTAAATATTCATAGAGCTCTACTAGGCAAGGCAGAAGTAACTTAGGAAGACTGCACATGCAGAAATGATGTGCACATCTCTGGCACAATACAAGTAAAAATCAAAACAAACCAAAACATTTTAAAATCCTCATAAGTACTGGCCAAGTTCTTGAATACAAATCACTTCATTTCAAAGCCACTTCCTGAACACACCGCTGGTGAGATCGCTACTTTTGTCTTCACTCTTGCCAGACACAAGCCTCCCTTCAGTTTACTTACTGTGGTCTACAACGATGTTCCACAGTGGCCCCTGGCATAGCACAGGAGGCGGTGGTGCTGACTGGGCCTGCACCTAGAGGATGCCTTTGTTTATTGTGCACTACACTGAAGAGGTTTCGGTACAACTTCCTAAGGTTTCATCTTCCACCCCAATCCTGTGGGGCAATCTCCCTAACTGAATGAAAGCAGAGTACATTGTATACCCTGTAGGCTCAAATCTGCTACAGGAGGCTAAGGCAATGCCCATCATTCAAAACAACTGTAAGTATTATAAAAGCTGCAAGAGACCAAGTAATAATTGATCATGTTTCTAGAAAAAGTGCTGGGAGATAGAATAATGAATGTTTATAAGTGAAAGCAAATAAGACTCTACTGCAATGCCTGCAAGCACTGACATCACAATTCTGTGTTTCCCAGACCAGGAATTAAGACATGCAGTAAGGACTCTTCCAAAAATGGTTCTTGCACAGTTCACATGTATGAACACAGAACTGGAGGGAGTAGATGAAATATCTCTCATAAATACCTCCCAGTAGAAAATGTCACAAAGCCACAGAGCTTCTCTTAACTATCTACTGGTTCTAGATTGCCTATAAACTGGGTGTGATGACACTCAGCCCAAACATTTTACAGAGGTGTACAGAACCACACCAGCTGAGTTAGGCAACATATGTTAAACGCTGTTACAGAGTCAGTAAACTGTTAAAAGCCAGAGTTTAACTAACTCATGGAAGAGATCAAAGGACAGAATGGGAGAGTTCCTGGAGATACTCAGCTTGTGATAAAGTCATCAGGTTTCTGAGCTGAACATATTTTTGATGGAATGTGAGCGGAACTTGGATAGCTAGTTAGTTGTAAACACTATATTTATGTTATATTAATCTTTCAAGGCTTCCCCTGGCTTATTATGTGAGACAGGAAGAAATGAAGGTATTTATTTATCATCTTGAAGCATAGGCTGGCGTGGAAGACTGTACAAGAAGTTGGGAGGGATATTCTCCCACCACCAGAGAGTTGATGAAAAACCACAGCTAGAGACGAGATGAAAGCAGCATGTGCTCATGCTCTGTGTAACCGTAAATTTTCATATATAGTTGGTTGGGCAGCCTGGCTAAATAAACAACTGGCTTATTAGCTCTCCTTTCCCAACTGGTGCATTTTATAATGTCAACAGAATCTGCCATTTTTCTCAAAGCTGCTCCTTGCAGAGAAATGACGTAAACACAGCTGATGTCTGCTGCTCACCTTCAGCAGCACTCTGAAGTAGTGGGTTTTAGCCAATGTGTTACATCAGTTTTAGGATATTGGGATACAAAATGGGTGGGTGGATTGTGGGCCAGGTATTCCGAGGACACTTTTCTGTTGCATGAGTTCTGCAAGAACTGCAAGGAACTAGACATAGAGGTCCAGTGGTCCCTTCAAGCTATCTGTTCCAGCAGCCCATAATAATTCAAGCTTATTTGAAATAAAATGCATCTTGCTGTCCAAAGTACATTACTGTTGCATTGCTATAGCAAAAACATGCTTAGATACATACACCTGCAGAGTTTCGCCTAGGTACATACACATATTCAGCCAATATCTCTTGGTAGGGTTTTTTCCCGAGTTTTGAAAATGTGTATGTATATATTCTGTGGAAAAGTGTAACTCTCTTCAGTGGGCTTTTTTTTAAGATGGAGGAAAAATTTATTTTCAAAATGCAGTCCTGGAAAAACCAAAACCAACAAATTGGATAAGCAGCCTTCAAGCCTCCTCTTCTACCTTTTCAGTTCCCCAGGGTATTTACCTGTCTGCGGAGGTCTCTTGTCTTCTTGCACATACTATCTATTGCAACATTCAAGGCATTGCTTCTCACTTTCTTGTCAGTCTGCAATATGATAGAAAACACAACAATGGTTATTTGCGATCTCTTACCAAGCATGTTCTTTGTGCCCTCAGGTCACAAAAGCATTTGGTAAATCATACCTGCTTAAGGATTTTTTTTCCAATTTCAGTGTGTTTCAAGAACCAATACAGCCATAGTCACAGAATGCCAATTTGTGATGTTAGGCATAATCCACTGAATCAAAACCTACGCTTTACTAGCAGTATATTTATCTCCTGAATTGCTGTAATACTCTTTTTACAGTCCAGGGTTACGTATGGAGCATTATTACTGCTGTTACTACTGCCAATCCATTATCACCATATTCATATGAAAAAACAGGTGTTCTCTCTACAAGCAATGTTATAACTTCAAACATCCACAGTGCACTTTGGTAGCACTTTAATCAGCAGCATTCATTCTTTTACTCCTGCAAACCAGAATGGGTGAATTTCAAAACGTCCAAGATGTTGCAATGCAAAGTTGATAAACGTTGTCAATGAAAATGGACAATTTTTCCCTAACAGCACCTTCACTCTCAGCAGCAATAGAAGACTGAGCTCTTGAGATATCTCCGAATTCTTAGGAGAATCAGTTGCATGCTTTCCAAGCAATCTTTTTATATCTGTCAGTGAAGGGCTATCATTATTAGCTATTTGAAAAGTGTAGTTTGCACTTTTATTGTACTGCCCAGCATTTCTTCTATACAGTATTACTGTAGTAGCTTTTCGTCTAATAGTTGCTTTCACAGAATCACAGACCGTTAGGAGTTGGAAGGGACCTGGAAAGCTCATCTAGTCCAACCTGCCCTGCCAGAGCAGGATCACCCAGACTAAATCACACAGGAACGCATCCAGGTGGGTTCTGAATGTCTCCAGAGAAGGAGACTCTACAGCCTCTCTGGGCAGCCTGTTCCAGTGCTTTCAATAAACTTTTGTTCCATGTTAGTACAGAAACTATATGAAAATCCAAAATATCTAATTAACTTTGTTTCTCTGAAACAATCATTAATTACTCACTACCTCAGGCAGACCTGCAAAAGTGTCTTTACCCAAAGTCAGTACACATCACGTTTCCAGGGCAAGGACCAGATTCTCATGCAAGCTAAGGAAATAGCTGTGTACACTGACCATGATGTTTGGGCTTCAGGCAGCGTATACTAGGAGGTCAGTATTATGAACATGACTGTTTAGGATTTCCAAATTGTGCTAAAAAAACAGTAGCGAAAACAAAAGCAGTGCTATCTTGGTAGGTACCTGGATGTATATAACCTTGTTACATACAATACATCATACTTCAGTCAGTTATTTCCTTGTTAAACAAAAAGAACAATCTGTGAACAGAGCAACATGCTTAATACAAAAGCAGAGACTAGAGATGACCAAAGAAGGGCTTCGACATGAAAGTGAATGTGTAACACAATAACTGCTTTGAAAGGATTTGTATTTTCTCTAACAACTCAAAGAAACTTTCACTTTAAAAAATTGGGCGTATATATATTCAGGCTGACTTAGAAATTTTCCTAATATTTTCAGTTTCCAAAATTGCTTACAGTCTTCACAGGGAATAGATGATCAAACAGCGGTCTTGGAGAGAGGTCTGAACTTTACCTTGCAGCCCTCAAGGAATCCCTAAAGGTAGATACCAACTTTCTATTTCTCACTAACGCGACCATCTCTCATACCAATACTCGCACAGGAAACAAAGTAAATAATGATTCTTTTACTACGTTTTGCAACCTATTGTCAGCCTTGACAACAAAATTGATCCCTTCTAAATTGCTAGGTAAACAGGGCCGGTTAAAGCATTGTGGATACAACTCCACTTATGCCTATACATTTTTAGATGACAAAGCTGCAGCTTCACATTGGCACATCCTTTAAAAGCTTTACATCTAGAGACTATTTTTCTAAGAAGACAGAATCAATGTAAAATATTGAGATTTTCTTCAAGCTCTCTAGTAAGCTGTAACTTTGAAGGTGGCAACTAATGATACAGCTGGCTCTAAGGAACCTAAATCCTTGAGGCAGCTAATGCGTAATAACCTCACTGAGCAAGTGGCATAAAAATATTGAACAGCAAAAAAGGAAAATAATACTTTATTTGCAAATTCTTAACATAATTGTCAATAGTCAGTGTCCAGAAAGCGAACCTAACTATATTGAGGTTATTCTTCACCTTAAGTTTTTCTCAAAATTGAATATGTTGTAAAATGCAGGTTCAGACTGTAGAACGTGGACAGATCCAGAATGTTGGTAATCTCATAGTTGCACACTCTCATTTTTCCTTCACAAAATACAAAACTAAAAAAACCCCACATTACTGCTTGGATAAATTACTTTTGTAAAGGTTCAAATATGTGTAAATTGTGAACAATCTGTTAAAGGATGCCTCACTACAAAGTCTAATGTGGAAGTAGTTGGAAGCATCACTGGCCTCATGCCATGCTGTTCAGCTTCTGTAAGGAAAGCATTGTCCACTGGTGCCAAATACCTCTGAATACTGAGCTACTCCTTTAAGTCAAGTTTCTATTCCTCTACAGAATTCCATCTCAAATACGTACGTGACAGTAAGAGTATGAGACCTATGCCAGACGATCACACTTCTTAACAGCTGAGAAATACCCGATTTAGTATTTTAGAGGTGGGTCTTAAAACAATGGAACAGGGAAACCGAACATCTCTACGCTACGCCCCACTCTTCAGTAATAAAAGCCAATGTGTCTGTATTCACAGTAGTCTGCATCTGCTTGCCAACTCACATTCTCCTCTTGACTTCTGTACTTAAAGCAAACAAGTCTATCCTGAAATAGTTTATTCTCCTTAAAGGTGACTGAATTAAGAGGAGGACTGGGAAAATTATGCACATTATTTCCAAAATCATGCATTAGAGAGCTTACTCCTTTCAGTTTTCCTGCACTCAGCTGTGGGTTTATTCTGTATAATATATATGTAATACTGGCTATATGGCTCCCTTGTGAAGATACTACAAGCAATATCCACCTCCTATTTCAATGAATTTTTAGCCTATGAAATATTTTACAAGCACTGAGTCACATTGCTATTAATACTCCACTAAGTGAAAACAAGTATTTTTAATTAACGCTGTGTAGCCTGAAGATAAATGCCGAGTATTGCCAATAGTACAGGCCTATCTATTTCACACACTGGCAAACATCAGTTGAATGACTCAAAAACCACAAGTGCAGAAAATCTTTACTGTTGGATTTTCATTTAAAACAGTACGTGTCTATGGGTGGATTCTCAGTTGAAACAAATCACCATACCTCCACTGTTTTTAATGGAGTTAATTTATATCAGCAGGGGATCATGACCTTCACGGGCATTATGGTTCCTTCTGCATTACAAGGTACACAAATGCAAACTAATGTGTTTGTGTTAGCTACACAACCTTGAAGGACTCGGGAACATGTCTCCAGTGGAGTCTTTGGTGGGTATGTGCCAACAGTTAACAGCATTAACAAAGACAGCAGGAATTCTACAACCTTCATACTTCATTGAGTCGAAGAGATAGCATAAACAAAGGAATATAGTTATTCTGATAAGGATTTTAATTTCTCTTTGTTTATACTTCTGAAGCGCTACAAATGTTTACCTAATGGTTGCACTGTGTCTTCCATCTGAACACTGATCTGTAGCTTATTATAAAGAAGATACAGGCAGAACAACTTAAGTGATCATCTAACCTCTTCAAGTACTGAAGCTAATAAATATGGACTAAATTTATTTTTAAAATATATAAAAAACAACAGATATAAAAGGAGACAGTCAGCCATAGGTATTGAAACGGTAAATGGTGAATCGAAGAGCAAGCTCCCTGTAGCCATAACCAGCCATAGTCAGTTATAACCCAGGAATGAAGTACTGTCAAGAGCAAAGCTGAAATAAACATGATCTGTCCAAGTGAAATGGAGCCAGTTTATTTAGGTATTTACTGGTGATAAAGTATTCCCAAAGATTTACTTGAATCCTGCACTCCTTCAGATCCCTTATAGTCATCAGAGAAAGCAGTTGCTTTTGCATCACCCATCAATGTCCTGAGCCTCTACTCACCATAGAGGCTGCTGAGAGAGACCCAGATTCACAGGTTGGAGTTTAGTCTCATGAATAGTCACCAAACCAAATAATTTTATATTTAAAAAAAACCCAAACCCTAACACAACAACAAACTTTTAAAAATAAATTGCAATAGGCCTACTTGATGCACCTTGGATATTTTGTAAACACCCACCTGAATTAGGAGCAAGATTTCAAATATAGCATCATTATTTTTCAAAAGCAGCCGTATATTTTAAAAACACATCTGTAGACTGTAGTTCTCCAGTGTTGTGGAGCAGAAGGGAGCGATACTAATTTCCTTTCTCACATCCACAGTGAGATCAGATGTCTTCTGAATTTTGTATTTCAGGACATGGAGTCTAAGCTATAAAACTTAAAAACTGGTTTACTCTAGTCCTAAAGGTTTCATTCAAATATTTGTATGGCAACAACCCAGTCAGGAGATCCTACCCCTACCATTACACCAGACCTCGAGATACAACAGCTGAAGCAGGATCTAGACTGCAAAGAGCAGAAGTGGTCAGGATCCGTCTGGGTCCCCCATACGGAAAAAGCCCTGCTGGATTAGGAAATACAAAACCTGGAGCTTGAACCTCATTCTGAATTTTTAAAAGCTGTCCTCCTCACCAAGTTGTCTCTAAAGGAACACATATATGCAGATACCAGACAGTATAAGGTTATAGCCAGACCACAACAATATAAGCTGAGATCGTACACATTTCTGTGCACATTGGCTATAGAAGCTACAATCACTTGACAGGCATCCTGATTTTCTTGCCTTAAAACTGCACTAGGAAGTGTTACTTGTAAAGAAACAAAGTAGGCTTGAGGTTCAGAGCACTTCAGATGTTAGAGTATATTTGGATGCAAGTTCTTGCAAAAAAAATCTAAGAAGCAATGATACTTTAGGAACATTAGGAATTCCATACGTCATGGAACCAACTTTGTAACCTTAATCAGGATTGGATTCAAATGCTCTCCTGAAAATAGATTTCCATACTCAAATACCTACGGGCAAACACCAAGCACATGTTTTGTTTCCTGGGATGCCTCTGTTACCAAACACTCACTGTACAATTTTGGGAGGACTGGATAGAAAAATAATATCCAACCTGCTAGCTTGATTTCCAGTGCTTTTCTCTGGCATCTGTACCTTGACTCTGTGATAAACATCTTTCAATTTAGTTCAGCGTATCCAAGGACAAAAAGACTAGAACATTTATCGAATTTAGTTCTCTATGGAAATATTAAAAAAAAAATCAAGTTAAAAGGTAAACACCAATCAATACTACAATAAGCTAATAAATGTCAGAGCTCTAATTAAATGACTGATCATTTCAGGCTATGTGTTGACTGACAATAATCCTATACTCAATAATTATAGGGACCTGTATACCTTAATAAAAAAATCCTAAGCCCTCATAAAACTCAAACAAGCTATTAAATCAGAGTCCCGGTCCCTATAGAGATGCCAGGCATTTTATGTCTGTTATTACAATTTAGCATATAACAATTAGCTTTGGTTTTTTTGGCATCTAGTGCTTATAAAGGTTTCCTCTTCTGAATTATAAAGTCATTTTGAATTCTAGACAAAACCGTAACAGTGATGAAAAAAAGGTTGTATTTAGTATAAAAGCAACTTCACAATTTTGCGTGTGTGTTGAAATTGTGCTGCCATTACTTAGGGAAATTCCACACACACCTCTCTTGAGCAAAGACAAAAATAAGATTTTCTTTCACACCTGGTTTATAGAAACCCCAATCTTTCAAATCCTATTCCACAAAGATGACAGCACACATCTGCCTCAAAAAAACCCCAAACTGTAAGCCTTTATAATGCAAGATCCAGTTCAGTCATGTTGCAGTCTTCATTTATATTAAAACATATGAGCGAATAGAGAAAGGCCAGGAGGTCTGTCAACTTCATTACAATGGGTTTGCTTCTGCCAAAATGAGTTGGCACAGTGCTTTGGCCATCAATAAGTAAATAAAGCTAATTTCACTGCTTACCTTCTTTGCTGGGACAGTGCAAAGGACTCGCACCTTGAAAGATCTTGCAGTGAAGAAGGCTGAGAGGAACGCTTGGCTATGAAACGCCTGTGAGAAGTGCCAAGTGTGGGTCAGCCACCCCACAAGAACAACAACAGGGCCCTAGAAATGTCCTGAGGATAGGAACAACACAGTACAGCATGGAAGGTCCAAATCAGCAGCATTTGTTTGCATAGAGGTGCCTCTGTCTTCTTCACTCTTTTTGTCAAAGTGAGGCAGCTATTTCCATAGGTGTAGCCCACCTCCTCTGACACCTCCCCTTGAGGAATGAGAAAGCAGAACCTTATGATCTCAACTCTTATCCCACCAGCAGGCCTTCCTCTAGGCAATCTGCTTGCCACCAGGTTGCCAACGGGCTGCTGCGCAAGCATCTTCCATGGCATCCGCAGAAGCCACGCTGCCCAGAGATGGAAACTTCTCCGGCATTCAGCCCCATTGTTCTTGAGGCACCGTCAGTATACTATAACCAGGTCATGAAAAGCAAGCCTCAGCTGCCTTCCCATCAAAAACTCTTTGTATCCAAACCCACATGGCTTCCTAGTATGTTTTAAGAAAGAAATTTTTCTTACTGCCTTCTTCTCTCATTTCAAACACAGAAATCCTTCAGTCCCATTATTGTTCAAATCCCAAGATAGTAAGAACAAAACCTCTTGTAATCAATAGGCAAAATCAAAGGAATTTAAATGCTGTTAAGAACCTCGTTGACTTCCTTGTACCAATTTGTATATCCCTAGGATCTCAGAAGATTATCCCTTATAGGTAGAATTAATGGAAACAACATTTTACCCTTCAAATTTTCCACTTGCTCCTCAAAGTACAACTTCCAAGTATGCCTAGTTGAATAAACCAAAGCTATGATCTCCTCCAGATCTCCACAGATCTCAATGAGTAAGTCCGTGTCAGACTCGAACACAAAAGGAAGCTGGTTGTTTACAATTGTAGTTTTGAAGTCTCGTGCTTTTAAACAAACTTTTTTTAAAGGTCCCTTTATTCCCTGTCCTGGAAGTGGAGAGAAATAACTTTTTGAGTGCAAATAACCTCATTAATACAATGTGACTATTTAGAGGCAGAAACAATTACACACACATTTTCCTACCATTCTTTGATCTGTGCAAAATCTTTAAGGATTCAGCAGGGCCATCTTATTAACTGCTGCCAGAGAAATCTTTTACATGAACGTTTTAGAAGTTATTCAAGGAATTCTCTGACAAGACACTAAAGGCAGAATTTGACATTTCTGACATTTTAAAGAACAAAAATTCTTTTGAAAGGCAAAAGCTCCCCGGTCTTTTCATACAGCATTTCAAAGCATATTTTTACTGTACAGCAAAAGCCTGCAGAAGGAAATTAATTTACATTTATTACCTTGCTTTGTTAATATAGGAAACACAAAGAATGAATAAGCCACAAGCATTTTAAGTTGAAAATCACTGCATTTACTCTGTAAAACAAATTCTCTACTCTAAAGAACCAAGCCTAGTGCATTTTGTTTAAAGTCATGTGACTAGAAAACTTATTTCAGTGAAAAATAAGTCAGTATATTTAAAAACAAAAAAAGGACAGGGAAGACAAGGGAAAAAACCTAAATGCAAACAAGAAGTGCATGGAAAATCATATGCAACTGAGCAAATAAGGAATCTTTCATGTGGAACGGTTTCTCATTACAGATTTTTTTTTCCTCCTCAACAACTTCAATATGAGATTGTCATTTTTCCCCCTCTTCAAGCCTTCATGTGCAGCTCCCTGTGGATCTAATGCTGTGAGTGTGAAGTACCTCATAAGAAATGAATTTCCTCTACCTCTATCAATACCAATTGGAGTACCGAGGGCTCTCGTCACTGTGTGAATTACCCTTTCTCAATCAATATGCAGGAAAAGGCTTGACTGTAAAGCCTCTCAATGTAACTCTCTTAGCATTCAGTTATAGCGAGTTCCTAATACTGCGAAACAAATTTAATTCTAAATGAGCAGGCATAAAACAGCCTAAAAAAAGCAAGAGGGAAAATATTTAGAATGTATAAACCTTTAATTTAAAAAAAAACCCCAAACCCACAACAAAACAACCATCTCCAGACATTTTCAGATCCTAATTAATAATAATTTCTCAGAAAGAATGATGTTGAGGGAATATGCTTAATATTCTAATCCACTCACTAAACATTGCTGTCATGCAACTGAAGTTAGGGAGGGCAGACAGGTGTCTCAGAACAGAGCTGGATCCCCAGTTTCTAGTAAGCAAATAAGGATCTTAAATTCTCTTGAAAGCGATGAGCAAGCCAAGGGAAGGAAGGAATAACCTATGCTGTTTTCAACCTTTATTGTTCCTTTCTTCTATATAAGGCAAAGAGCTCATTATATCAGTTTGTCTCTTACTTTTCACACTGACAATAGCAGCAAAGTTCAACATGATTTCAAGGTGACCCTAAAAATATCCCATATTTTTCTACTACTTAATTGGGGAAAAGAGTCACAGGAAGTGAACACATTGTAACTGCTCTGCTACAAAGCAAATACAATGACTTACTATTTCTAATAGAAAACCAAAAGCCAAGCCAGGGATACTTCAGATTTGAAATACAACAGTCTCTATCTACTCTTCTTGATGGAGAAATTGTAAAGGCTGATGGTACTTTATTTTGGTTTGTATTTCAACTTGAAAACTCCTGAAGGAATCAGCAAGGAGCAAAAAAGAAAGTAAATTTCTTTTAATCAGATGTTACTGTCATTCACTGATGATGCAGGAAGGAAAGGCAAACATAACCAGAAACAGAGTATAGCCACGCTATTGAACTGACAAGATGAAGCAGGCTTCAGGTTAATCTGCTTTTTACTCAGAAGCAGTTTTCTAAGTTCCTAGTACAGAAAATTTTAATTGAATATCCCATCTACCATTCACCAAACCAGTCCGGCACTTTTACAGCAAGAAAAGAGGAAATCAGTTGGAGAAAATCTCATCCTACAGCAGCAGCATAGGGCTTTCCTACGATGAACTATCATACAAATGGCTTGGACACTATATGCTGTTATGAGAGGGAGGAAGGGGATGGAGGGGGAAGAAAATTCATAATAAAATACAGTAATGTTACTAGGACAGCCCTCCATATCCAGATTGTTTAAAGGTCTTAGCTGTACTCTGAATGAAAAAGTTACAGTCTTAGACAGGAGTCATAAATAGGGGCAAATGTCCTATGCTAAGCTGCTCGAATTCCTCCACACCCAGGCTGAGTCAGTCCAAGTTCCACAGCAGTATTTCTGCTGTGGAGCAGAGACACACAGACAGCAAAACCAATCTTAGTGCGGTTTTAGATGTGGTATCTGAATGCACTGTGTTCTACATAAATTGCAATAGACCTCAGAGGAGTGTAACAGGGCTCAAACCAACCAGCATTACACACACACACACATTAAAGAAACCCAAAACATATCTAGTGACTGCAAACATATTGCTAGAAAAAGATTTCTTTCAAGTGCTCATAGCACATCAATCACATATTCAGTCACATCACGAAGAAATCATAATTTCTCCCTATATTCCCATTACATCAAAGAGTAACAGGAAGAGACAAGGAAGGCAGAGCATAAAAATAAGTAGGTAATGTCTTTTTCCATATGAAATTTGAGATCATTTTTGTGATCCTATTCACCATTCACTTTCAGAACAGACATGCCATATTTCCTGTAACTGAAAACTAGCATAGTCTTCTATCACCACGGACAGGTAATGAAGGTTGATTCCCCCGTTCCCTTGATCTGAGTTTTTAGCCATGCACGCGTCCATAAAGAAAGAAAATTCCACTTGTAATTATTAATTCTTTGAAAGGAACCACTTGGTTTCACTCACACATAGCTCATACCCTGTAACATTTCTGTGGAATGAGTTGAAGGAAGCTGTTTGAGACAAACATGAGTGGAACTATGACAGAACTTGGTCTTTCAATTTATATATTTTGTGTATGTATATATCTTATATGCTTATCTATACATATATAAAAAATTATAAGAAATATATATGATTTTAATAATCTTATGAAAATAGGTACTTCTCAAAGACTTCAACTCCAAACCAGAGCAAGTTTGGTCATTACCGCTGACATGCATGTTATGGATTTGGTTTTGTTCATAACCATACTTTAAAAAGTACTTAAAGGCCAAAACCCCAAACAAACAAAACCTGTAATTCCTTGCAATAATGTATTAATTGTATTAGTTAATCCCTTTCTAATCCAGAGCAATTAATTTAACATCATACCGTGATGTCGTATGTGACTCTAGGAGACTGGGAATCACTTAAGAATGTGCGGTGAATGCAAATCCACTGGGATTTTAGGAAGAGGACTAAGGCAATTGGTTTAAACATTTAGCTTTCAAATTTATAACTACTTCAGCTAAACACTCATCAACATCCTGCAGATATAATGAGGCCAGGCTGTATGAACTGTGTTATATATATCTTGCCAGTACGGAAGGCTACCAGGAAAGAGTTAGCAACAGAAGACGTTCTGGGGATTGTCAGAGCAAATAATAGCTGATGCAATCACTTCACCAGGTGAATTCAGGACTATCAGACACTCCTGAATAAAACGTACCATTATTTATGGCAACACAATGAAATGACTCCAAGGTGTTATTCCCAGAAGCTTGTGACTACAGGTTTTCAATACTCAAATGTTATTTAAAAAAAAAATAAAATAAAAATTACTGTCGTTAACTAGAGAAAATCTATTCTACTTGAGATAGTTTCTCCTGTTAGCACTTAGAGGGGAAAGAACATGAAAGAGATTGATAAAAGAGCACTTGAATGATCCTTTTCTACTGACGACTGCCAGGAAAGAGGCCATTGCATAGCCATTTATTTAGCAGATTGATTTGGACAGTGAAAAACTGGAGCATTACTGTGACTGCTGGATTATACTTGCAGTACAAGTTTGAAGGTCCTGGGTTTCTGCGCTACACGAGAGGTGAAAAATAAAGAGCTATTTGTTACATGACGCAGCTCACAAAGGGAGCAAGGGAGACCATATGTGATGGCACGCAGGAAAGACAACTGAAAATTACGGTCCCCTGTGGGGCAGGGATTTGCAGAATCCTGCATGAGATCAGGAAACTCTGCTATTTGGGATATATTCCTCTGCAGTTCTGCGCAGAAATTCTCTGCATTTTCTTCTTTATTTATTTTTGCACACTAAAAACCCCAAATAAACTTGTAGAAAAATTCTAACGCAGCATGCAATGTTCTTGACATTCCAATGAAGTGATCACACTTGATGTTGCAAAGGTTTTTATTTGTAGGACTTTTAATCTAAATATTGTAGAGATTTTTTTCTTAACTAAGATTTCCAAATTTCATGTTTCACTTCTTTTAACCATATACATTCCTCATTAGCCAAAGGATTAAAGTACTATAAATTAACCTAATTTTGCATACAATTGTCATCAGCGCCATGAAAAACGTAACAAGAAGAAAAAGGAAATAAAAAGTATCAAACTAGAACAGAGTCAGTAGAAAAGTAATTAATAATCATGTTGGGTAAAGCTGCGAGCTGAATAAAGATTCATTAAAGGTTTAGAAGAGATGGAAGTTAAAATCCCATGCTGATGCATCATTAATTGTACAGAGTAAGCTTTAAACTGACAGGCAGCAGTGAAGATCAAGTGAAAGATAACAAAACCTCCCCAATATTAGCAGAAGTCCTGAGGACAACTATTAATACATAGGTAGAAGAAAAGATACAGGAAGCATGGTGACTTGTGTCTATAGAAGGTAAGAGTCATGCAGACTGATGAAGTTCAGAGGTCAAGACGAAGACACCCTGTAGAGGTACGGCCTAAGGATTTCAGCAGTAGCATTCACACTTTCACACAGCCGTACATCGTGCAGCAATGGATGACATAAATGCTCCATAAAAGAGAATTCATGATTGGCAATCTAGTGACAGCATTGTGTAATAACACCAGTTTCCTCAGTTGAAGTATAACCAGGCAAGTTGTCCAAGCACTCCACAACATGAGCTAGTTCCATAGCCTGTCACTGCTGAACATGCATGTCACATCAGAAGCAAAACCCCTAACAGATTCACATTGGATTTCTGATGGAGGTTAACGCATTTTAAAAGTGTGTTGTTCATGAGATCAAGAGATCAATAAAACTTACAAACACAGGATGTAGCAAAGGCTCTGTGGAAGATTGGCAAGCACTCTGCAGCTTCAAGACACTGTACCCCTTGGTATAGCTTTATTGACCTAATGCCAGAGATACAGTGGTAAACTATCACCACACAGGAAGAAAAAAACAGTGAGAAAAGGAGATTAAAAAATCCATCATTACAAGGCCCAGACAAGCCTTGCTACCCACTGAGTCTTCTCGGGAACAGCTGGGCACAAAGATCTCCCA